>NC_090440.1:1311314579-1311939579 GCF_031143425.1 Pleurodeles waltl
TTGTATATTTTTCTCTTATGAAAAGTACAATGACAAAAGTGGTAAGTAGTTGCAAAGTACTTATCCCACCGCTGGACTGGCTTGTAGTGAGTACCAAGGGGTACTTACACCTTGCACCAGGCCCAGGTATCCCTTATTAGTGTAGAGGGGTGTCTAGCAGCTTAGGCTGATAGAAAAGGTAGCTTAGCAGAGCAGCTTAGGCTGAACTAGGAGCCGAGTGAAGCTCCTACAGTACCACTAGTGTCACTTGCACAATATCATAAGAAAACACAATACACAGATATAATAAAAATAAAGGTACTTTATTTTTATGACAATATGCCAAAGTATCTCAGTGAGTACCCTCAGTATGAGGATAGCAAATATACACAAGATATATGTACACAATACCAAAATATGCAGTAATAGCAATAGAAAACAGTGCAAACAATGTATAGTCACAATAGGATGCAATGGGGGCACATAGGGATAGGGGCAACACAAACCATATACTCCAAAAGTGGAATGCGAACCACAAATGGACCCCAAACATATGTGACCTCGTAGAGGGTCGCTGGGACTGTAAGGAAACAGTGAGGGATAGAAAAATAGCCCACCCCAAAACCCTGAAAAGTGGGTGCAAATTGCACCTAAGTTCCCCAAAGAGCACAGAAGTCGTGATAGGGGAATACTGCAGGAAAGACCAACACCAGCAATGCAACAATGATGGATTTCCAGACGAGAGTACCTGTGGAACAAGGGGACCAAGTCCAAAAGTCACGATCAAGTCGGGAGTGGGCAGATGCCCAGGAAATGCCAGCTGTGGGTGCAAAGAAGCTGCCACTGGATGGTAGAAGCTATGGATTCTGCAAGAACGACAAGGGCTAGAAACTTCCCCTTTGGAGGATGGATGTCCCACGTCGTGAAGAGTTGTGCAGAAGTGTTTTCCCGCAGAAATACCACAAACAAGCCTTGCTAGCTGCAAGGGTCACGGTTAGGGTTTTTGGATGCTGCTGTGGCCCAGGAGGGATCAGGATGTCGCGAATTGCGTGAGGAGACAGAGGGGGCGTCCCGCAAGACAAAGAGCCCACTCAGAAGCAAGCAGCTCCCGCAGAAGTGCTGTAACAGGCACTACGAAGTGGAGTGAATCGGTGCTCACCCGAAGTTGCACAAGAGAGTCCCACGACGCCGGAGGACAACTCAGGAGGTCGTGCAATGCAGGTTAGAGTGCCGGGGACCCAGGCTTGGCTGTGCACAAAGGAAATCTTGGAAGAGTGCACAGGAGCCGGAGTAGCTGCAAAACACGCAGTTCCCAGCAATGCAGTCTAGCGTGGGGAGGCAAGGACTTACCTCCACCAAACTTGGACTGAAGAGTCACTGGACTGTAGGAGTCACTTGGACAGAGTTGCTGAGTTCAAGGGACCTCGTTTGTCGTGCTGAGAGGAGACCCAGAGGACCGGTGATGCAGTTCTTTGGTGCCTGCGGTTGCAGGGGGAAGATTCCGTCGACCCACAGGAGATTTCTTCGGAGCTTCTAGTGCAGAGAGGAGGCAGACTACCCCCACAGCATGCACCACCAGGAAAACAGTAGAGAAGGCGGCAAGATCGGCGTTACAAGGTCGCAGTAGTGGTCGTTGCTACTTTGTTGCAGTTTTGCAGGCTTCCAGCGCGGTCAGCAGTCGATTCCTTGGCAGAAGGTGAAGAGAGAGATGCAGGGGAACTCTGATGAGCTCTTGCATTCGTTATCTAAGGAATTCCCCAAAGCAGAGACCCTAAATAGCCAGAAAAGGAGGTTTGGCTACCTAGGAGAGAGAATAGGCTAGCAACACCTGAAGGAGCCTATCAGAAGGAGTCTCTGACGTCACCTGCTGGCACTGGCCACTCAGAGCAGTCCAGTGTGCCAGCAGCACCTCTGTTTCCAAGATGGCAGAGGTCTGGAGCACACTGGAGGAGCTCTGGGCACCTCCCAGAGGAGGTGCAGGTCAGGGGAGTGGTCACTCCCCTTTCCTTTGTCCAGTTTCGCGCCAGAGCAAGGCTGAGGGATCCCTGAACCGGTGTAGACTGGCTTATGCAGAGATGGGCACCATCTGTGCCCATCAAAGCATTTCCAGAGGCTGGGGGAGGCTACTCCTCCCCAGCCCTGACACCTTTTTCCAAAGGGAGAGGGTGTAACACCCTCTCTCTGAGGAAGTCTTTTGTTCTGCCTTCCTGGGCCAAGCCTGGCTGGACCCAGGGAGGACAGAAACCTGCCTGAGGGGTTGGCAGCAGCAGCAGCTGCAGTGAAACCCCGGGAAAGGTAGTTTGGCAGTACCCGGGTCTGAGCTAGAGACTCGGGGGATCATGGAATTGTCTCCCCAATGCCAGAATGGCATTGGGGTGACAATTCCATGATCCCAGACATGTTACATGGCCATGTTCGGAGTTACCATTGTGACGCTATACATATGTCGTGACATATGTATAGTGCACGCGTGTAATTGTAATTGTAATTGTAATCGTATTTATATAGCGCTTACTACCCCTGACGAGGCGTTGAAGCGCTTTTCGATGAGTAGCACGCTACTCCGGTACCCAACAAGAATTAGTGATGTATTAGTATAATTTAATAAGGAGTACAGTTTTAGTATTATTATGAGTTAATTTGAGTTGCAGATATGAGAGTTTGTTAGTTAGATTGACTGGAGTAATGGAGGGGTGGAGGAGGAAAGAAATCCAGAAGTGTTAATTGGGAGTTTATCCTTCATTTACTCAATCCAAAGGCTTGAGATGAATAATAGGGGAGCGGAGGGGAAAGAGGATGTGTATGGGTTAGGGAGAGCATAGAAGTAGGGTGAGACGAATGCAGGAGAATTTAGTAGGGTTGTGTGGGAGGTCACAGAGGTAGAGTGAGGTTTGGTGAGTTAGATGTGGAGGTGGAGGGGAAGAGCTTAGGCAGAGATATTTAGGAGATGAAAGTGGTCGAAGGGATTTGGGATGAGTCCGAGTGAGAATGGAGGATAGTTTGATAGAGACATGACATAAGAGTGATGGGTAGATAAGTGTGATAAAAAGAGAGAAGAAATTCATAGATATCAGGAGCCATGCAATGATCCACAAACATGCCAGGCACAGAAACAACATATACACATGCATACACATATATATATATATTTATACACACACACACATCAATAAAACACACATATGCACATACAATACATAATTAGAATCATGGGTAAAAAATACTTAGTCAGACAGGTTTAAAAGAGTGTGTGTGTATTTTATTGTTATTGGTTTAGTTTCTGTAAAATGAGCATCGTGGCCTACCCAACCGGAGTATTTTCTACGAGTATGTCAGTAAGCGTTACCTAGCATGTTTTATACGCCCCGTTTATATTGTACAGTAAGAGTACGTGATGGGCCATGGGGTAAAAAACGTCTCCAGCAAACCTTGTGTGCCATTGGCAATGTGATTGTTACTAGTGCGTCTTTGTGGATATGTCCTCGTGCTTCTGAGCATCAACAACGCACCACCGGAATCGGCGGTAAACGCAGTGGGGTCGTTTGGAAAGCTGTCCATCATCGTGGTAAAAGGCGGGGAATTCCTTTACCTACTTCGAGGGTGGGCGGGGCGTGGCTCAGCGGGCGGAGCTTACAGGTGCTTTATAAAGGGAGAAACCTTCTACTCTGTGTCTCCAGCAGAGGAAGATAGAACCTGCGCGTCACAGTCAGATACAGATTACGCTCTAGTACATCATCAGTTCACCTCCAGGATGGATTCTAGATCTTTTTCTGCTATGGGATCTCTGAGCGCACAGCCTTGCTTTATCTTTGCCAAGCCCAAGAGTTAGGGTGGCTTGTCCTATCCAGAAGCTGAGCTTCAACTGCGGCACCTTCTACGATTATATTTGTAAGTGCTTCTTTTGAGGTTTAGTTTCTGTAAAATTGAGCATCGTGGCCTACCCAACCGGAGTATTTTCTACGAGTATGTCAGTAAGCGTAACCTAGCATGTTTTATGCGTGTAATGGTGTCCCCGCACTCACAAAGTCTGGGGAATTTGCCCTGAACAATGTGGGAGCTCTTTGGCTAGTGCCAGGGTGCCCACACACTAAGTAACTTGGCATCCAACCTTTACCAGGTAAAGGTTAGACATATAGGTGACTTATAAGTTACTTAAGTGCAGTGGTAAATGGCTGTGAAATAACGTGGACGTTATTTCACTCAGGCTGCACTGGCAGGCCTGTGTAAGAATTGTCAGATCTCCCTATGGGTGGCACAAGAAATGCTGCAGCCCATAGGGATCTCCTGGAACCCCAATACCCTGGGTACCTCAGTACCATATACTAGGGAATGATAAGGGTGTTCCAGTATGCCAATGTAAATTGGTGAAATTGGTCACTAGCCTGTTAGTGACAATTTGGAAAGAGAGAGCAAAACCACTGAGGTTCTGGTTAGCAGAGCCTCAGTGAGACAGTTAGGCATCACACAGGGAACACATACATATAGGTCGCAAACTTATGAGCACTGGGGTTCTGGCTAGCAGGGTCCCAGTGACACATAACAAACATACTGAAAACATAGGGTTTTCACTATGAGCACTGGGCCCTGGCTAGCAGGATCGCAGTGAGACAGTGAAAACACCTGACATATACTCACAAACAGGCCAAAAGTGGGGGTAACAAGGCTAGAAAGAGGCTACTTTCTCACAATGGTGTTGAGGTTCAGGCCTACAGGGACACAGGTGCCAGTGTTACAATGGTAACAGAGAAACTGGTCCACCCTGAACAACACCTACTTGGTCACCAGTACCAAGTAACCCGTGCTCATAACAACACTCTTAGCCACCCCATGGCTGTTGTGAATCTCAACTTGGGGGGGTTACTGGTCCAAAGAAAGTTGTGGTTGCCTGAGATTTACCTGTAGACTGTCTACTAGGGAACAATTTAGAGACATCAGATTGGGCAGAAGTGGAGTTGGAGGCTCATGCAGCAATGCTGGGCATTCCAGGGCATATTTTTGCTTTGACCAGGGCTCAGGCCAAAAAGCAAAAAGGACAGGGTGACTTGGATCCTGGAAGAATGGACCAAGTGCTCCCTAAAGCTAGGGTTAGTAAAGGGAAAACACTACCTACTATCCCTCCCTCTACAGTGGATTCTACTTCTGAGGAAGAAGAATTTCTACCCTGTGCAGAACCTACACCAGAGGAGCTGGAAGCAGACACTGCTGAGCTTTTGGGTGAAGGGGGGCCTGCCAGGGAGGAGCTGAGTGTGGCACAGCATACATGTCCCACACTAGAGGGTCTGAGGCAGCAAGCTGTCAAACAAGCAAATGGGGATGTCAGTGACTCTCACAGAGTTTACTGGGAGGATAACCTTTTGTATACTGAAGCAAGGGATCCAAAACCTGGAGCTGCCAGGAGATTGGTGATTCCTCAGGAGTACAGAAAGTTCCTCCTAACTCTAGCCCACGACATTCCCTTAGCTGGACATTTGGGGCAAATGAAAACTTGGGACAGGCTGGTCCCCTTGTTTCATTGGCCTAGAATGTCAGAGGACACAAAGGAATTTTGTAAGTCCTGTGAAACCTGTCAAGCCAGTGGCAAGACAGGTGGCACTCCAAAGGCACCCCTTATTTTACTACCTGTGGTTGGGGTTCCCTTTGAAAGGGTAGGGGTTGACATAGTTGGCCCCCTTAACCCTCCTACTGTTTCAGGCAATAGGTTTATCTTGGTGGTAGTGGACCATGCCACCAGATATCCTGAAGCAATTCCTCTAAGAACCACTACAGCTCCTGCGGTGGCAAAGGCCCTCCTGGGAATCTTTTCCAGGGTGGGCTTCCCAAAAGAGCTGGTATCAGACAGGGGAAGCAATTTCATGTCTGCTTACTTAAAGGCCATGTGGAAGGAATGTGGTGTGACATACAAGTTCACCACACCCTATCATCCACAAACAAATGGACTGGTTGAGAGGTTTAATAAAACTCTGAAAGGAATGATAATGGGACTCCCTGACAAACTCCGCAGGAGATGGGATGTCCTGTTACATTGCCTCCTTTTTGCTTACAGGGAGGTACCCCAGAAAGGAGTGGGTTTCAGCCCCTTTGAACTCCTATTTGGACACCCTGTAAGAGGTCCCCTAACACTTGTGAAGGAGGGTTGGGAACAACCTTTAAAAGCTCCAAAGCAAGACATAGTGGACTATGTACTTGGCCTAAGATCTAGAATGGCTGAGTACATGAAAAAGGCAAGTAAAATCCATCAGGCCAGCCAAGAGATCCAAAAGCAATGACATGACCAGAAGGCTGTTTTGGTTCAGTACCAACCAGGGCAGAAAGTGTGGGTCTTGGAGCCTGTGGCCCCAAGAGCACTCCAAGATAAATGGAGTGGACCCCACATAATTGTTGAGAAAAATGGTGAAGTCACCTACTTAGTTGACTTAGGCACTGCCAGGAGTCCCCTTAGGGTGCTCCATGTCAATCGCCTGAAACCCTACTATGACAGGGCTGATCTCACCCTGCTCATGGCAACTGATGAGGGACAGGAAGAAGAGAGTGGCCCTCTCCCTGATCTCTTCTCTTCCACAGAACAAGATGCTCTAGTGGAAGGTGTAGTACTGGCAGATTGTCTTACTGCTGAGCAGAAAGACCACTGCATAAATCTCTTGGGTCAGTTTTCTGAAGTCTTCTCTACTGTGCCAGGTACCACTTCTTGGTGTGAGCACACTATAGATACTGGAGACAGCTTGCCTGTCAAAAGTAAGATCTATAGGCAGCCTGACCATGTCAGAGACTGCATAAAGCAAGAGGTACAGAAAATGCTTAAACTGGGAGTGGTTGAGCACTCTGACAGTCCATGGGCCTCTCCTGTGGTACTTGTACCAAAACCTCATTCCAAAGATAGTAAAAGGGAAATGAGATTTTGTGTTGACTACAGGGTCTCAACCAGGTAACCAAAACTGATGCTCACCCTATACCCAGGGCAGATGAGCTAATAGATACACTGGCATCTGCCAAGTATCTAAGCACCTTTGATTTGACTGCAGGGTATTGGCAGATCAAGTTATCAGAGGATGCAAAGGCAAAACTGCATTTTCAACCATTGGAGGCCATTACCAATTCACAGAAATGCCCTTTGGATTGAAAAATGCACCTGCCACTTTTCAAAGGTTGGTGAACACAGTCCTGCAAGGGCTGGAAGCTTTTAGTGCAGCATATCTAGATGATATAGCAGTCTTTAGTTCCAGCTGGGATGATCATCTGGTCCACCTATGGAAAGTTTTGGAGGCCCTGCAAAAGGCAGGCCTCACTATCAAGGCTTCAAAGTGGCAGATAGGGCAGGGCAAAGTGGTTTATCTGGGACACCTGGTAGGTGGAGAACAGATTGCACCACTTCAGGGGA
Organism: Pleurodeles waltl; assembly: GCF_031143425.1. Taxonomy (NCBI): domain Eukaryota; kingdom Metazoa; phylum Chordata; class Amphibia; order Caudata; family Salamandridae; genus Pleurodeles; species Pleurodeles waltl. The sequence continues at coordinate 1,311,321,934 of NC_090440.1, forward strand.
AAATCCAAACTATTATAGATTGGGTTCCCCCTACAACTCAGACTCAGGTGAGAGCCTTTTTAGGTCTCACTGGGTATTACAGGAGGTTCATAAGGTTCATCATAGAACTATGGCTCCATTGCAGCCCCTCTTAATGACCTCACATCTAAGGAAATGCCTAAGAAGGTATTATGGACAACAAATGTCAGAAAGCTTTTGAGGAGCTGAAGCAGGCCATGTGCTCTGCACCTGTCCTGAAAAGCCCCTGTTACTCCAAAAAATTCATTGTCCAAACTGATGCATCTGAATTAGGGGTAGGGGCGGTCTTATCACAACTTAATTCTGAGGGCCAGGATCAACCTGTTGCTTTTATCAGCAGGAGGTTGACCCCTAGAGAAAAGCGTTGGTCTGCCATAGAGAGGGAGGCCTTTGCTGTGGTCTGGGCACTGAAGAAGTTGAGGCCATACCTGTTTGGCACTCACTTCATTGTTCAGACAGACCACAAACCTCTACTTTGGCTAAAACAAATGAAAGGTGAAAACCCTAAATTGTTGAGGTGGTCCATATCCCTACAGGGAATCAATCAATCAATCAATCAATCATAGTATTTATAAAGCGCGCTATCGAGGCGCTGAGGGGGGGGGGGAGCGCTGCTGGTTTAGCGGTCGAAGAGCCAGGTCTTGAGGAGCCTTCTGAATGCGAGGAGGTCCTGGGTCTGGCGAAGAGATGTGGGGAGAGAGTTCCAGGTCTTGGCGGCGAGGAAGGAGAAGGATCTGCCGCCGGATGTCTTGCGCTGGATTCGGGGTACGATGGCGAGGGCGAGGTTGGCGGATCGGAGTTGACGTGTTGGAGTGTAGAAGTTGAGTCTGGTGTTGAGGTAGGAGGGTCCGGTGTTGTGAAGTGCCTTGTGAGCGTGGGTCAGGAGTTTGAAGGTGATCCTCTTGTCTACCGGGAGCCAGTGGAGTTCCTTTAGGTGAGGGGAGATGTGACTTCGGCGGGGTATGTTGAGGATCAGTCGGGCGGAGGCATTTTGGATACGTTGGAGGCGTTTGATGTCTTTGGTTGGGATGCCTGTGTAGAGTGCGTTGCCGTAGTCAAGTCTGCTGCTGACGAGGGCCTGGGTCACCGTCTTTCTGGTTTCTGTTGGAATCCACTTGAAGATTCTGCGGAGCATTCGAAGGGTGTTGAAACAGGAGGAGGAGACGGCGCTGACCTGTTTGGACATGGTGAGGGCGGAGTCCAGGATGAAGCCGAGGTTTCTTGCGTGGCTGGCAGGGGTGGGTGGGGGTCCGAGGACGGAGGGCCACCATGAGTCGTTCCAGGCCGAGGGAGTGCGTCCGAGGATGAGGACTTCCGTCTTGTCGGAGTTGAGTTTCAGGCGACTGTTGTTCATCCAATCGGCGATGGATTTTAGTCCCTCGTGGAGGTTTGTTTTGGCAGTGAGCGGGTCTTTGGTCAGGGAGAGGATGAGCTGGGTATCGTCGGCGTAGGAGATGATGCTGAGATGATGTTGGCGGGCCAGTTGAGCGAGGGGGGCCATGTAGACGTTGAACAACGTGGGGCTGAGGGAGGATCCTTGGGGGACGCCGCAGATGAGGTTGGTGGCTTTGGAGCGGAAAGGGGAGAGACGGACTCTCTGCGTTCTGTCGGAGAGGAAGGATGAGATCCAGTGGAGGGCTTTATCTTGGATGCCGGCTTCCTGGAGGCGGGTCAGTAGGGTGCGGTGGCAGACGGTGTCAAAAGCGGCTGATAGGTCGAGGAGGATGAGGGCTGAGGTTTCGCCGTTGTCCAATTGATGTCTGATGTCATCTGTGGCGGCGAGGAGGGCGGTCTCAGTGCTATGGTTTCGTCTGAATCCGGATTGTGAGGGGTCCAGGATGGAATTGTCTTCGAGGAAGTGGGTGAGCTGAGTGTTGACGATCTTCTCGATGACTTTCGCTGGAAAAGGGAGGAGAGAGATCGGACGGAAGTTTTTGAGGTCGTTGGGGTCAGCCTTGGGTTTTTTGAGGAGGGGTTGGATTTCTGCGTGTTTCCAGCTGTCCGGGAAGGTGGCAGAAGTGAAGGAGAGGTTGATGATCTTGCGGAGTTCGGGGGCGATGGTGGCGTTGGCTGAGTTGAAAACATGATGGGGGCAGGGGTCCGTGGGGGAGCCTGAGTGGATGGTGTTCATGGTTGCTATGGTTTCTGCCTCGTCCACGTGGGTCCAGGCGGTGAGGCGGCAGTCGCGGGAGGAGACGTCGGGGTGGGGTCTGGCGGTGGACCGGTGATGAAGCTGTCGTGGATGGTGGTGATTTTCTGGTGGAAGAAGGTGGAGAGGTCGTCGCAGAGTTTCTGGGAGGGCGGGATGTCGTTGGAGTTGGCTTTCGGATTGGAGAGTTCCTTCACGATGCCGAAGAGTTCTTTGCAGTCGTGGGCGTTGTTGTTGATGCGTTCGGTGAAGTGGGCGCGCTTGGCGGTGCGGATCCGTTGGTGGTGTTCGCGGTTGGCGTTTTTGAGGGCGGCGAGGTTGTCGGGTGTGCGTTCTTGGATCCATTTCTTTTTGAGCTTCTGGCAGTTGCTTTTGGAGGTGGTGAGATCGTCTGTAAACCAGGCTGGTTTTTTCTTTCCTTGGATGGTGGTGGGTTTCTTGAGAGGGGCAAGGGTGTTGGCGCAGTCGAGGATCCATTGATGGAGGTTGTTGGCGGCTGTGCTCGGGTCGATTGCGTCGGGTGGAAGGTTGTTGATGAGGGTGCTGGTCAGTTGTTCTTGGGTGACTTTGCCCCAGCGGCGGTGGGGAGGAAGCTGGATGCGGTGTTGCTCTGTGGTTTTCTTATAGGTGAAATGGACACAGTGATGGTCAGTCCAGTGGAGTTCGGAGGTGTGGCTGAAGGAAATGTGGTTGCTGGAGGTGAAGAGGGGGTCAAGGGTGTGACCGGCGATGTGGGTAGGTGTGTTGACTAGCTGGCGGAGACCGAGGTTGAGGAGGTTGGAGGTCAGTGACGCGGTGTTGACGTCGTTGGCATTTTCCAGATGGTAGTTCAGATCACCCAGGAGGATGTAATCCGGGGAAGCGAGGGCGTGGGTGCTTGCAAGGTCGGCGATGGTGTCGTTGAAGGGGGCTCTTGGTCCTGGAGGGCGGTAAATGAGGGTTCCTCTGAGGGTCGTGTTGGGGTCCGTGTGGATCTGGAAGTGGAGGTGTTCGGCTGTCCTGAGGGTGTCGTCCGAGTGGGTATGGATTTTGAGGGTAGCTTTGTGAGCGATGGCTATTCCGCCGCCGATTCCATTGGTTCGATCTCTTCTGGTGATTTTGTAGCCATCCGGTATGGCGATGGCGATGTCCGGAGACGAGGAGTCGTTCCACCAGGTTTCGGTCAGGAAAGCCACGTCAGGAGCAGTGGTGTCGAGCAAATCCCAGAGCTCGATGGCGTGTTTTCGTGCGGAGCGGGTGTTGATGAGGATGCAGTTCAGGTGGTTGGGGTTGGATGTTTTCGTAGTTGGATTGGTCGTTCTGATGCAGGAGAAGTTGCAGGTACGGCAGGAAAAAGGTCCTTTAGTGTGCTTCGGGGATGCCCGGTAGCATTCAGTGGAGGGGCCGGGGTTGAAGGCGCGGAGTTCGTTGATCGAGTAGCGGATGCGGGGGGCGCGAGGGCCAGGGGGTGTGGCGCTGGGCACGGTCCAGGAGCGGACGGGCTTGCCTCTGGCCCGTCGTGGGGGGCGAGCTCAGGACCTGAAACAGGTCAGAGGTCGCTCACTCGCGACGCGCAGCGCAGCGCCAGCCATTAAGAAGGGAGGGGGGAGGGAGGAGCAGCTGGGAGGCGGGAGGGAGCGGCAAATGGGGCGCGAGGGGGGCGGGCCGCAGGGAGGCAGCGGCAGGGAACGGGGAGCGCACAAGGGGCAAAACACTGAAAACGAGCAAAATACAAGCAGTTACAATAAGAAAAGCACACAATCAGAAAAACAATAATGGCACAATATACGATCGGGGAGACAGCAATCAGGGGGGCACAAAGGGGGCAGAAGCGCCGGCGGCGAGGCGCTGGAAAAAGCGAAAAAAACGAAAAACACTTACGGGACGGCGGAAAGCGGCACACGGGTCAAGTGAAGCTAGTCAGAGCCCACTAGACCCCAGGGATGAGGCGCAGGAGGATGCCTGCGGGTGGAGGAGGGCCTCGAACACGCAAACAGCAGCGTGGTCAGGGGACAGAGGCAGGAGGCAGCAGGTTGGTGCTGCGGTCGTGGGGGGCGAGCTCAGGACCTGAAACAGGTCAGAGGTCGCTCACTCGCGACGCGCAGCGCCAGCCATTAAGAAGGGAGGGGGGAGGGAGGAGCAGCTGGGAGGCGGGAGGGAGCGGCAAGGAACGGGGAGCGCACAAGGGGCAAAACACTGAAAACGAGCAAAATACAAGCAGTTACAATAAGAAAAGCACACTATCAGAAAAACAATAATGGCACAATATACGATCGGGGAGACAGCAATCAGGGGGGCACAAAGGGGGCAGAAGCGCCGGCGGCGAGGCGCTGGAAAAAGCGAAAAAAACGAAAAACACTTACGGGACGGCGGAAAGCGGCACACGGGTCAAGTGAAGCTAGTCAGAGCCCACTAGACCCCAGGGATGAGGCGCAGGAGGATGCCTGCGGGTGGAGGAGGGCCTCGAACACGCAAACAGCAGCGTGGTCAGGGGACAGAGGCAGGAGGCAGCAGGTTGGTGCTGCGGTCGTGGGGGGCGAGCTCAGGACCTGAAACAGGTCAGAGGTCGCTCACTCGCGACGCGCAGCGCCAGCCATTAAGAAGGGAGGGGGGAGGGAGGAGCAGCTGGGAGGCGGGAGGGAGCGGCAAATGGGGGCGCGAGGGGGGCGGGGCCGCAGGGAGGCAGCGGCAGGGAACGGGGAGCGCACAAGGGGCAAAACACTGAAAACGAGCAAAATACAAGCAGTTACAATAAGAAAAGCACACAATCAGAAAAACAATAATGGCACAATATACGATCGGGGAGACAGCAATCAGGGGGGCACAAAGGGGGCAGAAGCGCCGGCGGCGAGGCGCTGGAAAAAGCGAAAAAAACGAAAAACACTTACGGGACGGCGGAAAGCGGCACACGGGTCAAGTGAAGCTAGTCAGAGCCCACTAGACCCCAGGGATGAGGCGCAGGAGGATGCCTGCGGGTGGAGGAGGGCCTCGAACACGCAAACAGCAGCGTGGTCAGGGGACAGAGGCAGGAGGCAGCAGGTTGGTGCTGCGGTCGTGGGGGGCGAGCTCAGGACCTGAAATAGGTCAGAGGTCGCTCACTCGCGACGCGCAGCGCCAGCCATTAAGAAGGGAGGGGGGAGGGAGGAGCAGCTGGGAGGCGGGAGGGAGCGGCAAATGGGGGCGCGAGGGGGGCGGGGCCGCAGGGAGGCAGCGGCAGGGAACGGGGAGCGCACAAGGGGCAAAACACTGAAAACGAGCAAAATACAAGCAGTTACAATAAGAAAAGCACACAATCAGAAAAACAATAATGGCACAATATACGATTGGGGAGACAGCAATCAGGGGGGCACAAAGGGGGCAGAAGCGCCGGCGGCGAGGCGCTGGAAAAAGCGAAAAAAACGAAAAACACTTACGGGACGGCGAAAAGCGGCACACGGGTCAAGTGAAGCTAGTCAGAGCCCACTAGACCCCAGGGATGAGGCGCAGGAGGATGCCTGCGGGTGGAGGAGGGCCTCGAACACGCAAACAGCAGCGTGGTCAGGGGACAGAGGCAGGAGGCAGCAGGTTGGTGCTGCGGTCGTGGGGGGCGAGCTCAGGACCTGAAACAATAATGGACTATGGGAATGGACTATACAGTGGAACATAGACCTGGGAGTACCCACTCCAATGCAGATGGACACCCCAGATCTTTCCACTTAGATAATGAAGACTCATCAGGTCATGGCTAGTCTTATTGTCCTTCGTTTGGGGGGGTGGTTGTGTAGGAAAGTACCATCTTGCCTGGCATGTTACCCCCATATTTCACTGTATATATGTTGTTTTACTGTATGTGTCACTGGGACCCTGCCAGCCAGGGCCCCAGTGCTCATAAGTGTACCCTGTATGTGTTACCTGTGTTATGACTAACTGTCTCACTGAGGCTCTGCTATCCAGAACCTCAGTGGTTATGCTCTCTCATTTCTTTCCAAATTGTCACTAGCAGGCTAGTGACCAATTTCACCAATTTACATTGGCATACTGGGACACCCTTATAATTCCCTAGTATATGGTACTGAGGTACCCAGGGTATTGGGGTTCCAGGAGATCCCTATGGGCTGCAGCATTTCTTGTGCCACCCATGGGGAGATCTGACAATTCTTACACAGGCCTGCCAGTGCAGCCTGAGTGAAATAACGTCCACGTTATTTCACAGCCATTTACCACTGCACTTAAGTAACTTATAAGTCACCTATATGTCTAACCTTTACCTGGTAAAGGTTGGGTGCTATGTTACTTAGTGTGTGGGCACCCTGGCACTAGCCAAGGTGCTCCCACATTGTTCAGGGCAAATTCCCCGGACTTTGAGAGTTCGGGGACACCATTACACGCGTGCACTATACATATGTCACGACATATGTATAGCGTCACAATGGTAACTCCGAACATGGCCATGTAACATGTCTAGGATCATGGAATTGTCACCCCAATGCCATTCTGGCATTGGGGATACAATTCCATGACCCCCGAGTCTCTAGCTCAGACCCGGGTACTGCCAAACTACCTTTCCTGGGGTTTCACTGCAGCTGCTGCTGCTGCCAACCCCTCAGACAGGTTTCTGCCCTCCTGGGGTCCAGCCACTACTTGCATGCCCAGGCAGCACTCCTCTAATTCCTATCTTTCTGGATCCTGGCTTTAATCGTATCTCAGATTCATTAGCCTAAAGACCGCTACTTTTTATGGGTAAGGATTTGGACCACCCCAGAGCTTACTGTTTATAGGGACTCACTTCTTAACCTTTTAAAAATACCTAATGTAGCTTCTATCCCTTGGTTTAGGCATGTGTCAAACTAGTTCCGCCCTTTGGGTTCTTGGAGGTTATTGGGAGAACCCACAGGACTTAGGGAAGGCCCAGAAACTAACATTGAAAATAGCCTACTAGTCTCACGTTAGGAATAACTATCTCCTTGGCACATACCATGGGCGGTTGACTAACTAATTCCTCGACTTTAAATGGTTCCCCCAGTATGAACCTTTTTTAGATCTTATCCCCGAGGAAAGAGCCTGTATGCCTGTTTTCGCAATGGGTATTTACTGTTAATGTCTTTTACTAGTAGTTGGGGGGCATTGTCAGTATCCAACCTATGTCCAGGCTGTAACGATGTCCCAGAATTGGTTGAACACTTTTTGCTCTTTTGCACAGCGTATGGTTTTCCTCAATGCAAATGGATCTGCCTGTCTGTCAGAATTGTCGGCCTTAGACAATATGTTACTGCCCTTAGGGTTTTAAAGAGGGACACTTCTATTGTAGTGGTACATGCAGTTAGCAAGTTCCTTGTGGCTGCATGGCATATTCGCACTCACCTTTTACAACATCAGTGATATGCAAATATGTATGTTATAGGGCAAGGACTGAGAGATTTATCACATTTTTATTCTTAATATTGTATGATGTTTTCTTTAATTGTTCCTATTTAGCTTTTTAATCCAACTTTGTATTCATATGGAGCATTGTGGTTATTTGCTTTGATGTTTTTTTATAACCGAATAAAGCTGGTGTGTTTAAAAAAAAGATATCACAGGACTCAGCATTACTAACAGAGACACCTATAAGGCGGACGCCTTGTTGTCATTGAGGGACCAGTGGCAGTGGAACACTGCAGCATCTACCGTGACCGTTTCTGTCATGGCTCGTGTTTATTTATGCATCCAGTCCATGATATGTGTTCCAAGGGTCCCATATTTTGTGAAATTTACGAGGGCATCCTCTACTTTTATATATTACTCTTTCCACTGCCATGTACATATCTATCCCTTTCTACCATTCGGATATCGTCGGGGCTTTTGGGCCCCTCAGTGCCTAGCCATGTCTCTTGTCACTATTATTCGGGTCAAGTTACAAAATATTAGTTGTCTGCGAGGGAGGTCGATGTCTCCGGCAACTCCCAATAGGATGTAAGAAAATGTGTTAAATTTGAGTCATAAAAATAATAGAACTTCTGATTCAAATTCAAAGTTTTTAAACTCATACTTTAAAACTATTGCGCAGTGGGGAGTTGAGGCCAGCTACCATACTTACAACTCTGGTGGAAGATTTTTGCTGATGTGCTCCCTCTATCACAGTGGGATAATTTTAATCGAAAATGTGATTCTGGCTAGGCCACCATGTTTTGGAGGTTCAGTGTGAGTTTTTTGTTGTTTTTTTCCAGAAACAAATCCCTCAAAGGAAGGGTTTATTTCTTTAAAAAATAGCCTATGATATGTCTGGAGTTTTCTCCTTTCATATGGAGTTCGTTTCATATTTTTACTATTCGAGCCCCCATGACTTCCACAACAATCACAAATTGGATACCCTTCCGTAATATGACAGGTCTTACAAGAGTTCCGCGAGCGGTCCTATAAACAAGGAACCACTCATTTCATTGCCAGCTGTGCCCTAGTTATAAGAAACTGAGTGGCTCTCCAGTCACTACATAGGGTGGAGAAAGCATAAAACAAGTGATACGAAATCTAATGAAACCTGCTGATATTTGGCTTTTTTCCCATTCCCACCCCAGTAAATAAAACCATTAGCTTAAAAAATAATTACAACACAGTTTCGCTGATTGACTATTTGGACTGGTCCGTGCAATTTTAAACCTTACTCTCTACCATGTAGCTGCAGTTAGAGCTAGCTGTGTCATTTGGTTTCCTGGCATTGAATAAAAGGCTTCTTTGGAGATGAGAACCTTCCCGCCTCCTACCACTTTTATGTCTATGGACGGTCCTTAGATAGGCCTATTTGGTTTCCCCTATACAAATAATGCTTTTGAATCAAGACAAACATTTGATACATTATAAACGCGATAAAGTACCCCCTGCTACAAAGGAACGAGGCTGAAAGCCAGTTAATTTATACGTTTATGGCACTTAGAGGAGACTTGCAATATCCTTATCATGTACATCAGGCGGTACTATATGCCATATAATTTATGGTCACATGATCACTTTTCCCAAAAACTTCCTAAAACCTTGGTGGGTAGCTCTTTCAGGAAAAGAGAGTATGTTTGCAAACATGAAGACTAAAAATAGAATCTCAAGTTCAGCTGCTCCGTCACTTGACCTGCCTTTCACCTCGGCTGCTGGCAGTGTGTCATCCGAACTCGACTGTAATAACGTATTACAATTGTGTTGTCTGATGTCTTTCTTTATAATTGGCGACTGAGTACATTACTAGTCGCCAATTCTAAAGAAATTGCAAACGTGCATTTTACAGGGGTTGCAGAATACCAAGTATTATAAATCCTATAATGTAGTGGTGAGAGCTAGTTTGGTTGGATGGAAGGTGGGTGTATGCTGTCAGTGGGCAGAAGCAGAGATGTATTCACGGGTTAAGGTTAGCGCTATCTTAACCAGAGAAAAAAGCATTTGATGCTATGGGACTCTTTAATATTTTTTGCTGCCTACAAGAGCCCCATGGCGTGCTACAAACTGTCTACTCCAGAGTCCTGTTGTCAGCACCATGCAGTACTGGCACTTGGCCTTTCATCATAGTGATGGACTCGGTCTGACAACAGTTGGCAGCTACTGCCAGACATATTTAACAAGAGCCATGAAAAAACAGGGGAACCCTGCAGGAACACCTTCGATCTTGCAGAACCACCCACAGTCTCATAAGAGCTCACAAGAACACCCAGAACTTTGCAGAATCTAGGAACTGTAACAAAAGGTGAGGGCAGGGAATAGGTATAAATAGTCTCGCCCCCGCATATTTACTCCACAAGGAGGATTATGGAAGGAGCAGTAGCTAATACTTACTTGTTGGTGGTCCCCTTTTTTAGAAATGCTGGAATAGCACACGTGCTTTTGACGATACCACCCTTTGCCACCTTCACACTCTCTGATTCCCAGAAGGGAGGAGTCCTGTGAAAGAAGAGAAATCGGTCAGTGAACATAATTGTAGAAAGCGGCTTGAAGGAAAGGCACTTGGCCAGAACACAAGACACTCCGGAAGGGAACAAAATGCATTCTATTCCATGGTGCGTAGGATCTTGAACTGAGCTATAAATAATATAAATAGCAACACAGTGAAGCAAAAAGAGTGCATTGTTACTGCTTGAAGCAAGGCTTAACCAGGGATATTCTAGCAAAGCTTGAAAAATAAGATGAGCAAAGGGTATTTGTAGGAAAGCACCATCTTGCCTGGCATGTTACCCCCATATTTCACTGTATATATGTTGTTTTAGTCTATGTGTCACTGGGACCTTGCCAGGCAGGGCCCCAGTGCTCATAAGTATGTGCCCTGTATGTGTTCCCTGTGTGATGACTAACTGTCTCACTGAGGCTCTGCTAACCAGAACCTCAGTGGTTATGCTCTCTCTGCTTTCCAAATTGTCACTAACAGGCTAGTGACCAATTTCACCAATTCACATTGGCATACTGGTACACCCATATAATTCCCTAGTATATGGTACTGAGGTACCCAGAGTATTGGGGTTCCAGGAGATCCAAATGGGCTGTAGCATTTCTTTTGCCACCCATAGGGAGCTCTGACAATTCTTACACAGGCCTGCCAGTGCAACCTGAGTGAAATAACGTCCACGTTATTTCACAGACATTTACCACTGCACTTAAGTAACTTATAAGTCACCTATATGTCTAACCTTCACCTGGTGAATGTTGGGTGCAAAGCTACTTAGTGTGTGCCTCCACATTGTTCAGGGCAAATTCCCCGGACTTTGTGAGTGCGGGGACACCATTACAGGTGCGCACTATACATAGGTCACTACCTATGTATAGCGTCACAATGGTAACTCCGAACATGGCCATGTAACATGTCTAAGATCATGGAATTGTCACCCCAATGCCATTCTGGCATTGGGGAGACAATTCCATGATCCCCCGGGTCTCTAGCACAGAACCCGGGTACTGCCAAACTGCCTTTCCGGGGTCTCCGCTGCTGCCAACCCCTCAGATGGGTTTCTGACCTCCTGGGGTCCAGGCAGCCCTGGCCCAGGGAGGCAGAACAAAGGATTTCCTCTGAGAGAGGGTGTGACACCCTCATCCTTTGGAAATAGGTGTGAAGGCTGGGGAGGAGTAGCCTCCCCCAGCCTCTGGAAATGCTTTGATGGGCACAGATGCTGCCCATCTCTGCATAAGCCAGTCTACACCGGTTTGGGGATCCCCCAGCCCTGCTCTGGCACGAAACTGGACAAAGGAAAAGGGAGTGACCACTCCCCTGACCTGCACCTGCCATGGGAGGTGCCCAGAGCTCCTCCAGTGTGCCCCAGACCTTTGCCATCTTGGAAACAGAGGTGTTGCTGGCACACTGGACTGCTCTGAGTGGCCAGTGCCATCAGGTGACATCAGAGACTCCTTCTGATAGGCTCTTACCTCTCTTAGTAGCCAATCCTCCTTCCTAGGTAGCCAAACCTCCTTCTCTGGCTATTTAGGGTCTCTGCTTTGGGGAATTCTTCAGATACCGAATGCAAGAGCTCACCAGAGTTCCTCTGCATCTCCATCTTCACCTTCTGCCAAAGGATCGACCGCTGACTGCTCAGGACGCCTGCAAAACCGCAACAAAGTAGCCAGATAACTACTAGCAACCTTGTATCGCTTCATCCTGCCGGCTTTCTCGACTGTTTCCAGGTGGTGCATGATCTAGGGGCAGCCTGCCTCCTTCTTGCACCAGGAGCTCTGAAGAAATCTCCAGTGGGTTAACGTAATCTTCCCCCTGCAACCGCAGGCAACAAAAGACTGCATCACCGGTCCTCTGGGTCCCCTTTCACACGACGAGCTTGGTCCCTGGAACTCAGCAACTCTGTCCAAGTGACTCCCACAGTCCAGTGACTCTTCAGGCCAAGTTTGGTGGAGATAAGTCCTTGCCTCCCCACACTAGACTGCATTGCTGGGTACCGAGTGATTTGCAGCTGCTCCGGCTCCTGTGCACTCTTCCAGGATTTCCTTCGTGCACAGCCAAGCCTGGGTCCCCGACACTCTAACCTGCAGTGCACAACCTTCTGAGTTGCCCTCCGGCGTCGTGGGACTCCCTTTTCTGACTTCGGGTGGACTGCGGTTCACTCCTCTTCTAAGTGCCTGATCCGGTACTTCTGCGGGTGCTGCCTGCTTCTGTGAGAGCTCCCTGATTTGCTGGGTGCCCCCTCTGTCTCCTCATTCAAGTGGCGACATCCTGGTCCCTCCTGGGCCACAGCAGCATCCAAAAACCCTAACCATGACCCTTGCAGCTAGCAAGGCTTGTTTGCGGTCTTTCTGCGTGGGAATACCTCTGCAAGCTTCTTCACGATGTGGGACATCCATCCTCCAAAGGGGAAGTTCCTAGTCCTCCTCGTTCTTGCAAAACACCAAGCTTCTTCCATTCGGTGGCAGCTCCCTTGCACCCTCAGCTGGCATTTCCTGGGCTCCTGCCCACTCTCGACACTTTCGCAACTCTTGGACTTGGTCCCCTTGTCTTACAGGTACTCAGGTCCAGAAATCCACTGTTGTTGCATTGCTGGTGTTGGTTTTCCTTGCATAATCCCCCTATCACGACTTCTGTGCTCTCTGGGGGTAGTATGTGCACTTTACACCTACCTTTTATGGTCTTGGGGTGGGCTATTATTCGAACCCTCACTGTTTTTCTTACAGACCCAGCGACCCTCTACAAGCTCACATAGGTTTGGGGTCCATTTGTGGTTCGCATTCCACTTTTGGATTACATGGTTTGTGTTGCCCCTATACCTATGTTCTCCTATTACAATCTATTGTAACTTTACACTGCTTGCATTACTTCCTTTTGCTATTACTGTATCATTTTGGTATTGTGTACATATATCTTGTGTATATTACTTATCCTCATACTGAGGGTACTCACTGAGATACTTTTGGCATATTGTCATAAAAATAAAGTACCTTTATTTTTAGAATATCTGTGTATTGTGTTTTCTTATGATATTGTGCATATGACACCAGTGGTATAGTAGGAGCTTTACATGTCTCCTAGTTCAGCCTAAGCTGCTTTGCCATAGCTACCTTCTGTCAGCCTAAGCTGCTAGAAACACCTCTTCTACACCAATAAGGGATAACTGGAACTGGCACAAGGTGTAAGTACCTTTGGTACCCACTACAAGCCAGACCAGCCTCCTACAGGTATCTTGGACACCCTTACTGTTTTCTGACACTCCCAGCGACCCTCTACACACTACACTAGGCCTGGGGTCCCTAAGTGGTTCGCATTCCACTTTCTTAGTATATACTTTTCTAACTGTTTACTTACCTGATTTTGGTTTGTTTGCATATTTTGTGTATTTTACTTACCTCCTAAGGGAGTATATCCTCTGAGATATTTTTGGCACATTGTCACTAAAATAAAGTAGCTTTATTTTTAGTAACTCTGAGTATTGTGATTTTTATGATATAGTGCAATATGAGTAGTATAGTAGGAGCTTTGCATGTCTCCTAGTTCAGCCTAAGCTGCTCTGCTATAGCTACCTCTATCAGCCTAAGCTGCTAGAACACTACTAATCTACTAATAAGGGATAACTGGACCTGGCACAAGGTGTAAGTACCATCAGGTACCCACTATAAGCCAGGCCAGCCTCCTACATGGGGTGACGGAGTTACTCCCCTGCTCACTCAGGCACCTTCCAAGTCGAAGACCGGTACTCCTGGACTCCTCACAGCGACAAGTGTGCTCCTAGAAACACAGAGGGTGGACTCCATCGACTTAGATTGTTCTGAGGTCCTGTTGACCCAATTTGGAGGAGGTAAGACCTTGCCTTCCCTGAGAGCGACAGTACCCCTGTGCACCACGTCTTCTTCATCTCCTGAGGCCTCTGTGCACTATTTGCAAAATTCCTTCGTGCACAGCCTGGCCCAGGTCCCTAGCACTCTATCCTGCGACGCTCAACTTGCTAAGTTGATTTCCAGCAGGGTGTGACCCTTCTTTGTAGTGCTTCACGGACCGCGTTTTGCACCCCATGTCCTGGGACTCCCTTGGGTGCTGTCTGGCATTCTGAGGGCTCTCTAAAGTGCTGACAGCCCCTTCTTCCTCCTCACATAGAGTTGAGGCCCCCAGGTCCCTCCTGGATGCAGCCATCGCCATTTTGATGCAAAACACACATTTGTCGTAACCAAGGCTTGTTGATGAATTCCAACACTAAATCACATCTGCATCCATCTTCACGTCATGGGACATCTTCTGCATCATGCAGGAACCCATTGGCATCTTCCTAAGGTACATTCCTGCAGTCTTTGTCCAACCGGGGACTCTTATTTTGCACCCTCTTCTGGGTTGGCAGGGACTCCTGTCCTTCCTGCAACTTCTTTCGACTTCTGGACTTGGTTCCCTTCTTTTGCAGGTCTTCAGGTCCAGGAATCCAATAGTTGTTGTCTGCAGACTTGGTTGGTTACTTCAATAATCCATATCACAATGTGTAGTGTGTCCTAAGGAAATTTGCAGTAATTTAGTCCTGCTTTTCTGGGCTCTGGGGTGGGGTAATTTACTTACCCTTACTGTATTCTTACTCTCCCAGCAATTCTGCAAACACTACACTTGTCTAGAGGGGAATTTGTGATTCGCATTCCACTTTCTTAGTATACGGTTTGTGTTGCCCCTAGACCTATTTTCTCCCATTTCATTCCATAGCCTTCCCTATTGTTTGCCTTGTTCTAAGACTATTTACTTGTCTAATTTTGGTGTCTAGTGTATATATTGTGTATAATACTTACCTCCAGAAGGAGTATTGTCTCTAAGATATTTTTGGTACTGTGCCACCCAAATAAATACCTTTATTTTTGGTAACAGTAGTGTGTAACTATAAGTGGTATTGCACAAGCTTTGCATGTCTCCTAGTTCAGCCTAATCTGCTCTCCTATAGCTACCTCTATCAGCCTAAGCTGCTAGAACACTACTACTTCACTAATAAGGGATAACTGGACCTGGCACAAGGTGTAAGTACCATCAGGTACCCACTATAAGCCAGGCCAGCCTCCTACATGGGGTGACGGAGTTACTACCCTGCTCACGCAGGCACCTTCCAAGTCGAAGACCGGTACTCCTGGACTCCTCACAGCGACAAGTGTGCTCCTAGAAACACAGAGGTGTAAGTACCCAAGGTACCCACTACATAGCAGGCCAGCCTCCTACATTGGTAGTAGTAGCGATGGGATAAGTACTTGCAATTGCTTTACCACTTTGTTACCTGTGCTTTTCACAAGAAAAGCTTGCTCCAATACTTAGAGCATATATAATATATACCTATAAACAATTTTCTAACTTTCTAAAAAGTTCTTTAAACTTTGCAAAAGTTTTTACAAGGTCTTGAAAAGTTTTCTTCTTTTCTCTAAATGGTTAGCTCTGTTATTCTACTAGCTCTTTACTCACTTTCCTAATTTTTCTTTCTTTCAATATGTCTTCAGTAGAAGCTACCCCTAGAGTTGTGAAAACAACATATGAAAATCTTAACTTTAAAAGTTTGTGGGGTCTCTGGCTTGAAAGAAGTTTAGGGATTGGGAAGAACCCCATTAAGGAGTTCCTCTTAAATCTTCTCCTCCAAGATGACCAGGGACTCAGCACTGTTCCAGATCAGACAGGGGAAGAGGTAGAGGATGACTCCAACCAGGAGGGCTCAGAGAAGCAGAATGACAATCCTGGGGAGGGTAATTCCACAGACCTATCTGTCAATAACCCCCTAGTATATCTGGTAGTGGGAAGGGTTCACACACAAGTAGGGCTCCCTTCACCCCTAGAGGCCAGATCACTAGAGTGGCCCCTGTTAGAGATAGGTCTGCCTCTGCACACTCTCATGTTACCTCTGTTTCAGAGGCTTCACATAATTCTAACCCTGAGGACCAGTCCCTAGATAGGGAACTCAGAAAGCTGAGGTTAGAGGAGGCCAGACTGAGGCTAATGCAGCAACAGTTAGCCTTAGACAGGAAATCCCTGGCTGGGGAGAAAGAGAGGCAGGGTTTGGGGTTAGTTCCCCATGGTGGCAGCAGCTGTTTTAGAAATACAAATGTTAGGGAACCTTCATTTAATTCTAGAAATATGCACAAAGTTGTCCCTCCTTACAAGGATGGCGATTACATCTGTAAGTGGTTTGCTGCACTTGAGCGGGCCTGTAGCTTTCAGAGGGTCCCTCATGTACAGTGGGCTGCTATCATTTAGTTATCCTTCTCTGGCAAGGAGAGAGACAGACTTCTTATTGTCAGAGAGGATGCTGCAGATAATTATCAAATTCTTAAAGATGCACTCTTAGATGGTCTGGTCTTAACCACTGAACAGTACAGACTTAAGTTCAGAGAGACCAGAAAGGAGTCATCACAGGACTGGACAGACTGTGTAGGCTGTTCTGTGAAGGCCGTAGAAGGTTGGTTAAATGGCAGTAAGGTGACTGACTATGAAAGCCTATATAACTTGATTCTGAGAGAGCATATCTTGAATAATTGTGTGTCTGACTTGTTGCATCAATATCTTGTGGACTCAGATCTGACCTCTCCCCATGAATTGGGAAAGAAGGTAAACACATGGGTCAGAACAAGGGTGAGCAGAAATGCTCATACATGGGGTGACAAGGATGGCAAGAGGAAGGATGGTCACATGACAAGGGTGGGGACAAAGATAACAAAAATCATCAGAGTCTTCATCAGGCCCACAAAAATCCTCTGGGGGTGGTGGGCCCAAATCCTCTTCTCACAAAGATAGGAAACCTTTGTGTTATATGTGTAAAGCCAAAGGCCATTGAGCAACTGACAGTCATTGTCCAAAGAAAAACACCAAACCTCCCACCACCACAACCCCAACTGCAACCAGTATTGCCCCTAGTGGCATGAGCACTACTAATAGCCAGTCAAAGGGTGTAGCTGGGATCACCATTTGTAATGTAGTTGGGGTTGATCTAGTTAGGGAGATGACTGAGGCTGTTTTAGTCTCTGATGGTGGCATTGACCTAGCCACTTTAGTTGCTTGTCCCCTTAATATGGATACGTACAAGCAGCTACCCCTGATTAATGGTGTTCAGGTTGAGGCCTACAGGGACACAGGTGCCAGTGTCACCATGGTGATAGACAAACTGGTTGCCCCTGAGCAGCACCTACTTGGTCACCAGTACCAAGTGGCAGACGCCCATAGCAACACTGTAAGCCACTCCATGGCTGTTGTGAATCTCAACTGGGGGGAGGGGGGGGGGGTTACTGGCCCAAAGAAAGTTGTGGTAGGCACTGACTTACCTGTAGAATGTCTGCTAGGCAATGTTTGGAGACTTCAGCTTGGGCAGAAGTGGAGTTGGAGGCCCATGCAGCAATGCTGGGCATTCCTGGGCATATTGCTGCTCTTACCAGGGCTCAGGCCAAGAAGCAAAGAGGAAAGGGAAACTTGGATCCTGGAACAATGGGCCAAGTGCTCCCAAACACTAGGGGTAGGAAGGTCAAACCCTTGTCCACTCTCCCTCATTCCACAGATGATTCCCCTTTTGAGGAAGAGGAATTCTCTCCCTGTGCAGAACCTACACCAGAGGAGCTAAAAGCTTATACAGCTGAGCTTTTGGGTGCAGGGGGGCCTGCCAGGGAAGAGTGACAAAACTCCTTAGTGTCCTCTGACATATGAGGCCAGTGAAACAATGGAACAAGCCTGTCCCAAGTTTTACTCTGGCCCAGATGTCCAGCCAAAGGAATATCATGAGCCAAAGTCAGAAGAAACTCCTTATACTGCAAAGGGATGGCCAATCTCCTGGCAGTTCCAGGTTTAGGGTCCCTTGACTCAGTGTAGAGGAGGTTATCATCCCAATAGACTTTATGGCTATCAGTGATATCCCCATTCTGCTGTTTGACAGCTTGCTGTCTTAAACCCTCTAGTGTGGGACTGGTCTGCTGTGCCATACTCAGCTCTTCCCTAGCAGGCCCCCCTGCACCCAAAAGCTCAGCAGTGTCTGCTGCCAGCTCATCTGGTGTAGGTTCTGCACAGGGAGAGGATTCCTCTTCCTCAAAAGGGGAATCTTCTGGAGAGGAAGGGATAGTGGGCAAGGATTTACCCTTTCTACCCCTAGCTTTAGGGAGCACTTGGTGCATTTTTCCAGGATCCATGTTTCCCTGTCCTCCTTGCGTCTTGGCGTGAGCACTTCTGAGAGCAAAGATATGCCCTGGAATGCCCAGCATTGCTGTATGAGCCTCCAACTCCACTTCAGCCAAAGCTGATGTCTCCAAATCATTACCTAGTAAGCAGTCTACAGATAAATCAGTGGGTACCACAACTTTCTTTGGAACAGTAACCCCCCCCCAGTTGAGATTCACAAAGGCCATGGGGTGGCTAGGAGGGTTGTTATGAGCATCAGCCACTTGGTACTGCTGACCAAGTAGGTGTTGTTCAGGGTGAACCAGTTTCTCAATCACCATTGTGACACTGCTCCTGTGTCCCTGTAGGCCTCAACCTCAACATCGTTTATTAGGGGTAGTTGCTTGTACTTACCCATATTAAGGGGACAAGCAACTAAGGTGGCAAAGTCAATACCCCCATCAGAGAAAAAACAGCCTCTGTGGTTTCCCTAACAAGACCAACCCCAACTACATTACCAATGGTGAGCCCAGCTACACCCTTTGATTGGCTGTTTGTAGTGTTTTTCCCACCACCACTGCTATTACTAGGGGCACTAGAGGATGCAGTTGGGGTTGTGGTAGTGGGAGCCTTGGTGTTTTTGTTTGGACAAGTGGAATCACTTGCCCAATGACCTTTACTTTTACATAAATAACACCATGGCTTCCTTTGATTGTTTGAAAAGGATTTGGACCCACCTCCCCCAGAGGATTTTTGTGGGCCTGATGAAGAATCAGAATTATTTTTATCTTTGTCCCCACCCTTGACAGAAGACTTACCATCCTTCTTCTTGCCATCCTTGTCACCACCCGTATGAGCTTTTCTGCTCACTCTTGTTCTGACCCATTTGTCTGCCTTCTTTCCCAATTCTTTGGGAGAGGTCAGATCTGAGTCTACCTAGTACTGATGTAACAAGTCAGACTCACAATTATTCAAAATATGCTCTCTCAAAATAAGATTATATATGGTTTCATAGTCAGTCACTTTACTGCCATGTAGCCATCCCTCCAAGGCCTTCACTGAACAGTCTACAAAGTCTGTCCAGTCTTGAGAGGACTCATTTCTGGTATCTCTGAACATTATCCAGTATTGTTTAGTGGTTAAGCCAAATCCATCTAAGAGTGCATCTTTCAAAACTTTGTAGTTGTAGGCATCACTTTCTCTGACAGTAAGGAGCCTATCCCTACCCTTACCAGTGAAAGATAGCCACAAGATAGCAGCCCATTGCCTTTGAGGAACCAACTGTACCAGACAGGCCCTCTCAAGTTCAGCAAACCACTTGTTTATGTCATCCCTCTCCTTGAAACGGGGAACAATTTGTGCCGGTTTCTTAAATCTGTTTCTCTTACAGGATGACTATCAAGAACACTGCTGCTGCCACCATGGTGAATTAACCACAACTTCTGTCTTTCCCTCTCTACATTTAGAGACTTCCTGTCTAAGGCCAACTGCTGCTGTCTCAGCTTCAGTCTGGCCTCTTCCAACCTCAGCTTTCTGAGTTCCCTGTCTAGGGTGTTATCCTCATGGCGGGAGGCTTGGAAATTCTCTGACCCAGAGGTAATGTGGGAATTGTCAGAAGTGGACCTGTCTCTAACTACCTGAACTCTAGTTACCTGGCCTTTTGGAGTGAAAGGTGCCCTACTAGTGTGTGACCTCCTCCCATTACCAGATTAACTAGATGGCCTGTTAGTATAAAGGTCTTTGGAAGTACCCCCCCGAGCCATCAGGGCCCTCCGTTGATTCTATCTGGTTACCCTCCTCCTCTACCTCCTGATCTTGGGTTGGATCAGACGGGTTCTGGTCACTTTCAAGCAAAAGACTAAGGAGAAGATCTTTGGTAGTGTTCTTACCAATCACTAAACTTCTTTCCATGCAGAGACCCCTCAAACGTTTAAAGTTTAAATTGTCATAAGTTGTCTGTGCAACTTTGGGAGTGGCCTCTACTACAGATATAGTTGCAAGAAACTGTTTAGGAAAGAGAGAAAAAAGTTTAGAAACTTTTTTAAACTTTTCTGAAACTTTTAGAAAGTTTTTAGAAAGAGTGTTAGACTGTTTAGGTTAACTGTCTATATTTCTAAGTGTTTAGAATATGGTTTTCTTATGAAAAGCACCAATAACAAAGTGGTAAAGGAGTTACAAGTACTTAACCCACCGCTGCACCACCAATGTAGGAGGCTGGCCTGGCATATAGTGGGTACCTGATGGTACTTACACCTTGTGCCAGGTCCAGTTATCCCTTATTAGAAGATTAGTAGTGTTCTAGCAGTTTAGGATGATAGAGGTAGCTATAGCAGAGCAGCTTAGGCTGAACTAGGAGACATGCAAAGCTCCTACTATACCACTTATATCATATAGGTACTATGTCATAATAAACACAATACTCAGGGTTACTAAAAATAAAGGTACTTTATTTTAGTGACAATGTGGCAAAAATATCTCAAAGGATATACTCCCTTGGGAGGTAAGTAAAATACACAAAATATTCACACAAACCAAAATCAGGTAAGTAAAACAGTCAGAAATAGTGCAAACACTGTAGAATACAATAGGATGCAATAGGCCTAGGGGCAACACAAACCATACACTATGAAAGTGGAATGCGAACCACAAATGGGCCTCTAGGATAGTGTAGTGTGTAGAGGATCACTGGGAGTGTAAGAAAACACCAAGGGTGTCCAAGATACCCCACCCCAAGACCCTGGAAAGTAGGAGTAAAGTACTACTATTTCCCCAGAAACACACTAAACTTGTGATAGAGGATTTTGCAAAGGCCACAACAGACTGCAAAGCACTGAAGATGGAGTCCTGGACAGGAGGGCCTGCAAAAGAAGGGGACCAAGACCAAGAGTCGTGAAAGTGTCCAGGAAGGCAGGAGCCCACTAAACCCCAGATGAAGGTGCAAAAGTGCTGCCTCTGGATGAAAGAAGCAGAAGATTCTGCAACAACGAAAGGTGCTAGGAACTACTCCTTTATGCAGAGGATGTCCCACATACTGCTGGAGGATGCAGACTTGTTTCCTTGGCAAAAAAACGCAAACAAGCCTTGCTAGCTGCAAGAAATGCGGTTGAAGAAAAAGGGTGCTGCCCAGGCACAGGAAGCACCAGGATATCGCAACTCGGGAGAGGAGACAGAGGGGGCCCACAGCAACGTAGAGAGCCCACACACAAGAAGGTAGCACCTGCAGAAGCTGTTGAACATGGCTTCAAGAAGACTGAACACAGCGGTCATCTCAACACTACAAAAGAGGGTCCCACGAAGCCGGAGGTCAACTCAGGGAGTTGAGCAATGCAGGACGGAGTGCAGGGGACCTGGGCTAGGCTGTGCATGAAGGAGTTCTTGGAAATGTGCACAGAAGCCCTAGCAGCTGCAGTTCAAGCGGTGCACAGGATTACTGTCTGGAGAGGGGAGGCAAGGACATACCTCCTCCAAATTTGGACAGTTGGACCACTGGACAGTCTGGGTCATTTTGGTCCACTACCTGTGTTCCAGGGGACACGCTCGTCAGGATGAGAGGGGTCCCAGAGTACCGGTGATGCTGAAGTTTGGTGCCTGCTGAAGGAGTGGGAAGATTCCGTTGACCCACAGGAGATTTCTTTGTGGCTTCCCGTGCTGCAGGATGAAGGCAGGCAGCCTCCAAAGCATGCACCACCTGGAAACGGTTGAGAAAGCCAGCAGGATTAGGCGCTAGAATGTTGCTGGTGGTCTTCTTGCTACTTTGCTGCAGTTTTGCAGGCGTCCTGGAGCAGTCAACAGACGATCCTTGGCAGAAGTCGAAGACAGAGGAGCAGATGAACTCTGGTGAATTCTTGCAAGCCGATATCTGAGGAAAAGCCCACTGGAGAGACCCTAAATAGACCTCAGAGGAGGATTGGCCAGGTAAGCACTTCTCAGGAGGGATCTCTGCTTTCACCGGCTGGCACTGGCCACTCAGAGGCCTCCAGAGTGCCCTAACACCTCTGGATCCAAGATGGCTGAAGTCTGGGACACACTGGAGGAGCTCTTGGCACCACTCCTGGGGTGGTGATGGACAGGGGAGTGGTAACTCCCTTTTCCTTTCTCTAGTTTCGCACCAGAGCTGGGACTGAGGGTTCCCTGAACCGGTGTAGACTGGCTTATGCAAGAAGGGCACCATCTATGCCTTTCAAAGCATTTCCAGGGGCTGGGGGAGGCTACTCCTCCCCAGTCTGTAACACCTATTTCCAAAGGGGGAGGGTGTAACACCCTGCTCTTGGAAAAAATGCTTTGTTCTGCCTTCCTGGGACTCGGCTGCCCAGAGCCAAAGAGGGAAGAACCTTGTTTGTGGGTTGACAGCAGCGGTAGCTGCAGAGAAAGCCCTAGAGAGCTGGTTTGGCAGTACCCAGGGTCCATAGTGGAGCCCCGGGGATGCATGTGATTGGCACCCCAATACCATATTTGGCATGGGGGGACAATTCCATGATCTTAGACATGTTACATGGCATATTCAGAGTTACCATTGTGAAGCTACATATAGGTATTGACCTATATGTAGTGCACGCGTGTAATGGTGTCCCCGCACTCACAAAGTCCGGGGAAATTGCTCTGAAGTATGTGGGGGCACCCTTGCTAGTCCAAGGATGCCCTCACACTTAGTAACTTTGCACCTAACCTTCAGCTGGTGAAAGTTGGATATATAGGTGACTTATAAGTTACTTAAGTGCAGTGAAAATGGCTGTGAAATAATGTGTGCGTTATTTCACTCAGGCTGCAGTGGCAGTCCTGTGTAAAGGTTTGTCTGAGCTCCCTATGGGTGGCAAAAGAAATGCTGCAGCTCATAAGGATCTCCTGGAACCCCAATACCCTGGTGTAGGAAAGTACCATCTTGCCTGGCATGTTACCCCCATTTTCACTGTATGTATGTTTGGTTTTTTGCCCATGTGTCACTGGGATCCTGCTAGGCAGGACCCCAGTGCTCAGCATCTATGCCCGGTATGTTTTCCCTTTGTGATGCCTAACTGTATCACTGAGACTCTGCTAACCAGAACCTCAGTGTTTATGCTCTCTCTGCTTTCTAAAATTGTCACCTCAGGCTAGTGACTAATTTTACCAATTCTCATTGGCACACTGGAACACCCATATAATT
Source organism: Pleurodeles waltl (assembly GCF_031143425.1). Classification (NCBI taxonomy): domain Eukaryota; kingdom Metazoa; phylum Chordata; class Amphibia; order Caudata; family Salamandridae; genus Pleurodeles; species Pleurodeles waltl. Next base: position 1,311,345,220 of record NC_090440.1, read on the forward strand.
CCCTTGTATATGCTACCTAGGTACCCAGGGTATTGGGGTTCCAGGAGATCCCTATGGGCTGCAGCATTTATTTTGCCACCCATAGGGAGCTCAGACAATTCTTACACAGGGCTGCCACTGCAGCCTGAGTGAAATAACGTCCACGTTATTTCACAGCCTTTTTTACTGCATATGAGTAACTTATAAGTCACCTATATGTCTAACCCTCACCTGGTGAAGGTTAGATGCTAAGTTACTTAGTGTGTGGGCACCCTGGCACTAGCCAAGGTGCCCCCACATTGTCCAGGGCAAATTCCCTGGACTTTGTGAGTGCAGGGACACCATTACACACGTGCACTACACATAGGTCACTACCTATGTGTAGCGTCACAATGGTAACTCCAAACATGGCAATGTAACATATCTAAGATCATGGAATTGGCACCCCAATACCATTCTGGTATTGGGGGTGACAATTCCATGATCCCTCGGGTCTCTAGCACAGAAACCGGGAACTGCCAAACTGCCTTTCTGGGGTTTCCACTGCAGCTGCTGCCAACCCCTCAGACAGGTTTCTGCACTCCTGGGGTCTGGGCAGCCCAGTCCCAGGAAGGCAGAACAAAGGATTTCCTCTCCCTTTGGAAATAGGTGTGAAGGGCTGGGGAGGAGTAGCCTCCCCCAGCCTCTGGAAATGCTTTGATGGGCACAGATGGTGCCCATCTCTGCATAAGCGAGTCTACACCGGTTCAGGGATCCCCCAGCCCTGCTCTAGCGTGAAACTGGACAAAGGAAAGGGGAGTGACCACTCCCCTGACCAGTATGTCCCAAGGGAGGTGCCCAGAGCTCCTTCAGTGTGTCTGTGAGAAAGTAGCCTCTTTCTAGCCTTGTTACCCCCACGTTTGGCCTGTTTGTGAGTGTATGTCAGGGTATTTTCACTGTCTCACTGGGATCCTGCTAGCCAGGGCCCAGTGCTCATAGTGAAAACCCCATGTTTTCAGTATGTTTGTTATGTGTCACTGGGACCCTGCTAGTCAGGACCCCAGTGCTCATAAGTTTGTGGCCTATATGTATGTGTTCCCTGTGTGGTGCCTAACTGTCTCACTGAGGCTCTGCTAACCAGAACCTCAGTGGTTATGCTCTCTCATTTATTTCAAATTGTCACTGACAGGCTAGTGACCAATTTTACCAATTTACATTGGCTTACTGGAACACCCTTATAATTCCCTAGTATATGGTACTGAGGTACCCAGGGTATTGGGGTTCCAGGAGATCCCTATGGGCTGCAGCATTTCTTTTGCCACCCATAGGGAGCTCTGACAATTCTTACACAGGCCTGCCACTGCAGCCTGAGTGAAATAACGTCCACGTTATTTCACAGCCATTTTACACTGCACTTAAGTAACTTATAAGTCACCTATATGTCTAACCTTTACATGGTAAAGGTTAGGTGCAAAGTTACTTAGTGTGAGGGCACCCTGGCACTAGCCAAGGTGCCCCCACATTGTTCAGGGCCAATTCCCCGGACTTTGTGAGTGCGGGGACACCATTACACGCGTGCACTACATATAGGTCACTACCTATATGTAGCTTCACAATGGTAACTCCGAATATGGCCATGTAACATGTCTATGATCATGGAATTGCCCCCTCTATACCATCCTGGCATAGTTGGCACAATCCCATGATCCCAGTGGTCTGTAGCACAGACCCTGGTACTGCCAAACTGCCCTTCCTGGGGTTTCACTGCAGCTGCTGCTGCTGCCAACCCCTCAGACAGGCATCTGCCCTCCTGGGGTCCAGCCAGGCCTGGCCCAGGATGGCAGAACAAAGAACTTCCTCTGAGAGAGGGTGTGACACCCTCTCCCTTTGGAAAATGGTGTGAAGGCAGGGGAGGAGTAGCCTCCCCCAGCCTCTGGAAATGCTTTCTTGGGCACAGATGTGCCCAATTCTGCATAAGCCAGTCTACACCAGTTCAGGGGACCCCTTAGCCCTGCTCTGGCGCGAAACTGGACAAAGGAAAGGGGAGTGACCACTCCCCTGACCTGCACCTCCCCTGGGAGGTGTCCAGAGCTCCTCCAGTGTGCTCCAGACCTCTGCCATCTTGGAAACAGAGGTGCTGCTGGCACACTGGACTGCTCTGAGTGGCCAGTGCCACCAGGTGACGTCAGAGACTCCTTGTGATAGGCTCCTTCAGGTGTTGCTAGCCTATCCTCTCTCCTAAGTAGCCAAACCCTCTTTTCTGGCTATTTAGGGTCTCTGTCTCAGCACGACGAGCGAGGTCCCTCGAATCCAGCAACCCTGTCCCAGTGACTCCCACAGTCCAGTGACTCTTCAGTCCAAGTTTGGTGGAGGTAAGTCCTTGCCTCACCTCGCTAGACTGCATTGCTGGGAACCGCGACTTTTGCAGCTACTCCGGCCTCCGTGCACTTCCGGCGGAAATCCTTTGTGCACAGTCCAGCCTGGGTCCACGGCACTCTAACCTGCATTGCACGACCTCCTAAGTTGTTCTCCGGCGACGTGGGACTTCTTTGTGCGACTTCGGGTGAGCACCGTTTCACGCATCCTCGTAGTGCCTGTTTCTGGCACTTCTCAGGGTGCTACCTGCTGCTGAGAGGGCTCCTTGTATTGCGCGACGTCCCCTCTCCCTCCTGGTCCAATTTGCGACCTCCTGGTCCCTCCAGGGCCACAGCAGCGTCCAAAAACGCTAACTGCACGATTTGCAGCTAGCACGGCTTGTTGGCGTTCTTTCGGCGGGAAAACACTTCTGCACGACTCTCCACGGCGAGAGGGATCCGTCCACCAAAGGGGAAGTCTCTAGCCCTTTTCGTTCCTGCAGAAACCTCAGCTTCTTCTGTCCAGTAGAAGCTTCTTTGCACCCGCAGCTGGCATTTCCTGGGCATCTGCCCATCTCCGACTTGCTTGTGACTTTTGGACTTGGTCCCCTTGTTCCACAGGTACCCTAGATTGGAAATCCACAGTTGTTGCATTGTTGGTTTGTGTCTTTCCTGCATTATTCCTCTAACACGACTTCTTTGTCCTTAGGGGAACTTTAGTGCACTTTGCACTCACTTTTCAGGGTCTTGGGGAGGGTTATTTTTCTAACTCTCACTATTTTCTAATAGTCCCAGCGACCCTCTACAAGGTCACATAGGTTTGGGGTCCATTCGTGGTTCGCATTCCACTTTTGGAGTATATGGTTTGTGTTGCCCCTATCCCTATGTTTCCCCATTGCATCATATTGTAACTATACATTGTTTGCACTGATTTCTAAGACTATACTGCATATTTTTGCTATTGTGTATATATATCTTGTGAATATTTCCTATCCTCTCACTGAGGGTACACTCTAAGATACTTTGGCATATTGTCATAAAAATAAAGTACCTTTATTTTTAGTATAACTGTGTATTGTGTTTTCTTACGATATTGTGCATATGACACTAAGTGGTACTGTAGTAGCTTCACACGTCTCCTAGTTCAGCCTAAGCTGCTCTGCTAAGCTACCATTATCTATCAGCCTAAGCTGCTAGACACCCTATACACTAATAAGGGATAACTGGGCCTGGTGCAAGGTGCAAGTACCCCTTGGTACTCACTACAAGCCAGTACAGCCTCCTACAGTGTCCCAGACCTCTGCCATCTTGGATTCAGAGGTGTTGGAGCACAATGGACTGCTCTGAGTGGCCAGTGTCAGCAGGTGATGTCAGAGACCCCTCTTGATAGGTGCTTACCTCTTTCAGTAGCTAATCCTCCTTTCTTAGTAGCCAAACCTCCTTTTCTGGCTATTTAGGGTCTCTCCTCTGGGCTGTTCCTCAGATAACGAATGCAAGATCTCACCAGAGTTCCTCTGCACTTCCCTCTTCGACTTCTGCCAAGGATCGACTGCTGACTGCTCCAGGACGCCTGCAATACTGTAACAAAGTAGCAAGAAGACTACCAGCAACATTGTAGCGCCTCATCCTGACGGCTTTCTCAACTGTTTCATGGTGGTGCATGCTCTGAGGGCTGTTTCCCTTCACCCTGCACTGGAAGCCAAGAAGAAATCTCCTGTGGGTCGACGGAATCTTCCCCCTGCTAACGCAGGCACCAAACCTCTGCATCACCGGTGTAAGAAAGTACCATCTTGCCTGGCATGTTACCCCCCCCATATTTCACTGTATATATGTTGTTTTAGTCTATGTGTCACTGGTACGGCCCCAGTGCTCATAAGTATGTGCCCTGTATGGTTCCCTGGGTGATGCCTAACTGTCTCACTGAGGCTCTGCTAACCAGAACCTCAGTGGTTATGCTCTCTCTGCTTTCCAAATTTGTCACTAACAGGCTAGTGACTAAATTTACCAATTCACATTGGCAAACTGGTACACCCATATAATTCCCTAGTATATAGTACTGAGGTACCCAGGGTATTGGGGTTCCAGGAGATCCCTATGGGCTGCAGCATTTCTTTTGCCACCCATAGGGAGCTCTGACAATTCTTAGACAGGCCTGCCAGTGCAGCCTGAGTGAAATAACGTCCACGTTATTTCACAGCCATTTACCACTGCACTTAAGTACCTTATAAGTCACCTATATGTCTAACCTTGACCTAGTCAAGGTTGGGTTCAAAGTTACTTAGTGTGTGGGCACCCTGGCACTAGCCAAGGTGCCCCCACATCGTTCAGGGAAAATTCCCCGGACTTTGTGAGTGCGGGGACACCACTACACGCGTGCACTGTAAATAGGTCACTACCTATGTACAGCGTCACAATGGTAACTCCGAACATGGCCATGTAACATGTTTAAGATGATGGAATTGTCCCCCCAATGCCATTCTGGCATTGGGGGGACAATCCCATGATCCCCCGGGTCTCTAGCACAGAACCCGGGTACTGCCAAACTGCCTTTCCGGGGTTTCCACTGCAGCTGCTGCTGCTGACAAGCCCTCAGACAGATTTATGCCCTCCTGCGGTCCAGGCAGCCCTGGCCCAGGAAGGCAGAACAAAGGATTTCCTCTGAGAGAGGATGTAACTCCCTCTCCCTTTGGAAATAGGTGTGACGGCTGGGAAGGAGTAGCCTCCCCCAGCCTCTGGAAATGCTTTGATGGGCACAGATGGTGCCCATCTGTGCATAAGCCAGTCTACACCGGTTCAGGGATCCCCCAGCCCTGCTCTGGCGCGAAACTGGACAAAGGAAAGGGGAGTGACCACTCCCCTGCACCTCACAGGGGAGGTGCCCAGAGCTCCTCCAGTGTGTCCCAGACCTCTGCCATCTTGGAAACAGAGGTGTCTGTGGTACACTGGACTGCTCTGAGTGGCCAGTGCCAGCAGGTTACGTCAGAGGCTCCTTCTGATAGGCTCTTACCTCTCTTGGTAGCCAATCCTCCTTCCTTGGTAGCGAAACCTCCTTTTCTGGCTATTTAGGGTCTCTGCTTTGGGGAATTCTTCAGATAACGAATGCAAGAGCTCATCAGAGTTCCTCTGCATCTCCCTTTTCACCTTCTGCCAAAGGATCGACCGCTGACTGCTCAGGACGCCTGCAAAACCGCAACAAAGCAGCAAGACGACTACTAGCAACCTTATATCACTTCATCCTGCCGGCTTTCTCGACTGTTTCCAGGTGGTGCATGCTCTGGGGGTAGCCTGCCTCCTCTCTGCACCAGGAGATCTGAAGAAATCTCCTGTGGGTCGACGTAATCTTCCCCCTGCAACCGCAGGCACCAAAAGACTGCATCACTGGTCCTCTGGGTCCCCTCTCAGCACGACGAGCATGGTCCCTGGAACTCAGCAACTCTGTCCAAGTGACTCCCACAGTCCAGTGACTCTTCAGTCCACGTTTGGTGGAGGTAAGTCCTTGCCTCCCCACGCTAGACTGCATTGCTGGGTAGGCGTGATTTGCAGTTGCTCCAGCTCCTGTGCACTCTTCCAGGATTTCCTTCGTGCACAGCCAAGCCTGGGTCCCTGACACACTAACCTGCAGTGCACAACCTTCTGAGTTGTTCTCCGGCATCGTGGGATTCCCTTTTGTGACTTTGCGTGGACTTTGGTTCACTCTTCTTCCAAGTGTCTGTTCAGGTACTTCTGCGGGTGCTGCCTGCTTCTGTGAGGGCGCCCTGACTTGCTGGGCGCAAATTCTGTCTCCTCCTCCAAGTGGCAACATAATGGTCCCTCCTGGGCCACAGCAGCACCCAAAAACCTCTAACGCAACCCTTGCAGATAGCAAGGCTTGTTTGCGGTCCTTCTGCGTGGGAACACCTCTGCAAGCTTCATCGTGACGTAAGACATCCATCCTCCAAAGGGGAAGTTCCTAGTCCTCTTCGTTCTTGCAGAACTCCAAGCTTCTTCCAACAGGTGGCAGCTTCCTTGCACCCTCAGCTGGCATTTCCTGGGCTCCTGCCCACTCTCGACACTGTCACGACTATTGGACTTGGTCCCCTTGTCTTACAGGTACTCAGGTCTGGAAATCCACTGTTGGAGCATTGCTGGTGTTTGTTCTTCCTGCAGAATCCCCCTATCACAACTTCTGTGCTCTCTGGGGGTAGTAGGTGCACTTTACACCTACCTTTCAGGGTCTTGGGGTGAGCTATTTTTCTAACCCTCACTGTTTTCGTACAGTCCCAGCGACCCTCTACAAGCTCACATAGGTTTGGGGTCCATTCGTGATTCGCATTCCACTTTTAGAGTATATGGTTTGTGTTGCCCCTATACCCATGTGCTACTATTGCAATCTACTGTAACTTTACATTGCTTGCATTACTTTTCTGGTTATTACGTGCATAATTTTGGTTTGTGTACATATATCTTGTGTATATAACGTACCCTCATACTGAGGGTACTCAGTGATATACTTTTGGCATATTGTCATAAAAATAAAGTACCTTTACTTTTAGTAATTCTGTGTATTGTGTTTTCTTATGATATTGTGCATATGACACCAGTGGTATAGTAGGAGCTTTAGATGTCTCCTAGTTCAGCCTAAGCTGCTTTGCCATTGCTACCTTCTATCAGCCTAAGCTGCTAGAAACACCTCTTCTACACTAATAAGGGATAACTGGACCTGGCACAAAGTGTAAGTACCTCTGGTACCCACTACAAGCCAGACCAGCCTCCTACATTGGTTGTGCAGCGGTGGGATAAGTACTTGTAACTACTTACTGTGAGAAAGTAGCCTCTTTCTAGCCTTTTTACCCCCACTTTTGGCCTGTTTGTGAGTATATGTCAGGGTGTTTTCACTGTCTCACTGGGATCCTGCTAGCCAGAGCCCAATGCTCATAGTGAAAACCCTATGTTGTCAGTATGTTTGTTATGTGTCACTGGGACCCTGCTAGCCAGGACCCCAGTGCTCATAAGTTTGTGACCTATATGTATGTGTTCCCTGTGTGATGCCTAACTGTCTCACTGAGGCTCTGCTAACCAGAACCTCAGTGGTTATGCTCTCTCTACTTTACAAATTGTCACTAACAGGCTAGTGACCAATTTCACCAATTCACATTGGCATACTGGAACACCCTTATAATTCCCTAGTATATGGCACTGAGGTACCCAGGGTATTGGGGTTCCAGGAGATCCCTAAGGGCTGCAGCATTTCTTTTGCCACATATAGGGAGCTCTGACAATTCTTACAGAGGCCTGCCACTGCAGTCTGAGTGAAATAACGTCCACGTTATTTCCCAGCCATTTACCACTGCACGTAAGTAACTTATAAGTCACCTATATGTCTAACCTTCACCTGGTGATGGTTGGGTGCTAAGTTACTTAGTGTGTGGGCACCCTGGCAGCAGCCAAGGTGCCCCCACATCGTTCATGGCAAATTCCCCGGACTTTGTGAGTGCGGGGACACCATTTCACGCGTGCACAATACATAGGTCAATATCTATGTATAGCGTCACAATGGTAACTCCGAACATGGCCATGTAACATGTCTAAGATCATGGAATTGTCACCCCAATGCCATCCAGGATTCCATGATCCCCCGAGTCTCTAGCACAGACCCGGGTACTGCCAAACTACCTTTCCCGGGGTTTCACTGCAGCTGCTGCTGCTGCCAACCCCTCAGACAGGTTTCTGCCCTCCTGGGGTCCAGCCAGGCTTGGCCCAGGAAGGCAGAACAAAGGACTTCATCAGAGACAGGATGTTACACCCTCTCCCTTTGGAAAAAGGTGTCAGGGCTGGGGAGGAGTAGCCTCCCCCAGCCTCTGGAAATGCTTTGATGGGCACAGATGGTGCCCATCTCTGCATAAGCCAGTCTGCACCGGTTCAGGGATCCCCCAGCCCTGCTCTGGCGCGAAACTGGACAAAGGAAAGGGGAGTGACCACTCCCCTGACCTGCACCTCCCAGGGGAGGTGCCCAGAGCTCCTCCAGTGTGCCCCAGACCTATGCTATCTTGGAAACAGAGGTGTTGCTGGCACACTGGACTGCTCTGAGTGGCCAGTGCCAGCAGGTGACGTCAGAGACTCCTTCTAATAGGCTCTTACCTGTGTTACTAGCCTATCCTCCTTCCTAGGTAGCCAAACCTCCTTTTCTGGCTATTTAGGATCTCTGTTTTGGGGAATTCTTCAGATTACGAATGCAAGTGCTCATCAGAGTTCCTCTGCATCTCTCTCTTCACCTTCTGCCAAAGGATCGACCTCTGACTGCTAAGGACGCCTGCAAAACCGCAACAAAGTAGCAAAGACGACTACTGCAACCTTGTATCGCTTCATCCTGCTGGCTTTCTCGCCTGTTTCCTGGCGGTGCATGCTATTGGGGTAGCCTGCCTCCTTCTTGCACCAGGAGCTCTGAAGAAATCTCCAGTGGGTCGACGGAATCTTCCCCCTGCAACTGCAGGCAACAAAAGACTGCATCACCAGTCCTCTGGGTCCCCTCTCAGCACGACGTGCGTGGTCCCTGGAATTCAGCAACTCTATCCAAGTGACTCCCACAGTCCAGTGACTCTTCAGTCCAAGTTTGGCGGAGGAAAGTCCTTGCCTCCCCACGCTAGACTTCATTGCTGGGTACCGCGTGATTTGCAGCTGCTCCGGCTCCTGTGCACTCTTCCAGGATTTCCTTCGTGCACAGCCAAGCCTGGGTCCCCGACACTCTAACCTGCAGTGCACAACCTTCTGAGTTCTCCTCCGGCGTCGTGGGACTCCCTTTTCTGACTTCGGGTGGAGTCCGGTTCACTCCTTTTCAAAGTACCTTATCCGGTACTTCTGTGGGTGCGGCCTGCATCTGTGAGGGCTCCCTGGCTTGCTGGGCGCCCCTCTGTCTCCTCATCCAGGTGGCGACATCCTGGTCCCTCCTGGGCTACAGCAGCATCCTAAAACCCTAACAACGACCCTTGCAGCTAGCAAGGCTTGTTTGCCGTCTTTCTGTGTGGGAACACCTCTGCAAGCTTCTTCACGATGTGGGACATCCATCCTCCAAAGGGGAAGTTCCTAGTCCTCTTCGTTCTTGCAGAAACCAAAGCTTCTTCCATCCGGTGGTAGCTTCTTTGCACCCTCAGCTGGCATTTCCTGGGCATCTGCCCACTCTCTACATTGTCGCGACTCTTGGACTTGGTCCCCTTGTTTCACAGGTACTCAGGTCCGGAGATCCACTGTTGTTGCTTTGCTGGTGTTGGTCTTCCTTGCAGAAACCCCCTATCACGACTTCTGTGCTCTATGGGTGTTATAGGTGCACTTTACACCTACTTCTCAGGGTCTTGGGGTGGGCTATTTTTCTAACCCTCACTGTTTTCTTACAGCCCCAGCGACCTGCTACAAGCTCACATAGGTTTGGGGTCCATTTGTGGTTCGCATTCCACTTTTGGAGTATATGGTTTGTGTTGTCCCTATACCTATGTGCTCCTATTGCAATCTTCTGTAACTTTACACTGCTTGCATGACTTCCTTTTGCTATTACTGCATATTTTTGGGTTTGTGTACATATATCTTGTGTATATTTGGCATCCTCATACTGAGGGTACTTACTGAGATACTTTTGGCATATTGTCATAAAAATAAAGTACCTTTATTTTTAGTATATCTGTGTATTGTGTTTTCTTATGATATTGTGCATATGACACCAGTGGTATAGTAGGAGCTTTGTATGTCTCCTAGTTCAGCCTAAGCTGCACTGCTATAGCTACCTTCTATCAGCCTAAGCTGCTAGAAACACCTTTTCTACACTAATAGGGGATAACTGGACCTGGTACAGAGTGTAAGTACCCCTTGGTACCCACTACAAACCAGGCCAGCCTCCTACACTTACCACTTTGTCATTGTGTACTTTTCATAAGAGAATAATATACAAAACAAGTTCAGTGTATGTACACCTAACCAAAAAGTTTTGCTTTTCTCCTCTCAAACTTTTTACAAAGTTCTGAAAAGTTTCTCTAAACTTCTAAAAGTTTCTAAAAGTTAGAAAACGTTTTTTTCTCTCTTCTTTAAAAAGTTCTGAAACTTTTTCTTTTTTCATACTGTCTCTAAACCTTCTTCTATCATGTCTGATGTAGAGTCTGCTCTTAAAATGGTCAATACTACTTATGACCATTTGAATTACAAGAGCCTAAGGAGTCTCTGCTTAGATAGAGGTTTAGTGATAGGAAAGAACCCTACAAAAGAGGTTCTATATAACATGCTTATTGTGAATGATGAGTCCCAAGCAGGCACTTCAAATGAGAGGTTAATAGATGGCTCCCATTCTGACTCAGGGGATCTCCCTGAGGGAGGTGGGGAGGGTTCTTTTCCAAATCTTCCCCCTAGCTGGCCACCTAGTAATGCTGGTAGTAATGGAGGTTCCCATCATAGTAGGGGTATCCTTATTACTGGAGGCCAGGTTATTAGGGTTCAGTCAGTTAGGGACAGATCTCCCTCTGTTGTTTCCAATTTATCTTCTGTGTACAAGCATTCCCAACCCATCCACCCTATAGACAACGTGTTAGAAAGGGAACTCAAAAAGTTGAGAGTGGAAGAGACCAGACTGAAGCTTAAACAGCAACAGCTGGCCTTAGATAGGGAATCTCTAGACCTGGAGAAGGAGAGACAGAGATTGGGGTTTGGACCCCATGGTGGCAGCAGCAGTATTCCTGATAGTAATCCTGTTAGAGAGCATGATTCCAGGAATCTGCACAAGATAGTCCCTCCTTACAAGGAGGGGGATGACATCAACAAGTGGTTTGCTGCACTTGAGAGGGCCTGTATGGTACAGGGGGTCCCTCAAAGGCAGTGGGCTGCTATATTGTGGCTATCTTTCAATGGAAAGGGTAGGGATAGGCTATTTACTGTTAGATAAAGTGATGCTAACAATTTTGCAGTTTTGAAGGATGCACTCTTGGATGGATTTGGCTTAACCACTGAACAATACAGGATTAAGTTCAGAGACACCAGAAAAGAGTCCTCACAAGACTGGATAGACTTTGTTGACTGTTCAGTGAAGGCCTTGGAAGGGTGGTTACATGGCAGTAAAGTTTCTGACTATGAAAGCCTCTATAATCTTATTCTGAGAGAGCATATTCTGAATAACTATGTTTCTGACTTGTTACACCAATATCTAGTAGACTCAGATCTGACCTCTCCCCAACAACTGGGAAAGAAGGCAGACAAATGGGTCAGAACAAGAGTGAACAGAAAGGTTCATACAGGGGGTGACAAGGATGGCAAGAAGAAGGATGGTAAGTCTTCTGACAAGGGTGGGGACAAAAGTAAAACTGAGTCTTCATCAGGCCCACAAAAATCCTTTGGTGGGGGTGGTGGGTCCAAATCCTCTTCCAAAAATCAAGTTAAAAAGCCTTGGTGTTATTTGTGTAAAGTCAAAGGCCATTGGACAACTGATTCCAGTTGTCCAAAGAAAAACACCAAACCTCCCACTACCACAACCCCTTCTGCAAATTCTAGTGCCCCTAGTAATGGCAGTGGTGGTGGGAGCAAACATACTAATAGCCAATCCAAGGGAGTAGCTGGCCTCCCTTTTGGTAATTTAGTTGGGGTTGGTCTTGTTAGGGAGACCACAGAGGCTGTGCTAGTCTCTGAAGGTGCCATTGATTTGGCCACCTTGGTTGCTTGTCCCCTTAATATGGATAAGTACAAGCAACTTCCCCTAATAAATGGTGTTGAGGTTCAGGCCTACATGGACACAGGTGCCAGTGTTACCATGGTAATAGAGAAACTGGTGCACTGTGAACAACACCTACTTGGTCAGCAATACCAAGTGACAGACGCTCATAACAACACTCTTAGCCACCCCATGGTTGTTGTGAATCTCAACTGGGGGGGGTTTACTGGTCCAAAGAAAGTTGTGGTTGCCTCAGATTTATCTGTAGACTGTCTACTAGGGAACGATTTAGAGACATCAGCTTGGGCAGAAGTGGAGTTGGAGGCTCATGCAGCAATGCTGGGCATTCCTGGGCATATTTTTCCTTTGACAAGGGCTCAGGCCAAAAAGCAAAAAGGACAGGGTAACTTGGATCCTTAAACAATGGACCAAGTGCTCCCTAAAGCTAGGGGTAGCAAGGGTAAATCCCTACCCACTATCCCTCCCTCTACAGATTATTCTCCTTCTGAGGAAGAAGAATTTCCTCCCTGTGCAGAACCTTCACCAGATGAGCTGGCAGCAGACACTGCTGAGCTTTTGGGTGGAGGGGGGCCTGCCAGGGAAGAGCTGAATGTGGCACAGCAAACCTGTCCCACATTAGAGGGTTTCAGACAGCAAGCTGTCAAGCAGCAAAATGGGGATGTCAGTGACTCACACAGAGTTTACTGGGAGGACAACCTCTTGTACACAGAGGCAAGGGACCCAAAACCTGGAGCAGCCAGTGTAGGAGGCTGGACTGGCTTGTAGTGAGTACCAAGGGGTACTTGCACCTTGCACCAGGCCCAGTTATCCCTTATTAGTGTATAGGGTGTCTAGCAGCTTAGGCTGATAGATAATGGTAGCTTAGCAGAGCAGCTTAGGCTGAACTAGGAGACGTGTGAAGCTACTACAGTACCACTTAGTGTCATATGCACAATATCATAAGAAAACACAATACACAGTTATACTAAAAATAAAGGTACTTTATTTTTATGACAATATGCCAAAGTATTTTAGAGTGTACCCTCAGTGAGAGGATAGGAAATATACACAAGATATATATACACAATAGCAAAAATATGCAGTATAGTCTTAGAAAACAGTGCAAACAATGTATAGTTACAATAGGATGCAATGGGGAAACATAGGGATAGGGGCAACACAAACCATATACTCCAAAAGTGGAATGCGAACCACGAATGGACCCCAAACCTATGTGACCTTGTAGAGGGTCGCTGGGACTATTAGAAAATAGTGAGAGTTAGAAAAATAACCCTCCCCAAGACCCTGAAAAGTGAGTGCAAAGTGCACTAAAGTTCCCCTAAGGACAAAGAAGTCGTGTTAGAAGAATAATGCAGGAAAGACACAAACCAACAATGCAACAACTGTGGATTTCCAATCTAGGGTACCTGTGGAACAAGGGGACCAAGTCCAAAAGTCACAAGCAAGTCGGAGATGGGCAAATGCCCAGGAAATGCCAGCTGCGGGTGCAAAGAAGCTTCTACTGGACAGAAGAAGCTGAGGTTTCTGCAGGAACGAAAAGGGCTAGAGACTTCCCCTTTGGTGGACGGATCCCTCTCGCCGTGGAGAGTCGTGCAGAAGTGTTTTCCCACCGAAAGAACGCCAACAAGCCTTGCTAGCTGCAAATCGTGCGGTTAGCGTTTTTGGACGCTGCTGTGGCCCTGGAAGGACCAGGAGGTCGCAAATTGGACCAGGAGAGAGAGGGGACGTCGCGCAAGAAAAGGAGCCCTCTCAGCAGCAGGTAGCACCCGGAGAAGTGCCAGAAACAGGCACTACGAGGATGCGTGAAACGGTGCTCACCCGAAGTCGCACAAAGGAGTCCCACGTCGCCGGAGACCAACTTAGAAAGTCGTGCAATGCAGGTTAGAGTGCCGTGGACCCAGGCTTGGCTGTGCACAAAGGATTTCCGCCGGAAGTGCACAGGGGCCGGAGTAGCTGCAAAAGTCGCGGTTCCCAGCAATGCAGCCCAGCGAGGTGAGGCAAGGACTTACCTCCACCAAACTTGGACTGAAGAGTCACTGGACTGTGGGGGTCACTTGGACAGAGTCGCTGGATTCGAGGGACCTCGCTCGTCGTGCTGAGAGGAGACCCAAGGGACCGGTAATGCAGCTTTTTGGTGCCTGCGGTTGCAGGGGGAAGATTCCGTCGACCCACGGGAGATTTCTTCGGAGCTTCAGGTGCAGAGAGGAGGCAGACTACCCCCACAGCATGCACAAGCAGGAAAACAGTCGAGAAGGCGGCAGGATCAGCGTTACAGAGTTGCAGTAGTCGTCTTTGCTACTATGTTGCAGGTTTGCAGGCTTCCAGTGCGGTCAGCAGTCGATTCCTTGGCAGAAGGTGAAGAGAGAGATGCAGAGGAACTCGGATGAGCTCTTGCATTCGTTATCTAAAGTTTCCCCAGAGACAGAGACCCTAAATAGCCAGAAAAGAGGGTTTGGCTACCTAGGAGAGAGGATAGGCTACTAACACCTGAAGGAAACTATCAGAAGGAGTCTCTGACGTCACCTGGTGGCACTGGCCACTCAGAGCAGTCCAGTGTGCCAGCAGCACCTCTGTTTCCAAGATGACAGAGGTCTGGAGCACACTGGAGGAGCTCTGGACACCTCCCAGGGGAGGTGCAGGTCAGGGGAGTGGTCACTCCCCTTTCCTTTGTCCAGTTTCGCGCCAGAGCAGGGCTAAGGAGTCCCCTGAACCGGTGTAGACTGGCTTATCCAGAAATGGGCACATCTGTGCCCAACAAAGCATTTCCAGAGGCTGGGGGAGGCTACTCCTCCCCTGCCTTCACACCATTTTCCAAAGGGAGAGGGTGTAACACCCTCTCTCAGAGGAAGTTCTTTGTTCTGCCATCCTGGGCCAGGCCTGGCTGGACCCCAGGAGGGCAGCTGCCTGTCTGAGGGGTTGGCAGCAGCAGCAGCTGCAGTGAAACCCCAGGAAGGGCGGTTTGGCAGTACCAGGGTCTGTGCTACAGACCACTGGGATCATGGGATTGTGCCAACTATGCCAGGATGGCATAGAGGGGGCAATTCCATGATCATAGACATGTTACATGGCCATATTCGGAGTTACCATTGTGAAGCTACATATAGGTAGTGACCTATATGTAGTGCACGCGTGTAATGGTGTCCCGCACTCACAAAGTTCAGGGAATTGGCTCTGAATAATGTGGGGGCACCTTGGCTAGTGCCAGGGTGCCCTCACACTAAGTAACTTTGCACCTAACCTTTACCAGGTAAAGGTGAGACATAGAGGTGACTTATAAGTTACTTAAGTGCAGTGTAAAATGGCTGTGAAATAACGTGGACGTTATTTCACTCAGGCTGCAGTGGCAGGCCTGTGTAAGAATTGTCAGAGCTCCCTATGGGTGGCAAAAGAAATGCTGCAGCCCATAGGGATCTCCTGGAACCCCAATACCCTGGGTACCTCAGTACCATATACTAGGGAATTATAAGGGTGTTCCAGTAAGCCAATGTAAATTGGTAAAAATGGTCACTAGCCTGTTAGTGACAATTTGGAAAGAAATGAGAGAGCATAACCACTGAGGTTCTGATTAGCAGAGCCTCAGTGAGACAGTTAGTCACTACACAGGTAACACATTCAGGCACACTTATGATCACTGGGGCCCTGGGTTACCAGGGTCCCAGTGACACATACAACTAAAACAACATATATACAGTGAAAAATGGGGGTAACATGCCAGGCAAGATGGTACTTTCCTACACAACCCCCCCCCCCAAACGAAGGACAATAAGACTAGCCATGACCTGATGAGTCTTCATTGTCTAAGTGGAAATATCTGGAGAGTCCATCTGCATTGGTGTGGCTACTCCCAGGTCTATGTTCCACTGTATAGTCCATTCCCTGTAGGGATATGGACCACCTCAACAATTTAGGATTTTCACCTTTCATTTGTTTTAGCCAAAGTAGAGGTTTGTGGTCTGTCTGAACAATGAAGTGAGTGCCAAACAGGTATGGCCTCAACTTCTTCAGAGCCCAGACCACAGCAAAGGCCTCCCTCTCAATGGCAGACCAACGCTTTTCTCTAGGGG
Organism: Pleurodeles waltl; assembly: GCF_031143425.1. NCBI lineage: Eukaryota > Metazoa > Chordata > Amphibia > Caudata > Salamandridae > Pleurodeles > Pleurodeles waltl. Next base: position 1,311,361,272 of record NC_090440.1, read on the forward strand.
TCAACCTCCTACTAATAAAAGCAACAGGTTGATCCTGGCCCTCAGAATTAAGTTGTGATAGGACTGCCCCTACTCCTAATTCAGATGCATCAGTTTGGACATAGAATTTTTTAGAGTAACAAGGGCTTTTCAGGACAGGTGCAGAGCACATGGCCTGCTTCAGCTCCTCAAAAGCTTTCTGACAGTTTGCTGTCCATAATACCTTTTTAGGCATCTTTTTGGAAGTGAGGTCATTAAGAGGGGCTGCAATGGAGCCATAGTTCTTAATGAACCTCCTGTAATACCCAGTGAGGCCTAGGAAGGCTCTCACCTGAGTCTGAGTGGTAGGGGGAACCCAATCAATAATTGTTTGGATTTTCCCCTGAAGTGGTGCAATCTGTTCGCCACCAACAAGGTGTCCCAGATAAACCACCTTACCCTGCCCTATCTGGCACTTTGAAGCCTTGATAGTGAGGCCTGCCTTTTGCAGGGCCTCCAGAACTTTCCATAGGTGGACCAGGTGATCATCCCAGCTGGAGCTAAAGACAGCTATATCGTCCAAATATGTTGCACTGAAAGCTTCCAGCCCTTGCAGGACTGTGTTCACCAACCTCTGAAAAGTGGCAGGTGCATTTTTCAAACCAAAAGGCATTACAGTAAACTGGTAATGTCCTCCAATGGTTGAAAATGCAGTCTTAGGTTTAGCATCTTCTGACAATTTGATCTGCCAATACCCTGCAGTCAAGTCAAAAGTGCTTAGATACTTGGCAGATGCCAGTGTATCTATGAGCTCATCTGCCCTGGGTATAGGGTGAGCATCAGTTTTGGTTACCAAGTTGAGACCTCTATAGTCTACACAAAACCGCATTTCCTTCTTTCCATCTTTGGAATGGGGTTTTGGTACCAGTACCACAGGAGAAGCCCATGGACTGTCAGAGTGCTCAACCACTCCTAGTTCTAACATTTTCTGGACCTCTTGCTTTATGCAGTCCCTGACATGGTCAGGCTGCCTATAGATCTTACTTTTGACAGGTAAACTGTCTCCAGTATCTATAGTGTGCTCACACCAAGAAGTGGTACCTGGCACAGTAGAGAAGAGTTCAGAGAATTGATCTAGGAGATTTATGCAATTATCTTTCTGCTCAGCAGTAAGACAATCAGCCAAACCTACACCTTCCACAAGAGCATCTTGTTCTGTGGAAGAGAAGAGATCAGGTAGAGGATCACTGTCTTCTTCCTGTCCCTCATCAGTTGCCATGAGCAGGGTGAGATCAGCCCTGTCATAGTAGGGTTTCAGGCGGTTGACATGGAGCACCCTAAGGGGACTCCTTGCAGTGCCTAAGTCAACTAAATAGGTGACTTCTCCCTTCTTTTCAACAATTGTGTGGGGACCACTACATTTATCTTGGAGTGCTCTTGGGGCCACAGGCTCCAAGACCCACACTTTCTGCCCTGGTTGGTACTGAACCAAAACAGCCTTCTGATCATGCCATTGCTTCTGGAGCTCTTGGCTGGCCTGAAGGTTTTTACTGGCCTTTTTCATGTACTCAGCCATCCTTGATCTGAGGCCAAGTACATAATCCACAATATCCTGCTTAGGAGCTTTTAAAGGTTGTTCCCAACCCTCCTTTACAAGTGTGAGTGGACCCCTAACAGGGTGTCCAAAAAGAAGTTCAAAGGGGCTGAAGCCCACTCCTTTCTGGGGTACCTCCCTGTAGGCAAAAAGGAGGCATGGTAGAAGGATATCCCATCTCCTGCGGAGTTTTTCAGGGAGACCCATAATCATGCCTTTGAGAGTTTTATTAAATCTCTCCACCAGTCCATTTGTTTGTGGATGATAGGGTGTTGTGAACTTGTAAGTTACACCACACTCCTTCCACATGGCCTTTAAGTATGCAGACATGAAATTGCTTCCTCTGTCTGATACTACTTCCTTTGGGAAGCCCACCCTGGAAAATATTCCCAGGAGGGCCTTTGCCACTGCAGGTGCTGTAGTGGTCCTTAAAGGAATAGCTTCAGGATATCTTGTGGCATGGTCCACTACCACTAAGATGAATCTATTGCCTGAAGCAGTAGGAGGGTCAAGGGGGCCAACTATGTCAACCCCTACCCTTTCAAAGGGAACCCCAACCACAGGCAGTGGAATAAGGGGTGACTTTGAGGTGCCACCTGTCTTGCCACTGGCTTGACAGGTTTCACAGGACTTACAAAATTCCTTTGTGTCCTCAGACATCCTAGGCCAATGAAACAATGGAACCAGTCTGTCCCAAGTTTTCATTTGACCCAGGTGTCCAGCTAGGGGAATGTCATGTGCCAGTGTTAGGAGTAACTTTCTGTACTCCTGAGGAATCACTAATCTCCTGGCAGCTCCAGGTTTAGGATCCCTATGCTCAGTGTACAAGAGGTTGTCCTCCCAGTAAACTCTGTGAGAGTCACTGACATCCCCATTAGCCTGTTTGACAGCTTGCTGTCTGAGACCCTCTAATGTGGGACAGGTTTGCTGTGCCACACTCAGCTCCTCTCTGGCAGGCCCCCCATCACCCAAAAGCTCAGCAGTGTCTGCTTCCAGCTCCTCTGGTGTAGGTTCTGCACAGGGAGGGAATTCTTCTTCCTCAGAAGTAGAATCCACTGTAGAGGGAGGGATAGTAGGAAGTGGTTTGCTTCTACTAGCCCTAGCTTTAGGGAGCACTTGGTCCATTGTTCCAGGATCCAAGCTTCCCTGTCCTTTTTGCTTTTTGGCCTGAGCCCTTGTCAAAGCAAAAATATGCCCTGGGATGCCCAGCATTGCTGCATGGGCCTCCAACTCCACATCTGACCAAGCTGATGTCTCCAAATCATTCCCTAATAGACAGTCTACAGGTAAATCTGAAGCTACCACAACTTTCTTTGGACCAGTAACCCCCCCCCCAGTTGAGATTTACAACAGCCATGGGGTGGCTAAGTGTGTTGTTGTGAGCATCGGTTACTTGGTACTGGTGACCAAGTAGGTGTTGTTCAGGGTGGACCAGTTTCTCTATGACCATAGTCACACTGGCTCCAGTGTCCCTGTAGGCCTGAACCTCAACACCATTTATTAGGGGTAGCTGCTTGTACTTATCCATATTAAGGGGACAAGCAACTAAGGTGGCTAGATCAATAGCCCCCTCAGAGACTAACACAGCCTCTGTGGCCTCCCTAACAAGGCCAACCCCAACTAAGTTACCAATAGTGAGCCCAGCTACTCCCTTGGATTGGCTATTAGTAGGTTTGCTCCCACCACCACTGCTATTAGTAGGGACACTAGGAGTAGCAGTAGGGGTTGTAGTGGTAGGAGGCTTGGTGCCTTTCTTTGGACAACTGGGATCTGTTGTCCAATGGCCTTTTATTTTACATAAATAGCACCATGGTTTCTTTTCCTTGTTCTGATTAAAAGAGGATTTGGGCCCACCACCCCCACCAGAGTGTTTTTGTGGGCCTGATGAAGACTCATTTTTTGATTTGTCCCCACCCTTGTCAGAAGACTTACCATCCTTCTTTTTGTTGCCATCTTTGTCACCCCCTGTATGAACTTTTCTGTTCACCCTTGTTCTGACCCATTTGTCTGCCTTCTTTCCCAATTCTTGGGGAGAGGTCAGATCAGAGTCCACCAAGTACTGGTGCAACAAATCAGACACACAATTATTAAGAATATGCTCTCTCAGGATCAAGTTATACAGGCTGTCATAATCAGTAACTTTACTGCCATGTAACCACCCCTCCAAGGCCTTCACTGAATGGTCAATGAAATCAACCCAGTCTTGTGAAGACTCCTTTTTGGTCTCTCTGAACTTTATCCTGTATTGTTCAGTGGTTAAGCCATAACCATCCAGGAGTGCATTCTTAAGAACTTGGAAATTATTAGCATCATTTTCTTTCACAGTAAGGAGCCTATCCCTACCTTTTCCACTAAATGATAGCCATAGGATAGCAGCCCACTGCCTTTGAGGGACATCCTGTACAACACAGGCCCTCTCAAGTGCAGCAAACCACTTGTTAATGTCATCCCCCTCCTTGTAGGGGGGAACTATATTGTGCAGATTCCTGGAATCATGCTCTTTTGCAGGATGACTATGGGGAATACTGCTGCTGCCACCATGGGTTTCTAAACCCAGTTTCTGTCTCTCCTTCTCTACTTCTAAAGTCTGTCTATCCAAATCCAGCTGTTGCTTCTTGAGCTTCAGTCTGGTTTGTTCCACTCTCAATCTATTGAGCTCCCTTTCTAACAATCTGTCATCAGGGTGGGTGGGAGGGACATGCCTTGAAACAGAAGTATGGTGAGAATGGACAGAAGGAGACCTGTCCCTTACAGAAGCCACCCTAACAACTTGGCTAACAGAAACATCACTACCAGTATGGTGAGAATACATGCTTTTGCTATGATGTGAGACAACACTATTTATATGGTGTGGCTCATCATCATTACCAACTATGCTAGACTGTCTAGTAATGGGCAGGCTAGGAATTTTCCTTCCTGAATCTTTTCCTGGGGGAGTCCCTGGATCAGATTGAGAACCATTAGCTACTTTTTCAACAGATGGGGCACTTCTAGCCTTATCCTGTTCTCTAAGCATGTTAAGTAACAGTTCCAAGGAAGGATTCTTCCCTACACTCAAACCTCTCTCTACACAGAGACTCCTTGCTCCTTTCCAGCTAAGGTGGTCATATGCAAGTTTGGACAGATCAACATTTTGGCCCGTGCCAGACATTTTTAGAGAGAGTTAAAGTGATAGTAAAAGATAAAAAGTTTGTCAGAGCTTTTAGAAAGACAGAGAAAAAAAACTTTTAAAACTTTTTAGACCTTTTTAGAAAGTTAGAAGTACTTTTCAGCACTTAGAAAAGAGTGAAAAGAGGAAATGCAAAACTTTTTGGCTATGTGTATATACACTGACCTTGTTTTGTATATTTTTCTCTTATGAAAAGTACAATGACAAGAGTGGTAAGTAGTCTCAAAGCACTTATCCCACCGCTGCACAACCAATGTAGGAGGCTGGACTGGCTTGTAGTGAGTACCAAGGGGTACTTGCACCTTGCACCAGGCCCAGTTATCCCTTATTAGTGTATAGGGTGTCTAGCAGCTTAGGCTGATAGATAATGGTAGCTTAGCAGAGCAGCTTAGGCTGAACTAGGAGACGTGTGAAGCTACTAAGGTACCACTTAGTGTCATATGCACAATATCATAAGAAAACACAATACACAGTTATACTAAAAATAAAGGTACTTTATTTTTATGACAATATGCCAAAGTATCTTAGAGTGTACCCTCAGTGAGAGGATAGGAAATATACACAAGATATATATACACAATAGCAAAAATATGCAGTATAGTCTTAGAAAACAGTGCAAACAATGTATATTTACAATAGGATGCAATGGGGAAAAATAGGGATAGGGGCAACACAAACCATATACTCCAAAAGTGGAATGCGAACCACGAATGGACTCCAAACCTATGTGACCTTGTAGAGGGTCGCTGGGACTATTAGAAAATAGTGAGAGTTAGAAAAATAACCCTCCCCAAGACCCTGAAAAGTGAGTGCAAAGTGCACTAAAGTTCCCCTAAGGACAAAGAAGTCGTGTTAGAAGAATAATGCAGGAAAGACCCAAACCAACAATGCAACAACTGTGGATTTCCAATCTAGGGTACCTGTGGAACAAGGGGACCAAGTCCAAAAGTCACAAGCAAGTCGGAGATGGGCAAATGCCCAGGAAATGCCAGCTGCGGGTGCAAAGATGCTTCTACTGGACAGAAGAAGCTGAGGTTTCTGCAGGAACGAAAAGGGCTAGAGACTTCCCCTTTGGTGGACGGATCCCTCTCGCTGTGGAGAGTCGTGCAGAAGTGTTTTCCCGCCGAAAGAACGCCAACAAGCCTTGCTAGCTGCAAATCATGCGGTTAGCGTTTTTGGACGCTGCTGTGGCCCTGGAGGGACCAGGAGGTCGCAAGTTGGACCAGGAGAGAGAGGGGACGTCGAGCAAGACAAGGAGCCCTCTCAGCAGCAGGTAGCACCCGGAGAAGTGCCAGAAACAGGCACTACGAGGATGCATGAAACGGTGCTCACCCGAAGTCGCACAAAGGAGTCCCACGTCGCCGGAGACCAACTTAGAAAGTCGTGCAATGCAGGTTAGACTGCCGTGGACCCAGGCTTGGCTGTGCACAAAGGATTTCCGCCGGAAGTGCACAGGGGCCGGAGTAGCTGCAAAAGTCGCGGTACCCAGCACAATGCAGCCCAGCGAGGTGAGGCAAGGACTTACCTCCACCAAACTTGGACTGAAGAGTCACTGGACTGTGGGGGTCACTTGGACAGAGTCGCTGGATTCGAGGGACCTCGCTCGTCGTGCTGAGAGGAGACCCAAGGGACCAGTAATGCAGCTTTTTGGTGCCTGCGGTTGCAGGGGGACGATTCCGTCGACCCACGGGAGATTTCTTCGGAGCTTCTGGTGCAGAGAGGAGGCAGACTACCCCCACAGCATGCACAAGCAGGAAAACAGTCGAGAAGGCGGCAGGATCAGCGTTACAGAGTTGCAGTAGTCGTCTTTGCTACTATGTTGCAGGTTTGCAGGCTTCCAGCGCGGTCAGCAGTCGATTCCTTGGCAGAAGGTGAAGAGAGAGATGCAGAGGAACTCGGATGAGCTCTTGCATTCGTTATCTAAAGTTTCCCCAGAGACAGAGACCCTAAATAGCCAGAAAAGAGGGTTTGGCTACCTAGGAGAGAGGATAGGCTACTAACACCTGAAGGAGCCTATCAGGAGGAGTCTCTGACGTCACCTGGTGGCACTGGAGCAGTCCAGTGTGCCAGCAGCACCTCTGTTTCCAAGATGGCAGAGGTCTGGAGCACACTGGAGGAGCTCTGGACACCTCCCAGGGGAGGTGCAGGTCAGGGGAGTGGTCACTCCCCTTTCCTTTGTCCAGTTTCGCGCCAGAGCAGGGCGAAGGGGTCCCCTGAACCGCTGTAGACTGGCTTATGCAGAATTGGGCACATCTGTGCCCAACAAAGCATTTCCAGAGTCTGGGGGAGGCTACTCCTCCCCTGCCTTCACACCATTTTCAAAAGGGAGAGGGTGTAACACCCTCTCTCAGAGGAAGTTCTTTGTTCTGCCATCCTGGGCCAGGCCTGGCTGGACCCCAGGAGGGCAGCTGCCTGTCTGAGGGGTTGGCAGCAGCAGCAGCTGCAGTGAAACCCCAGGAAGGGCAGTTTGGCAGTACCAGGGTCTGTGCTACAGACCACTGGGATCATGTGATTGTGCCAACTATGCCAGGATGGTATAGAGGGGGCAATTCCATGATCATAGACATGTTACATGGCCATATTCGGAGTTACCATTGTGAAGCTACATATAGGTAGTGACCTATATGTAGTGCACGCGTGTAATGGTGTCCCCGCACTCACAAAGTTCAGGGAATTGGCTCTGAACAATGTGGGGGCACCTTGGGTAGTGCCAGGGTGCCCTCACACTAAGTAACTTTGCACCTAACCTTTACCAGGTAAAGGTTAGACATATAGGTGACTTATAAGTTACTTAAGTGCATTGTAAAATGGCTGTGAAATAACGTGGACGTTATTTCACTCAGGCTGCAGTGGCAGGCCTGTGTAAGAATTGTCAGAGCTCCCTATGGGTGGCAAAAGAAATGCTGCAGCCCATAGGGATCTCCTGGAACCCCAATACCCTGGGTACCTCAGTACCATATACTAGGGAATTATAAGGGTGTTCCAGTAAGCCAATGTAAATTGGTAAAAATGGTCACTAGCCTGTTAGTGACAATTTGGAAAGAAATGAGAGAGCATAACCACTGAGGTTCTGATTAGCAGAGCCTCAGTGAGACAGTTAGTCACTACACAGGTAACACATTCAGGCACACTTATGAGCACTGGGGCCCTGGGTTACCAGGGTCCCAGTGACACATACAACTAAAACAATATATATACAGTGAAAAATGGGGGTAACATGCCAGGCAAGATGGTACTTTCCTACAGCCAGTAGATTGGTAATTCCCCTGCAGTACAGAGAGTTCATCCTAACTATTGCACATGACATTACTTTGGCTGGGCATTTGAGCCAGATCAAAACATGGGAAAGGCTTGTCCCCCTGTTTCACTGGCCTAGGATGTCAGAGGACACTAAAGCTTTTTGAAAGTCTTGTGTGACCTGCCAAGCCAGTGACAAGACTGGTGGCACACCAAAGGCTCCACTACCTGTGGTGCCCTTTGAAAGGGTAGGGGTTGACATAGTTGGCCCCCTTGACCCTCCTATTGCTTCAGGCAATAGGTTTATCTTGGTGGTTGTAGACCATGCCACAAGATATCCTGAAGCAATTCCTCTAAGGACCACTACAGCACCTGCAGTGGCAAAAGCCCTCCTGGGAATCTTTTCCATGGTGGGTTTCCCAAAAGAGGTTGTATCAGACAGTGGTAGCAACTTTATGTCTGCATACTTGAAAGCTATGTGGAAGGAATGTTGTGTGAACTATAAATTCACCACTCCTTATCACCCACAGACTAATGGACTGGTAGAGAGGTTTAATAAAACTCTCAAAGGAATGATAATGGGACTCCCTGAAAAACTCAGGAGGAGATGGGATGTTCTGTTATCTTGCCTCCTTTTTGCTTACAGGGAGGTACCCCAGAAAGGAGTGGGCTTCAGCCCCTTTGAACTCCTATTTGGGCACCCTGTAAGAGGTCCACTAACACTTGTGAAGGAGGGTTGGGAACAACCTTTAAAAGCTCCCAAACCGGACATAGTGGACTATGTACTTGGCCTAAGATCCAGAATGGCTGAGTACATGAAAAAGGCCAGTACAAACCTTCAGGCCAGCAAAGAGCTCCAAAAGCAATGGCATGACCAGAAGGCTGTTCTGATCCAGTACCAGCCAGGACAGAAGGTGTGGGTATTGTAGCCTGTGGCCCCAAGAGCACTCCAGAACAAATGGAGTAAGCCCCATCTAATAGTTGAGAAAAAGTGCAAGGTCACCTATTTGGTAGACCTGGGCACTGCCAGGAGTCCCCCTTAGGGTGATTCATGTCAACCGCCTAAAACCCTACTATGACAGGGCTGTGAGAATGTAGCCTCTTTCTAGCCTTGTTACCCCCACTTTTGGCCTGTTTGTGAGTATATCTCAGGGTGTTTTCACTGTCTCAGTGGGATCCTGCTAGCCAGGGCCCAGTGCTCATAGTGAAAACCCTATGTTGTCAGTATGTTTGTTATGTGTCACTGGGACCCTGCTCGCCAGGACCCCAGTGCTCATAAGTTGTGGCATATATGTATGTGTTCCCTGTGTGATGCCTAACTGTAGGAAAGAACCATCTTGCCTGGCATGTTACCCCCATTTTTCACTGTATATATATGTTGTTTTAGTTGTATGTGTCACTGGGACCCTGCCAGCCAGGGCCCCAGTGCTCATAAGTGTGCCTGAATGTGTTACCTGTGTTATGACTAACTGTCTCACTGAGGCTCTGCTAATCAGAACCTCAGTGGTTATGCCCTCTCATTTCTTTCAAATTGGCACTAACAGGCTAGTGACCAATTTTACCAATTTACATTGGCTTACTGGAACACCCTTATAATTCCCTAGTATATGGTACTGAGGTACCCAGGGTATTGGGATTCCAGGAGATCCCTATGGGCTGCAGCATTTCTTTTGCCACCCATAGGGAGCTCGGACAATTCTTACACAGGCATGCCACTGCAGCCTGAGTGAAATAACGTCCACGTTATTTCACAGCCATTTTACACTGCACTTAAGTAACTTATAAGTCACCTATATGTCTAACCTTTACCTGGTGAAGGTTAGGTGCAAAGTTACTTAGTGTGAGGGCACCCTGGCACTAGCCAAGGTGCCCCCACATTGTTCAGGGCCAATTCCCCGGACTTTCTGAGTGCGGGGACACCATTACACGCGTGCACTACATATAGGTCAGTACCTATATGTAGCTTCACAATGGTAACTCCGAATATGGCCATGTAACATGTCTATGATCACGGGATTGCCCCCTCTATACCATCCTGGCATAGTTGGCACAATCCCATGATCCCAGTGGTCTGTAGCACAGACCCTGGTACTGCCAAACTGCCTTTCCCGGGGTTTCACTGCAGCTGCTGCTGCTGCCAACCCCTCAGACAGGCTTCTGCCCTCCTGGGGTCCAGCCAGGCTTGGCCCAGGATGGCAGAACAAAGGACTTCCTCTGAGAGAGGGTGTTACACCCTCTCCATTTGGAAAATGGTGTGAAGGCAGGGGAGGAGTAGCCTCCCCCAGCCTCTGGAAATGCTTTCATGGGCACACATGGTGCCCATTTCTGCATAAGCCAGTCTACACCGGTTCAGGGACCTCTTAGCCCTGCTCTGGCGCGAAACTGGACAAATGAAAGGGGAGTGACCACTCCCCTGACCTGTACCTCCCCTGGGATGTGCCCAGAGCTCCTCCAGTGTGCCCCAGACCTCTGCCATCTTGGAAACAGAGGTGCTGCTGGCACACTGGACTGCTCTGAGTGGCCAGTGCCATCAGGTGACGTCAGAGACTCCTTCTGATAGGCTCCTTCAGGTGTTGCTAGCCTATCCTCTCTCCTAGGTAGCCAAACCCTCTTTTCTGGCTATTTAGGGTCTCTGTCTCTTGGGATTCCTTAGATAACGAATGCAAGAGCTCATCCGAGTTCCTCTGCATCTCTCTCTTCACCTTCTGCCAAGGAATCTACTGCTGACCGTGCTGGAAGCCTGCAAAACTGCAACAAAGTAGCAAAGACGACTACTGCAACCCTGTAACGCTGATCCTGCCACCTTCTCAACTGCTTTCCTGGTGGTGCATGCTGTGGGGGTAGTCTGCCTCCTCTCTGCACTAGAAGCTCCGAAGAAATCTCCCGTGGGTCGACGGAATCGTCCCCCTGCAACCGCAGGCACCAAAGAACTGCATCACCGGTACCCTGGGTCTCCTCTCAGCACGACGAGCGAGGTCCCTTGAATCCAGCAACTCTGTTCAAGTGACTCCCACAGTCCAGTGACTCTTCAGTCCAAGTTTGGTGGAGGTAAGTCCTTGCCTCCCCACGCCAGACTGCATTGCTGGGAACCGCGACTTTTGCAGCTACTCCGGCCTCCGTGCACTTCCGGCGGAAATCCTTTCTGCACAGTCCAGCCTGGGTCCACGGCGCTCTAACCTGCATTGCACGACCTCCTAAGTTGTCCTCCGGCGATGTGGGACTCCTTTGTGCGACTTCGGGTGAGCACCATTTCTCTCCACTTCGTAGTGCCTGTTCTGGCACTTCTGCGGGAGCTGCCTGCTTCTGAGAGGGCTCCTTATCTTGCTCGATGCCCCCTCTGTCCCCAGACGCAATTGGCGACATCCTGGTCCCTCCTGGGCCACAGCAGCATCCAAAAATCCTATCCGCACGATTTGCAGCTAGCAAGGCTTGTTGGCAGTCTTTCTTCAGGAAAGCACTTCTGCACGACTCTCCACGGCGTGCGGGATCCATCCTCCAAAGGGGAAGTCTCTAGCCCTTGTCGTTCCTACAGAAACCTAAGCTTCTACTGTCCAGTAGCAGCTTCTTTGCACCCACAGCTGGCATTTCCTGGGCATCTGCCCATCTCCGACTTGCTTGTGACTTTTGGACTTGGTCCCCTTGTCCCACAGGTACCCTCGACTGGAAATCCATCGTTGTTGCATTGCTGGTTTGTGTCTTTCCTGCAGAATTCCCCTATCACGACTTCTATGTCCTTTGGGGAACTTTAGTGCACTTTGCACTCACTTTTCAGGGTCTTCGGATGGGCTATTTTTCTAACCCTTACTATTTTCTAATAGTCCCAGCGACCCTCTACAAGGTCACATAGGTTTGGGGTCCATTCGTGGTTCGCATTCCACTTTTGGAGTATATGGTTTGTGTTGCCCCTATCCCTATGTGTCCCCATTGCATCCTATTGTAACTATACATTGTTTGCACTGTTTTCTAATACTATTACTGCATATTTTGGTATTGTGTACATATATCTTGTGAATATTTGCTATCCTCATACTGAGGGTACACTCTGAGATACTTTGGCATATTGTCATAAAAATAAAGTACCTTTATTTTTAGTATATCTGTGTATTGTGTTTTCTTATGATATTGTGCATATGACACTAGTGGTACTATAGGAGCTTCACTCGTCTCCTAGTTCAGCCTAAGCTGCTCTGCTAAGCTACCATTATCTATCAGCCTATGCTGCTAGACACCCTATACACTAATAAGGGATAACTGGGCCTGGTGCAAGGTGCAAGTACCCCTTGGTACTCACTACAAGCCAGTCCAGCCTCCTACATTGGTTGTGCAGCGGGGGGATAAGTGCTTTGAGACTACTTACCACTTTTGTCAGTGTACTTTTCATAAGAGAAAAATATACAAAACAAGTTCAGTGTATGTACACCTAACCAAAAAGTTTTGCATTTCTTTTCTCACCTCTTTTCTAAAGTGCTGAAAAGTACCTCTAAACTTTCTAAAAAATTCTTAAAAGTTAAAAAAGTTTTTTTTCCTGTCTTTCTAAAAGTTCTGAAAACTTTTTTCTCTTTTTCTATCACTTAAACTCCCTTTCTAAAAATGTCTGGCACAGGCCAAAATGTTGATCTGTCCAAACTTGCATATGACCACCTTAGCTGGAAAGGAGCAAGGAGTCTCTGTGTAGAAAGAGGTTTGAGTTTAGGGAAGAATCCTTCCTTGGAATTATTGCTTAACATGCTTAGAGAACAAGATAAGGCCAAAAGGGCCCCATCTGTTGAAAAAGTAGCTAATGGTTCCCAATCTGATCCAGGGACCCCCATAGGAAAAGATTCAGGAAATAAACTTCATAGCCTGCCCATTACTAGACAGTCTAGCATAGTTGGTACTGAGGTTGAGTCACATCATACAGATAGTGTTGTCTCACATCATAGCAAGAGCATTCATTTTCACCACAGTAGAAGTGATGTTTCTGTTAACCAAGCTGTTAGGGTGCCTTCTGTAAGGGACAGGTCTCCTTTTGTCCATTCTCATCATACTTCTGTTTCAAGGAATGTCCCTCCCACCCACCCTGATGACAGATTGTTAGAAAGGGAGCTCAATAGATTGAGAGTGGAACAAACCAGACTGAAGCTCAAGAAGCAACAGCTGGATTTGGATAGACAGACCTTAGAAGTAGAGAAGGAGAGACAGAAGTTGGGTTTAGAAATCCATGGTGGCAGCAGCAGTATTCCCCATAGTCATCCTGCAAAAGAGCATGATTACAGGAATCTGCACAAGATAGTTCCCCCTTCTAAGGAGGGGGATGACATTAACAAGTGGTTTGCTGCACTTGAGAGGGCCTGTGCTGTACAGGATGTCCCTCTAAAGCAGTGGGCTGCTATCCTATGGCTATCATTTAGTGGAAAAGGTAGGGATAGGCTCCTTACTGTGAAAGAAAATGAAGCCAATGATTACAAAGTTCTTAAGAATGCACTCCTGGATGGTTATGGCTTAACCACTGAACAGTACAGGATAAAGTTCAGAGAGACCAAAAAGGAGTCTTCACAAGACTGGGTTGATTTCATTGACCATTCAATGAAGGCCTTGGAGGGGTGGTTACATGGCAGTAAAGTTACTGATTATGACAGCCTGTATAACTTGATCCTGAGAGAGCATATTCTTAATAATTGTGGGTCTGATTTGTTGCACCAGTACCTGGTGGACTCTGATTTGACCTCTCCCCAAGAATTGGGAAAGAAGGCAGAAAAATGGGTCAGAACAAGGGTGAACAGAAAAGTTCATACAGGGGGTGACAAAGATGGCAACAAGAAGAAGGATGGTAAGTCTTCTGACAAGGGTGGGGACAAATCTAAAAATGAGTCTTCATCAGGCCCACAAAAACACTCTGGTGGGGGTGGTGGGACCAAATCCTCTTCTAATCAAAATAAAGAAAAGAAACCATGGTGCTATTTATGTAAAATAAAAGGCCATTGGACAACAGATCCCAGTTGTCCAAAGAAAAGCACCAAGCCTCCTACCACTACAACCCCTACTGCTACACCTAGTGTCCCTACTAATAGCAGTGGTGGTGGGAGCAAACCTACTAATAGCCAATCCAAGGGAGTAGCTGGGCTCACTTTTGGTAACTTAGTTGGGGTTGGTCTTGTTAGGGAGACCACAGAGGGTGTGTTAGTCTCTGAGGGGGCTATTGATTTAGCCACCTTAGTTGCTTGTCCCCTTAATATGGATAAGTACAAGCAGCTACCCCTAATAAATGGTGTTGAGGTTCAGGCCTACAGGGACACAGGTGCCAGTGTCACTATGGTGATAGAGAAACTGGTCCACCCTGAACAACACCTACTTGGTCACCAGTACCAAGTAACCGATGCTAACAACAACACACTTAGCCACCCCATGGCTGTTGTAAATCTCAACTTGGGGGGGGGGGGTTACTGGTCCAAAGAAAGTTGTGGTAGGCACAGATTTACCTGTAGACTGTCTACTAGGAAATGATTTGGAGACATCAGCTTGGTCAGATGTGGAGTTGGAGGCCCATGCAGCAATGCTGGGCATCCCAGGGCATATTTTTGCTTTAACCAGGGCTCAGGCCAAAAAGCAAAAAGGACAGGGTGACTTGGATCCTGGAACAATGGACCAAGTGCTCCCTAAAGCTAGGGCTAGTAGAAGTAAAACACTTCCTACTATCCCTCCCTCTACAGTGGATTCTACTTCTGAGGAAGAAGAATTTCCACCCTGTGCAGAACCTATACCAGAGGAGCTGGAAGCAGACACTGCTGAGCTTTTGGGTGAAGGGGGGCCTGCCAGGGAGGAGCTGAGTGTGGCACAGCAAACCTGTCCCACACTAGAGGGTCTAAGACAGCAAGCAGTCGAACAAGCTAATGGGGATGTCAGTGACTCTCACAGAGTTTACTGGGAGGACAACCTCTTGTACACTGAAGCAAGGGATCCTAAGCCTGGAACTGCCAGGAAGTTAGTGATTCTTCAGGAGTACAGAAAGTTCCTCCTAACTCTAGCCCACAACATTCCCCTAGCTGGACATCTGGGACAAATGAAAACTTGGGACAGGCTTGTTCCCTTGTTTCATTGGCCTAGAATGTCTGAGGACACAAAAGAGCTTTGTAAGTCCTGTGAAACCTGTCAAGCCAGTGGCAAAACAGGTGGCACCCAAAAGGCCCCCATATTCCACTGCCTGTGGTTGGGGTTCCCTTTGAAAGGGAAGGGGTTGACATAGTTGGCCCCCTTGACCCTCCTACTGCTTCAGGCAATAGGTTTATCTTAGTGGTAGTGGACCATGCCACAAGATATCCTGAAGCAATTCCTTTAAGGACCACTACAGCACCTGCAGTGGCAAAGGCCCTCCTGGGAATATTTTCTAGGGTGGGCTTCCCAAAGGAAGTAGTATCAGACAGAGGAAGCAATTTCATGTCTGCTTACTTAAAGGCCATGTGGAAGGAGTGTGGTGTGACTTACAAGTTCACTACACCCTATCATCCACAAACAAATGGACTGGTGGAGAGATTTAACAAAACTCTCAAAGGCATGGTTATGGGTCTCCCTGAAAAACTCCGCAGGAGATGGGATATCCTTTTACCATGCCTCCTTTTTGCCTACAGTGAGGTACCCCAGAAAGGAGTGGGCTTCAGCCCCTTTGAACTCCTCTTTGGACACCCTGTTAGGGGTCCACTAACACTTGTCAAGAAGGGTTGGGAACAACCTTTAAAAGCTCCAAAGCAAAATATTGTGGATTATGTACTTGGCCTCAGATCAAGGATGGCTGAGTACATGAAAAAGGCCAGCAAAAACCTTCAGGCCAGCCAAGAGCTCCAAAGGCAATGGCATGACCAGAAGGCTGTTTTGGTTCAGTACAAACCAGGGCAGAAAGTTTGGGTCTTGGAGCCTGTGGCCCCAAGAGCACTCCAAGATAAATGGAGTGGACCCCACACAATTGTTGAGAAAAAGGGTGAAGTCACCTACTTAGTTGACTTAGGCACTGCCAGGAGTCCCCTTAGGGTACTCCATATCAATTGCCTTAAACCCTACTATGACAGGGCTGATCTCACCCTGCTCATGGCAACTGATGAGGGACAGGAAGAAGACAGTGATCCTCTACCTGATCTCTTCTCTTCCACAGAACAAGATGCTCTAGTGGAAGGTGTAGTTTTGGCTGAATGTCTTACTGCTGAGCAGAAAGACCATTGCATAAATCTCCTGGGTCCGTTTTCTGAACTCTTCTCTACTGTGCCAGGTACCACTTCTTGGTGTGAGCACACTATAGATACTGGAGACAGCTTGCCTGTCAAAAGTAAGATCTATAGGCAGCCTGACCATGTCAGGGACTGCATAAAGCAAGAGGTGCAGAAAATGTTAGAACTGGGAGTGGTTGAGCACTCTGAAAGTCCATGGGCTTCTCCTGTGGTACTTGTACCAAAACCTCATTCCAAGGATGGAAAGAAAGAAATGCGGTTTTGTGTTGACTACAGAGGTCTCAACCAGGTAACCAAAACTGATGCTCACCCTATACCCAGGGCAGATGAGCTCATAGATACACTGGCATCTGCCAAGTATCTAAGCACTTTTGATTTGACTGCAGGATATTGGCAGATCAAATTATCAGAAGATGCTAAACCTAAAACTGCATTTTCAACCATTGGAGGCCATTACCAATTCACAGTAATGCCTTTTGGATTGAAAAATGCACCTGACACTTTTCAGAGGTTGGTGAACACAGTCCTGCAAGGGCTGGAAGCTTTTAGTGCAGCATATTTGGACGATATAGCTGTCTTTAGCTCCAGCTGGGATGATCACCTGGTCCACCTATGGAAAGTTTTAGAGGCCCTGCAAAAGGCAGGCCTCACTATCAAGGCTTCAAAGTGCCAGATAGGGCAGGGGAAGGTGATTTATCTGGGACACCTTGTTGGTGGGGAACAGATTGCACCACTTCAGGGGAAAATCCAAACTATTATAGATTGGGTTCCCCCTACTACTCAGACTCAGGTGAGAGCCTTCCTAGGCCTCACTGGGTATTACAGGAGGTTCATTAAGAACTATGGCTCCATTGCAGCCCCTCTTAATGACCTCACATCCAAGAAAATGCCTAAAAAGGTATTATGGACCGCAAACTGTCAGAAAGCTTTTGAGGAGCTGAAGCAGGCCATGTGCTCTGCACCTGTCCTGAAAAGCCCTTGTTACTCTAAAAAATTCTATGTCCAGACTGATGCATCTGAATTAGGAGTAGGGGCAGTCCTATCACAACTTAATTCTGAGGGCCAAGATCAACCTGTTGCTTTTATTAGTAGGAGGTTGACCCCTAGAGAAAAGCGTTGGTCTGCCATTGAGAGGTAGGCCTTTGCTGTGGTCTGGGCACTGAAGAAGTTGAGGCCATACCTGTTTGGCACTCACTTCATTGTTCAGACAGACCACAAACCTCTACTTTGGCTAAAACAAATGAAAGGTGAGCATCCTAAATTGTTGAGGTGGTCCATATCCCTACAGGGAATGGACTATACAGTGGAACATAGACCTGGGAGTAGCCACTCCAATGCAGATGGACTCTCCAGATATTTCCACTTAGACAATGAAGACTCATCAGGTCATGGCTAGTCTTATTGTCCTTCGTTTGGGGGGGGGGTTGTGTAGGAAAGTACCATCTTGCCTGGCATGTTACCCACATTTTTCACTGTATATATGTTGTTTTAGTTGTATGTGTCACTGGGACCCTGCCAGCCAGGGCCCCAGTGCTCATAAGTGTGCCTGAATGTGTTACCTGTGTTATGACTAACTGTCTCACTGAGGCTCTGCTAATCAGAACCTCAGTGGTTATGCTCTCTCATTTCTTTCAAATTGTCACTAACAGGCTAGTGACCAATTTTACCAATTTACATTGGCTTACTGGAACACCCTTATAATTCCCTAGTATATGGTACTGAAGTACCCAGGGTATTGGGGTTCCAGGAGATCCCTATGGGCTGCAGCATTTCTTTTGCCACCCATAGGGAGCTCAGACAATTCTTACACAGGCCTGCCAATGCAGCCTGTGTGAAATTACGTCCACGTTATTTCACAGCCATTTACCACTGCACTTAAGTAACTTATAAGTCACCTATATGTCTAACCTTCACCTGGTGAAGGTTGGGTGCAAAGTTACTTAGTGTGTGGGCACCCTGGCATGAGCCAAGGTGCCCCCACATCATTCAGGGCAAATTCCCCGGAATTTGTGAGTGCGGGTCACCATTACACGCGTGCACTGTACATAGGTCACTACCTATGTACAGCTTCACAATGGTAACTCCGAAAATGGCCATGTAACATATCTAAGATCATGGAATTGTCCCACCAATGCCACTCTGGCATTGGGGGGACAATTCCATGATCCCCCGGGTCTCTAGCGCAGAACCCAGGTACTGCCAAACTGCCTTTTCAGGGTTTGCCCGGCAGCTGCTGCTGCTACCAACCCCTCAGACAGGTTTCTGCCCTCCTGGGGTCCAGGCAGCCCTGGCCCAGGAAGGCAGAACAAAGGATTTCCTCTGAGAGAGGGTGTAACACCCTCTCCCCTTGGAAATAGGTGTGAAGCTGGGGAGGAGTAGCTTCCCCCAGCCTCTGGAAATGCTTTGATGGGCACAGATGGTGCCTATCTCTGCATAAGCCAGTCTACACCGGTTTAGGGATCCCCCAGTCCTGCTCTGGTGCAAAACTGGACAAAGGAAAGGGGAGTGACCACTCCCCTGACCTGCACCTCCCAGGGGAGGTGCCCAGAGCTCCTCCAGTGTGTCCCAGACCTCTGCCATCTTGGAAACAGAGGTGCCTGTGGCAAACTTGACTGCTCTGAGTGGCCAGTGCCAGCAGGTGATGTCAGAGACTCTTATGATAGGCTCTTACCTCTCTTAGTAGCCAATACTCCTTCCTAGGTAGCCAAACCACCTTTTCTGGATATGTAGGGTCTCTGCTTTGGGGAATTCTTCAGATAACGAATGCAATAGCTCCCCAGAGTTCCTCTGCATCTCCCTCTTCACCTTCTGCCAAAGGATCGACCGCTAACTGCTCAGGACGCCTGCAAAACCGTAACAAAGTAGCCAGACGACTACTAGCAGCCTTGTATTGCTTCATCCTGCCGGCTTTCTCGACTGTTTCCAGGTGGTGCATGCTCTGGGGGTAGCCTGCCTCCTCTCTGCACCAGGAGCTCTGAAGAAATCTCCTGTGGGTCGTCGGAATCTTCCCCCTGCAACCGCAGGCAACAAAAGACTGCATCACCGGTTCTCTGGGTCCCCTCTCAGCACGACGAGCCTGGTCCCTGGAACTCCGCAACTCTGTCCAAGTGACTCCCACAGTCCAGTGACTCTTCAGTCCAAGTTTGGTGGAGGTAAGTCCTTGCCTCCCCACGCTAGACTGCATTGCTGGGTACCGCGTGATTTGCAGCTGCTCCGGCTCCTGTGCACTCTTCCAGGATTTCCTTTGTGCACAGCCAAGCCTGGGTCCCTGACACTCTAACCTGCAGTGCACAACCTTCTGAGTTGTCCTCCGGTGTTATGGGACTCCCTTTTGTGACTTCAGGTGGACTCCGGTTCACTTTTCTTCTAAGTGCCTGTTCAGGTACTTCTGCGGGTACTGCCTGCTTCTGTGAGGGCTCCCTGACTTGCTGGGCGCCCCCTCTGTCTCCTCATCCGAGTGGCGACATCCTGGTCCCTCCTGGGCGACAGCAGCATCCAAAAACCCTAACCGCAACCCTTGCAGCTAGTAAGGCTTGTTTGCGGTCTTTCAGCGTGGGAACACCTCTGCAAGCCTCTTCACGACGTGTGACATCCATCCTCCAAAGGGAAAGTTCCTAGTCCTCTTGGTTCTTGCAAAACACCAAGCTTCTTCCATCAGCTTGCACCCTCAGCTGGCATTTCCTGGGCTCCTGCCCACTCTCGACACTGTTGCAACTCTTCAACTTGGTCCCCCTGTCTTACAGTTACTCAGGTCCGGAAATCCACTGTTGTTGCATTGCTGGTGTTGGTTTTCCTTGCAGAATCCCCCTATCACGACTTCTGTGCTCTCTGGGGGTTGTAGGTGCACTTTACACCTACCTTTCAGGGTCTTGTTGGGCTATTTTTTTAACCCTCACTGTTTTCTTACAGTCCCAGCGACCCTCTACAAGCTCACATAGGTTTGAGGTCCATTTGTGGTTCGCATTCCACTTTTGGAGTATATGGTTTGTGTTGCCCCTATACCTATGTGCTCCTATTGCAATCTATTGTAACTTTACACTGCTTGCATTACTTTTCTTGCTATAACCCGCATAATTTTGGTTTGTGTACATATATCTTGTTTATATTTCTCATCCTCATACTGAGGGTACTCACTGAGATACTTTTGGCATATTGTCATAAAAATAAAGCACCTTTATTTTGAGTATAACTGTGTATTGTGTTTTCTTATGATATTGTGCATATGACACCAGTGGTATAGTGGGAGCTTTACATGTCTGCTAGTTCAGCCTAAGCTGCTTTGCCATAGCTACCTTCTATCAGCCTAAGCTGCTAGAAACACCTCTTCTATACAAATAAGGGATAACTGGATCTGGCACAAGGTGTAAGAACCTCTGGTACCCACTACAAGCCAGGCCAGCCTCCTACAAGGGCTGATATCACCCTGCTCATGGCAACAGATGAAGGACAGGAAGAAGAGAGTGACCCTCTACCTGAAGAGGATGCTTTAGTGGAGGGAGTAGTTTTAGCAGATTGTCTGACTGCAGAACAGAAAGACAACTGCATAAATCTCCTTGGAGAATTTTCTGAACTCTTTTCAACTGTGCCAGGCACCACATCTTGGTATGAACACACAATTGATACTGGAGACAGCTTGCCTGTCAAAAGTAAAATCTATAGGCAGCCTGACCATGTCAGGGATTGCATAAAACAAGAGGTTCAGAAAATGCTTGATCTAGGAGTGGTTGAACCTTCTGAAAGCCCATGGGCGAGTCCTGTGGTGCTTGTACCAAAGCCTCACTTAAAAGATGGAAAAAGGGAGATGAGGTTTTGTGTAGACTACAGAGGTCTCAATCGGGTAACAAAAACTGATGCTCACCCTATACCCGGGGCAGATGAGCTCATAGATACACTGGCATCTGCCAAGTATCTAAGAACCTTTGATTTGACTGCAGGGTATTGGCAGATCAAATTGGCTGAGGATGCTAAACCTAAAACTGCATTTTCAACTATAGGAGGGCACTACCAATTTACAGTGATGCCCTTTGGTTTGAAGAATGCACCTGCCACTTTTCAGAGGTTGGTGAACACAGTCCTGCAAGGGTTGGAGGCTTTTAGTGCAGCATATCTAGATGATATAGCTGTCTTTAGCTCCACCTGGGATGAGCACCTGGTTCACCTTTGGAAAGTTTTGGAGGTCCTGCAAAAGGCAGGCCTCACTATCAAGGCCTCAAAGTGCCAGACAGAGCAGGGAAAGGTGGTTTATCTGGGATACCTGGTAGGTGGAGAACAGACTGCACCACTTCAGGGGAAAATCCAGACAATCATGGATTGGGTTCCCCCTACAACACAGACCGAGGTGAGAGCCTTCTTAGGTCTCACTGGGTATTACAGGTGATTCGTAAAGAATTATGGCTCCATGGCAGCCCCTCTTAATGATCTCATTAGCAAGAAAATGCCTAAGAAGGTATTATGGACAGCCAGCTGTCAGAAAGCTTTTGAGGAGCTCAAACAGGCCATGTGCTCTGCACCTGTGCTAAAAAGCCCTTGTTACTCCAAGAAATTAATTGTTTAAACTGATGTATCTGAATTAGGGGTTGGGGTAATACTATCACAACTGAATTCTGAGGGCCTGTAGGAAAGTACCATCTTGCCTGGCATGTTACCCCCATATTTCACTGTATATATGTTGTTTTAGTGGTATGTGTCACTGGGACCCTGCCAGCCAGGGCCCCAGTGCTCATAAGTGTGCCCTGTATGTATTACCTGTGTTATGACTAACTGTCTCACTGAGGCTCTGCTATCCAGAACCTCAGTGGTTATGCTCTCTCATTTCTTTCCAAATTGTCACTAACAGGCTAGTGACCAATTTCACCAATTTACATTGGCATACTGGAACACCCTTATAATTCCCTAGTATATGGTACTGAGGTACTCAGGGTATTGGGGTTCCAGGAGATCCCTATGGGCTGCAGCATTTCTTGTGCCACCCAGAGGGAGATCTGACAATTCTTACACAGGCCTGCCAGTGCAGCCTGAGTGAAATAAAGTCCACGTTATTTCACAGCCATTTACCACTTCACTTAACCCCTTCTGTGCCGCGGACGTAGTGGTTACGTCCCGCGGCATAGTGCTGCTGTGCCGAGGACGTAACCACTACGTCCTCGGCACACAGCCCAGAGGGAGCGCTCTCGCTCCCTCTGTGTGCTTCCCCCCACCCCCCCAAAGTCAGGGATGGAAGGGGAAGCCCTTCCCCTTCCACCCCCGACCCCCCCACCCCCCCATAATGACGTCAGCGCGCGATCGCGCGCTGACTTCATTATGGGGATTTCGCCGCACAGGAAGCCATTTGCTTCCTGTGCGGCGACGAGGAAAGAGGTGAGTTCCTCTTCCCGGTGGGTGGGGGGTTTGGGCTAAAGAGGCACCGGGGGAAAGGAAAGGCTTTTCCTTTCCCCCGGTGTCTCTTTGAGCATTCCTGCTGCCCGATCGCATTGCGATCGGGCAGCAGGAATGCCCACTAGACACCAGGGATTTGTTTTTTTTTTTGTTCTTTACTGTTTCTTGTTTGCGGGGAGCGGCCCCTTGGGCAAGGGTCGCTCCCCTTGTGGGGGCAATTTGTTACGGCCATTTCTGCCCCCCTTGGGGGCAGATTGGCCTACTTTTTAGGCGGATCTGCCCCCAAGGGGGGCAGAAACCACTGGATCACCAGGGAATTATATTTTCTGTGCAGGTATGTTGGGAGGGGGTGCCCCCTTGGGCAAGGGGCGCCCCCCCCAAGGGGGCAGAGAACTGTTGGCCATTTCTGCCCCCCTTGGGGGCAGATCGGCCTATTTTTTTTAGGTCCATCTGCCCCCAAGGGGGGCAGAAGCCACTTAGGCACCAGGGATTGTGTGTGTAGTGGATGGGGGGGCGCCCCCTTGGGCAAGGGTCGCTCCCCTTTGGGGGGCATGTCTTTTAGGGCCATTTCTGCCCCCCTTGAGGGCAGATCAGCCTATTATTTTTAGGTTGATCTGCCCCAAGGGGGGCAGAAACCACTAGAACGCCAGGGATGTTTTTTTATGTGTTTATTTTTGTGGGGGGGCGTCCCCATGGGCACGGGGCGCCCCCCCAAGGGGGGCATTGACCTGTTGGCCATTTCTGCCCCCCCTGGGGGCAGATGGGCCTATTTTTCTAGACCCACCTGCCCCCAAGGGGGGCAGAAGCCACGTAGACACCAGGGATAGTGTGTGTGTGTGTGTGTGTTAGTGGATGGGGGGGGGCTTGGGCAAGGGTCGCCCCCCACTTTGGGGGCACATGTACCCAGGCCATTTCTGCACCCCTTGGAGACAGATCAGCCTATTATTTTTAGGCTGATCTGCCCCCAAGGGGGGCAGAAACCACTAGAACGCCAGGGATTTTTTTTTATGTGTTTATTTTTGTGGGGGGGTGTCCCCTTGGGCACGGGGCGCCCCCCCAAGGGGGGCATTGACCTGTTGGCCATTTCTGCCCCCCCTGGGGGCAGATGGGCCTATTTTTCTAGACCCACCTGCCCCCAAGGGGGGCAGAAGCCACGTAGACACCAGGGATAGTGTGTGTGTGTGTGTGTTAGTGGATGGGGGGGGGGCTTGGGCAAGGGTCGCCCCCCACTTTGGGGGCACATGTACCCAGGCCATTTCTGCACCCCTTGGAGACAGATCAGCCTATTATTTTTAGGCTGCTCCTTGGGGCAGAAACCACTAGAACGCCAGGGTTTTTTTTTTATGTGTTTATTTTTGTGGGGGGGCGTCCCCTTGGGCACGGGGCGCCCCCCCAAGGGGGGCATTGACCTGTTGGCCATTTCTGCCCCCCCTGGGGGCAGATGGGCCTATTTTTCTAGACCCACCTGCCCCCAAGGGGGGCAGAAGCCACGTAGACACCAGGGATAGTGTGTGTGTGTGTGTGTGTTAGTGGATGGGGGGGGGGCTTGGGCAAGGGTCGCCCCCCACTTTGGGGGCACATGTACCCAGGCCATTTCTGCACCCCTTGGAGACAGATCAGCCTATTATTTTTAGGCTGATCTGCCCCCAAGGGGGGCAGAAACCACTAGAACGCCAGGGATTTATTTTTATGTGTTTATTTTTGTGGGGGGGCGTCCGCTCGGGCACGGGGCGCCCCCCCAAGGGGGGCATTGACCTGTTGGCCATTTCTGCCCCCCCTGGGGGCAGATGGGCCTATTTTTCTAGACCCACCTGCCCCCAAGGGGGGCAGAAGCCACGTAGACACCAGGGATAGTGTGTGTGTGTGTGTGTGTTAGTGGATGGGGGGGGGCTTGGGCAAGGGTCGCCCCCCACTTTGGGGGCACATGTACCCAGGCCATTTCTGCACCCCTTGGAGACAGATCAGCCTATTATTTTTAGGCTGATCTGCCCCCAAGGGGGGCAGAAACCACTAGAACGCCAGGGTTTTTTTTTTATGTGTTTATTTTTGTGGGGGGGCGTCCCCTTGGGCACGGGGCGCCCCCCCAAGGGGGGCATTGACCTGTTGGCCATTTCCGCCCCCCCTGGGGGCAGATGGGCCTATTTTTCTAGACCCACCTGCCCCCAAGGGGGGCAGAAGCCACGTAGACACCAGGGATAGTGTGTGTGTGTGTGTGTGTTAGTGGATGGGGGGGGGCTTGGGCAAGGGTCGCCCCCCACTTTGGGGGCACATGTACCCAGGCCATTTCTGCACCCCTTGGAGACAGATCAGCCTATTATTTTTAGGCTGATCTGCCCCCAAGGGGGGCAGAAACCACTAGAACGCCAGGGTTTTTTTTTTATGTGTTTATTTTTGTGGGGGGGCGTCCCCTTGGGCACGGGGCGCCCCCCCAAGGGGGGCATTGACCTGTTGGCCATTTCTGCCCCCCCTGGGGGCAGATGGGCCTATTTTTCTAGACCCACCTGCCCCCAAGGGGGGCAGAAGCCACGTAGACACCAGGGATAGTGTGTGTGTGTGTGTGTGTTAGTGGATGGGGGGGGGCTTGGGCAAGGGTCGCCCCCCACTTTGGGGGCACATGTACCCAGGCCATTTCTGCACCCCTTGGAGACAGATCAGCCTATTATTTTTAGGCTGATCTGCCCCCAAGGGGGGCAGAAACCACTAGAACGCCAGGGATTTTTTTTAATGTGTTTATTTTTGTGGGGGGGCGTCCCCTCGGGCACGGGGCGCCCCCCCAAGGGGGGCATTGACCTGTTGGCCATTTCTGCCCCCCCTGGGGGCAGATGGGCCTATTTTTCTAGACCCACCTGCCCCCAAGGGGGGCAGAAGCCACGTAGACACCAGGGATAGTGTGTGTGTGTGTGTGTGTTAGTGGATGGGGGGGGGCTTGGGCAAGGGTCGCCCCCCACTTTGGGGGCACATGTACCCAGGCCATTTCTGCACCCCTTGGAGACAGATCAGCCTATTATTTTTAGGCTGATCTGCCCCCAAGGGGGGCAGAAACCACTAGAACGCCAGGGATTTTTTTTTATGGGTTTATTTTTGTGGGGGGGCGTCCCCTCGGGCACGGGGCGCCCCCCCAAGGGGGGCATTGACCTGTTGGCCATTTCTGCCCCCCCTGGGGGCAGATGGGCCTATTTTTCTAGACCCACCTGCCCCCAAGGGGGGCAGAAGCCACGTAGACACCAGGGATAGTGTGTGTGTGTGTGTGTGTTAGTGGATGGGGGGGGGGTTTGGGCAAGGGTCGCCCCCCACTTTGGGGGCACATGTACCCAGGCCATTTCTGCACCCCTTGGAGACAGATCAGCCTATTATTTTTAGGCTGATCTGCCCCCAAGGGGGGCAGAAACCACTAGAACGCCAGGGATTTTTTTTTATGTGTTTATTTTTGTGGGGGGGCGTCCCCTCGGGCACGGGGCGCCCCCCCAAGGGGGGCATTGACCTGTTGGCCATTTCTGCCCCCCCTGGGGGCAGATGGGCCTATTTTTCTAGACCCACCTGCCCCCAACGGGGGCAGAAGCCACGTAGACACCAGGGATAGTGTGTGTGTGTGTGTGTGTTAGTGGATGGGGGGGGGCTTGGGCAAGGGTCGCCCCCCACTTTGGGGGCACATGTACCCAGGCCATTTCTGCACCCCTTGGAGACAGATCAGCCTATTATTTTTAGGCTGATCTGCCCCCAAGGGGGGCAGAAACCACTAGAACGCCAGGGATTTTTTTTTATGTGTTTATTTTTGTGGGGGGGGCGTCCCCTTGGTCACGGGGCGCCCCCCCAAGGGGGGCATTGACCTGTTGGCCATTTCTACACCCCCTGGGGGCAGATGGGCCTATTTTCTTAGGCCCACCTGCCCCCAAGGGGGCAGAAGCCACTTAGGCACCAGGGATAGTGTTGTGTGTGTTTTTTTTGTTTTTTTTTGTTTGAGGGCTGTCCCCTTTGGCAAGGGTCGCTCTCCATGGGGACACAGTACTAAAGGTATTTTCTGGCTTCCTTGGGGCAGACAGGCCTATTTTTTTAGTAGGCCCATCTGCCCCTATGACAGAATCCACTTAGGCACCAATTTCTAAAATGTTTGATGGTGGGGTGTTTGTCAACTGAAGAAGTCTTTGCATTTGTGATAAAAAATGTTTTCCTCCTTTTTGTTCTAGTTCAAAGCTTTTGCTTTATTTGCTGTGGCTCCTTGCGGTTTTGGCGGTGGTTGACCTGCAGTTTGCACAGTTGCATGTTTTAGGTAAGTAAAAACAATTTACTCCAAAGGAGTATTGTTGCCATGCATGAATGACATGTTTGTAGGGGGTGTACTAAATGCAGGATTGTGTGTGA
The DNA here is from genome assembly GCF_031143425.1 of Pleurodeles waltl. Lineage (NCBI taxonomy): Eukaryota > Metazoa > Chordata > Amphibia > Caudata > Salamandridae > Pleurodeles > Pleurodeles waltl. The sequence continues at coordinate 1,311,388,159 of NC_090440.1, forward strand.
AATTGTCCTTAGGTTTGTGCACAATGATATTTGTTGTGTCTTATTTCTAATTTGCCTTTCTTTCTTTCTTTTTAGTGGGATATCATTGGTGATTGCTGTGTAGTTGCTGGTGAATCAAGCTTTTTCAGGCAAGTGAGCGGTATAGTTTTTGAGTTTGTAACTCTTACTAACAAAGCTACACTTTGTTACTTGTCTTACACAGTGCTGGTTGTTGGTGGTGAATTTGTCCAGTTAATTTTAGCAGGAGAGATCATGGCTAGCCGCAGGATGACCGCTCAGCAGGTGGTTGGTATGCTTTTTGAGTCACAGTCTGATCATGACTATGAGACGGACTCTGCATCTGAGGCAGAGGAGGAAGTCAGAGATTCTGGCAGTGATGTTTCTGTTGGAGGGGAATCTTCTGATGATGAAGCCACACTCAGTGCAGATGAAGGTTCTGTTTTAGAGGAGGACATTGATGTGCCAATAGTGCAGCAACCTGGGGCTGAAAGGTTTCCCGTTAGAAGACCTGATGTCTGGGTTGCCCCAAACATGGAGCAGCCAGAGTTGCCTGCCTTTACTGGTCTCCCGGGGTGTAACGCCAATACAGAGAACTTTATGCCTATCAATTTCTTTGAGTTATTCATGGATGATGTGTTTTTGGAAGAGATTGTTGAGCAGACTAATTTGTATGCGGAGCAGCATTTGAGGGACAACGCTGCTAGACTTAGGCCACACTCTAGAGCTGCCCAGTGGATTCCCACAAATTTGGAGGAGCTAAAAAAGTTTTTGGGTTTGACTTTTTTGATGGGGTTGATAAGGAAGCCGTCACTGGCTTCTTATTGGTCTACTAGTCCCTTGATGGCAACAGCTATATTTCCAGCTACCATGAGTCGTAATCGGTATTTGCTTCTTCTTAGGATGCTGCATTTTGTTGACAATGCATTAGCCTTGCCACGAGATCACCCAGATTCTGACCGTCTTTTTAAGATTAGGCCTGTCCTTGATCATTTTGTAGATCGGTTTTCGGAGGTCTATGTTCCAGGCAAAGAGATAAGTGTGGACGAGTCTTTGGTCCTCTTCAAGGGTCGTTTGGTTTTTAGGCAGTACATTCCTAGCAAAAGGGCATGATATGGAATTAAATTGTATATGCTGTCTGAAAGTAGGACAGGATATGTGTATAGTTTCCGTGTGTACACTGGTAGGGATTCCAATATTGACCCCCCTGGTTGTCCTCCCACTTTTGGAGTTACTGAGAAAATAGTGTGGGATCTTGGTAGACGACTGTTCAACAAAGGTCACCATTTGTATGTAGATAACTTCTACACTGGTGTGCAGTTGTTCAAGGAATTGTTTAGAGTGGACACAGTTGCTTGTGGCACAATCCGTTCTAACCGGAAAGGCTATCCAAGGGAGCTTGTCTGTAAAAAACTTGAGAGGGGACAGTGCTGTGCCTTGCGGAACGAGGAGCTGCTAGCTTTGAAATTTTCAGACAAGAGGGATGTCTACATGCTAAGTACCATCCATGATGAGAGTACTTCCCCTGTGACTGTTTGGGGCCAGGTTGCTGAAGTGCGCAAACCTGTGTGCATTTTAGATTATAATAAGCACATGGGAGGTGTAGATAGAGTTGACCAGAGGTTGGAACCTTATACTGCTATTCGTAAGTCTTATGTTTGGTATAAGAAGTTAGCACTTCACCTCTTCCACTTAGCAAACTTCAATGCTTTTATTGTGTTTAGGGATAGGTCTCCAGACTCAAAGATGACATTTGTGAAATTTCAGGAGTCAGTGATAGAGAGCCTTATTGTGGTGGAACAGGCCAGAGTTCCTAGAGAAGCAGTGGTGGAGGATGTGGCTAGATTGAAAGATCGCCACTTTGCTGAGCACATTCCTCCCACACCCAAAAAAGACTTTCCAGCTAAGAAATGTAGAGTGTGTTTTCGAAGAGGTATCCGGAGGGAGTCTCGAATGTACTGCCCAGATTGTCCTTCAAAGCCTGGGCTGTGTGTCGGTGCTTGTTTTAAGAATTACCACACCCAGAAGAATTTCTGGGAACAACCATGAGTGTAAACTCATGTCTGTTTTGTATTTTCATGTGTTTAGTTTCATGGTTAGCATTTCTGTCATGTTGTTAGTTAGAGCTTTTGTGTTTGTTGTTTTGTAATTCTTTCTACTTAGTTAGGGGTTCCTCTGTTAAAAAAAAAAAAAATATGATGCCATTGTGTGTGGAGTGGGGCTTGGCTGAGACTGTACATATTGACTTGATGTTGGCTACTGCAACACACTGCAAGCCAAACACCAGTCCACACACTCCCATCAGCTGGTGTGATTGTTGTATCAGGCATGTGGGCGTATGTAAGTGATGGGCCCTTGAGTGGCGCTGTCTGTCGATGTGAGTGTTGTAATGTGCTGGGCCCGTGGCTGGCGGTGTGAATTGCCTTGTGTGTGTCATGTATGAAAGTTGTGTGAATGGACTGTAAAGCGGTTGGTGCCTTGTCGCGGCTTTACAGCTCACGAGCTGTGAGTCATTGGTTCAGTTTTTTGCCTTTCAGTTACTAACAGTGCTTTTCATTTTTGTGAAAGCTCTTGTTAGTAAAATTTGATCCACTGAACCATCACTCACCCTCGTGCCAAATCCAACCAGTATGTGTGGTAAAAATGACCAAACCTGCTCCGCTGTAATCAGGCGTCGCAGCACACCTATGACACGCTAGGTGCCTCAGGTGGGACCCCGATGATGAAGCATGCCACCAACTTGGTTGGTGGGTGAGGGGTCTTTTTCACATAACCTAAGTGTGTTTCTTTTCAAAATTTTAGTGTTTGGCACATCACGGACGTATGTGGGCACATCAAAACGATATATTACAAAACTACCTGTGTTTGGGGGGGGAGAGGGCACCTATGTTTTTGGTCCTGTGTGCGGCCTTCATCTAGGGAAACCTACCAAACCCAGACATTTTTTAAAACTAGACACCCCAAGGAGTCTAGGGAGGAGTGGCTTGCGTGGATCCCCCAACATTTTCTTACCCAGACTCCTCTGTAAACCTCAAAATGTGCTTAAAAAAAACATATTTTCCTGACTTTTCTTCGTACGATCACCACTCCAGCACAAAATTCCTACTCCCCAGTGTTCCCCTCAGTCTCCCAAATAAAATGACACCTCACGTATGTGGGTCCCCAAAGCAGAGTCAGTCTAAAGATGTATAAAAGAATATGTCCTTATAAACTCGCAGTACTATCCCCTGTATCTCTACAAGTTTTGGGCCTTATTCTGTTGGAGGCACCTGGCCCACCCACACAACTGAGGTATCATTTTTATCGGGAGACTTGGGGGAACGCTGGGTGGAAGGAAATTTGTGGCTCCACTCAGATTCCAGAACTTTCTGTCACCGAAATGTGTGAAAAATGCGTTGTTTTAGCCAATATTTGAGGTTTGGAAAGGATTCTGGGTAACAGAACCTGGTCAGAGCCCCTCAAGTCACCCCATCTTGGATTCCCCTAGGTCTCTAGTTTTCAGAAATGCACAGGTTTGGTAGGTTTCCCTAGGTGCTGGCTGAGCTACAGGCCAAAAACTACAGGTAGGCACTGTTTTCAATGAAAAAATGTGATGTGTCCACGTTGCGCTTTGGGGCGTTTCCTGTCGCGGGCGCTAGGCCTACCCACACAAGTGAGGTATCATTTTTATCGGGAGACGTGGGGGAACGCTGGGTGGAATCAAATTTGTGGCTCCTCTCAGATTCCAGAACTTTCTGCCACAGAAATGTGAGGAACATGTGTTTTTTTAGCCAATTTTTGAGCTTTGCAAAGGATTCTGGGTAACAGAACCTGGTCCGAGCCCCGCCAGTCACCCCTCCTTGGATTCCCCTAGGTCTCTAGTTTTCAGAAATGCACAGGTTTGGTAGGTTTCCCTAGGTGGCGGCTGAGCTACAGGCCAAAATCTACAGGTAGGCACTTCGCTAAAAACAGGTCTGTTTTCTTCCAAAATTTTGGTGGTGTCCACGTTGCGCTTTGGGGCGTTTCCTGTCGCGGGCGCTAGGCCTACCCACGCAAGTGAGGTATCATTTTTATCGGGAGACTTGGGGGAACGCTGGGTGGAAGGAAATTTGTGGCTCCTCCCAGATTCCAGAACTTTCTGCCACAGAAATGTGAGGAACATGTGTTTTTTTAGCCAATTTTTGAGCTTTGCAAAGGATTCTGGGTAACAGAACCTGGTCCGAGCCCCGCCAGTCACCCCTCCTTGGATTCCCCTAGGTCTCTAGTTTTCAGAAATGCACAGGTTTGGTAGGTTTCCCTAGGTGGCGGCTGAGCTAGAGGCCAAAATCTACAGGTAGGCACTTTGCTAAAAACAGGTCTGTTTTCTGTGATGTGTCCACGTTGCGCTTTGGGGCGTTTCCTGTCGCGGGCGCTAGGCCTACCCACACAAGTGAGGTATCATTTTTATCGGGAGACGTGGGGGAACGCTGGGTGGAAGGAAATTTGTGGCTCCTCTCAGATTCCAGAACTTTCTGCCACAGAAATGTGAGGAACATGTGTTTTTTTAGCCAATTTTTGAGCTTTGCAAAGGATTCTGGGTAACAGAACCTGGTCCGAGCCCCGCCAGTCACCCCTCCTTGGATTCCCCTAGGTCTCTAGTTTTCAGAAATGCACAGGTTTGGTAGGTTTCCCTAGGTGGCGGCTGAGCTACAGGCCAAAATCTACAGGTAGGCACTTCGCTAAAAACAGGTCTGTTTTCTTCCAAAATTTTGGTGGTGTCCACGTTGCGCTTTGGGGCGTTTCCTGACGCGGGCGCTAGGCCTACCCACGCAAGTGAGGTATCATTTTTATCGGGAGACTTGGGGGAACGCTGGGTGGAAGGAAATTTGTGGCTCCTCCCAGATTCCAGAACTTTCTGCCACAGAAATGTGAGGAACATGTGTTTTTTTAGCCAATTTTTGAGCTTTGCAAAGGATTCTGGGTAACAGAACCTGGTCCGAGCCCCGCCAGTCACCCCTCCTTGGATTCCCCTAGGTCTCTAGTTTTCAGAAATGCACAGGTTTGGTAGGTTTCCCTAGGTGGCGGCTGAGCTAGAGGCCAAAATCTACAGGTAGGCACTTTGCTAAAAACAGGTCTGTTTTCTGTGATGTGTCCACGTTGCGCTTTGGGGCGTTTCCTGTCGCGGGCGCTAGGCCTACCCACACAAGTGAGGTATCATTTTTATCGGGAGACGTGGGGGAACGCTGGGTGGAAGGAAATTTGTGGCTCCTCTCAGATTCCAGAACTTTCTGCCACAGAAATGTGAGGAACATGTGTTTTTTTAGCCAATTTTTGAGCTTTGCTAAGGATTCTGGGTAACAGAACCTGGTCCGAGCCCCGCCAGTCACCCCTCCTTGGATTCCCCTAGGTCTCTAGTTTTCAGAAATGTACAGGTTTGGTAGGTTTCCCTAGGTGCCGGCTGAGCTAGAGGCCAAAATCTGCAGGTAGTCACTTCGCAAAAAACACCTCTGTTTTCTTCCAAAATTTTGGTGGTGTCCACGTTGCGCTTTGGGGCGTTTCCTGTCGCGGGCGCTAGGCCTACCCACTCAAGTGAGGTATCATTTTTATCGGGAGACTTGGGGGAACGCTGGGTGGAAGGAAATTTGTGGCTCCTCTCAGATTCCAGAACTTTCTGTCACTCAAATGTGAGGAAAATGCGTTTTTTTAGCCAAAATATGAGGTTTGCAAAGGATTCTGGGTAACAGAACCTGGTCCGAGCCCCGCCAGTCACCCCTCCTTGGATTCCCCTAGGTCTCTAGTTTTCAGAAATGCACAGGTTTGGTAGGTTTCCCTAGGTGGCGGCTGAGCTACAGGCCAAAATCTACAGGTAGGCACTTTGCTAAAAACAGGTCTGTTTTCTGTGATGTGTCCACGTTGCGCTTTGGGGCGTTTCCTGTCGCGGGCGCTAGGCCTACCCACACAAGTGAGGTATCATTTTTATCGGGAGACGTGGGGGAACGCTGGGTGGAAGGAAATTTGTGGCTCCTCTCAGATTCCAGAACTTTCTGCCACAGAAATGTGAGGAACATGTGTTTTTTTAGCCAATTTTTGAGCTTTGCAAAGGATTCTGGGTAACAGAACCTGGTCCGAGCCACACAAATCACCCCATCTTGGATTCCCCTAGGTCTCTAGTTTTCAGAAATGCACAGGTTTGGTAGGTTTCCCTAGGTGGCGGCTGAGCTACAGGCCAAAATCTACAGGTAGGCACTTTGCTAAAAACAGGTCTGTTTTCTGTGATGTGTCCACGTTGCGCTTTGGGGCGTTTCCTGTCGCGGGCGCTAGGCCTACCCACACATGTGAGGTATCATTTTTATCGGGAGACGTGGGGGAACGCTGGGTGGAAGGACATTTGTGGCTCCTCTCAGATTCCAGCACTTTCTGCCACAGAAATGTGAGGAACATGTGTTTTTTTAGCCAATTTTTGAGCTTTGCAAAGGATTCTGGGTAACAGAACCTGGTCCGAGCCACACAAATCACCCCATCTTGGATTCCCCTAGGTCTCTAGTTTTCAGAAATGCACAGGTTTGGTAGGTTTCCCTAGGTGGCGGCTGAGCTAGAGGCCAAAATCTACAGGTAGGCACTTTGCTAAAAACAGGTCTGTTTTCTGTGATGTGTCCACATTGCGCTTTGGGGTCTTTCCTGTCGCGGGCGCTAGGCCTACCCACACAAGTGAGGTATCATTTTTATCGGGAGACGTGGGGGAACGCTGGGTGGAAGGAAATTTGTGGCTCCTCTCAGATTCCAGAACTTTCTGCCACAGAAATGTGAGGAACATGTGTTTTTTTAGCCAATTTTTGAGCTTTGCAAAGGATTCTGGGTAACAGAACCTGGTCCGAGCCACACAAATCACCCCATCTTGGATTCCCCTAGGTCTCTAGTTTTCAGAAATGCACAGGTTTGGTAGGTTTCCCTAGGTGGCGGCTGAGCTAGAGGCCAAAATCTACAGGTAGGCACTTTGCTAAAAACAGGTCTGTTTTCTGTGATGTGTCCACGTTGCGCTTTGGTGCGTTTCCTGTCGCGGGCGCTAGGCCTACCCACACAAGTGAGGTATCATTTTTATCGGGAGACTTGGGGGAACATAGAATAGCAAAACAAGTGTTATTGCCCCTTGTCTTTCTCTACATTTTTCCCTTCCAAATGTAAGACAGTGTGTAAAAAAGACGTCTATTTGAGAAATGCCCGGTAATTCACATGCTAGTATGGGCAGCCCGGAATTCAGAGATGTGCAAATAACCACTGCTTCTCAACACCTTATCTTGTGCCCATTTTGGAAATACAAAGGTTTTCTTGATAGCTATTTTTTACTCTTTATATTTCAGCAAATGAATTGCTGTATACCCGGCATAGAATGAAAACCCACTGCAGGGTGCAGGTCATTTATTGGCTCTGGGTACCTAGAGTTCTTGATGAACCTACAAGCCCTATATATCCCCGCAACCAGAAGAGTCCAGCAGACGTAACGGTATATTGCTTTCGAAAATCTGACATTGCAGGAAAAAGTTACAGAGTAAAACTTAGAGAAAAATTGATGTTTTTTTCACCTCAATTTCAATATTTTTCTTTTTCAGTTGCTATTTTCTGTAGGAAACCCTTGTAGGATCTACACAAATTACCCCTTGCTGAATTCAGAATTTTGTCTACTTTTCAGAAATGTTGCGGTTTATGGGATCCAGCGTTGGTTTCATGCCCATTTCTGTCACTGACTGGAAGGAGGCTGAAAGCACAAAAAATCGTAAAAATGGGGTATGTCCCAGTAAAATGCCAAAATTGGGTTGAAAAATTGGGTTTTCTGATTCAAGTCTGCCTGTTCCTGAAAGCTGGGAAGCTGGTGATTTTATCACCGCAAACCCTTTGTTGATGCCCTTTTCAGGGAAAAAACCACAAGCCTTCTTCTGCAGCCCATTTTTCCAAATTTTTTAAAAAAAATGAAATTTTCACTGTTTTTTGGCTAATTTCTTGGCCTCCTTCTGGGGAACCCACAAAGTCTGGGTACCTCTAGAATCCCTAGGATGTTGGAAAAAAAGGACGCAAATTTGGCATGGGTAGCTTATGTGAACAAAAAGTTATGAGGGCCTAAGCGCGAACTGCTCCAAATAGCCAAAAAAAGGCTCGGCACAGGAGGGGGAAAAGGCCTGGCAGCGAAGGGGTTAAGTAACTTATAAGTCACCTATATGTCTAACCTTTACCTGGTAAAGGTTGGGTGCTAAGTTACTTAGTGTGTGGGCACCCTGGCACTAGCCAAGGTGCTCCCACATTGTTCAGGGCAAATTCCCCAGACTTTGTGAGTGCGGGGACACCATTACACGCGTGCACTATACATATGCCACGACATATGTATAGCGTCACAATGGTAACTCCGAACATGGCCATGTAACATGTCTAGGATCATGGAATTGTCACCCCAATGCCATTCTGGCATTGGGGAGACAATTCCATGATCCCCGAGTCTCTAGCTCAGACCCGGGTACTGACAAACTACCTTTCCCAGGGTTTCACTACAGCTGCTGCTGCTGCCAACCCCTCAGACAGGTTTCTGCCCTCCTGGGGTCCAGCCAGGCCTGGCCCAGGAAGGCAGAACAAAGGACTTCCTCAGAGAGAGGGTGTTACACCCTCTCCCTTTGGAAAAAGGTGTTAGGGCTTGGGAGGAGTAGCCTCCCCCAGCCTCTGGAAATGCTTTCATGGGCACAGATGGTGCCCATCTCCGCATAAGCCAGTCTGCACCGGTTCAGGGATCCCTCAGCCCTGCTCTGATGCGAAACTGGACAAAGGAAAGGAGAGTGACCACTCCCCTGACCTGCACCTCCCCTGGGAGGTGCCCAGAGCTCCTCCAGTGTGCTCCAGACCTCTGCCATCTTGGAAACAGAGGTGCTGCTGGCACACTGGACGGCTCTGAGTGGCCAGTGCCAGCAGGTGACGTCAGAGACTCCTTCTGATAGGCTCCTTCAGGTGTTGCTAGCCTATCCTCTCTCCTAGGTAGCCAAACCTCCTTTTTTCTGGCTATTTAGGGTCTTTGCTTTCGGGAATTCCTTAGATAACGAATGCAAGAGCTCATCAGAGTTCCTCTGCATCTCTCTCTTCACCTTCTGCCAAGGAATCGACTGCTGACCGCGCTGGAAGCCTGCAAAACTGCAACAAAGTAGCTAAGACAACTACTGCGACCTTGTAACGCTGATCCTGCTGCCTTCTCGACTGTTGTCCTGGTGGTGCATGATGTGGGGGTAGTCTGCCTCCTCTCTGCACTAGAAGCTCCAAAAAAATCTCCAGTGGGTCGACGGAATCTTCCCCCTGCAACCGCAGGCACCAAAAAACTGCATCACCGGACCTCTGGGTCTCCTCTCAGCACGACGAGCGAGGTCCCTTGAACTCAGCAACTCTGTCCAAGTGACTCCCACAGTCCAGTGACTCTTCAGTCCAAGTTTGGTGGAGGTAAGTCCTTGCCTCCCCACGCTAGACTGCATTGCTGGGAACTGCGTGTTTTGCAGCTACTCCGGCTCCTGTGCACTCTTCCAGGATTTCCTTTGTGCACAGCCAAGCCTGGGTCCCCAGCACTCTTACCTGCATTGCACGACCTCCTGAGTTGTCCTCCGGCTTTGTGGGACCCTCTTGTGCAACTTCGGGTGAGCTCCGGTTCACTTCACTTCGTAGTGCCTGTTCCGTCACTTCTGCTAGTGCTGCTGGCTTCTGAGTAGGCTCTTTGTCTGGCTGGACGCCCCCTCTGTCTCCTCACGTAATTGGCGACATCCTGGTCCCTCCTAGGCCACAGCAGAATCCAAAAACCCTAACCGCGACCTTTGCAGCTAGCAAGGCTTGTTTGCGGTCTTTCTGCACAAAAACACCTCTGCACGACTCTTCACGACGTGGCACATCCATCCTCCAAAGGGGAAGTTTCTAGCCCTTGTCATTCTTGCAGAATCCACAGCTTCTACCATCCGGTGGCAGCTTCTTTGCACCCACAGCTGGCATTTCCTGGGCATCTGACCACTCCCGACTTGATCGTGACTTTTGGACTTGGTCCCCTTGTTCCACAGGTACTCTCGTCTGGAAATCCATCGTTGTTGCATTGCTGGTGTTGGTCTTTCCTGCAGAATTCCCCTATCACGACTTCTGTGCTCTTTGGGGAACTTAGGTGCACTTTGCACCCACTTTTCAGGGTCTTGGGGTGGGCTATTTTTCTAACCCTCACTGTTTTATTACAGTCCCAGCGACCCTCTACCAGGTCACATAGGTTTGGGGTCCATTCGTGGTTTGCATTCCACTTCTAGAATACATGTTTTGTGTTGCCCCGATCCCTATGTGCCCCCATTGCATTCTATTGTGACTATACATTGTTTGCACTGTTTTCTATTGCTATTACTGCATATTTTGGTATTGTGTACATATATCTTGTGTATATTTGCTATCCTCATACTGAGGGTACTCACTGAGATACTTTGGCATATTGTCATAAAAATAAAGTACCTTTATTTTTAGTAAATCTGTGTATTGTGTTTTCTTATGATATTGTGCATATGACACTAGTGGTACTATAGGAGCTTCACTCGTCTCCTAGTTCAGCCTAAGCTGCTCTGCTAAGCTACCATTATCTATCAGCCTATGCTGCTAGACACCCTATACACTAATAAGGGATAACTGGGCCTGGTGCAAGGTGCAAGTACCCCTTGGTACTCACTACAAGCCAGTCCAGCCTCCTACATTGGTTGTGCAGCGGGGGGATAAGTGCTTTGAGACTACTTACCACTTTTGTCAGTGTACTTTTCATAAGAGAAAAATATACAAAACAAGTTCAGTGTATGTACACCTAACCAAAAAGTTTTGCATTTCTTTTCTCACCTCTTTTCTAAAGTGCTGAAAAGTACCTCTAAACTTTCAAAAAGTTCTTAAAAAGTTTAAAAAGTGTTTTTTTCTGTTCTTTAAAAGTTCTGAAACTTTTTCTTTCTTTTTCTATCCCTTAAACTCTTGTCTATCATGTCTGGTACAGGCCAAACTCTTGATCTGGCCAGCATAGCTTATGACAACCTTAGCTGGAAGGAAGCAAGGAGTCTCTGCATAGATAGAGGTTTAGGGGTAGGGAAGAATCCCTCAAGACAACTGTTAGTTAATATGCTCATTGAACAAGATAAGACCTTAGTTGGCACTTCTGGTGAGAAATTAGCTGATGGTTCCCACTCTGATTCTGGGGCACCCCCAGTGAAAGATTTGGGAGGGAATCTTTCCAACCTGCCCCATAGCAGGCCACCTAGCATAGCTGGTACTGATGTGAATTCACATCACAGTAATAGTGTTACTTCTCATCATAGTAGGAGTGTTACTTCTGTAGGCCAGAATGTTAGAGTGCCATCTGTTAGGGCCAGGTCTCCCTCTGTTCATTCTCACCATACTTCTGTGTCAAGATATGCCCCACCCACTCACCCTGATGACAGAGTGTTAGAAAGGGATCTCAATAGATTGAAAGTGGAAGAATCCAGGCTGAAGCTCAAGAAGCAACAGCTGGATTTAGATAGGCAGTCCTTTGATTTAGAAAGAGAAAGACAGAGGTTGGGGTTAGGACCCCATGGTGGCAGCAGCAGTATTCCAAATAGTCATCCTGCAAAAGGACATGATTCTAGGAATCTGCATTAGATAGTTCCCCCTTATAAGGAGGGGTAATGACATTAACAAGTGGTTTGCTGCACTTGAGAGGGCCTGTGTTGTACAGGAGGTCCCTCAAAGGCAGTGGGCTGCTATCCTATGACTATCTTTCAGTGGAAAGGGTAGGGATAGGCTCCTTACTGTAAAAGAAAGTGATGCCAATAATTTTACAGTTCTTAAGAATGCACTCCTAGATGGTTATGGCTTAACCACTGAACAGTACAGGATGAAGTTCAGAGAAACCAAAAAGGAGTCTTCACAAGACTGGGTAGACTTTGTTGACCATTCAGTGAAGGCCTTGGAGGGGTGGTTACATGGCAGTAAAGTTTCTGACTATGAAAGCCTGTATAACGTAATCCTGAGAGAGCATATTCTTAATAATTGTTTGTCTGATTTGTTACACCAGTACCTGGTAGACTCTGATCTGACCTCTCCCCAAGAATTGGGAAAGAAGGCTGACAAATGGGTAGGAACAAGAGTGAACAGAAAAGTTCATACAGGGGGTGACAAGGATGGCAAGAAGAAGGATGGTAAGTCATCTGACAAGGGTGGGGACAAATCTAAAAATGAGTCTTCATCAGGCCCACAAAAACACTCTGGTGGGGGTGGTGGGCCCAAATCCTCTTCAAATCAAAACAAAGAAAAGAAACCATGGTGCTATTTATGTAAAATAAAAGGCCACTGGACAACAGATCCCAGGTGTCCAAAGAAAAGCATCAAACCTCCTACCACTACAACCCCTGCTGCTACATCTAGTGCCCCTAGTAATAGCAGTGGTTGTGGGAGCAAACCTCCTAATAGCCAATCCAAGGGAGTAGCTGGGCTCACTTTTGGTAATTTAGTTGGGGTTGGTCTTGTTAGGGAGACCACAGAGGCTGTGTTAGTCTCTGAGGGGGCCATTGATTTGGCCACCTTGGTTGCTTGTCCCCTTAACATGGATAAGTACAAGCAACTACCCCTAATAAATGGTGTTGAGGTTCAGACCTACAGGGACACAGGTGCCAGTGTTACAATGGTAATAGAGAAACTGGTCCACCCTGAACAACAGCTACTTGGTCACCAGTACCAAGTGACTGATGCTCATAACAACACTCTTAGCCACCCCATGGCTGTTGTGAATCTCAACTGGGGGGGGGGGTTACTGGTCCAAAGAAAGTTGTGGTTGCCTCAGATTTACCTGTAGACTGTCTACTAGGGAACGATTTAGAGACATCAGCTTGGGCAGAAGTGGAGTTGGAGGCTCATGCAGCAATGCTGGGCAATCCAGGGCATATTTTTGCTTTAACCAGGGCTCAGGCCAAAAAGCAAAAAGGACAGGGTGACTTGGATCCTGGAAGAATGGACCAAGTGCTCCCTAAAGCTAGGGTTAGTAAAGGTAAAACACTACCTACTATCCCTCCCTCTACAGTGGATTCAACTTCTGAGTAAGAAGAATTTTCACCCTGTGCAGAACCTACACCAGAGGAGCTGGAAGCAGACACTGCTGAGCTTTTGGGTGGAGGGGGGCCTGCCAGGGAGGAGCTGACTGTGGCACAGCAGACCTGTCCCACACTATAGGGTCTAAGACAGCAAGCCGTCAAACAAGCAAATGGGTATGTCAGTGACTCTCACAGAGTTTACTGGGAGGACAACCTCTTGTATACTGAAGCAAGGGATCCAAAACCTGGAGCTGCCACGAGATTGGTGATTCCTCAGCAATACAGAGAGTTCCTCCTAACTCTAGCCCACGACATTCCCTTGGCTGGACATTTAGGACAAATGAAAACTTGGGACAGGCTTGTCCCCTTGTTTCATTGGCCTAGAATGTCAGAGGACACAAAGGAATTTTGTAAGTCCTGTGAAACCTGTCAAGCCAGTGGCAAAACAGGTGGCACCCCAAAGGCACCCCTTATTCCACTACCTGTGGTTGGGGTTCCCTTTGAAAGGGTAGGGGTTGACATAGTTGGCCCCCTTGGCCCTCCTACTGCTTTAGGCAATAGGTTTATCTTGGTGGTAGTGGACCATGCCACCAGATATCCGGAAGCAATTCCTCTAAGGACCACTACAGCTCCTGCAGTGGCAAAGGCCCTCCTGGGAATCTTTTCCAGGGTGGGCTTCCCAAAAGAGGTGGTATCAGACAGGGGAAGCAATTTCATGTCTGCTTACTTAAAGGCCATGTGGAAGGAATGTGGTGTGACATACAAGTTCACCACACCCTATCATCCACAAACAAATGGACTGGTTGAGAGGTTTAATAAAACTTTCAAAGGAATAATAATGGGACTCCCTGAAAAACTCCAGAGGAGATGGGATGTCCTGTCACCTTGCCTCCTTTTTGCTTACAGGGAGGTACCCCAAAAAGGAGTGGGCTTCAGCCCCTTTGAACTCCTATTTGGACACCCTGTGAGAGGTCATCTAACACTTGTGAAGGAGGGTTGGGAACAACCTTTAAAAGCTCCTAAGCAAGACATAGGGCGTCATTCCAACCCTGGCGGTCGGTGTTAAAGCGGCGGCAAAACCTCCAACAGGCTGGCGGGAAATAAAATGGAATTCCGACCCTGGCGGAAACCGCCAACAGAGACCGCCACATTAACACACCGCCCGCCACGGCGGTACAAACAAACAGCGCGGCGGTCACCGCCAACAGACAGGCGGGAGACAATGTACCGCCCACTGTATCACAACCTACCAATCCGCCACTTTTTCCGGGGCGGTAGCCCAGCCGATAAAAACACGGCGGAAACAGCTATTTCGAAGGGAAAACGCTCACCTCCATACACCCCACGAGGAATCAGGACAGCATGGAACCCGAACTCCACATACTCCCAGCGATAGTCTTCCTGCTCCTCTACCAGGAGCACGAACGCCGGCGCAGAAGACAACGGTGAGTACTGCACCTACGACACAGGGGAGGGGGGAGGGGAAAATATTACAGGTACACACATACGCGACACACCCACCCTCACCCTCTTCCACTACAACACACACATCAATGCATAGCAACACATCAGAGTTACAACCCCCAAACCCCCCGGAAGAATGCAAATACAAAAGGAAATTATTCTAAACATTGGAATATATTGCATTACTGCCCAAAAAATATATATACACATAAAAAACTCTTATATACATAAATGTACAAGTCCGAGCATTGTAGCAGGCATTGTTCATGGACCACTGGGCCCAAATCACATGGGCAAAGCCCACACAGGATACCTGACTCCAACGGAGAGAACACTGCAGGGGCATCAGATAGAAAAACTACAGGCACCTCAGGGGGAAGGGAAGGGGGGGCACCTCAGCCAGATGAGTGCACGACGCCAGATGCACGAGGGGCCTCCATGGCCACTGTTCAATCCTGGGGAGTGCAAAGCCACAGTCTCACAAGTCCAGACAGTGGGTGGGCTGCCCACTGTTACATCCTGGGGAGTGCAAAGCCACAGTCTCACAAGTCCAGACAGTGGGTGGGCTGCCCACTGTTACATCCTGGGGAGTGCAAAGCCACAGTCTCACAAGTGGATAACAGTCTCCACTGGTTCTGGAGGGGGCCTGGTGCCCAGAGTGCCTCGTGCAGCCCTGCCCGACACAGATGCAGGCCAGCCCCTGCCGCTCATGGGCCAGAGGTGCTTGAGAGGAAGGGCCCAGTTCAGCGGTGCTTGAGACGGCGGTGCCCAGTGCAGCGATGCTTGAGATAAAGGGCCCAGTTCAGCGGTACTTGAGACGGCGGTGCCCAGTGCAGCGGTGCTTGAGACGGCGGTGCCCAGTGCAGCGGTGCTTGAGATGAAGGGCCCAGTTCAGCGGTACTTGAGACGGCGTTGCCCAGTGCAGCGGTGCTTGAGACGGCGGTGCCCAGTGCAGCAGTGCTTGAGACGGCGGTGCCCAGTGCAGCGGTGCTTGAGATGAAGGGCCCAGTGCAGCGGTACTTGAGACGGCGGTGCCCAGTGCAGCGGTGCTTGAGACGGCGGTGCCCAGTGCAGCGGTGCTTGAGATGGCAGTGCCCAGTGCAGCGGTGCTTGAGATGAAGGGCCCAGTTCAGCGGTACTTGAGACGGCGGTGCCCAGTGCAGCGGTGCTTGAGATGAAGGGCCCAGTTCAGCGGTACTTGAGACGGCGGTGCCCAGTGCAGCGGTGCTTGAGATGAAGGGCCCAGTTCAGCAGTACTTGAGACGGCGGTGCCCAGTGCAGCGGTGCTTGAGATAAAGGGCCCAGTTCAGCGGTACTTGAGACGGCGGTGCCCAGTGCAGCGGTGCTTGAGATGAAGGGCCCAGTTCAGCGGTGCTTGAGACGGCGGTGCCCAGTGCAGCGGTGCTTGAGATGAAGGGCCCAGTGCAGCGGTACTTGAGACGGCAGTGCCCAGTGCAGCGGTGCTTGAGACGGCGGTGCCCAGTGCAGCGGTGCTTCAGATGAAGGGCCCAGTTCAGCGGTACTTGAGACGGCGGTGCCCAGTTCAGCGGTGCTTGAGACGGCGGTGCCCAGTGCAGCGGTGCTTGAGATGAAGGGCCCAGTGCAGTGGTGCTTGAGATGAAGGGCACAGGGCAGCGGTACTTGAGACGGTGGTGCCCAGTGCAGCGGTGCTTGAGACGGCGGTGCCCAGTGCAGCGGTGCTTGAGATGAAGGGCCCAGTTCAGCGGTACTTGAGACGGCGGTGCCCAGTTCAGCGGTGCTTGAGATAAAGGGCCCAGTTCAGCGGTACTTGAGACGGCGGTGCCCAGTGCAGCAGTGCTTGAGATGAAGTGCCCAGTTCAGCGGTGCTTGAGACGGCGGTGCCCAGTGCAGCGGTGCTTGAGATGAAGGGCAGCGGTACTTGAGACGGCGGTGCCCAGTGCAGCGGTGCTTGAGACGGCGGTGCCCAGTGCAGTGGTGCTTGAGATGAAGGGCCCAGTTCAGCGGTACTTGAGATGAAGGGCCCAGTTCAGCGGTGCTTGAGATAAAGGGCCCAGTTCAGCGGTGCTTGAGACGGCGGTGCCCAGTGCAGCGGTGCTTGAGATGAAGGGCTCAGTTCAGCGGTTCCGGCCATGGCGGGGAGGTCATTTGCGACCTGTCCTGTGGCTGGCGGGGCCCTCCTGCCCATCTGTCCTGTGGCTGGCGGGGCCCTCCTGGGCAGCTGTGCCGGGGCTGTTGGTGGCCTCCTGCCCACCTGGGATGGGGCTGGCGGGGCCCTCCTGGCCAGCTGGGCTGATGGCGGTGTTGTCGGGCGTGCTGCCCTTCCCAGCCTTCCCTGATCGCCTGTGGCCCTTCCCCACCTTGGGCGGTGTGCCAGCTGTCTCTACACTTCCTGCCGGAGCCCTGGTAGGGGTTTTAGTCCCTGGTGTTTTCACCCTCTCGCGCCGGCCACTGCCTATCTTGGGATGTTTCTCCGGGGGTGGGCTGCCCGTGCCTTGGCTTCGCACCAAACTGGCTGCCCTGGAGGGTGGGGCACTCCACAGTCCATGGCAGACTGTGATGACAGCGGCCGGTTTTGTCGTGGCTGAGGTGCTGACTGTAGTCATATGACATGGACGGGGTGGGGGAGTTGGTGGAAAGAGTTTGAGTTTAGACAGGAAAAGCTTTTTAGGAGCAGTGGGACGGGTAGGTGTAGTGGGTATGGGAGTGGAGGAAGAGGTTGTGGTTGTAGGAGTTGTAAGTCTGGTGGCTTTGGGTGCAGGTGCTTGGGCTGGAGGCTGTCGTGAGGTGGATGGCTGTTGGGTGGGTGGCTGCCTGCGTTTGTGTATCTTGGAAGAGGGGGTCACAGACACACTGGGAGAGGACACAGGGGATGTGTAAATGGCAGTGGGGGTGGTGACTGCACGTGTGCGGGGGTTCTGGTGTGTGTGCTGCTGAGGGACGTAGTGGCTGAAGATGTTGTGCATGCAGGTGTGAGTGGAGACGTGACAGGGAGGGAGGAGGGAGACGAGGAGGAGGGGGACATAGTGGAGGCAGTGGGTGTTGGTATGTCTGTATGTGGATGTTGCTCGTGTGAATGCCTGTGTGATGTGTGTGCTTATGTCTGGCTGAGCTTCCCTTGGGTGTTGAGGTGTGTGCAGGCTGGTCTGATGGTGTGTCTGGGATAGGCAGAGGTACAGGTGATAGGGTATGGGTGGAGGAAGTTGGAGGGGGGAGGCTAGAGACAGGGACAATGGCTGCCATCAGTGCCGAGGCCAGAGTCTGCGACGATCGCTGAAGGGCAGCCTGACCAGAATGAATGCCCTCCAGGTATGCATTACTCTGGTGCACCTCCCTTTCTACACCCTTGGTTGGCATTCAAAATGGTAGACTGCCCAACAGTGAGCGTCCTCAGGAGGTCAATGAGCTCCTCACTGAGGGCAGCAGGGTTGACTGGGGCAGGGCCTGAGGTGCCTGGGGCGAAGGAGAGGCCCACCTTCCTGGGTGAGCGGGCACGGGCCAAACGCTGAGGAGCTGCTGGGAGGGCGGTGCTGGTGCGGTGGGTGGCGGCTGTACCTGTTGTTGCGGGGGGCACAGATGTTGCCGCCACCACAAGGGAGCTCCCTTCAGAGGACGAGTCGGTGTCACTGATGTCTGCCCGAGTCCTCGCTGTGGAGCTCACCTCGCCCTCCGTCCCACTGGTGAATTCGGAGTCCGGTGCGTGGCCCTCCATGGCCATGTGGGATGCAGCTCCCTCGTGCTCCGATGCCACTTCTCCTCCGCCTGATGATGCTAATGCACACATGAACAGGAAGACCACAAAAAAGGGTGGGGGGGAGAATAAAGACATGTTGAGTGCATGCATCTGCGACACCGTTGGCGGACAGGACAGACACAGAAGCCCCCTGCATTACGCCGCGCACTTGGGGTCGACTACTCAATCCGTGGGACATGGCCTACAAGCCTATGGACGACATCTGCACACATAGATGACACAGGGCCATGAATAGCTGTACTTGGCTGTACAGAGGTGGGGGGCGGGGGCACATGGCCATGCCTTACGGAGGGGCCTAGCCTACAGAAATCGCCCTGGCCTAGGGATACCCACATCCCTCCTCCCCCACCCAGACACCTCCACTGCGCGCAAAGTCAGCAGAATGAGAGTGTACTCACCCCCTTGTGTCTGCTGTGATGTCCTCACGCGCCCATCCAAATCGGGGTAGGCCACCGCCAGGATCCGGGACATCAGGGGCGTCAAAGTCCGACTGGCACCGCTCCCACGTTGGGATGCCATCCCCAGCTGAGCCTCCGCCGTCTTCCTGCTCCAGCGGCGGATGTCCTCCCATCTCTTCTGGCTGTGTGTGCCCCGTCTGTGGTAGACCCCCAGGGTCCGGACGTCCTTGGCGATGGCACGCCAAATATCAATCTTCTTGTGGGCGCTGACCTATGTGAAATGTACAGGGGGAGAAGAATAGTCATCACCTTCTGCACCCTCAATGTGAGTGGCCCCCCATCCCTACCCTTGCAATGTGGCACATGCTCTCACCATCATTTGATGCATACCTCAATTGCTCCCCTCCCCCCCATCTTTCATCCACGCCACTCAACACAGGCATAGCCCATAAAGCCTGCTCCCAGTGTATTTACCTAGTTGTCTGGAGGACCGTAGAGTAGCGCGTACTGGGGGAGGACCCCATCCACAAGTTTATCCAACTCCTCCGCAGTGAAGGCAGGGGCCCTTTCCCCAGTCGCATGAGCCATTGTCTCTTCCAGACCGAGGTCACAGCAGCACTTGCAGTGTAGGTCCTCTCCTGTCGAAGATCAGGTATCGAGTGATTAAGCAGATAGAAAATGGCGGTCACGCCCGCGGCGGTGCGTACCGCGACCGCCAGCGCACATCGTCATTGGCTCCTGAGACCCATAGGGTTCAATGTTAACCAATGCTGCTTTGCGCCGCGGTCTTCGACCGCCTACCGCCACGGTGTGCCACGCCTGCACATTTACCTCACATCCCATTGTCGCACTTTACAGGTCAGGCAGCCGCCATTTCAGGAGCCCACATGGCTTACTTTTTACTGCGTCACACATACCTAGGCCTTGCATCAACACTCATACAAACCATTCAATGGATTGAGAATCGTGTTATGTGCAAGCTGTGGTTACGTACCAGTGGGTTGATTGACTCTGTGCTCGCTGTTGTCCTTCATAGGCACCGTCCGCTGGGACATGCGAGGAGATGGAGGCATCCTCCGGTGTACAGACCGCTGGTGGACCTGTCGACAATGGAGGAAAGACATGTCATACTGACATACAGGCTTGACCGAGCCACTATTCATGAACTGCGTGCCCAGCTGGAGCCAGACCTGATGTCACCAATCCGCCAACCCACAGGGATCCCCCCTGACGTGCAGGTGCTGTCAGTGCTCCATTTCCTAGCAAGTGGGTCATTTCAAACAACAGTGGCCATATCATCAGGGATGTCCCAGCCTATGTTTTCCAAGGTGTTGTCCAGAGTGTTGTCTGCCCTGCTGAAACACATGCACAGCTACATCGTTTTCCCTGAGGTGGGGGATTTGCCTACAGTGAAGGGTGATTTCTATGCCCTTGGACATATCCCCAACATCATAGGTGCCATTGATGGGACCCATGTGGCTTTGGTCCCCCCCCCCACAGGAGTGAACAGGTGTACAGAAACCAGAAGAGTTATCATTCGATGAATGTGCAGATGGTGTGTTTGGCAGACCAGTACATCTCCCATGTTAATGCCAAGTTCCCTGGCTCAGTGCATGACGCGTACATCATGCGGAATAGCAGCATCCCTTACGTGATGGGTCAACTCCAGAGGCACCGTGTGTGGCTAATTGGTGACTCTGGTTACTCCAACCTGTCATGGCTACTGACCCCAGTGAGGAAACCCAGGACAAGGGCAGAGGAACGGTACAATGAGGCCCATGGGCGAACTAGGAGGGTGATCGAGCGGACCTTCGGCCTCCTGAAGGCCAGGTTCCGCTGCCTCCATATGACAGGTGGATCCCTATTCTACTCACCAAAGAAGGTGTGCCAGATCATCGTGGCCTGCTGTATGCTTCACAACCTGGCTTTGCGACGACAGGTGCCTTTTCTGCAGGAGGATGGTCCAGATGGTGGTGTTGTAGCAGCTGTGGAGCCTGTGGAGAGTGAAGACGAGGAAGCCGAAGAAGACGACATAGACAACAGGAACACAGTAATACAGCAGTATTTCCAATGACATACAGGTAAGAATACACACCGGCATATTACATATACTTAAACACTACTACCTCTCTACTGTCTGTCTTTTTCACCCAGTGTATGGTAACTGAGTTGTGACTTTCCCTTCCGATTTCAGAGATGTGGGCCCCACTGTGTGACATCTGCTTTGTTTCCCCATGGACTACAGCTGTGTGACATTGGTATGTTGGCATCACAATGTAAATAAGCATTTTGGCACGGTAATGTCTAATACATTTGTTCAAAATCACAGCCAGACTCCTGATTGTTTTGTGCAATAACTGTGTTTATTACAGTGCTCTATATTGGTGGGTGGTTGCAAATTGGTGAGGGGTGATGGTGGAGGAATGTCCATGGCAGAGTCCAGACTATTTGTATCACAGGTGCATTGTCCAAATGCCTGTGGAAAGTGGAGCAGGGGCAGTTTAAGGATGGACAGGGTGACAATGTGGGACAGTGGGATGACAATCAGGGAGGTATCCTTTCCTGGCGGGGGTCTTGGCATCTTACTCTGTCTTCTTTCTGGATCTCAGGGACCGCTTGCAGGGTGGTTCTCCTTCTGCAGTGGGTGGGGTGCTGGTGGCCTGTTGGTCCTGTGGCGGGGCCTCCTGTCCACTAGCGGAGGTGGTAGCCTGTTCCTGGTCCATGCTAGTGACAGGGGCCCTTTGTGGTGCCACAGTGTCCCGCAATGTGGTGACTACCAGATTCAGAGTGGTGCCCAGGGCAGAACTGATGGTTCGTATTTCCTCCCTGAACCCCAAATACTGTTCCTCCTGCAGGAGCTGGATCTCCTGAAACCTGGCCAGCACCGTTGTCATTGTCTCCTGGGAATGATGGTAGGCTCCCATGATGGAGGAGAGGGTCTCGTGGAGAGTGGGTTCCCTGGGCCTGTCCCCCCCCGTCGCACAGCAGCCCTCCCAGTTCCCCTGTTTCCCTGGGCCTCTGTCCTCTGGACCGTGTGCCCACTACCACTGCCCCCAGGTCCCTGTTGTTGTAGGGGTGGTGGGTTAACCTGGGTGCCCTGTAGTGGACACACCGCTGATTGACGTGTCCTGGGGACAGAGGGATGGGCCCGCTGGGTGGGTGCTGTGCTGGTGTTCCCAGAGGGGGGAAGGTCTGCTGTGGCCTGTGGCTGTCTGAGGGGAACCGACTGTCCCGAGGTCCCCGATGGGCCGGGCTGGTCATCTAGATCCAGGTCGACAGAGGTGCTGTCATCACTGTGGGCCTCCTCTGGGGGTGGAGTGGACATTTGTGGACCCTCCTGCGCGGTGACGTGGCATTCGGGTCCTGCAGGGGTATAAAACCATGATTATTGCATCTGTGTGCCATAGTGTGCAATGGGTGGGTGCCCGTGTACCCCAGTGCTTGCATTCCTGTGTGGGGGCTTTTGTGACGGTGGTTTGGGGGGGGATGGGGATGTGCAGTGGGCATGCTTTGGTGATGAGTGTCCATGCTTTGTGGTTGCATGCAGGGCTTGGTGTTGGGATGGGTGGGTTGTGATGGTGAGACATTTGCAAGGAGCAGGAGTGATGGGGGTGAGGGTGAGGGTGAGGGTGGGGGTATGAGTTGGCATGCTGGTGGGGTGGGGGGGATGAAGTAGTGAAGATGAGACTTACCAGAGTCCATTCCTCCAGATACACCTGCGAGGCCCTCCTGATGCAGGATCGCCAAGACCTGCTCCTCCCATGTTGTAAACTCTGGGGGAGGAGGTGGTGGTTCGCCGCCAGTCCGCTGAACCGCGATGTTGTGCCTGGATACCGTTGAACGCACCTTCCCCCGTAGGTCGTTCCACCACTTCCTGATGTCATCCCTATTTCTTGGGTGCTGTCCCACAGCGTTGACCCTGTCGACTATTCTGCTCCATAGCTCCATCTTCCTGGCAATGGACGTCTGCTGCACCTGTGTTCCGAATAGCTGTGGCTCTACCCGTACGATTTCCTCCACCATGACCCTGAGTTCATCCTCAGAAAACCTGGGGTGTCTTTGCGGTGCCATAGGGTGGTGTAGGTGATGGGTGGGGTGGATTGTGTGGTGCTAAGTGTGGTGATGTGTATTGGTGTGTTGTGTGAAGTGCGTGGTAATATTGCTGGGTGATGGTAATATGCACGTCTGGGTGCTCGGATCTCTATTTCTCTGTGCGTGGTCCTGATTCTCTAGGAGTGGAGGTTTCTGGGTGATGTGGGTGTGTGTTTTATATTTAATTGGGTGTGTGGGAGTGGTGTTTGTATGTGTATCAGGTGTGTGTATTTTGAATTGTCCAATGTGGCTGTGTTTTGTAAGTGTGTGTATTTTGAGCGCAGCGGTGTGTACCGCCAATAGAATACCGCAGTTGAAAGACCGCCGCGTGGATTCGTGTGTCGTGATAGTGTGGGCGTATTTCTGTTGGCGTGACGGTGTCGGTTTGGTTATCGCCAGTTTCTCGCTGGCCTTTGGTGTGGCGGACTTTTGTGGGTGTCTGTATTTTGGCGGTTTGCGTGTTGTGGGTCAGAATGACCGTGGCGGTTTACCGCGGCCGCGGCGGTATGTTGGCGGTCTTCTGACAGCGGTATGCGCCTTTTAACGCCAAGGTTGGAATGACCCCCATAGTGGACTATGTACTTGGCCTAAGACCTAGAATGGCTGAGTACATGAAAAAGGCCAGTAAAAACCTTCAGGCCAGCCAAGAGCTCCAAAAGCAATGGCATGACCAGAAGGCTGTTTTGGTTCAGTACCAACCAGGGCAGAAAGTGTGGGTCTTGGAGCCTGTGGCCCCAAGAGCACTCCACGACAAGTGGACCCCACATTATTGTTGAGAAAAAGGGTGAAGTCACCTACTTAGTTGACATAGGCACTGCCAGGAGTCCCCTTAGGGTGCTCCATGTCAATCGCCTGAAACCCTACTATGACAGGGCTGATCTCACCCTGCTCATGGCAACAGATGAGGGACAGGAAGAAGAGAGTGACCCTCTACCTGATCTCTTCTCTTCCACAGAACAAGATGCTCTAGTGGAAGGTGTAGTACTGGCAGACTGTCTTACTGCTGAGCAGAAAGACCACTGCATAAATCTCCTGGGTCAGTTTTCTGAACTCTTCTCTACTGTGCCAGTCACTACTTCTTGGTGTGAGCACACTATAGATACTGGAGACAGCTTGCCTGTCAAAAGTAAGATCTATAGGCAGCCTGACCATGTAAGAGACTGCATAAAACAAGAAGTGCAGAAAATGCTTGAACTGGGAGTGGTTGAGCACTCTGAAAGTCCATGAGCTTCTCCTGTGGTACTTGTACCAAAACCTCATTCCAAAGATGGTAAAGGAGAAATTAGATTTTGTGTTGACTACAGAGGTCTCAACCAGGTAACCAAAACTGATGCTCACCCTATGCCCAGGGCAGATGAGCTAATAGATACACTGGAATCTGCCAAGTATCTAAGCACCTTTGATTTGACTGCAGGGTATTGGCAGATCAAGTTATCAGAGGATGCAAAAACTGCATTTTCAACCATTGGAGGCCATTACCAATTCCCAGTAATGCCTTTTGGATTGAAAAATGCACCTGCCACTTTTCAAAGGGTGGTGAATACAGTCCTGCAAGGGCTGGTAGTCTTTAGTGCAGCATATCTAGATGATATAGCTGTCTTTAGCTCCAGCTGGGATGATCATCTGGTCCACCTATGGAAAGTTTTGGAGGCCCTGCAAAAGGCAGTCCTCACTATCAAGGCTTCAAAGTGCCAGATAGGGCAGGGGAAGGTAGTTTATCTGGGACACTTGGTAGGTGTAAAACAGATTGCACCACTTCAGGGGAAAATCCAAACTATTATAGATTGGGCTCCCCCTACAACTCAGACTCAGGTGAGAGCCTTTTTAGGCCTCACTGGGTATTACAGGAGGTTCATTAAGAACTATGGCTCCATTGCAGCCCCTCTTAATGACCTCACATCTAAGAAAATGCCTAAGAAGGTATTATGGACAGCAAACTGTCAGAAAGCTTTTGAGGAGCTGAAGCAGGCCATGTGCTCTGCACCTGTCCTGAAAAGCCCCTGTTACTCCAAAAAATTAATTGCATCTGAATTAGGGGTAGGGGCAGTCTTATCACAACTTAATTCTGAGGGCCAGGATCAACCTGTTGCTTTTATCAGCAGGATGTTGACCCCTAGAGAAAAGCGTTGGTCTGCCATAGAGAGGGAGGCCTTTGCTGTGGTCTGGGCACTGAACAAGTTGAGGCCATACCTGTTTGGCACTCACTTCATTGTTCAGACAGACCACAAACCTCTACTTTGGCTAAAACAAATGAAAGGTGAAAACCCTAAATTGTTGAGGTGGTCCATATCCCTACAGGGAATGGACTATACAGTGGAACATAGACCTGGGAGTACCCACTCCAATGCAGATGGACTCTCCAGATATTTCCACTTAGACAATGAAGACTCATCAGGTCATGGCTAGTCTTATTGTCCTTCGTTTGGGGGGGGGGGGGGGTTGTGTAGGAAAGTACCATCTTGCCTGGCATGTTACCCCCATACTTCACTGTATATATGTTGTTTTAGTGGTATGTGTCACTGGGACCCTGCCAGCCAGGGCCCCAGTGCTCATAAGTGTGCCCTGTATGTGTTACCTGTGTTATGACTAACTGTCTCACTGAGGCTCTGCTATCCAGAACCTCAGTGGTTATGCTCTCTCATTTCTTTCCAAATTGTCACTAACAGGCTAGTGACCAATTTCACCAATTTACATTGGCATACTGGAACACCCTTATAATTCCCTAGTATATGGTACTGAGGTACCCAGGGTATTGGGGTTCCAGGAGATCCCTATGGGCTGCAGCATTTCTTGTGCCACGCATAGGGAGATCTGACAATTCTTACACAGGCCTGCCAGTGCAGCCTGAGTGAAATAACGTCCACGTTATTTCACAGCCATTTACCACTGCACTTAAGTAACTTATAAGTCACCTATATGTCTAACCTTTACCTGGTAAAGGTTGGGTGCTAAGTTACTTAGTGTGTGGGCACCCTGGCACTAGCCAAGGTGCTCCCACATTGTTCAGGGGAAATTCCCCGGACTTTGTGAGTGCGGGGACACCATTACACGCGTGCACTATACATATGTCACGACATATGAATAGCGTCACAATGGTAACTCCGAACATGGCCATGTAACATGTCTAGGATCATAGAATTGTCACCCCAATGCCAGAATGGCATTGGGGAGACAATTCCATGATCCCCCGAGTCTCTAGCTCAGACCTGGGTACTGCCAAACTACCTTTCCCGGGGTTTCACTGCAGCTGCTGCTGCTGCCAACCCCTCAGACAGGTTTCTGCCCTCCTGGGGTCCAGCCAGGCCTGGCCCAGGAAGGCAGAACAGAGGACTTCCTCAGAGAGAGGGTGTTACACCCTCTCCCTTTGGAAAAAGGTGTTAGGGCTTGGGAGGAGTAGCCTCCCCCAGCCTCTGGAAATGCTTTCATGGGCACAGATGGTGGTATCTCTGTCCAAGTGACTCCCAAAAGTCCAGTGATTCTTCAGTCCAAGTTTGGTGGAGGTAAGTCCTTGCCTCCCCACGCTAGACTGCATTGCTGGGAACCGCGTGTTTTGCAGCTACTCCGGCTCCTGTGCACTCTTCCAGGATTTCCTTTGTGCACAGCCAAGCCTGGGTCCCCAGCACTCTAACCTGCATTGCACGACCTCCTGAGTTGTCCTCCGGCTTCGTGGGACCCTCTTGTGCAACTTCGGGTGAGCTCCAGTTCACTTCACTTCGTAGTGCCTGTTCCGGCACTTCTGCGGGTGCTGCTGGCTTCTGAGTGGGCTCTTTATCTGGCTGGATGTCCTCTCTGTCTCCTCACGCAATTGGCGACATCCTGGTCCCTCCTGGGCCACAGCAGCATCCAAAAACCCTAACCGCAACCTTTGCAGCTAGCAAGGCTTGTTGGCGGTCTTTCTGCAGGAAAACACCTCTGCACGACTCTTCACGACGTGGGACATCCATCCTCCAAAGGGGAAGTTTCTATCCCTTGTCGTTCTTGCAGAATCCACAGCTTCTACCATCCGGTGGCAGCTTCTTTGAACCCACAGCTGGCATTTCCTGGGCATCTGCCCACTCCCGACTTGATTGTGACTTTTTTGGACTTGGTTCCCTTGTTCAACAGGCACCCTCGTCTGGAAATCCATTGTTGTTGCATTGCTGGTGTTGGTCTTTCCTGCAGAATTCCCCTATCACGACTTCTGTGCTCTTTGGGGAACTTAGGTGCACTTTGCACCCACTTTTCAGGGTCTTGGGGTGGGCTATTTTTCTAACCCTCACTGTTTTCTTACAGTCCCAGCGACCCTCTACCAGGTCACATAGGTTTGGGGTCCATTCGTGGTTCGCATTCCACTTCTAGAGTATATGGTTTTTGTTGCCCCTATCCCTATGTGCCCCCATTGCATTCTATTGTGACTATACATTGTTTGCACTGTTTTCTATTGCTATTACTGCATATTTTGGTATTGTGTACATATATCTTGTGTATATTTGCTATCCTCATACTGAGGGTACTCACTGAGATACTTTGGCATATTGTCATAAAAATAAAGTACCTTTATTTTTAGTATATCTGTGTATTGTGTTTTCTTATGATATTGTGCATATGACACTAGTGGTACTGTAGGAGCTTCACTCGTCTCCTAGTTCAGCCTAAGCTGCTCTGCTAAGCTACCTTTTCTATCAGCCTAAGCTGCTAGACACCCCTCTACACTAATAAGGGATACCTGGGCCTGGTGCAAGGTGTAAGTACCCCCTGGTACTCACTACAAGCCAGTCCAGCCTCCTACAGGGCCAGGATCAACCTGTTGATTTTATCAGCAGACGGTTGACCCTTAGAGAAAAGCGTTGGTCTGCCATAGAGAGGGAGGCCTTTGCTGTGGTCTGGGCACTGAAAAAGTTGAGGCCATACCTGTTTGGTACTCACTTTATTGTTCAGACAGACCACAAACCTCTACTTTGGCTAAAACAAATGAAAGGTGAAAACCATAAATTGTTGAGGTGGTCCATATTCCTACAGGGAATGGACTATACAGTGGAACATAGACCTGGGAGTACCCACTCCAATGCAGATGGACTCTCCAGATATTTCCACTTAGACAATGAAGACTCATCTGGGCAAGGTTAGCCTTCTTGTCCCTCGTTTGGGGGGGTTGTGTAGGAAAGTACCATCTCCCTTGGAATATTACCCCCATTTTTATCTATATGTCAGTATGTTTTTGCCTGTGTCACTGGGATCCTGCTGTTCAGGACCCCAGTGTTCATAGTTTACGGCCTAATGTGTGTGTCTGTATAGTGCCTGACTGTGTCCCTGAGGCTCTGCTAATCAGAACCTCAGTGCTTATGCTCTCTCTGCTTTTAAATATGTCACTATAGGCTAGTGACTTCATTTACCAATTTCAATTGGCACACTGGACCCCCTTATAAGCCCCTAGTATATGGTACCTAGGTACCCAGGGCATTCGGGTTCCAGGATATCCACATGGGCTGCAGCATTTCCTTTGCCACCCATAGGGATCTCAGACAAACCCTTGCACAGGCCTTCCATTGCAGCCTGTGTGAAATAACGCACACGTTATTTCACAGCCATTTTCATTGCACTTAACTAACTTATAAGTCACCTATATGTCTAACCTTCACTTGCTGAAGGTTAGGTGCAAACTTACTAAGTGTGAGGGCACCCTTGCACTAGCAAAGGTTCCCCCACATAGTTCAGGGCCGTTTCCCAGGACTTTGTGAGTGCAGGGATGCCATTACACATGTGCACTACATATAGGTCAATACCTACATGTAGCTTCACAATTGTAACTCTGAATATGGCCAGGCAACATGTCTAAGATCATGGAATTGTCCCCTCATTCCAAATCTGGTATTAGGGAGCCAATTCCATGCATCCTGAGGGCTCCACTACGGACCCCCAATACTGCCAACTCAGCTCTCTGAGGCTTGCACTGTAGCTACAGCTGCTGCCACCTCACAGACAGGGTTCTGCCCTCCTGGGTTCTGGGCAGCCCAGTGCCAGAAAGGCAGAGCAAAGCATTTCCTCTGAGAGCAGGGTGTTACACCCTCTCCCTTTGGAAATAGGTGTTACAGGCTGGGGAGGAGTAGCCTCCCCTTAGCCTCTGGAAATGCTTTAAAAGGCACAGATTGTGCCCTCTTTACATAAGCCAGTCTACACCAGTTCAGGGACGCCTTGTCCCCTGCTCTGGTGTGAAACTGGACAAAGGAAAGGGGTGTGACCACTCCCCTGTACATCACCACCCTAGGGGTGGTGCCCAGAGCTCCTCCAGTGTGTCCCAGACTTCAGCCATCTTGCTTTTCAAGGTGTAGGGGACTCTGGAGGGCTCCGAGTGGCTAGTGCCAGCATGTGATGTCAGAGACCCCTCCTAATAGGTCCATACCTGATAAGGTAGCCAATACCCCTCTCTGGGCTATTTAGGGTCTCTCCTGTGAGTTCTCTTCAGATTCTGCTTGCAAGTTTCCTTCAGGAATCCTCTGCAACTACTTCATCATCCTCTGACCTCGGATCAACCATAGCCTGCTCCAGGAATCGCTGTATTAGCAACAAAGTATCCACAAGGGATACGTTTCTTCTGCAACTTCAGCTCCAGCCAGCAACTGCAACAGTTTCCAGGGTGTGCACGCTCTGAGGACTCCCTGTTTTCATCCAGCTCCAGAAGAACCGAAGAAATCTCCTGGGGGGTGATGGAGTCACTCTCCTGCTGAAGCAGGCACTTTTCAAGATGATGACCGGTACCCTTGGACTCCTCTCACAGCGATGAGCATGCTTCTTAGGACACAGAGGGTGGACATCATCGACATAGACTGTCCAGACGCAATTTGGAGGAGGTAAGACCTGCGTTTCCAGAGAGCGACGGTACCCCTGTGTACTGCGTCTTTGTTACCTCCTGAGGCCTCCGTGCATAATTTGCAAAATTCCTTTGTGCACAGACTGGCCCAGGTCCCCAGCACTCCATCCTGCGACGTTCAACTCGCTGAGTTGTTCTCCGGCAGCGTGGGACCTTCCTTTGTTATGCTGCACCAACCGCGTTTTGCACCTTCTTTGTCCCTCTGTCCTGGGACTCCCGTGGGTGCTGTCTGGCATCCCGAGGGCTGTCTAAAGTGCTGAGTGCCCCCTCTTCCTACTCACACAGAGTTGTGGGCCTTAGGTCCCTCCTGGGTCCATGCAGTGCCATTTTGACGCAAAATGCACTTTTGTTGTAACCAAGGCTTGTCTATGACTTCCAACACGTAATCACGTCTGCATCCATCTTCACATTGTGGGACATCCTTTGCATCATGCTGGAACCTGCTGGCATCTTCCTAGGGTGCATTCCTGCAGTCTTCGACTAACTGGGGACTCTTCCTTTGTACCCTCTTCTGGGTTGGCAGGGGCTCCTGCCCTTCCTGGAACCTCTTTCGACTTCTGGACTTGGTCCCTTTCTTTTGCCAGTCTTCAGGTCGAGGAATCCAGCAGTTGTTGTTTGCAGACTTGGTTGGTTACTACAAAATCCCAATCATGAGGTGTGGTGTATCTTAAGGAAACATGCAGTACTTTACTCCTGCTTTTCTGGGCTCTGGGCTGTGGGTCGGGTTAATTTACTTACCTTTACTGTATTGTTACTCTCCCTGCGATTCTGCATACACTACACTTGTCTAGGGGGGAATTCATGATTCGCATTCCACTTTCTTAGTATATGGTTTGCGTTGCCCTAGACCTATTTTCTCCCATTGCATTCTATAGTATTTCCTATTGTTTGCATTGTTCTATGACTATTTACTTCCCTTATTTTGGTGTCTAGTGTATATATTGTGTATAATACTTACCTCCAGAAAGAGTATTGTCTCTAAGATATTTTTGGTACTGTCACCCAAATAAATACCTTTATATTTGGTAACACTGAGTTTTGTCTTCACTTGTGTATAAGTACTGTCTAACTATAAATTTTATTACATGAGCTTTGCATGTCTAATAGTTCAGCCTAAGCTGCTCAGCTATAGCTACCTCTATCAACCTAAGCTGCTAGAACACTATTACTTCACTAATAAGGGATAACTGGACCTGGTATAAGGTGTAAGTAACCAAGGTACCCACTACAAACCAGGCCAGCTTCCTACACAGACTCCTCGGCGCCAGACTCCTCGATCCTGGCATTGCGATGAAGTACTAGAATGGATCCTCAACAGAAGAACACAGAGGGGTTCATTTCAACATTGGCGGTAAAAGCCGCTTACCGCCATGCAGGAGACCGCCAATACACCGCCGAGGCCGCCAAATTCCTCCACAGCTATTATGACCCACATCTCGGAATCTGCCGAAATTCAGACACCCACACAAGTCCGCCACATCAATGGTCAGTGATAAACTTGCGAAAACAAAACCTCCACCGTCACGCCAACAGAAACACGCCTATGCTATCACGACCCACGAATCCACGCGGCGGTCTTTCAACCGCAGTAGTCCATTGGCAGTACACACCGCCGCGCTCAAAATACACACACATCTCCAAAACACCGCCACATTGGAGAATTCCAAATACACACACCTGATACACATACAAACACCACTCCCACACACCCAACACAATATAAAACACACACCCACATCACCCACAAACCCCTACGACCAACAATTATAGACGAAGGCGAGAGAGAGAGCACAGCATAGACAACCCCACCACACAGAGGCACACAACACCATCACCCACACAACATCCCCACACAAAACACCCCACACCACTACACATCACCACACTCATCCCCACATACACCATCCCACACATCACCTACACCACCCCATGGCACGGCAAAGACACCCCAGGTTTTCAGAGGAGGAGCTCAGGGTCATAGTGGAGGAAATCGTACGGGTAGAGCCACAGCTATTTGGATCACAGGTGCAGCACACCTCCATAGCTAGGAAGATGGAGCTATGGCGAAGAATCGTGGACAGGGTCAATGCAGTGGGACAGCACCCAAGAAATCGTGAGGACATCAGGAATAGGTGGACCGACCTACGGGGGAAGGTGCGTTCCATGGTCTCCAGGCACAACATCGCGGTTCAGCGGACTGGCTGCGGACCTCCACCTCCTCCCCCACAACTAATAACATGGGAGGAGCAGGTCTTGACCATTATGCATCCTGAGGGCCTCGGAGGAGTCGGTGGAGGAATGGACACTGGTAAGTCAAATCTTAACTATCATATCCCCCACCCTACCTGCATGCTATCACACACCCCCACCCTCACCCCCTCCCCTATCACTCCAACTCCTCACTAATGTACTAATAACACAAACCACCCATCCCAACAACAAGCCCTGCATGACACAACAAAGCATGGTCACCCCTCACTAAAGCATGCCCACTGCACATACCCATAACACCCCCTAACCATCATCACACAAGCCCCCACAGAGGAATGCTAGCACTGGGGTACACGCTCACCCACCCATTGCACACCATGACACACACAGATGCAATAATCAAGCTTTCACACCCCTGCAGGACCACTACCTAACGTCACCAGACAGGAGGGTCCAGACATCTCTACCCCACCCACAGTGATGACAGCAGCTCTGGCCAACTGGATCCAGATGACCAGCCCGGACCATCATGGGCCTCGGGACAGTCGGTTCCCCTCGCACAGGCACAGCCCAACACTGACCTTCCACCCTCTGGAAACACCAGTACAGCACCCACCCAGCGGGCCCATACCTCCGTCCCCAGGACACATCAATCAGCTGTGTGTCCACCACTACAGGGAACCCAGGATAACATACCAACTCAAAAACAACAGGGACCTGGGGGCAGTGGTAGTGGGCACACGGTCCAGGGGACAGAGGCACAGGAACACAGGGGAACTGGGAGGGCTGCTGTGCGACAGGGGGCGGACAGGCCAAGGGAACCCACTCTCCACGAGGCCCTCTCCTCCATCATGGGAGCATACCACCACTCCCAGGAGACGATGGCTACGGTCCTGGCCAAGTTTCAGGAGACCAAAAGCCTGCAGGAGGAACAGTATTTGGGATTCAGGGAGGAACTCAGAACCATCAGCTCTGCCCTGGGCACCATCGTAGGGGTGCTGAAGGACATACAGAACACCATGAGGGACACCGTGGCACTCCAAGGAGCCCCTGACACTAGCGTGGACAATGAACTGCCCACCACCTCCGCCGGCGCTAGTGGACAGGATGCCCCGCCACAGGACCACCACACCAGCACCCCACCCCCTGCAGACGGAGAACCACCCCGCAAGCGGTCCCTGAGATCCAGGAACAGGACAGAGCACAATGGCAAGACCCCCGCCAAGAAATGCGACCACCCTGATTGTCATCCTACTGTCCCACTTTGTAACCCTGTCCAGATTGGAACTCCCCTAGTTCCACTTCCTATGCCCATATGGGCAATGCACCTGTGAGACTAAAAGACTGGACTCTGCCATGGACATTCCTCCACCATCACCCATCACCATTTTACCACCCCCTCCAATAATTAGCACTTCAATAAACACCCTTGAAGCACAAAACAATCTGGAGTCAGTCTGTGATTTTGAAAATGTGTATTAGCTATGACAGTGACAAAATGAGTTTTCATATGTAATGTCAACATACCTATGTCACACATCACAAGTCCATGAAGGATGCAAGCAAATGACACACGTTGGTAACCACACCTGTGAAACCGTAATGGAAGTGTACAACTAAGTTACCAAATACTGCTTGAAATTGACAGACAGGATAAAGGTAGAAGTGTGAAAGTACTTGTAGTAGGCAAGAAAGTGTTCTCACCTGTGTGTCACTGGAAATATTGCTGGATGACTGAGTCCCTGTTGTCAATGTCTTCTTCCTCTGCTTCTTCCTCATCACAGCTGCCACAACACCGTAATCTGGACCATCCTCCTGCAGAAAAGGCACCTGGCGCCGCAAAGCAAGATTGTGAAGCATACAGCAGGCGATGATGATCTGGTACACCTTCCTTGGTGAGTAGAATAGGGAACCACCTGTCATATGGAGGCACCTGAACCTGGCCTTCAGGAGGCCGAAGGTGCGTTCGATCACCCTCCTAGTCCGCCCATGGGCCTCATTGTAGCGTTCCTCATCCCTGATCCTGGGATTCCTCTCTGGGGTCAGTAGCCATGACAGGTTGGGGTAACCAGAGTCCTCTAATAGCCACACCCTGTGCCTCTGGAGTTGACCCATCACATAAGGGATGCTGCTATTCCGCAGGATGTAGGCGTCATGCACAGAGCCAGGGAACATAGCATTTACCTGGGAGATGTACTGGTCTGCCAAACATACCTACTGTACATTCATGGAATGATAACTCTTCCAGTTCCTGTACACCTGTTCAGTCCTGTGGGGGGGGGGGAGCAGAGCTACATGGGTCCCATCAATGGCACCTATGATGTTGGGGATATGTCCAAGGGCATAGAAGTCACCTTTAACAGTAGCCAAATCCTCCACCTGAGGGAAAACTATGTAGCTCCTCATGTGTTTCAGGAGGGCAGACAACACTCTGGACAACACGTTAGAAAACATAGGCTGGGACATCCCTGATGCCATGGCCACTGTTGTTTGAAAAGACCCACTTGCAAGGAAATGGAGCACTGACAGCACCTGCACTTGAGGGGGGATTCCTGTGGGATGGCGGATTGCTGACATCAGGTCAGGCTCCAACTGGGTACACAGTTCCTAGATTGTGGCACGGTCAAACCTGTAGGTGATGATTAAATGTCGCTCCTCCATTGTCAACAGGTCCACCAGCGTTCGGTACACCGGAGGATTCCGCCATCTCCTCACATGTCCCAGCTGACGGTGCCTAGGAAGGACAACAGCGACCACAGAGTCAAGCAACTCAGAGGTATGTACCCACAGCTACACAGAACACGAAACATAATCCAAAAGGTTGTCTGTAAGTGTGGTGAGTCCAGGCCTAGGTATGTGTGACGCTGTTGAAAATGAAGCCATGTGGGCCCCTGAAATGGCGGCTGCCTGACCTCTAAACTGGGACAACGGGATGTGAGGTAACTGCGCTGGCGTTGTACACCGTCGCGGTAGGCGGTCGAAGACCGCTGCGCAATGCTGCATTGCTTAACATTGGACCCTATGGGTCCCAGGAGCCAATGACGAAGTGCGCCGGCGGTGATGATACACACCGCCGTGGACGTCACCGCCACGGACATGACCGCCATTTTCTATCTGTTCAATCACTCAATACCTGATCTTCGACAGGAGAGAACCTATACTGCAAGTGCTGCTGTGACCTCGGTCTGGAAGAGACAATGGCTTGTGCGTCTGGGGAAAGGGCCCCTGCCTTCACTGCACAGAAGTTGGAGAAGCTCGTGGACGGGGTCCTCCCCCAGTACACGCTACTCTACGGTCCTCCAGACCAACAGGTGAGTACATAGGGTGCAAGTTGTATGGGCTATGCCTGTGTGGAGAGGGCTGGTTGTAAGAAGGAAGGGGGCACAGTTCTGCGAGCATGAAGGACTGTGAATGCATGCGCCACATGGCAAGGGCAGGGATGGGGCCACTCACTTCGACGGTGCAGTTGCTAATGACTTCTGTTCTTCCCCTGCACATTTCATGTAGGTCAGCGCCCACCAGAAGAAGGAAATTTGGTGTGCCATCGCCAAGGACGTCCGGACCCTGGGGGTCCACCAGAGACGGAGCACCCACTGCCGGAAAAGATGGGAGGACATTCGCCGCTGGAGCAAGAAGACGGCGGAGGCTCAGCTGGGGCTGGCCTCCCAACGTGGGAGGGGTGCCCGTCGCACCATGATCCCCCTGATGTTCAGGATCCTGGCGGTGGCCTACCCTGAGTTGGATGGGCGCTTCATGGCATCACAGCAGACACAAGGGGGTGAGTACAACATCATTCTGCGGACTTTGTGCGCAGTGAAGGTGTCTGGGTAGGGGAGGAGGCCTGTGGGTTTCCCTAGGCCAGGGCGAGTTCTGTAGGCTAGGCCCCTCCGTAATGCAGACCATGTGGCACTCCACCCCACCTCTGTAGAGTGCCAAGTACAGGAATACATGCCCCTGTGTCATCTATGTGTGCTGATGTCCACCATAGCCATGTAGGCCATATCCCAGGAACTGCATCAGTAGAGCCCAACAGCGCGGCGTAGTTCAGGGGGCTGCTGTTTCTGTATTGTCCGCCAACGGTAGCGGTAAGCCATGCACTCAACCTGTCTTTCTTCTGTCATTCCCCCCCCCCCTTTTTGTGCTCTCCCTATTCTTTTGTGCATCAGCATCATCAGGCGGAGGTACAGTGGCACCGGAGCACGAGGGAGCTGCATCCCACATGGCCATGGAGGGCCACACCACGGACTCTGAATGCACCAGTGGGACGGAGGGCGAGGGGAGCTTCACGGTGGTCACCGGATCAGCAACCAGCGACACGGACTCGTCCTCCGATGGGAGCTCCCTTGTGGTGGCGGCAAAATCTGTGCCCCTCACTTCTACAGGTACAGCCGCCACCCCCCCTACCAGCACCGCCCTCCCAGCAGCCCCTCAGCCTTCGCCCCGTGCCCGCTCACCCAGGAGGGTGGGCGTCACCTTCGCCCCAGGCACCTCAGCCACTGCCCCTGTCACCTCTGCTGCCCTCAATGAGGAGGCGATTGACCTCCTCAGGTCACTCACTGTTGGGCAGTCTACCATTGTGAATGCCATCCAGGGTGTAGAAAGGGAGTTGCAAAACACTAATGCATTCCTGGAGGGCATTCATTCTGGTCATCATCGAACCCTTCAATCTCTGGCCTCAGCACTGATGGCAGCCATTGTCCCTGTCTCTAGCCTACCCCCTCCAACATCCTCCACCCAGACCCAATCCCCTGTACCTCTGCCTATCCCAAGCACACCATCAGACCAGCCTGCACACACGTCAACGCACAAGGGAAGCTCAGGCAAACATAGGCACCACACATCCCACAGGCACTCACACAAGCATCACACACATACAGACACAGCAACATCAACTGCCTCCACTGTGTCCCCCTCCTCCTGGTCTCCCTCCTCCCTCTCAGTGTCGTCTACACTCTCACCTGCATGCACTACCACTACAGCCACTAGGACCCGCACCAGCACACCCACCACCACACCCCGCTCACCTGCACTCACCACCCCCACTACCATTTACACGTCCCTTGTGTCCTCTCCCAGTGTGTCTGTGACGCCCCCTCCCTAAGTACACAAACGCGGGCACACACACACAACATCCATCCACCTCACGACAGCCTCCAGAACATGCACCTGCACTCAAATCATCAAAAGTTACACCTCCTACAACCACCTCCTCTTCCTCCACTCCCAGACCCCCTCCAGCTACCTGTACCAGTGTTCCTAAGAAACATTTCCCGAGCAACGTTGACCTCTTTCCCACCACCCCCCCTCCAATTCATAGGTCCCGTACTAGCACCTCAGCCAAAAAATTCTCCGATACCAGTGGTGCCTGTTAGAGGTATGTGGAGTGCACCGGGCACCAGGGCAGCCAGTGTGACACAGAGCCAAAGCACAGCCAGTCCCCCCCGTGAAGCACCAGAAGTTGGACAGTGCCCCACGGGATAGGGGGAAGACACCAGCTGGCAAAGCCGCTCACAAGGGTCCCAGGGGGAGTGTCGAGTCAGCTGTGACTCCTCCCAAGGTGGGGAAGGGGCAGAAGAAAGCACCAAAGTCTGGGAAGAGCAGCACAGCGGAGAAGGCCGCCATCATCCCCGCTGCCCAGGAGGCCACCGCCAGCCCTATCGTCAGTGGTCAGGAGGCCACCGCCAGAGTCAGTGCCCAGGAGGGCAGTACTATCGTCAGGGGTCAGGAGACCACTGCCAGAGTCAGTGCCCAGGAGGGCAGTCCCATCGTCAGTGGTCAGGAGACCACAGCCAGAGTCAGTGCCCAGGAGGGCCCTGGCAGCCACAGCCCCGCTGGGCAATGAGGGACCGCCATGGTATGCACCGTTGAACAGGTCAGAAACTGCAAAGTCCAGCACCGCTGAACAGGGCAAGCACCGCTGAACAGGGCAAAGACCGCCATGGCAAGCACCGCTGAACAGGTCAGAAACTGCAAAGTCCAGCACCGCTGAACAGGGCAGAAACTGCAAAGTCCAGCACCGCTGAACAGGGCAAAGACCGCCATGGCAAGCACCGCTGAACAGGGCAAGCACCGCTGAACAAGGCAAGCACCGCCAACTCAAGCACCGCTAGCCCATGTGCTACAGGGGCAGTGACAGAACTGGGACCGTCACGGGGAGAGTGATGCACTCTGGGCACCAGTCCCCCTCCAGAACCAGTGGAGAACAGCATCCACTACCTCAGTCCTTAACAGGAGGAAGCACTCTGGGCACCAGTCCCCCTCCAGAACCAGTGGAGACATGCATCCACTACCTCAGTCGTTAACAGGATGAAGCACTCTGGGCACCAGTCCCCCTCCAGAACCAGTGGAGACTGTCATCCACTTGAGAGACTGTGGCTTTGCACTCCACAGGATGAAGCAGTGGGCAAACCACCCACTGTAGAGACTTGAGAGACTGTGGCTTTGCACTCCCCAGGATGGTACAGTGGGCAACCCACCCACTGCAGAGACTTGAGAGACTGTGGCTTTGCACTCCCCAGGATGGTACAGTGGGCAACCCACCCACTGTAGAGACTTGAGAGACTGTGGCTTTGCACTCCCCAGGATGGTACAGTGGGCAACCCACCCACTGCAGAGACTTGAGAGACTGTGGCTTTGCACTCCCCAGGATGGTACAGTGGGGGCAAGCCACCCACTGCAGAGACTTGAGAGACTGTGGCTTTGCACTCCCCAGGATGGTACAGTGGGCAACCCACCCACTGTAGAGACTTGTGAGACTGTGGCTTTGCACTCCCCAGGATACATCAATGGGCATGGAGCGCCCTCGTGGATCTGGCGTGGCGCTGTCATCCGGCTGAGGTGCCCCCCCTTCCCTTCCCCCTGAGGTGCCTGTTGTATTTCGATCTGATGCCCCTGCAGTGTTCTCTCCGTTCTGCTCAGGTATCGTGTGGGCCTCGCCCATGCATTTTGGGCCCAGTGGTCCACGGACATTGAATGGTGCATACCTGCACTACTAATCGTGATGTATATTTTGTTGAATGTGTATATATATCTGTATATATATTAGCTTACTGTATTTTGCTACATTACAATGGTTGCACTCATTAGCTTTTGTCTTTTCATTCTTCCGGGGGGTTTTGGGGTTGTTACTGTTCTGTTTGGATATGCATTGGTGTGTGTGTTGTAGTGGGTGAGGGTCGGGGTAGGGGTGGGAGTGTTGCGTGTGTGTGTCCTTGACTTTTGCCTCCCCCCTCCCCTATGTCGTTGGTGCAGTACTCACCGTTGTCTTTGGCGACGGCGTTGCTGATGATCGTACAGAAGCAGGAATACTATCGCAGGGAGTATTTGGAGGTCCGGCTCCATGGTGCCCTCGTTCCTCGTGGAGTGTGTAGAGGTGAGCGTTTTCCCATTGAAATGGCTGTTTCCGCCGTGTTTTTATCCACGGTGAATCCGCCCCGGAAAAGGTGGCGGATTGGTAGGTTGTGATACTGTGGGCGGTACTTTGTCTCCCGCCTGTCTGTTGGCGGTGACCGCCGCGCTGCTTGTCTGTACCGCCATGGCGGTCAGAGTGTTAAAGTGGCTGTCTTTGTTGGCGGTTTCCGCCACAGTCATAATTCCATTTTTTTTTCACCGGCCTGTTTGCGGTCTTACCGCAGCTTTAACACCGTCCGCCAGGGTTGTAATGACCCCCAGAGTGTCAGACTACCACCATTCACATCGGAATCCAAAGAAACATGACGTGGAGTACCCCAAGGATCCTCACTCAGCCTGACAGTCTTCAACATTTACATGGCCCCACACGCCAAAATCATCAGACAACACGGCCTGAACATTGACTCCTACTCTGATGATCCGCAACTGATCCTTTCCCTGACCGAAGACCCAGTGAAGGCCAAGAGAAATTTTCACAACGGGTTGAGAGCAATCCTCTCCTGGATGAAAGCCAGCTGCCCCAAACTCAACTTGTACAAGACAGAGATCTTCGTATTTGCCCCGCCCCCCCTACCTGGAACGACTTCTAGTGGTCTACCATGCTGGGAAATGACCATGCACATAATCTGGGCATCGTTACGGACTCCTCTCTGTCCATGACCCACCAAGTCAACACTGTCTCATTGTCATTCTTCCACACCCTTCAACTTCTTTGAAAGATCTTCAGGTGAATCCCCACAAGACCAGGACAGTCATCCATGCACTTGTCAGTAACAAACTGGACTACGGCAACACACTATGATGGCATCACCAAGAAACTGCAATCAAGACTACAAAGAAGCCAGAATGCAGCAGCCAGGCTCATCCTGGACATCCCCCGACACAGCCACATCTCCTCCCACCTCAAAAACCTACACTGGCTCCCAGTCAACAAGCTCATAACCTACAAACTTCAGATACACACCTACAAGGCACTACAAAACATAGGACTGGCTTACCTTAACCACCGCCTCACAGTCTACGCACCCAAAAGACAACTCTGTTCTTCCCAGCTTGCCCTTGCAGCCATTCCCAAGATCCGAAAAAGCACAGCAGGAGGAAGATCCTTCTCCTACCTCCCAGCCCGGAGATGGAACATGCTACCTCTCAAACTCAGACAGACCACATCACTGAAGCAGGTCCTGAAGGAACCCAAGACCTGGGTATTCGATTGGGAAACATGCCTGCAAACTGCTCCTTGAGACCCACAGGGTGATAAGCCACGCTTAGAAGTGCTGATTTATTAATTGATACTGTTCCATGATTATATCCTAGTGGTAAAATACCAAGGACTGTCCTTATTGGAAGAGAATGATAAGTTGCGTCAATGTGGATTCCAATATGCTATCCTATTCCCAGCATGGCTAAAGATAATTACTAGAAACTTTATTGTCTTTTTGAGATTGCGAAATACTGTTAGCACAACCTTGCAACACACACAAATGGCTACACAGGTAAGTTGGATAACCCAAAGCCCCAAACACAAGGAGCACGAGAGAGCACTGCTCAACAACAGATGATGACACCTCTGGCTCTGAGTCAGACTCAGACGTAACTGTCAAATTGGATACCGTATGGCCACTGTTGATACCAATGACAGCAAATGGCACTGTGGTACAACAAGCATGGCAATACATGGAATACTTTTTTAACAAACAAGATCAGTTTTTTACCACTATATAACTCTTCTTTTAGAGAAATAAGATGGGGTGTGACAGGGATCAGCCCTCCGCCCCACCCTGTTTAATGTATTTATGGCTCCACTGGCCTTAGATGTTATGTTGTGGGTGTAGGAGGCTGGACTGGCTTGTAGTGAGTACCAAGGGGTACTTGCACCTTGCACCAGGCCCAGTTATCCCTTATTAGTGTATAGGGTGTCTAGCAGCTTAGGCTGATAGATAATGGTAGCTTAGCAGAGCAGCTTAGGCTGAACTAGGAGACGTGTGAAGCTACTACAGAACCACTTAGTGTCATATGCACAATATCATAAGAAAACACAATACACAGTTATACTAAAAATAAAGGTACTTTATTTTTATGACAATATGCCAAAGTATCTTAGAGTGTACCCTCAGTGAGAGGATAGGAAATATACACAAGATATATATACACAATAGCAAAAATATGCAGTATAGTCTTAGAAAACAGTGCAAACAATGTATAGTTACAATAGGATGCAATGGGGAAACATAGGGATAGGGGCAACACAAACCATATACTCCAAAAGTGGAATGCGAACCACGAATGGACCCCAAACCTATGTGACCTTGTAGAGGGTCGCTGGGACTATTAGAAAATAGTGAGAGTTAGAAAAATAACCCTCCCCAAGACCCTGAAAAGTGAGTGCAAAGTGCACTAAAGTTCCCCTAAGGACAAAGAAGTCGTGTTAGAGGAATAATGCAGGAAAGACACAAACCAACAATGCAACAACTGTGGATTTCCAATCTAGGGTACCTGTGGAACAAGGGGACCAAGTCCAAAAGTCACAAGCAAGTCGGAGATGGGCAGATGCCCAGGAAATGCCAGCTGCGGGTGCAAAGAAGCTTCTACTTGACAGAAGAAGCTGAGGTTTCTGCAGGAACAAAAAGGGCTAGAGACTTCCCCTTTGGTGGACGGATCCCTCTCGCCGTGGAGAGTTGTGCAGAAGTGTTTTCCCGCCGAAAGAACGCCAACAAGCCTTGCTAGCTGCAAATTGTGCGGTTACGGTTTTTGGATGCTGCTGTGGCCCTGGAGGGACCAGGAGGTCGCAAATTGGACCAGGAGAGAGAGGGGACGTCGAGCAAGACAAGGAGCCCTCTCAGCAGCAGGTAGCACCCGGAGAAGTGCCAGAAACAGGCACTACGAGGATGCGTGAAACAGTGCTCACCCGAAGTCGCACAAAGGAGTCCCACGTCGCCGGAGACCAACTTAGAAAGTCGTGCAATGCAGGTTAGAGTGCCGTGGACCCAGGCTTGGCTGTGCACAAAGGATTTCCGACGGAAGTGCACAGGGGCCGGAGTAGCTGCAAAAGTCGCGGTTCCCAGCAATGCAGCCCAGCGAGGTGAGGCAAGGACTTACCTCCACCAAACTTGGACTGAAGAGTCACTGGACTGTGGGGGTCACTTGGACAGAGTCGCTGGATTCGAGGGACCTCGCTCGTCGTGCTGAGAGGAGACCCAAGGGACCGGTAATGCAGCTTTTTGGTGCCTGCGGTTGCAGGGGGAAGATTCCGTCGACCCACGGGAGATTTCTTCAGAGCTTCTGGTGCAGAGAGGAGGCAGACTACCCCCACAGCATGCACAAGCAGGAAAACAGTCGAGAAGGCGGCAGGATCAGCGTTACAGAGTTGCAGTAGTCGTCTTTGCTACTATGTTGCAGGTTTGCAGGCTTCCAGCGCGGTCAGCAGTCGATTCCTTGGCAGAAGGTGAAGAGAGAGATGCAGAGGAACTCGGATGAGCTCTTGCATTTGTTATCTAAAGTTTCCCCAGAGACAGAGACCCTAAATAGCCAGAAAAGAGGGTTTGGCTACCTAGGAGAGAGGATAGGCTAGCAACACCTGAAGGAGCCTATCACAAGGAGTCTCTGACGTCACCTGGTGGCACTGGCCACTCAGAGCAGTCCAGTGTGCCAGCAGCACCTCTGTTTCCAAGATGGCAGAGGTCTGGAGCACACTGGAGGAGCTCTGGACACCTCCCAGGGGAGGTGCAGGTCAGGGGAGTGGTCACTCCCCTTTCCTTTGTCCAGTTTCGCGCCAGAGCAGGGCTAAGGGGTCCCCTGAACCGGTGTAGACTGGCTTATGCAGAATTGGGCACCTCTGTGCCCAACAAAGCATTTCCAGAGGCTGGGGGAGGCTACTCCTCCCCTGCCTTCACAGCATTTTCCAAAGGGAGAGGGTGTCACACCCTCTCTCAGAGGAAGTTCTTTGTTCTGCCATCCTGGGCCAGGCCTGGCTGGACCCCAGGAGGGCAGATGCCTCTCTGAGGGGTTGGCAGCAGCAGCAGCTGCAGTGAAACCCCAGGAAGGGCAGTTTGGCAGTACCAGGGTCTGTGCTACAGACCACTAGGATCATGGGATTGTGCCAATTATGCCAGGATGGCATAGAGGGGGCAATTCCATGATCATAGACATGTTACATGGCCATATTCGGAGTTACCATTGTGAAGCTACATATAGGTAGTGACCTATATGTAGTGCACGCGTGTAATGGTGTCCCCGCACTCACAAA
This sequence comes from Pleurodeles waltl, assembly GCF_031143425.1. NCBI lineage: Eukaryota > Metazoa > Chordata > Amphibia > Caudata > Salamandridae > Pleurodeles > Pleurodeles waltl. The sequence goes on from NC_090440.1 coordinate 1,311,431,597, forward strand.
GTTCAGGGAATTGGCTCTGAACAATGTGGGGGCACCTTGGCTAGTGCCAGGGTGCCCTCACACTAAGTAACTTTGCACCTAACCTTTACCAGGTAAAGGTTAGACATATAGGTGACTTATAAGTTACTTAAGTGCAGTGTAAAATGGCTGTGAAATAACGTGGACGTTATTTCACTCAGGCTGCAGTGGCAGGCCTGTGTAAGAATCGTCAGAGCTCCCTATGGGTGGCAAAAGAAATGCTGCAGCCCATAGGGATCTCCTGGAACCCCAATACCCTGGGTACCTCAGTACCATATACTAGGGAATTATAAGGGTGTTCCAGTAAGCCAATGTAAATTGGTAAAAATGGTCACTAACCTGTTAGTGACAATTTGGAAAGAAATGAGAGAGCATAACCACTGAGGTTCTGGTTAGCAGAGCCTCAGTGAGACAGTTAGGCACCACACAGGGAACACATACATATAGGCCACAAACTTATGAGCACTGGGGTCCTGACTAGCAGGGTCCCAGTGACACATAACAAACATACTGAAAACATGGGGTTTTCACTATGAGCACTGGGCCCTGGCTAGCAGGATCCCAGTGAGACAGTGAAAATACCCTGACATACACTCACAAACAGGCCAAAAGTGGGGGTAACAAGGCTAGAAAGAGGCTACTTTCTCACAGTGGGGCTTTAATATTTGTATCTTATGCAGATGACTCCTAGTTCAGCATTCCAACAGCTGGGTGACACTATGGGCCTGATTTATACTTTTTTAGCGTGCATTTGCGTCATTTGTTTACGCAAAGTCGGCACAACCTTGCAACATTCAATTACATTTTGTACGTTGGCACCGTTTTTGCCTCAAAAAATGAGGGAAATGCAGTGCTAAAACAGTATAAATCAGGCCCTATCATTGCAAATTTTCAGGGATATCTTTCGACTGTAGCAAACTGGATTTGTAGTAAATGCTTGCAGCTTAAATCAGATAAATCAGAGATAGATTTTAGTCTTTGGGAATGTACCTACTGGACATACAGGCAGTATGGCCAGCAGAGTTAGGGGACTGGGCAATTCCAACATCAGTGGCCAGGAATGTAGGGGTGCAATTGGACACTAAACTATCTTTTCAACCGCAGGGACAGGTCACTGTAGTAGTCTGTTTTTCCCAACTAAAATCTTTAAGAAGGATATTAACATTCCAGTCTCTACATGAAAAGCAATGTACATGCCCTAATTACATCTAAGATGGATTATTCAAATGCACTATATCTTGGAGCACCAAGAAAAGTATTACATAGGCTGCAAAGAGTACAGAATACAGTGGCAAGATTGGCATTGGGGTTCCAGGAGATCCTTATGGGCTGCAGCATTTCTTTTGCCACCGATAGGGAGCTCAGACAATTCTTTCACAGGACTGCCACTGCAGCCTGAGTGAAATAACATCCACGTTATTTCACAGCCATTTTACACTGCACTTAAGAAACTTATAAGTCACCTATATGTCTAACCCTCACTTAGTGAATATTAGGTGCAAAGTTACTTAGTGTGAGGGCACCCCGGCACTAGCCAAGGTGCCCCCACATTGTTCAGGGCAAATTCCCGGACTTTTTGAGTGTGGAGACACCATTACACTTGTGAACTTTGTATAGGTCAATACCTATATGTAGCGTCACAATGGTAACTCCGAACATGGCCATGTAACAAGTCTAGGATCATGGAATTTTCACCCAAATACCATTCTGTATTGGGGGGACAATTCCATGCATCCCCGGGGGACAATTCCATGCATCCCCAGGGGACAATGCCATGCATCCCCAGGGTTCCAGCATAAAGCATGGCCAAACTAACTCTCTGGGGTTTTCTGTGCAGCTACCGCTGTTGCCAACCCTCAGGCAGGTTTCTGACCCCTGGGGCCTGGACAGCCCAGTCACAGGAAGGCAGAACAAAGGATTTCCCCTGAAAGTGGGTGTTCCACCCTCTCCCTTTGGAAATAGGCGTTAAGGGCCTGAGAGGAGTAGCCTCTCCTGGCCTCTGGAAATGCTTTGAAGGGCACAGATGGTGCCCTCCTTGCATAAGCCAGTCTACACCAGTTCAGGGATCCCCACAGCCCTGCTCTGGCACGAAACTGGACAAAAGAAAGGGGAGTGACCACTCCCCTGACCAGCACCTCCCAGGGGAGGTGCCCAGAGCTCCTCCAGTGTGTCCCAGACGTCTGCCATCTTGGATTCAGAGGTGTGCTGGCACATTGGACTGCTCTGAGTAGCCAGGGCCAGCAGGCGACCTCAGAGACTCCTTCTGATAGGCTCTTATCTCTCTTGGTAGCCAATCCTCCTTTCTTGGTAGACAAACCTCCTTTTCTGACTATTTAGGGTCTCTCCTCTTGGGTATTCTTCAGATAATGAATGCAAGAGCTCACCAATGTTCCTATGCACTTCCCTCTTCGACTTCTGCCAAGGATCGACCGCTGACTGCTCCAGGACGCCTACAAAATTGCAACACGACTACCAGCAACATTGTAGCGCCTAATCCTGCAGGTTTTCCCGACTGCTTCCTGGTGGTCCATGCTCTGAGGGCTGTCTGCCTTCACCCTGCACTTTAAATCCCGAAGAAATCTCCAGTGGGTTGACGGAGTCTGGCATTGGGGAGACAATTCCATGATCCCCCGAGTCTCTAGTACAGACCCGGGTACTACCAAACTACCTTTCCCGGGGTTTCACTGCAGCTGCTGCCAACCCCTCAGACAGGTTTCTGCCCTCCTGGGGTCCAGCCAGGCTTGGCCCAGAAAGGCAGAACAAAGGACTTCCTCAGAGAGAAAGTGTTACACCCTCTCCCTTTGGAAAAAGGTGTCAGGGCTGGGGAGGAGCAGCCTCCCCCAGCCTCTGGAAATGCATTGATGGGCACAGATGGTGCCCATCTCTGCATAACCCAGTCTACACCGGTTCAGGGATCCCCCAGCCCTGTTCAGGTGCGAAACTCGACAAAGGAAAGGGGAGTGACCACTCCCCTGACCTGCACCTTCCCTGGGAGGTGCCCAGAGCTCCTCCAGTGTGCTCCAGACCTCTGCCATCTTCGAAACAGAGGTGCTGCTGGCACACTGGACTGCTCTGAGTGGCCAGGGCCAGCAGGTGACATCAGTGACTCTTTCTGATAGGCTCTTACCTGTGTTGCTAGCCCATCCTCCTTCCGAAGTAGCCAAACCTCCTTTTCTGGCTATTTAGGGTCTCTGCTGTGAGAAAGTAGCCTCTTTCTGGCCTTGTTACCCCCACTTTTGGCCTGTTTGTGAGTGTATGTCAGGGTGTTTTCACTGTCTCACTGGGATCCTGCTAGCCAGGGTCCAGTGCTCATAGTGAAAACCCTATGTTTTCAGTATGTTTGTTATGTGTCACTGGGACCCTGCTAGCCAGGACTCCAGTGCTCATAAGTTTGTGACCTATATGTATGTGTTCCCTGTGTGATGCCTAACTGTCTCACTGAGGCTCTGCTAACCAGAACCTCAGTGGTTATGCTCTCTCTGTACAAATTGTCACTAACAGGCTAGTGACCAATTTCACCAGTTCACATTAGCATACTGGAACACCCTTATAATTCCCTAGTATATGGTACTGAGGTACCCATGGTATTGGGGTTCCAGGAGATCCCTATGGGCTGCAGCATTTCTTTTGCCTCCCATAGGGAGCTCTGACAATTCTTACACAGGCCTGCCACTGCAGCCTGAGTGAAATAACGTCCACGTAATTTCACAGCCATTTACCACTGCACTTAAGTAACTTATAAGTCACCTATATGTCTAACCTTTACCTGGTAAAGGTTGGGTGCTAAGTTACTTAGTGTGTGGGCACCCTGGCACTAGCCAAGGTGCCCCCACATTGTTCAGGGCAAATTCTCCGGACTTTGTGAGTACGGGACACCATTACACGCGTGCACTACATATAGGTCACTACCTATATGTAGCTTCACAATGGTAACTCTGAATATGGCCATGTAACATGTCTATGATCATGGAATTGCCCCCTCTATACCATCCTGGCAGAGTTGGCACAATCCCATGATCCCAGTGGTCTGTAGCACAGACCCTGGTACTGCCAAACTGCCCTTCCTGGGGTCTCACTGCAGCTGCTGCTGCTGCCAACCCCTCAGACAGGCAGCTGCCCTCCTGGGGTCCAGCCAGGCCTGGCCCAGGATGGCAGAACAAAGGACTTCCTCTGAGAGAGGGTGTTACACCCTCTCCCTTTGGAAAATGGTGTGAAGGCAGGGGAGGAGTAGCCTCCCCCAGCCTCTGGAAATGCTTTCTTGGGCACAGATGTGCCCAATTCTGCATAAGCCAGTCTACACCGGTTCAGGGGACCCCTTAGCCCTGTTCTGGCGCGAAACTGGACAAAGGAAAGGGGAGTGACCACTCCCCTGACCTGCACCTCCCCTGGGAGGTGTCCAGAGCTCCTCCAGTGTGCTCCAGACCTCTGCCATCTTGGAAACAGAGGTGCTGCTGGCACACTGGACTGCTCTGAGTGGCCAGTGCCACCAGGTGACGTCAGAGACTCCTTGTGATAGGCTCCTTCAGGTGTTGCTAGCCTATCCTCTCTCCTAAGTAGCCAAACCCTCTTTTCTGGCTATTTAGGGTCACTGTCTCTGGGGAAACTTTAGATAACGAATGCAAGAGCTCATCCGAGTTCCTCTGCATCTCTCTCTTCACCTTCTGCCAAGGAATCGACTGCTGACCGCGCTGGAAGCCTGCAAAACTGCAACATAGTAGCTAAGACAACTACTGCAACTCTGTAACGCTGATCCTGCCGCCTTCTCGACTGTTTTCCTGGTGGTGCATGCTGTGGGGGTAGTCTGCCTCCTCTCTGCACTAGAAGCTCCGAAGAAATCTCCCGTGGGTCGACGGAATCTTCCCCCTGCAACCGCAGGCACCAAAAAGCTGCATTACCGGTCCCTTGGGTCTCCTCTCAGCACGACGAGCGAGGTCCCTCGAATCCAGCAACTCTGTCCAAGTGACTCCCACAGTCCAGTGACTCTTCAGTCCAAGTTTGGTGGAGGTAAGTCCTTGCCTCACCTCGCTAGACTGCATTGCTGGGAACCGCGACTTTTGCAGCTACTCCGGCCTCCGTGCACTTCCGGCGGAAATCCTTTGTGCACAGTCCAGCCTGGGTCCACGGCACTCTAACCTGCATTGCACAACCTCCTAAGTTGTTCTCCGGCGACGTGGGACTTCTTTGTGCGACTTCGGGTGAGCACCGTTTCATGCATCCTCGTAGTGCCTGTTTCTGGCACTTCTCCGGGTGCTACCTGCTGCTAAGAGGGCTCCTTGTCTTGCTCGACGTCCCCTCTACCTCCTGGTCCAATTTGCGACCTCCTGGGCCACAGCAGCATCCAAAAACGCTAACCGCGCGATTTGCAGCTAGCAAGGCTTGTTGGCGTTCTTTCGGCGGGAAAACACTTCTGCACGACTCTACAAGGCGAGAGGGATCCGTCCTCCAAAGGGGAAGTCTCTAGCCCTTTGCGTTCCTGCAGAAACCGCAGCTTCTTCTGTCCAGTAGAAGCTTCTTTGCACCCGCAGCTGGCATTTCCTGGGCATCTGCCCATCTCCGACTTGCTTGTGACTTTTGGACTTGGTCCCCTGGTTCCACAGGTACCCCAGATTGGAAATCCAGCGTTGTTGCATTGTTGGTTTGTGTCTTTCCTGCATTATTCCTCTAACACAACTTCTTTGTCCTTAGGGGAACTTTAGTGCACTTTGCACTCACTTTTCAGGGTCTTGGGAGGGTTATTTTTCTAACTCTCACTATTTTCTAATAGTCCCAGCGACCCTCTACAAGGTCACATAGGTTTGGGGTCCATTCGTGGCTCGCATTCCACTTTTGGAGTGTATGGTTTGTGTTGCCCCTATCCCTATGTTTCCCCATTGCATCCTATTGTAACTATACATTGTTTGCACTGTTTTCTAAGACTATACAGCATATTTTTGCTATTGTGTATATATATCTTGTGTATATTTCCTATCCTCTCACTGAGGGTACACTCTAAGATACTTTGGCATATTGTCATAAAAATAAAGTACCTTTATTTTTAATATAACTGTGTATTGTGTTTTCTTATGATATTGTGCATATGACACTAAGTGGTACTGCAGTAGCTTCACACATCTCCTAGTTCAGCCTAAGCTGCTCTGCTAAGCTACCATTATCTATCAGCCTAAGCTGCTAGACACCCTATACACTAATAAGGGATAACTGGGCCTGGTGCAAGGTGCAAGTACCCCTTGGTACTCACTACAAGCCAGTCCAGCCTCCTACACTAACTGTCTCACTGAGGCTCTGCTAACCAGAAGTTACCAGAAGAAGAAGAACCAGTGGTTATGCTCTCTCTGTACAAATTGTCACTAACAGGCTAGTGACCAATTTCACCAATTTACATTGGCATACTGGAACACCCTTATAATTCCCTAGTATATGGTACTGAGGTACCCAGGGTATTGGGGTTCCAGGAGATCCATATGGGCTGCAGAATTTATTTGGCCACCCATAGGGAGCTCTGACAATTCTTACACAGGCCTGCCATTGCAGCCTGAGTGAAATAACGTCCACGTTATTTCAAAGCCATTTACCACTGCACTTAAGTAACTTATAAGTCACCTATACGTCTAACCTTTACCTGGTAAAGGTTGGGTGCTAATTTACTTAGGGGGTTATTCCAACTTTGGAGGAGGTGGTAATCCGTCCCAAATGTGACGGATTTACCACCAGCCGTATTACGAGTTCCATAGGATATAATGGACTCGTAATACGGCTGGTGGTATATCCGTCACTTTACCGTCACTTTTGGGACGGATTACCACTTCCTCCAAAGTTGGAATAACCCCCTTAGTGTGTGGGCACCCTGGCACTAGCCAAGGTGCCCCCACATTGTTCAGGGCAAATTCCCCGGACTTTGTGAGTACGGGGACACCATTACACATGTGCACTATACATAAGGCATGACATATGTATAGCGTCACAATGGTAACTCCGAACATTGCCATGTAACATGTCTAAGATCATGGAATTGCCACCCCAATGCCATTCTGGCATTGGGGAGACAATTCCATGATCCCCCGAGTTTCTAGCACAGACCCGGGTACTGCCAAACTACCTTTCCCGTGGTTTAGCTGCAGCTGCTGCTGCTGCCAACCCCTCATACAGGTTTCTGCCCTCATGGGGTCCAGCCAGGCTTGGCCCAGGAAGGCAGAACAAAGGACTTCCTTAGAGAGAGGGTGTTAAACCCTCTCCCTTTCGAAAAAGGTGTTAGGGCTGGGGAGGAGTAGCCTCCCCCAGTCTCTGGAAATGCTTTAATGGGCACAGATGGTGCCCATTTCTGCATAAGCCAGTCTACACCGGTTCAGGGATCCCCCAGCCCTGCTCTGGCGTGAAACTGGACAAAGGAAAGGGGAGTGACCACTCCCCTGACCTACACCTCCTCTGGGAGGTGCCCAGAGCTCCTCCAGTGTGCTCCAGACCTCTGCCATCTTGGAAACAGAGGTGCTGCTGGCACACTGGACTGCTCTGAGTGGCCAGTGCCAGCAGGTGACGTCAGAGACTCCTTCTGATAGGCTCCTCCAGGTGTTGCTAGCCTATCCCCTCTCCTAAGTAGCCAAACCTCCTTTTCTGGCTATTTAGGGTCTCTGCTTTGGGGAATTCTTTAGATAGCGAATGTAAGAGCTCATCAGAGTTCCTCTGCATCTCTCTCTTCACCTTCTGCCAAGGAATCGACCGCTGACTGCTCTGGAAGCCTGCAAAACTGCAACAAAGTAGCAAAGACGACTACTGCGACCTTGTAACGCTGATCCGGCTGCCTTCTCGACTGTTTTCCTGGTGGTGCATGCTGTGGGGGTAGTCTGCCTCCTCTCTGAACTAGAAGCTCCGAAGAAATCTCCAGTGGGACGACGGAATCCTCCCCCTGCAACCGCAGGCACCAAAAGACTGCATCACCGGTCCTCTGGGTCCCCTCTCAGCACGACGAGCGTGGTCCCTGGAACTCAGCAACTCTGTCCAAGTGACTCCCACAGTCCAGTGACTCTTCAGTCCAAGTTTGGTGGAGGTAAGTCCTTGCCTCCCCACGCTAGACTGCATTGCTGGGTATCGCGTGATTTGCAGCTGCTCCGGCTCCTGTGCACTCTTCGAGGATTTCCTTTGTGCACAGCCAAGCCTGGGTCCCGACACTCTAACCTGCAGTGCACGACCTCCTGAGTTGTCCTCTGGCGTCGTGGGACCTCCCTTTGTGACTTCGGGTTAGCTCCGGTTCACTCCACTTTGTAGTGCCTGTTCTGGCACTTCTGCCGGTGCTGCTTGCTTCTGAGTGGGCTCCTTATCTTGCTGGACGCCCCCTCTGTCTCCTCACGCAATTGGTGACATCCTGGTCCCTCCTGGGCCACAGCAGCATCCAAAAACCCTAACCGCAACCTTTGCAACTAGCAAGGCTTGTTTGTGGTCTTTCTGCACGGAAATACCTCTCCAAGCTTCTTCATGACGTGGGACATCCATCGTCCAAAGGGGAAGTTTCTAGCCCTTGTCATTCTTGCAGAATCCAGAGCTTCTACCATCCAGTGGCAGCTTCTTTGCACCCACAGCTGGCATTTCCTGGGCATCTGCCCACTCCTGACTTGATCGTGACTCTTGGACTTGGTCCCCTTATTCCACAGGTACCCTCGTCAGGAAATCCATCGTTGTTGCATTGCTGGTGTTGGTCTTCCTTGCAGAATTCCCCTATCCCGACTTCTGTGCTCTCTGGGGAACTTAGGTGCACTTTGCACCCACTTTTCAGGGTCTTGGGGTGGGCTATTTTTCTAACCCTCACTGTTTTCTTACAGTCCCAGCGACCCTCTACGAGCTCACATAGGTTTGGGGTCCATTTGTGGTTCGCATTCCACTTCTAGAGTATATGGTTTGTGTTGCCCCTATACCTATGTGCTCCCATTGCATTCTATTGTGAGTATACATTGTTTGCACTGTTTTCTATTGCTATTACTGCATATTTTGGTATTGTGTACATATATCTTGTGTATATTTGCTATCCTCATACTGAGGGTACTCACTGAGATACTTTTGGCATATTGTCATAAAAATAAAGTACCTTTATTTTTAGTATATCTGTGTATTGTGTTTTCTTATGATATTGTGCATATGACACCAGTGGTATAGTAGGAGCTTTACACGCCTCCTAGTTCAGCCTAAGCTGCTCTGCTAAGCTACCTTTTCTATCAGCCTAAGCTGCTAGACACCCCTCTACACTAATAAGGGATACCTGGACCTGGTGCAAGGTGTAAGTACCCCTTGGTACCCACTACAAGCCAGGCCAGCCTCCTACTTCTGCTTTGGGGAATTCTTTAGATAAAGAATGCAAGAGCTCATCAGAGTTCCTCTGCATCTCTCTCTTCACCTTCTGCCATAGAATCGACCGCTGACTGCTCTGGACGCCTGCAAAACTGCAACAAAGTAGCAAAGACGACTACTGCAACCTTGTATCGCTGATCCAGCCGCCTTCTCGACTGCTTTCTTGGTGGTGCATGCTGTGGGGGTAGTCTGCCTTCTCTCTGCACTAGAAGCTCCGAAGAAATCTGCCGTGGGTCGACACAATCGTCCCCCTGCAACCGCAGGCACCAAAAGACTGCATCACCGGTCCTCTGGGTCCCCTCTCAGCACGACGGGCGTGGTCCCTGGAACTCAGCAACTCTGTCCAAGTGACTCCCACAGTCCAGTGACTCTTCAGTCCAAGTTTGGTGGAGGTAAGTCCTTGCCTCCCCACGCTAGACTGCATTGCTGGGTACCGTGTGATTTGCAGCTTCTCCGGCTCCTGTGCACTCTTCCAGGATTTCCTTTGTGCACAGCCAAGCCTGGGTCCCCGACACTCGAACCTGCAGTGCACGACCTCCTGAGTTGTCCTCCGGCGTCGTGGGACTCCCTTTCCTGACTTCGGGTGGACTCCGGTTCACTCCTCTTCTAAGTGCCTGGTCTGGTACTTCTGCGGGTGCTGCCTGCTTCTGTGAGGGCTCCCTGACTTGCTGGGCACCCCCTCTGTCTCCTCATCCAAGTGGCGACATCCTGGTCCTTCCTGGGCCACAGCAGCATCCAAAAACCCTAACCGCGACCCTTGCAGCTAGCAAGGCTTGTTTGCGGTCTTTCTGCGTGGGAACACCTCTGCAAGCTTCTTCATGAAGTGGGTGTGAGAAAGTAGCCTTTTCTGCCCTTGTTACCCCCACTTTTGGCCTGTTTGTGAGTATATGTCAGGATGTTTTCACTGTCTCACTTTGATCCTACTAGCCAGGGCCCAGTGCTCATATTGAAAACACTATGTTTTCAGTATGTTTGTTATGTGTCACTGGGACCCTGCTAGCCAGGACCCCAGTGCTCATAAGTTTGTGGCCTATATGTATGTGTTCCCTGTGTGATGCCTAACTGTCTCACTGAGGCTCTGCTAACCAGAACCTCAGTGGTTATGCTCTCTCTTTACAAATTGTCACTAACAGGCTAGTGACCAATTTCACCAATTCACATTGTTACACAATCTGTCAGAGGAAATCTTTTGTTCTGCCTTCCTTCACCCCAGGAGGGCAGAAACCTGTCTGAGGGGTTGGCAGCAGCAGCAGCTGCAGTGGAGACCCCGGAAAGGCAGTTTGGTAGTACCCGGGTTCTGTGCTAGAGACCCGAGGGATCATGGAATTGTCTCCCCAATGCCAGAATGGCATTGGGGTGACAATTCCATGATCTTAGACATGTTACATGGCCATGTTCGGATATACCATTGTGACGCTATACATAGGTAGTGACCTATGTATAGTGCACGCGTGAAATGGTGTCCCCGCACTCACAAAGTCCGAGGAATGTGCCCTGAACAATGTGGAGGCACCTTGGCTAGTGCCAGGGTGCCCACACACTAAGTAACTTTGCACCCAACCTTCACCAGGTGAGGGTGGACATATAGGTGACTTATAAGTTACTTAAGTGCAGTGGTAAATGGCTGTGAAATACCGTGGACGTTATTTCACTCAGGCTGCACTGGCAGGCCTGTGTAAGAATTGTCAGATCTCCCTATGGGTGGCAAAAGAAATGCTTCAGCCCATAGGGATCTCCTGGAACCCCAATACCCTGGGTACCTCAGTACCATATACTAGGGAATTATATGGGTGTACCAGTATGCCAATGTAAATTGGTGAAATTGGTCACTAGCCCGTTAGTGACAATTTGGAAAGCAGAGAGAGCATAACCACTGAGGTTCTGGTTAGCAGAGCCTCAGTAAGACAGTTAGTCATCACACAGGGAACACATACAGGGCACATACTTATGAGCACTGGGGCCCTGCCTGGCAGGGTCCCAGTGACACGTAGACTAAAACAACATATATACAGTGAAATATGGGGGTAACATGCCAGGCAAGATTGTACTTTCCTACACTTTGTCAACTGTTTCCTGGTGGTGCATGCTCTGGGGGCTATCTGCCTTCAACCTGCACTGGAAGCCAAGAAGAAATCTACTGTGGGTCGACTGAATCTTCCCCTGCTAATGCAGGCACCAAATTTCTGCTTCACCGGTCCTCTGGGTCCCCTCTCATTGTGACGAGCGTGGTCCCTGGAACACAGGAGCTGGATCCAAGTAACCCAGACAGTCCAGTGGTCCATCTGTCCAAATTTGGTGGAGGTAAGTCCTTGCCTCCCCACGCCAGACAGTAATCCTTGTACTGCGTGAACTGCAGCTGCTACGTCTTCTGTGCACTTTTGCAAGGAATTCTTTGTGCACAGCACAGCTCAGGTACCCAGCATTCCGTCCTGCATCGCTCAACTCGCTGAGTTGACCACCGGCTTTATGGGACCCTCCTTTGTAGTGTTGAGACAACCGCCGTGCTCAGTTTTCTTGAACCTGTGTTCAAGTACTTCTGCGGGTGCTGCCTGCTTCTGTGTGGACTCTCTGTGTTGCTGAGCACCCCCTCTGTCTCCTCCTCTAAGGGGCGACCTCCTGGTCCTTCCTGGGCCCGGGCAGCACCCATTTTCTTTAACTCCAACCTTTGCAGCTAGCAAGGCTTGTTTGCGGTCTTTCTGCCTGGAAACAGCTCTGCGTCCTCCAGCACGCTGTGGGACATCTTCTGTGCAAAGGAGAAGTTCCTGGCGTCTTCTGTTGTTGCAGAATCTTCAGCTTCTTCCACCCAGAGGCAGCCATTTTGCACCTTCAATGGGATTTAGTGGGCTCCTGCCCCCCCGCTGGACACTTTTGTGACTCTTGGATTTGGTCCCCTTCCTTTACAGGTCCTCAGGTCCAGGAATCTGTCTTCCGTGCTTTGCAGTCAGTTGTGGTCTTTGGAGAATCTCCTATCGTGACTTTAGTGTGTTTCTGGGGAAGTAGGGTAACTTTACTCCTACTTTTCAGGGTCTTGGGGTGGGGTATCATGGACACCCTTTGTGTTTTCTTACACTCCCAGCGACCCTCTACACACTACACTATGCCTGGGGTCCCTAAGTGGTTCGCATTCCACTTTCTTAGCATATGGTTTGTGTTCCCTAGGCCTATTGCATCCTATTGTCTTCTACAGTGCTTGCACTACTTTTCTAACTGTTTACTTACCTGATTTTGGTTAGTGTGTATATTTTATGTATTTTACTTACCTCCTAAGGGAGTATATCCTCTGAGATATTATTGGCACATTGTCACTAAAATAAAGTACCTTTATTTTTAGTAACTCTTTGAGTATTGTGATTCTTATGATATAGTGCTATATGATGTAAGTGGTATACAGGGAGTGCAGAATTATTAGGCAAATGAGTATTTTGACCACATCATCCTCTTTATGCATGTTGTCTTACTCCAAGCTGTATAGGCTCGAAAGCCTACTACCAATTAAGCATATTAGGTGATGTGCATCTCTGTAATGAGAAGGGGTGTGGTCTAATGACATCAACACCCTATATCAGGTGTGCATAATTATTAGGCAACTTCCTTTCCTTTGGCAAAATGGGTCAAAAGAAGGACTTGACAGGCTCAGAAAAGTCAAAAATAGTGAGATATCTTGCAGAGGGATGCAGCACTCTTAAAATTGCAAAGCTTCTGAAGCGTGATCATCGAACAATCAAGCGTTTCATTCAAAATAGTCAACAGGGTCGCAAGAAGCGTGTGAAAAAACCAAGGCGCAAAATAACTGCCCATGAACTGAGAAAAGTCAAGCGTGCAGCTGCCACGATGCCACGTGCCACCAGTTTGGCCATATTTCAGAGCTGCAACATCACTGGAGTGCCCAAAAGCACAAGGTGTGCAATACTCAGAGACATGGCCAAGGTAAAAAAGGCTGAAAGACGACCACCACTGAACAAGACACACAAGCTGAAACGTCAAGACTGGGTCAAGAAATATCTCAAGACTGATTTTTCTAAGGTTTTATGGACTGATGAAATGAGAGTGAGTCTTGATGGGCCAGATGGATGGGCCCGTGGCTGGATTGGTAAAGGGCAGAGAGCTCCAGTCCGACTCAGACGCCAGCAAGGTGGAGGTGGAGTACTGGTTTGGGCTGGTATCATCAAAGATGAGCTTGTGGGGCCTTTTCGGGTTGAGGATGGAGTCAAGCTCAACTCCCAGTCCTACTGCCAGTTCCTGGAAGACACCTTCTTCAAGCAGTGGTACAGGAAGAAGTCTGCATCCTTCAAGAAAAACATGATTTTCATGCAGGGCAATGCTCCATCACACGCGTCCAAGTACTCCACAGCGTGGCTGGCAAGAAAGGGTATAAAAGAAGGAAATCTAATGACATGGCCTCCTTGTTCACCTGATCTGAACCCTATTGAGAACCTGTGGTCCATCATCAAATGTGAGATTTACAAGGAGGGAAAACAGTACACCTCTCTGAACAGTGTCTGGGAGGCTGTGGTTGCTGCTGCACGCAATGTTGATGGTGAACAGATCAAAACACTGACAGAATCCATGGATGGCAGGCTTTTGAGTGTCCTTGCAAAGAAAGGTGGCTATATTGGTCACTGATTTGTTTTTGTTTTGTTTTTGAATGTCAGAAATGTATATTTGTGAATGTTGAGATGTTATATTGGTTTCACTGGTAATAATAAATAATTGAAATGGGTATATATTTTTTTTTTGTTAAGTTGCCTAATAATTATGCACAGTAATAGTCACCTGCACACACAGATATCCCCCTAACATAGCTAAAACTAAAAACAAACTAAAAACTACTTCCAAAAATATTCAGCTTTGATATTAATGAGTTTTTTGGGTTCATTGAGAACATGGTTGTTGTTCAATAATAAAATTAATCCTCAAAAATACAACTTGCCTAATAATTCTGCACTCCCTGTAGTATGAGCTTTGCATGTCTCCTAGTTCAGCCTAAGCTGCTCTGCTATAGCTACCTTTATCAGCCTAAGCTGTTAGAACACTACTAATCTACTAATAAGGGATAACTGGACCTGGCACAAGGTGTAAGTACCATCAGGTACCCACTATAAGCCAGGCCAACCTCTTACAGTCCCCAACTTATTTTACTATAAATTAACACTCCAGTTTCAGGGGCTTGATAGAAGTTTGGAGGAGGAACCTCTGCCTAAGTTGAGGTGGGGCTGGTATGGGTTGATAGAGGATGACATCTTTCCCAGATAGTTGAAAGATGGAGGGTAGCTACTGGTGCTCCTGGAGGAAACCTTGGTGAACTATTTATGCAAGTTTAAACGTGATGTGCTCCGCTACCCAAATTTACCACTCCAAATACTGATAAAAGATAGGAAGAGGAGCATACAAAACTGGGAGCAATATGGTATAGCAGAAGTTGGTGACATATACGAGACAGGGGTATTGAAACACTTTGCATAAATTACAGAGATGTTTTAGGTCCCTGTGGTAATATTTTAAACATATGATGCCCTGGTCAGAGCAGTGTTAAAACAATTGGGACACACAGTCACAGCAGGGCCCAACGGCAGTCACACACCTCAGAAAGTATTGGACATAGGGACAACTAGGTAAGCAATTACACGTTTGTATATATAGGGCCATCCAAGAAGACCTTGACTGGGATCTTAGTCAGTTAGGACTAAAAGGAGCACAGGATCTGGAGACAGCCATTAAACACAAAGAATGGGAGAGTGAGATGGAGTACCCTACTAAGGTTTCCAGAGGTGCATGTTTTAAACTACAATAAATTCTCTTTCTACATAGTACATGCTAGACCTGGCAACCTTGGTGTGATTTCTCCTGCCTTTTTCGCCTCTCCTTCCCATGTTCTGACTGTGTGCTGGACTCTGTTTTTGCTGGTTTTGATACTCTGGGCAATTTACCACTGTTGATCAGTGCTAAAAGTACAAGTGCTCCCAGTGTAAAATGTATGTGTAATTGGCTTTTCCATGATTGCCACATTTGATTTACTAATAAGCCCCTTGTAAGGTGCACTAGAAGTGCCCAGGGCCAGTAAATCAAATGCTACTAGTGGGCCCGCAGCACTGATTGTGCCACCCACATGAGTAGCCCTGTAAATATGGCTCAGACCTGCCACTGCAGTGTCTGTGTGTGCAGTTGTAAACTGGCATTTCGACCTGGCAAGTGTGTGCACTTGCCAGGTCCAAACCTTCCCATTTTTGTAAATGTAAGGCACACCTAAGGTAGGTTACCACCATGGACAGGGTGCAGTGTATGTTACAGGTGGGGCATGTACTGGTGTGTTTTACATGTTCTAACAGTGAAATACTGCCAAACTTGTTTTTCACTAATGCAAGGCCTAGCTCTCTCATAGGTCAACATGGGGACTGCCTTTAAATATCTTTTAAGTTCAGTTTCCGTTTGGGAGCAGATTGAGATTTGGAGTCTGGGGTCTCTGAACTCACAATTTAAAAATACATCTTCTGATAAAGTTGTTTTTTAGATAGTCAGTTTGAAAATGCCACTTTTAGAAAGTGGGCATTTTCTTGCTTAAACCTTTCTGTGACTGTGCCTGTTTGTGTGTTACCTGTCTGGGTCAGACTGACAGGTGGAGTGTTTGTGAATCGCCACTAGACAGTGACAAAGGGAGCTCTGGTGTAGCCTGCATATCCTGATGGGCCATCTGGGCTAGAGTGGAGGGAGGAGTGGTCACTTACACTGAATGGGCTGCGTCTGCCCTCACACAATGCAGTCTCCAACCCCCTGCAGTGGGTCTGGAGCCACGCCTGAGGAAGGCAGGATCTTGTGAACAACAGAGACTTTTTTAAAAAGTTTGCTTACTTCAAAGGCAGAAAGATTTTCAGATTGCTTCTGGAACCAAGAGGAACTTCTGCCACGGAGAAGAGCTGGAGAGCTGAAGAACGAGTACTTCCCCTTTGCCTGTGCTTTGCTGGGTCAGCCTGCAGTTACTGCTTCTGGCTGAAAGAGGATAAAGACTGGGCTTTTTGGTATATTCCTCCTTGGAAAGAATCTCCAGGTGCATGGATTGAGGTTGCCTCCTATTTTGAAGTCTCAGAGCCATCAAAGACTTCCTCTCTCAGCAATTTGACTCTCTGCTGAGACTTCTGCCCTGCCAAGTGGTGCCTTATCCAGTTCCGGGGCCCTTGAAAGGTGAAGCTGGTAGAACAAGGACCGAAATCCATGCATCGAAAGATGTGCGGGGAAAATTAGATGCACCACCTGCAACGCAGCTATAAAAATGATGCACCGCCAGCCTTGCAGCTAAAATCAACTCATCACCTGCATCACAGCTAGAGAGACAACGCAACACCCTCTTGCGGCTCCTGAAAACAACGCAAACCCCACATAGCATGGTTTTCCATCACTGTGCGGCTGGATTTCTCATGCATCATCGATGGGTGTCAAAATCATCGTGAACCTGCACGAATCTGAGGTGCCCCATCTGGAAATTGACATATTGCTCTATTGTGGGAGGGGAAAACGGCACATCGAGTACCTGACCGGAGAAGAAACAATGCACTGTTTCACTTGTGAGTAAGGAATCAACCTATCGCTGACTTTTGTGACGCACACTCGCCCATGCAGCTTTATTTTTTATGCAAACCAGGTACTTTGTGTAAAAACAATGTTTCCATTGTTTTCTATGGTTTAAAACTTCATATCTGGACTTGTGTATGTTGGATTTTTGTCATTTTGCTCTTGTTTGATTTAGATACATTTTGCCCATTTTTCTAAACAAGTGTGGCGACAATTTTGTAGTGTTTTCACTGTATTACTGTGTGTGGTGGTCCAAATATTTTACATATTGCATTTGAGATAAGCCTGACTGCTTGTGCCAAGCTACCAAGGGGGTAAGCAGGGGATGTCTTATGAGTGTAACTCCCTTACCCTGACTAGAGTGAGGGTCCCTGCTTGGACAGAGTGCAAACTGTCTGTCAACCAGATCCCCTATTTCTAACAGTAAATATTTGAACCAAAGAGCACAGACGTCTTATATCCCATGGCGGATAGACGATGCACATGTTGAACATGCCTGATGCTGTTTTTTTCACATAACTTTGACTTGCTCAATAATAGACAATACTGGGGCAAGGTGAGAAAATGGGGCTGGGTGACAGGATAATTAATCAGAGTGCTCGGGTCAAAAATGGAAATATCATATCAGACCCTGTTGAGATTTGAAGAAGCATGGGCAAAGGTGCCCTCTGTCACCCATGCTGCTTGCAATGGGTATAGAATCTTGGCCGATCCACTTTCATGTATGACGGGCCTACCTTTGGAAACTAGTATTGATGGGGCTGATCACATTACATCATTGTATGCAGACTAGGTCCTGACTTATCTGAGGAGTGCCATTAGGCAATCCCATGTGCGATCGAGAAGCTTGAGGAATTTAGCAGAGTCTTCAGCCTTACATGAAACTGAAGTAAAACTTGTGTGCTCCCGTGTGCACCCTCTCACCAAGCATGACTACTGTCAGCTTGCATGGCTGTAGAGCACTGACATATGTAACAGCAATAAAGGTTACAATGGCAAAGTAGACCTTTTTACCTGTCCTTCCAGGGGTAGTTCCCTATGACCTCTTGCACCTATGTATTCAAACTGTCCTGCCAGTCCACTCAAAGAGGTACTTATCCCAATGTGGATCCATTTTAGGATGCGCGGGTTCAGGAGTTTAGCTTAGCCTCGGCTTGCAGGATTTTGCCCATTTTACCTAGAATACATGCTCTGTTTTATTAATCTTCTTCTATTCATTTATTTACAGCATCTGGCACAATGGACGGTGCTGCCTTCACAAGTCATTCTGCGTTCGAGGATCCTGTACACTTCTGCTCCGTGGGTCCCTCTGCTAATCTTTAAATTCACCTACTGCCTGCCGAAGTGAAATGCTTTTTTGGTCTCAATCTCCATTGACAACATCTGAGGCAATAATTATTGTTATTTTGACCATTGGCTTTTTAAGCAAAAATATACAAAGTGTGATACCAAACTGCCTTTCAATTCGGCCTGTCTGCCGGCCTGTTTTGCTTGTCACTATTGATATTTCATCTCTTATGTGTGATTTTAACCTTGCTTTTAGAATTTTAGTTTAGAGCATTTTTAGTCTTTGGACTTTGTGCCCTTGTTTTATCAATAGGGAAGGGTTTCGTTGATCCATTTTAGTTTGTTTGTGTACAGGAGTTTAGCTAAGCCTCGGGTTGTAGGCCTGTGCCATTTTTATCTATAAAACATGCTCTTTATTATTATTTATCCTTTATTCATTTTAACAGTACTTGCAGTTCCTGCATTTTACAAGAAATGTTTTTATGTTATAAACAGTTGCCATTCCGTGAAAGAGCCATTATCAGTAATGTACATATTAAATTGTCAATATGTCCATCTGTTTCACAGAATATGAATGTGAGGCTTTTTATTTGCACATACAATCTAACGCTTAGGTAAATACCCACTTCAGGATGTCTGCATGTACAATAACATGGGCTTTATATAAACTGTAGGAGGCTGGCCTGGTTTGTAGTGGGTAACTAAAGTACTTACATCTTATACCAGGTCCAGTTATCCCTTATTAGTGAAATGTAGGCAGCGTCTAGCAGCTTAGGCTGTCTAGGGGTGGCTGTAGCAGAGCAGCCTAGGCTGAACTAGGAAACATGCAAAGATCTTGCAATACCACTATAGTCATACAGTACTTATACACAATAAAAGACAACACTCAGGGGGTCATTCCGACTTTGGCGGGCGGCGGAGGCCGCCCGCCAAAGTTCCCCCGTCAGAAGACCGCTCCGCGGTCACAGGACCGCGAGGGTCATTCCGACTTTCCCGCTGGGCCGGCGGGTGATCTCCAAAAGATCGCCCGCCGGCCCAGCGGGAAAGCCCCTGCAAAGAGGAAGCCGGCTCCGAATGGAGCCGGCGGATTTGCAGGGGTGCGACGGGTGCAGTGGCACCCATCGCGTTTTCAGACACTGAAAATCTTTGGGGGGCCCTGGTAATGGGCCCCTGCACTGCCCATGCCAGTGGCATGGGCAGTGCAGGGGCCCCCAGGGGCCCCACGACACCCGTTCCCACCAGCCTGGTTCTGGCGGTGAAAACCGCCAGAAACAGGCTGGCGGGAAGGGGGTCGGAATCCCCATGGCGGCACTGCAAGCAGTGCCGCCATGGAGGATTCCCTGGGCCAGGGGTAAACCGGCGGGAAACCGCCGGTTCCCCTTTTCTGACCGCGGCTTTACCACCGCGGTCAGAATTGCCCAGGAAGCACCGCCAGCCTGTTGGCGGTGCTTCCGCTGCCCTCTGCCCTGGCGGTTTTAAACCGCCAGGGTCAGAATGAGGGCCTCAGTGTTTCCAAAAATAAAGGTACTTTATTTTAGTGACACAAGGCCAAAAATATCTTAGAGGCAATACTCCTTCTTGAGGTAAGTATTATACAAAATATATACACTAGTAACCAAAATCAGGTAAGTAAACAATCATAGAATAGTGCAAACAGTAGAAAATACAATAGATTACAATAGGACTAGGGGCAACACAAACCATATACTAAAAAAGTGGAATGCAAATGTCGAATTCCCTCCTAAGCAAGTGTAGTGTGTAGAGGGGCGCTGGGAATGTAGGAAAACACCAAAGATAAGTAAAGTACCCGACCCCAGAGCCCAGTAAAGCAGGAGTAAAGTACAGCAACTTTCCTCAGAACACACTACAAGTCTTAATGAAGAATTATGCAAGAACCAAGCAAGACTGCAAGCAACTAACAATGGATTCCTGAACCAGAAGACCTGTGGAGAGAGGAGACCAAGTCCAGAAGACGATGAAGAGTCCAGGAGGAACAGGAGCCCCTGCCCACCTGGAAGAAGGTGCAAGAGTGGATTCTCCGGTTGGAAGAAAAGTACAGAAATGCACCAAAGAAGATAACTGTGTGTCACTGCTAGGTGCAAGAGATGTCCCACGCTGACTTGTTGGATGCAGGCTGTTTGCATTGCTGGATTCCGCCAACAAGACTTGGTTCACGCAAATATGCGGTTTGCATCAAGGAGGAGCTTCCTGGACCCAGGAGGGGCTGAGGAGAAAGAGGGGGCTCTCAGCACTTCAGAGAGGCCTCAGAAGACCAGGCAGCACTGACAGGAGTCCCAGAACATGGGGACAAAGAAGTTGCAAAGTGCAGTCATCGTAGCACTACACAGGAGGATCCCCCGCCGCTGAAGATCAACTCAGAGAACTGTGCATCACAGGATGGAGTGCTGGGGACCTGAGCTACGCTGTGCACAAATAACTTTTGGAAGAAGTGCACAGAAGCCCAAGGAGCTGCAGAATATGTGGTGCACAGGAGTACTGTTGCTGCACGGGGAGGCAAGCTCTTACCTCCACCAAATTTGGACAGCTGGACCTTTGGAAAGTCTGGGTCACTTTGGTCCACCGCCTGTGTTCCAGGGATCACGCTTGTCAACAGGAGAGGATTCCCAGAGTACCGGTTGTCATCACAGAGAGGTGCTTACTGAAGCAGGGAAATGACTATGTTACTCCATGGGGAGATTCCTTCGGTTCTTCTGGTGCAGGGTGAAGTCAGGCAGTCCTCAGAGTGTGCACACCTTGGAAACTGTTGCAATTGCTCGCTGAAGCTGAAGTTGCAGGTCCCAGATTCTTCCTGGATACTTTATTGCAGTTAGAGCAATTCCTGGAGCAGTCTGCGGTTGATCCAATGGTCAGAAGCTGATGCAGAGGATGGAGAGGATTCATGGAGGAATCTTGCAAACCGAATCTGAGGAAACACCCAGAGGAGAGACTCCAAATAGCCGAGATGTGGATTGCCTACTGTAGGAAAGTACCATCTTGCCTGGCATGTTACCCCCATAGTTCACTGTATATATGTTGTTTTAGTTGTATGTGTCACTGGGTCCCTGCCAGCCAGGGCCCCAGTGCTCATAAGTGTGCCCTGTATGTGTTCCCTGTGTGATGACTAACTGTCTCACTGAGGCTCTGCTAACCAGAACCTCAGTGGTTATGCTCTCTCTTTGCTTTCCAAATTGTCACTAACAGGCTAGTGACCAATTTCACCAATTCACATTGGCATACTGGAACACCCTTATAATTCCCTAGTATATGGTACTGAGGTACCCAGGGTATTGGGGTTCCAGGAGATCCCTATGGGCTGCAGCATTTCTTTTGCCACCCATAGGGAGCTCTGACAATTCTTACACAGGCCTGCCACTGCAGCCTGAGTGAAATAACGTCCACGTTATTTCACAGCCATTCACCACTGCACTTAAGTAACTTATAAGTCACCTATATGTCTAACCTTCACCTGGTGAAGGTTGGGTGCAAAGTTACTTAGTGTGTGGGCATCTTGGCACTAGCCAAGGTGCCCCCACATCGTTTAGGGCAAATACCCCAGACATTGTGAGTGCGGGGACACCATTACACGCGTGCACTGTACATAGGTCACTACCTATGTATAGCGTCACAATGGTAACTCCGAACATGGCCATGTAACATGTCTAAGATCATGGAATTGTCACCCCAATGCCATTCTGGCATTGGGGAGACAATTCCATGATCCCCCGAGTCTCTAGCACAGACCCGGGTACTGCCAAACTACCTTTCCCGGGGTTTCACTGCAGCTGCTGCTGTTGCCAACCCCTCAGACAGGTTTCTAAACCCTAACCGTGACCCTTGCAGCTAGCAAGGCTTGTTTGTGGTCTTTCTGCGTGGGAACACCTCTACAAGCTTCTTCACGACGTGGGACATCCATCTTCCAAAGGGGAAGTTCCTAGTCCTCTTCGTTCTTGCAGAATCCACAGATTCTACCATCCGGTGGCAGCTTCTTTGCACCCACAGCTGGCATTTCCTGGGCATCTGCCCACTCCCGACTTGAGTGTGAGTCTTGGACTTGGTCCCCTTGTTCCACAGGTACTCTCATCTGGAAATCCACCTTTGTTGCATTGCTGGTGTTGGTCTTCCTTGCAGAATTCCCCTATCACGACTTCTGTGCTCTCTGGGGAACTTAGGTGCACTTTACACCTACTTTTCAGGGTCTTGTGGTGGGCTATTTTTCTAACCTTCATTGTTTTCTTACAGTCCCAGCGACCCTCTACAAGCTCACATAGGTTTGGGGTCCATTCGTGGTTCGCATTCTACTTTTGGAGTATATGGTTTGTGTTGCCCCTATACCTATGTGCTCTCATTGCAATCTATTGAGACTGTACATTGCTTGCATTACTTTCTATTGCTATTACTGCATAATTTTGGTTTGTGTACATATATCTTGTGTATATTTCTTATCCTCATACTGAGGGTACTCACTGAGATACTTTTGGCATATTGTCATAAAAATAAAGTACCTTTATTTTTAGTATATCTGTGTATTGTGTTTTCTTATGATATTGTGCATATGACACCGGTGGTATAGTAGGAGCTTTGCATGTCTCCTAGTTCAGCCTAAGCTGCTCTGCTATAGCTACGTTCTATCAGCCTAAGCTGCTAGAAACACCTCTTCTACACTAATAAGGGATAACTGGACCTGGTACAGAGCTGGATTCCTATGCCTGCACCAGATGCAGTCCACCCCCTCCTTTCTACGGACAGGAGCTTCGGAGGCTTTAGCAATTAGGGTACCTTTCCATAGGATCCTCTTCACTTCACCCCTCCGGCTGCTACATTGCTTTCTGGGTGGTGCTAGGAGGCTTAGCCGTCAGTGGCTTCGTCAGCCTGAACTCTTGTGCATGGTTGCAGCAAAACCCACTCTCCTGCTTACCTATGTTAGGAGCTGGCTAAAATGAATGTGTTCTGTTAATCATAATGTTCTTTAGGATTCTTTATATTATTGCTGTATGCACAGCTTATGCATTATAGGTAGGTTTACAGGCCGATCCAATGGTTTCAGAACTCAAAATTAACCAAGAAAGTGTGTCCAGAATAGGGGACGTCTGACAATACCTCTGCAATCATTTGTAGTGTGCCAAGACATTGCTTGTGATAATACCTCTTTGGTAATTCGGCAACACCGAGGTAAACACGACAGCATTCCTGTATTTCCTGGGGCTGATACAAGCCAGGTAGCAGGGGCTGACCTACGTTTGCTACTTGGGATGGAGCTATGCTCCCCTGGACTGTGGTCTCTATAGGCACTTTAAACCCATTCAAGCTGTTTGAATATTGCATCATGTGTATGTTGCCCTGATGTTGTATGATTAATCAAACTGGCAGCTAGACTAGGTTGTATCCTCACAGGCCACTCTTGAATCACCTGTACGTTAACTCACTACCTTGTTTCTTAACCTTCTTTCATCAGAAACCATGCTCAATCTCTTGCTTCACTGGATCTGCATGAAGAGCTCGCATTTATGCAATTCTGGTGGGATTGGTTGCTCTATGGGATATCAGTGCTAAGATTGGCACATTTACTCAACCCCAAACCGGTAAACCTTGACTTTGTGTGCTACCCCAACTTTATCTTTATTTAATATGGCCAACATTCCTTAACAAAGTTATTCTTTAGACAAGAGACACCGTCCCTTTGCTCATTACCTTCATCCGCATTGCCAACATCCTCCTGTCACGCAGCTTCTGAGCGCCCAGCTTCATACTTTGCTGCCAAGGTGACATATTACTGGTCTAGATATGATAGATAATGAAAATCAGTCTCAGTCCAAGTTTGTCTTTTGCAAACATTGCATTAAAGAATTTAAATACTACCAACATTTATGTATTGTATTTTGCACATTCATTTTACCACTAAAGAAGGTATCTGTTAAAGAATCACTAATGTTTCAGTACTTGGATAAGTCAGCTGAGTTTTTAACTACACACAACTTACAACACATTCAATAGACTGAAATAAAACATAAATGTTTGCACAAAATTGCCTAACCTTCACATAGGACCATCAGCAACGTTTCCGACCACAAAACCAGGAGTAAAACTAAACTCACTATAGAAGGTAGGAAAACCGTAATGATCCCTAAAAGAAGAGCGAGAAGTGGTGAATCATCAAGGTAAATCTACTATAATCTTGTCAGACCTTCTTCCAATTCTTAATGCAAGGTATCACCAGGAGAACAGCTCTCCGACAGTACTAATGTGTAATGAAGCGAGGACAGGAGGATACCAAAAGATTTATCAGGCCTGCCATTATGAAACTGGTTTCTACCATGGGACAATAGTTCATGTTTGGTTTGTGCAGGTACGTACTGACACTCACATTATAGCCTTTTATTTTATTGTAGCAATGTCTGGTAAATATGCTATGTAATTTTATGAGCCTTTATCACTTTGTCCTACAGTAGATAAAGAACATGTACATGGAAGTGCACCAGAAGTGGTCCCTTAATACCTAAATGTTGGCACTTTCATTATAGAAAGATGTGCTTATTATTGGGGCCCAACGGTTTAGATTTTCGAACAAATAGCACTACACATCCAAAACAATTATGACATAGGCCCTCATTATGATGACGGCGGGGTACCGCACTGATGGTCGACAGAAGACTGCCAGAGCGGCGAAGCCCCTGCCAGCCGTATAACGATGTTTCCGCGTCCCAGCCTAGCAGGAAACAGGGCCTTTACATTGACGCCGGCTCCAAATGGAGCCAGCGCCAATGTGTCAGTGCGGCGGGTGCAGCAGCACCCGCCGTGCATTTCGTGCATTTCGCTGCGTATTTCGGGCAGTGAAATGCACGGCTGGGCTGTGCATGGGGGCCCCTGTACTGGGGCCCCTGCACTGCCAGGCATACTCATGGGCAGTGTAGGGGCCCCAGGGGGGCCCTGAGTCACCCATTTCTCCAGCATTTCCCTGGCGGTGTAAAACCGGAAGGAAAAGGCTGGCGGAATAGTACTCATAATCCGCAGGGCAGCGCTGCTTGCAGTGCTGTCCTGTTGGATCTGAAACGCCGCCACAGCCCGGCTGCTTGGTGGCGGGAGCATGGCGGTGATAGCATTTCCACCATGGCGGTTCCATCACGGTCATAATAGGGCAGGCAGACCACCACTACCACGGTGGTCAACCTGCCACTGTGAGTCTGGGTGTCCATGGACCGCCAGATTCATAATAAGGGGCCATAATTCTGCCGTGGACAACTTCGTGAGTGTTTCCTTTTTTGGCACTTCATTTATGATACTTCTTGTCCATTTACAATTTAACTATAACACATCTGATTGTTTTGAACACGGCCTGGACAAAGTGATGAACGGTTTGGGCAGCAAACTGTGGATAATCTAAACAGCAATACTGCTAGGATTTAATTTTCATATTTGAACAGAGTAGTTCCTTTTAACACTTTACGAAGTTGTAGAGTTACAAGCAAACGGTGTAAGATTATTAGTAGACTGTCCTCTCCACACAGAAATCAGTATTTTCCAGGGAAAGGGAAACTTGTGAATAAATTCGTCTCGCAGAGATCGGAAATGCCATTACCAGACAGAACACATGATGATATATAATGGGCATATATTACAACATTTCGAAACAGGAATGAGGGAGATAATGAAAAATTGAAGAAATGTACTTTTCCCTTTGACTAACATTAAAACAGAGGACATTTTAGGTGGGATACAACAACAATAAAGCCATATTTGGCTTTCAAAGTTGGGTGCCTCATGCTTATACTGTTGGCATGTATGAATTATTAATTTCCATTTTTGCAAAAGTGGTCGCCGAGGTGGCTTTTCTCCAATAAGAGACCACTCAGAGCCTGTTTGGGATTCACAGTCTGAGTTTAACCTGGGCATTGATAGGAGAAACATTTTGATGGAGGAAAAGGACACCATCTAAAGACGGCTGACATCTATGACAGATCACTTTTGGTGATGCTTGACATGTAGTCCTCATTTGCACTTTGTGCAACTTTTACATCAGATGACTACTTGAGGGCTATAACATTTTGAAGGAGAAAGAGTAAGCTTTTGTGCCACTGACTGCCAAAGGACCAAGGAATTACTATTGTTAGCTCTTATTTCCGTGTCTCTCAAAAGGAAATCATTGAGAAGGCAAACAGAAGCCATTATGCTGTGGCGAGGCTGGCAGCAGAGGTTCCACTCCCATACCACATGTCCAAACCATCACAACATTAACACTGCAATAACTTCTGTATCCCAGGCAAGAAGTAGTCAAGCAAATGAGGCACAGCCATACCACCCTTCTTCAGAAAGGTTAATAGAAGTGGATAGAAGATTATCTGTGCAGGGGCCGGAAAAAGTGAGGTTTGTACCAGGCAAACCGAGGCTTTCATTACGAGTATGCCAAACAACGGGCCTCGTTTTCACCACCCCACCCATGTGTTTTGTTTACCAGAGCTACTGGTAACTCTAAAATGTCGAAAATCCTGGATATTAGGAGTTGGAGCCTACATCACACACCACAGCCATTTGCTGGGCAGCAGACACAAGCCCTTTATCCCTTACCTTATTTTTAAGGTCCTCCATCCGACTCTGATGCAGTTTTTTAACACCCTGCTCCATACTGCACTTCCACGAAAGCGTCTCCCTTGGCTAGACATAACAAATAATGAAAATATTACTGAAACGTACTTCATAATCACGTCTCCTGTGAATGTTCTAATAATAGGACGTCAGGTGGTGGCTCGCCCCACAAGAGGTTGACAACAAACGCAGTAGACTAAGTAAAACATATATCTTTCCAAATATTAATTGAACCATCACTTAGGAGCATTTGGTATTTTTCTGACCACCATGAAGATATTGCTCTGAGGACCAGTTTATCTCGAAGTATAATAGCATGCTGCTATGATATCTTAAAGAAGAGCAACATTTGGGAATCCATTTAGACAAGTTTACTGTAACTTCAAAATTCATTCATATTCTAAGTAGTAACAGGGCCACTGCTAGGATTTTTTCTTTTAGTGGCATGTCGCCCCCCGAAGAATAATTCGAAATCTGTTTCAACTAAACCTTCTACACCCTCGGCGGTGGAGAAATGAGAAGGTTTAGTTGAAACAGATTTGGAATTATTCTTCATAAACGATTTCCGAGGAAACTTTGTGACAAATAGAACATTTCACCACAATTCAGAAGTGAATATTATTTAAAGACAATTTTACACGGGGTTCGGAAGTTGGGTCTTCCTTGAGTAAATTAATGGAGCTAGTAGGGTCTTTTTTGCACATTGATACGAACTGGACACACTTTGAAGAACAATAGAATAGCATATCATAAACATCATGTTTAACACAGATCAATAACTCCAATTGATGTCTGTAGCGCGTTTTTCTCAAACCAAGACACATTTACTTTGTTTGAAAGCTAACGTCTGAAAATAAGTAAATTGTTTTTCACCTTGCTTTCTGTATTTGGTGCACCATATCTATCCTGGACTTGACTTTAACGAATGAGTGCAGTCTTGGAATGATAGGCTTTATTTTCTTCTATTAACCAATTCATTTGACAACAATGTTTTGTAAGGGGGAAATTCAAGGACTCTGCATATGGTGTCCAACTGATAAATTCAGTTCAATGTCTATGTTAACTTTACAGGGAGAAATGGTCTGATTTTTGGGTGCAAATCCAATTTTTCAATTCACAAAAGGTGAATTTGCAATTGTATAGTGATTTATTCACCTGTAATATTAAATCTGTAACTTGTAATAATATTATGAATAATATTGCTCCCATAACCGTTAAAACGTACTACGAATAAGGGTTTATGTAAGATCCATAACACAATACATGCAGTAAACCTATACAATATTGCAATAGAAAAAAAAAAAGCATACTTTAAATTACATGTTAGAGCAATCATATGTTATAGAGTACGCAAAATGAAAACAAGTTACAGTTTTCACAACAGTGGAGTCCAAGGATACTTACCTTATTATTGTGATCATACTTTATATAATAATTTAATAGGCTCGTAATTACGTGATTGCTATACTTGCATTACTGGACTGATGTGTTCAGTCGACGGGAACTGGGAGGTAAGCAGATGTTTTAGAGTTGGAGTGTCTTGCAGAGTTTGTGCATCGACCCATTTGTGGGCAATCATACATTTTTCTACAACCCTTTTACACTTGGTGTAAAAGTGGAGCTATTACCACCAACAGGCTGGCGGTACATACCTCCACTATTATGTCATTGCCAAACCGCCAAGTCAACACACCGACTGCCACGGCAGTAACAACCGCCGGGCTGGAGACTACAGTCTCTAGCCTGGCAGCCGTCACTGGTATTTTGACCCTGCCCACCGCCATGGTTTCCGTGGTTTCTGTACCGCCAGGGACACCATGGGGGTAGGCACTATCAGTGCCAGGGAATTCCTTCCCTGGCACTGATAGGGGTCTCCCATGCCTCCCTCCCCCTCCCAAGAGTTCTTCCCCACCCTCCCTCTCCTGCCCCCCCACATATACACATACACACGCACATAAATGCACACCCATAAACACATGCTTACACACATTCACCCACGCATGCATACATTCATACACACTCACAGCAACACTCATGAACATACATCCAGGCACACACGCAATCAAACGATGTAGGAAAGTACCATCTTGCCTGGCATGTTACCCCCATATTTCACTGTATGTATGTTGTTTTAGTCCTTGTGTCATTGTGACCCTGCCAGGCAGGGCCCCAGTGCTCATAGTATGTGCCCTGTATGTGTTCCCTGTGTGGTGCCTAACTGTATCACAGAGGCTCTGCTAACCAGAACCTCAGTGTTTATGCTCTCTCTGCTTTCTAAAATTGTCACTGCAGGCTAGTGACTAATTTTACCAATTCTCATTGGCACACTGGTACACCCATATAATTCCCTTATATATATATATATATATATATATATATAGTACCTTATACATGGTATAGTACCTTATATATGGTACCTAGGTACCCAGGGTATTGGGGTTCCAGGAGATTCCTATGGGCTGCAGCATTTCTTTTGCCACCCATAGGGAGCTCAGACAATTCTTACACAGGCCTGCCACTGCAGCCTGAGTGAAATAACGTCCACGTTATTTCACAGCCATTTTCACTGCACATAAGTAACTTATAAGTCACCTATATGTCTAACCCTCACTTGGTGAAGGTTCGGTGCCAAGTTACTTAGTGTGTGGGCACCCTGGCACTAGCCAAGGTGCCCCCACATCGTTCAGGGCAAATTCCCCAAAGTTTGTGAGTGCGGAGACACCATTACACGTGTGCACTGCACATAGGTCACTACCTATGTGTAGTGTCACAAAGGTAACTCCGAACATGGCCGTGTAACATGTCTAAGATCATGGAATTGTCCCTTCAATACCATTCTGGTATTGGGGGGACAATTCCATAATCCTCCGGGTCTCTAGCACAGAACCCAGGTCCTGCCAAACTGCCTTTCCGTGGTTTGCACTGCAACTGCTGCTGCTGCCAACCCCTCAGACAGGATTCTGCCCTCCTGGGGTCTGGGCAGCCCACTCCAAGGTAGGCAGAACAAAGGATTTCCTCTGAGAGAGGGTGTTACACCCTCTCCCTTTGGAAATAGGTGTGAAGGGCTGGGGTGGAGTAGTCTCCCCTAGCCTCTGGAAATGCTTTGATGGGCACAGATGGTGCCCATCTCTGCATAAGCCAGTCTACACCGGTTCAGGGATCAACCAGCCCTGCTCTGGCACGAAACTGGACAAAGGAAAGGGGAGTGACCACTCCCCTGACCTGCACCTCCCAGGGGAGGTGCCCAGAGCTCCTCCAGTGTGTCCCAGACCTCTGCCGTCTTGGAATCAGAGGTGTTAGGGCACAATGGACACCTCTGAGTGGCCAGTGCCAGCAGGTGACGTCAGAGACCCCTACTGATAGGTTCTTGCCTCTCTTGGTAGCCAAACCTCCTTTCTTGGTAGCCAAACCTCCTTTTCTGACTATTTAGGGTCTCTCCTCTGGGCTATTCCTCAGATAACGAATGCAAGAGCTCACCAGAGTTCCTCTGCACTTCCCTCTTCGACTTCTGCCAAGGATCGACCGCTGACTGCTCCAGTAATCCTGCAAAACCGCAACAAAGTAGCAAGAGGACTACCAGCAACATTGTAGCGACTCATCCTGCCAGCTTTCTCGACTGTTTCCTGGTGGTGCATGCTCTGAGGGCTGTCTGCCTTCACCCTGCACTGGAAGCCAAGAAGAAATCTCCCGTGGGTCGACGGAATCTTCACCCCGGCTAACGCAGGCACCAAAAGACTGCATCACCGGTCCTCTGGGTCCCCTTTCATCCTGACGAGCTTGGGCCCTGGAACACAGGAGCTGGGTCCAAGTGTCTCCCACAGTCCAGTGGGCCTTCTGTCCAAATTTGGTGGAGGTAAGTTCTTGCCTCCCCAAGCCAGACAGCAAGCATGTGTACTGCGTGATTTGCAGCTGCTCCGGCTTCTGTGCACTTCTCCAAGGATTCCTTTGTGCACAGCCTAGCCTGGGTCCCCAGCAGTCCGTCCTGCAGTGCTCAACCCACTGAGTTGGACTCCAACGTCATGGGACCCTCCTTTTGTGACTCTGAGTTCACAGAACTTCCAAGTGCCTGCTCTAGTACTTCTGCTGGTGCTGCCTGCTTCTGCAGGGGCTCTCTGAGTTGCTGAGCACCCCCTCTGTCTCTTCCTCCAAGGGGCGACATCCTGGTCCTTCCTGGTCCCCAGCAGCACCCAAAAACCTCTACTGCGACCCTTGCAGCCAGCATGGCTTGTTTGCGATATTTCTGCATGGAAACACTTTTGCAACATCCAGCACGCCATGGGACATCTTCCATCCAACTGAGAAGTTCCTAGGCCTTTTCATTGTTGCAGAATCTTCAGCTTCTTACACCTGGAGGCAGCCCTTTTGCACCTTCATCTGGGGTTTCCTCGGCTCCTGCCCCCCCCCCCGGACACTATTGCGACTCTTGGTCTTGGTCCCCTTCCTTTTCAGGTCCTCAGGTCCAGGAATATGTCTTCAGTGTTTTGCTGGTGCTTGTGGGTCTTGCAGAATCCCCCTATCACGACTATTGTGTCTTTCTGGGATAGTAGGGTAACTTTACTCCTACTTTCTAGGGTCTTGGGGTGGGGTATTTTGGACACCCTTACTGTTTTCACACAGTCCCAGCTACCCTCTACAATCTCCCATAGGTCTGGGATCCATTCATGATTCACATTCCACTTTTGGAGTATATGGTTTGTGTTGCCCCTAGACCTATGTTTACCTATTGCATCCTATTGTGATTCTACATTGTTTTCACTACTTTTCTTACTGTTACTTACCTGTTTTGGGTCTGTGTACATATAACCTGTGTATATTACTTACCTCCTAAGTGAGGGTATTCTCTGAGATACTTTTGGCATATTGTCACTAAAATAAAGTACCTTCATTTTTAGTAACTGAGTATTGCGTTTTCTTATGATATAAGTGGTATAGTAGGAGCTTTGCATGTCTCCTAGTTCAGCCTAAGCTGCTTTGCCATAGCTACCTTCTATCAATCTAAGCTGCTAGAAACACCTCTATTCTACTAATAAGGGATAACTGGACCTGGCACAGGGTGTAAGTACCACAAGGTACCCACTATAAGCCAAGCCAGCATCCTACAAGGAGGAAAGAAAAACAAAGGGAAACATTGTTTAGGGCAAAATCACAGGGGTGACGATTGAGAGAAGAAATTGAAATGAAGGAATTCTAGAATGTAAAATGTAAGGGGAAAGGTTTGTGTGATGACAAGAGTCATCAGAGGAGGGATTGTTGGAGAATGATCTTTAAAATCAATATTAACATGAAAAGCTTGCAATATATTCTGTAATGAAGCTGCATAGAAATGTGTTAATGTAGGAAATAATGCACACGTCTGAAATGTGCCCACGGGGAGTAGCCACCAAAGTATACGAAGACTAATGAAACTTATTAATGATGAATTAATAATGTACTAACGTATGGATTTGTTTTAGCATATTATGATTAAAGTCATGTATTGGGGTTTTGCTAAATTAATCACTAGGCCTTAGTTAGCGAGGGTCTGGGCCTAGCTGCCTGGTCTCATATTAAACTGTACTGTGCTGCTTTCCTGAAGGACACAAAGCTGTACTTTTCCAGAATCTAGAGATATGTGTGTGTAGCCGTAGTAAATTCTTTCTCATGGGACCCGACTTCCTTAAGGAGACATTCTTGCTGAATGCAACAGTGTAATTCGTAACAGGTACAAGGCTGTCTGGAGTAGGAGAAAACAATGGGACTACTGACTGTAGTGTAAAGTGTAACTTTTCTTACCTGACATTCCCACCAATGAAGACGTCAATTAACTGAGCCAATCAACTGCATGAGAACTGTGTTTTGTGGAACATTCTGCAGCGCACATAGAAAGAGCAAAATGCTATGGATGATTGCTTGTCTGCAAGAAGGTGTCCTGTCCTGCACATAAACAATTATTCCAAAATGATGCTTTTGTACTTCTATGTGTGCTACATGTTGCAGCACACATAGAAGTGCCAAATCACCATTATAGATTGTTTATGTGCTGGAAGGGACACCTTCCTGCACATAAACAATCTATGCCCTCAATGCGGACAACCTTGCACTATGGTGCAGGGTTGCCAGTGTTGGTGCAGGCAACTTAATTAAGCACCAGCACAGGTGGAAACGCAGGGGTGTCACATATTCCTGTAAATACGGCGTGTTCTTGAGTTTCAAAAGTGGGGCATTGTGGCGCTACTATTTATGGCACAGCACTGCACCACTTTGGAATAAATCAGGGCCTTGGTTTCAGAGCCCTACCAAACAGGAAAGCAAAAGGATGGCACACTTGCAAAGGGCACACGATTGATCACGTAACCAGGCGGAAACGTGGAGAAAGCCAGAATAATTGACATGGCAGGAGTATATAGCATTTGAAAGCCATGCAGAAGACTTTCCTCCTATTAATTTATTTAAAGTTTGAGGATCGTGGAGTGGTATGAAATAATCACACTCCTTGACTCCCTCAACATTTAATTATTATGATTTTGAGAACATTTCAGATGTTTCTTAGTCTTCAAAATACATTCTTTGTTAGTACCACAAGTACCACAATACCAGCGTAGATATGGAAGATGCATTTCATTATTTGGTCTATGGGACACAGTAATGCTGAAAAACTGCATGCATCTTATTAACATGCAGAAAATATAAGCAGAGCTGTGGCTCAGCTACAGTGCCGCAATGTGGTTATACTTTTTGACTCTGTCGTCTGAGTGCTGGCTGTATCAAATCATGCTACACTACTTGTTGAAAAACTATACAGTATTTAACAAGAGGACAATCATTGCCCAGGAGCATGAGACATCAATTACGGCTGCAGGTTTTTAAAGGTTATGTATGGAGGCAGCCTTTTAGGAATCATATATTTGGACATTTGATTACAAAGGATATATCCTTGCTACACTGTCCCTGTCACTTCTTTTTAAATAAATTGGACTCAGATGATGATGTCAGTGCCAATCACACTTTTCTATATAGAAAACAGTTTTGTAAAAGCAGCACTGGCTCTTTTAAGGAATATGGGTAGGTTTTAAAAAATGTTTTCCATTTTGGAATGCAGTCATATGGATAGCTGTGTGCTGTCCCTTGCAGACCGCCACCCACGAGATTGGCACCAGTCACAGAGGGTCGCATATTGACACCTGCCTAATAAATATTAATCAGGCAGGCCACTCTGCAACCACCTGCGATTCAGCCTTTTGTGACCTGACATAGTAGTACATAGATTGGTTTGCAAAAATGCCATTCAATTTGTAAAAGAAAAGTCAATGCACAACTTACAACCACTTCTTATGACTGGAATAATATATCAGGTCCCCAACTTGCTTATAGAGATGGATGCCAATTGTGCTCACTCCTTTTTTGTTGTCATACCTAGAGGCAAGTTTCTGTTGAAATCTGCATAATGCATAATAATACATATTTAAGGTGTTTAAACAGCAGCAAGGTATACAGTGAAGTATGTCTGCTATGTGCACATTTACTAGTCAATCAAGTTGTGCATACTGCTTGCTACTTAGCCTGTCACCGGTGTAGGAAGCTGGCCTGGCTTGTGGTGGGTACCAGAGGTACTTACACCTTGTGCCAGGTCCAGTTATCTCTTATTAGTGTAGAAGAGGTGTTTCTAGCAGCTTAGGCCGATAGAAGGTAGCTATGGCAAAGCAGCTTAGGCTGAACTAGGAGACATGTAAAGCTCCTACTACACCACTGGTGTCATATGCACAATATCATAAGAAAACACAATACACAGAAGTACTAAAAATAAAGGTACTTTATTTTTATGACAATATGGCAAAAAAGTATCTCAGTGAGTACCCTCAGTATGAGGATAAGATATATACACAAGATATATGTACACAAACCAAAATTATGCAGGTAATAGCAAGAAAAGTAATGCAAGCAGTGTAAAATTACAGTAGATTGCAATAAGATCACATAGGTATAGGGGCAACACAAACCATATACTCCAAAAGTGGAATGCGAACCACAAATGGACCCCAAACCTATGTGAGCTTGTAGATGTCGCTGGGACTGTAAGAAAACAGTGAGGGTTAGAAAAATAGCCCATCCCAAGACCCTGAAAGGTAGGTGTAAAGTGCACCTACTACCCCCAGAGAGCACAGAACTTGTGATAAGGGGGATTCTGCATGAAGAACAAACACCAGCAATGCAACAACAGTGGATTTCCGGACCTGAGTACCTGTAAGACAAAGGGACCAAGTCCAATATTCGCGACAGTGTCGAGAGCCCAGGAAATGCCAGCTGGATGGAAGAAGCTTGGAGTTCTACAAGAAAGAAGATTGCTAGGGTCTTCTTCTTTGGAAGACGGATGTCCCACATTGCGATGAAGCTTGCAGAGGTGTTTACCACAAAGGAAGACCGCAAACAAGCCTTGCTAGCTGCAAGGGTCGTGGTAGAGGTTTTTGGGTGCTGCTGTGGCCCAGGAGGGACAAGGATGTCGCCACTTGGAGGAGGAGACAGAGGGGGCGCACAGCAACTCAGGAAGCTCTCACAGAAGCAGGAAGCACCCGCAGAAGTACCTGAACAGGCACTTGGAAGAAGAGTGAACCAGAGTCCATGCGAAGTCACAAAAGGGAGTTCCACGACGCCGGAGGACAACTCAGAAGGTTGTGCACTGCAGGTTAGAGTGTCGGGGACCCAGGCTTGGCTGTGCACAAAGGAAATCCTGGAAGAGTGCACAGGAGCCGGAGCAGCTACAAATCATGCACAACCCAGCAATGCAGTCTAGCGTGGGGAGGCAATGACTTACCTCCACCAAACTTGGACTGAAGAGTCACTGGACTGTGGGAGTCACTTGGACAGAGTTGCTGAGTTCCAGGGACCACGCTCATCGTGCTGAGAGGGGACCCAGAGGACCAGTGTTGCAGTCTTTTGGTGCCTGCAGTTGCAGGGGGAAGATTCCGTCGACCCACAAGAGATTTCTTCAGAGCTCCTGGTGCAGAGAGGAGGCAGGCTACCCCCAGAGCATGCACCACCTAGAAACAGTCGAGAAAGCCGGCAGGATGAAGCGATACAAGGTTGCTAGTAGTCGTCTTGCTACTTTGTTGCGGTTTTGCAGGCGTCCTGAGCAGTCAGCGGTCGATCCTTTGGTAGAAGGTGAAGAGGGAGATGCAGAGGAACTCTGATGAGCTCTTGCATTCGTTATCTGGTTAGATCCCCAAAGCAGAGACCCTAAATAGCCAGAAGAGGAGGTTTGGCTATCTAGGAAGGAGGATTGGCTACCAAGAGAGGTAAGAGCCTATCAGAAGGAGCCTCTGATGTCACCTGCTGGCACTGGCCACTCAGAGCAGTCCAGTGTGCCACAGACACCTCTGTTTCCAAGATGGCAGAGGTCTGGGACACACTGGAGGAGCTCTGGGCACCTCCCCTAGGAGGTGCAGGTCAGGGGAGTGGTCACTCCCCTTTCCGTTGTCCAGTTTCACGCCAGAGCAGGGCTGGGGGATCCCTAAACCGGTGTAGACTGGCTTACGCAGAGATGGGCACCATCTGTGCCCATCAAAGCATTTCCAGAGGCTGGGGGAGGCTACTCCTCCCCAGCCTTCACACCTATTTCCAAAGGGAGAGGGTGTTACACCCTCTCTCAGAGCAAATCCTTTGTTCTGCCTTCCTGGGTCAGGGCGGCCTGGACCCCAGCAGGGCAGAAACCTGTCTGAGGGGGGTGGCAGCAGCAGCAGCTGCAGTGGAGACTCCGGAAAGGCATTTTGGCAGTACCCCGGTTCTGTGCTAGAGACCCAGGGGATCATGGAATTGTCCCTCCAATGCCATAATGGCATTGGGGTGACAATTCCATGATCTTAGACATGTTACATGACCATCTACAGAGTTACCATTGTGATGCTGTACATAGGTAGTGACCTATGTACAGTGCACACGTGTAATGGTGTCCCCGCACTCACAAAGTCCGGGGAATTTGCCTTGAACGATGTGGGGTCACCTTGGCTAGTGCCAGGGCTCCCACACACTAAGTAACTTTGCACCTAACCTTCTCCAGGTGAAGGTTAGACATATAGGTGACTTATAAGTTACTTAAGTGCAGTGGTAAATGGCTGTGAAATAAAGTGGACGTTATTTCACTCAGGCTGCAGTGGCAGGACTGTGTAAGAATTGTCAGAGCTCCCTATGGGTGGCAAAAGAAATGCTGCAGCTCATAGGGATCTCCTAGAACCCCAATACCCTGGGTACCTCAGTACCATATACTAGGGAATTATATGGTGTACCCGTATGCCAATGTGAATTGGTAAAATTAGTCACTAGCCTGTTAGTGACAAATTTGGAAAGCAGAGAGAGCATAACCACTGAGGTTCTGGTTAGCTTAGCCTCAGTGAGACAGTTAGGCATCACACAGGGAACACATACAGGGCACATACTTCTGAGCACTGGGGCCCTGCCTAGCAGGGTCCCAGTGACACATAGACGAAAACAACATATATAAAGTGAAATATGGGGGTAACATGCCAGGCAAGATGGTACTTTCCTAGACAACCCGCCCGCCCCCAAACGAAGGACATTAAGACTAGCCATGACCTGATGAGTCTTCATTGCCTAAGTGGAAATATCTAAAGAGTCCATCTGCATTGGAGTGGGTACTCCCAGGTCTATGTTCCACTGTATAGTCCATTCCCTGTAGAGATATGGACCACCTCAACAATTTAGGGTTTTCTCCTTTCATTTGTTTTAGCCAAAGTAGAGGTTTGCGATCTGTCTGAACAATAAAGTGAGTGCCAAACAGGTATGGCCTCAACTTTTTCAATGCCCAGACCACAGCAAAGGCCTCCCTCTCAATGGCAGACCAACGCTTTTCTCTAGGGGTCAACCTTCTGCTGATAAAAGCAACTGGTTGATCCTGGCCCTCAGAATTCAGCTGTGATAAGCATGCCCCTACCCCTAATTCAGATGCATCAGATTGAACAATGAAGTTCTTGGAGTAACATGGGCTTTTTAGGACAGGTGCAGAGCACATGGCCTGTTTGAGCTCCTCAAAAGCTTTCTGGCAGCTAGCTGTCCATTATACCTTTTTAGGCATCTTCTTACTTGTGAGATCATTAACAGGGGCTGCAATGGAGCCATAGTTTTTTATGAATCTCCTGTAATAGCCAGTGAGGCCTAAGAAGGCTCTCACCTGGGTCTGTGTTGTAGGGGGAACCCAATCCATGATTGTCTGTTTTTTCCCTTGCAGTGGCGCAATCTGTTCTCCACCTACCAGGTGTCCCAGATAAACCACCTTTCCCTGCCCTATCTGGCACTTTGAGGCCTTGATAGCGAGGCCTGCCTTTTGCAAGGCCTCCAAAACTTTCCAAAGGTGGACCAGGTGCTCATCCCAAGTGGAGCTAAAGACAGCTATATCATCTAGATATGCTGCACTAAAAGCCTCCAACCCTTGCAGGACTGTGTTCACCAACCTCTGAAAAGTGGCAGGTGCATTTTTCAAACCAAAGGGCATCACTGTAAATTGGTAGTGCCCTCCTAAAGTTGAAAATGCAGTTTTAGGTTTAGCATCCTCAGGCAATTTGATCTGCCAATACCCTGCAGTCAAATCAAAGGTGCTTAGATACTTGACAGACGCCAGTGTATCTATGAGCTCATCTGCCCTGGGTATAGGGTGAGCATTAGTTTTTGTTACCTGATTGAGACCTCTGTAGTCTACACAAAACCTCATCTCCCTTTTTCCATCTTTTGAGTGGGGCTTTGGTACAAGCACCTCAGGACTCGCCCATGGGCTATCAGAAGGTTCAACCACTCCGAGATCAAGCATTTTCTGAACCTCTTGTTTTATGCAGTCCCTGACATGGTCAGGCTGCCAATAGATTTTACTTTTGACAGGCATGCTGTCTCCAGTATCAATTGTGTGTTCACACCAAGATGTGGTGCCTGGCACAGTTGAAAAGAGTTCAGAAAATTGTCCAAGGAGATTTATGCAGTTGTCTTTCTGTTCTGCAGTCAAGACAATCTGGCAAAAATACTTCCTCCACTAAAGCATCCTCTTCAGTGGAGGAGAAGAGATCAGGGAGAGGGTCACTCTCTTCTTCCTGTCCTTCATCTGTTGCCATGAGCAGGGTGAGATCAGCCCTGTCATAGTAGGGTTTTAGGCGGTTGACATGAATCACCCTAAGGGGACTCCTGGCAGTGCCCAGGTCTACCAGATAGGTAACCTCACCCTTTTTCTCAACAATTAGATGGTGTAGGAGGCTGGACTGGCTCGTAGTGAGTACCAAGGGGTACTTACACCTTGCACCAGGCCCAGGTATCCTTTATTAGTGTATAGGGGTGTCTAGCAGCTTAGGCTGATAGAAAATGGTAGCTTAGCAGAGCAGCTTAGGCTGAACTAGGAGACGAGCGAAGCTCCTACAGTACCACTAGTGTCACTTGCACAATATCATAAGAAAACACAATACACAGATATACTAAAAATAAAGGTACTTTATTTTTATGACAATATGCCAAAGTATCTCAGTGAGTACCCTCAGTATGAGGATAGCAAATATACACAAGATATATGTACACAATGCCAACAATATGCAGTATAGCAATAGAAAACAGTGCAAACAATGTATAGTTACAATAGGATGCAATGGGGGCACATAGGGATAGGTGCAACACAAACCATATACTCCAAAAGTGGAATGCGAACCACGAATTAACCCCAAACCTATGGGACATTGTAGAGGGTCGCTGGGACTGTAAGAAAACAGTGAGGGTTAGAAAAATAGCCCACCCCAAGACCCTGAAAAGTGAGTGCAAAGTGCACTAAAGTTCCCCAAAGAGCACAGAAGTCGTGATAGGGGAATTCTGCAGGAAAGACCAAAACCAGCAATGCAACAATGATGGATTTCCATACGAGAGTACCTGTGGAACAAGGGGACCAAGTCCAAAAGTCACGATCAAGTCGAGAGTGGGCAGATGCCCAGGAAATGCCAGCTGTGGGTGCAAAGAAGCTGCCACTGGACAGTAGAAGCTGAGGATTCTGCAAGAACGACAAGGGCTAGAAACTTCCCCTTTGGAGGATGGATGTCCCACATCGTGAAGAGTCGTGCAGAAGTGTTTTCCTGCAGAAAGACTGCAAACAAGCCTTGCTAGCTACAAAGCTTGCGGTTAGGATTTTTGGATGCTGCTGTGGCCCAGGACGGACCAGGATGTCGCCAATTGCGTGAGGGGACAGAAGGGGCATCCAGCAAGACAAGGAGCTCTCTCAGGAGGAGGCAGCACCCACAGAAGTGCCGGAACAGGCACTACGAAGTGGAGTGAAACAGTGCTCACCCAAAGTTGCATAAGAGAGTCCCACGCCGCCGAAGGACAACTCAGGAGGTCGTGCAATGCAGGCTAGAGTGCTGTGGACCCAGGCTTGGCTGTGCACAAAGGAAATCCTGGAAAAGTGCACAGGAGCCGGAGTAGCTGCAAAACACGCGGTTCCCAGCAATGCAGTCTGGCGTGAGGAGGCAAGGACTTACCTCCACCAAACTTGGACTGAAGAGTCACTGGACTGTGGGAGTCACTTGGACAGAGTTGCTGAGTTCAAGGGACCTCGCTTGTCGTGCTGAGAGGAGACCCAGAGGACCGGTGATGCAGTTCTTTGGTGCCTGCGGTTGCAGGGGGACGATTCCGTCAACCCACAGGAGATTTCTTCGGAGCTTCTAGTGCAGAGAGGAGGCAGACTACCCCCACAGCATGCATCACCAGGAAAACAGTCGAGAAGGCGGCAGGATCATCGTTACAGTGTCGCAGTAGTCGTCTTTGCTACTTTGTTGCAGTTTTTCAGGCTTCCAGAGCGGTCAGCAGTCGATTCCTTGGCAGAAGGTGAAGAGAGAGATGCAGAGGAACTCTGATGAGCTCTTGCATTCGTTATCTAAGGAATTCCCCAAAGCAGAGACCTTAAATAGCCAGAAAAGAGGGTTTGGCTACTTAGGAGAGAGGATAGGCTAGCAACACCTGAAGGAGCCTATCAGAAGGAGTCTCTGGCGTCACCTGCTGGCCCTGGCCACTCAGAGCAGTCCAGTGTGCCAGCAGCACACTGGAGGAGCTCTGGGCACCTCCCAGGGGAGGTGCAGGTCAGGGGAGTGGTCACTCCCCTTTCCTTTGTCCAGTTTCGCGCCAGAGCAGGGCTGAGGGGTCCCTGAACCGGTTTAGACTGGCTTATGCAGAAATGGGCACCATCTGTGCCCATCAAAGCATTTCCAGAGGCTGGGGGAGGCTACTCCTCCCCTGCCTTAACACCTTTTTCCAAAGGGAGAGGGTGTAACACCCTCTCTCTGAGGAAGTCCTTGGTTATGCCTTCCTGGGCCAAGCCTGGCTGGACCCCAGGAGGGCAGAAACCTGTCTGAGGGGTTGGCAGCAGCTGCAGTGAAACCCCTGAAAAGGCAGTTTGGCAGTACCAGGGTCTGTGCTACAGACCACTGGGATCATGGGGTTGTGCCAACAATGCCAGGATGGCATTGAGGGGGCAATTCCATGATCATAGACATGTTACATGGCCATATTCGGAGTTACCATTGTGAAGCTACACATAGATAGTGACTTATGTGTAGTGCACATGTGTAATGGAGTCCCCGCACCCACAAAGTCGGGGAATTGGCACTGAACAATGTGGGGGCTCCTTGGCTAGTGCCAGGGTGCCCTCACACTAAGTAACTTTGCACCTAACCTTTACCAGGTAAAGGTTAGACATATAGGTGACTTATAAGTTACTTAAGTGCAGTGTAAAATGGCTGTGAAATAACGTGGACGTTATTTCACTCAGGCTGCAGTGGCAGGCCTGTGTAAGAATTGTCAGAGTTCCCTATGGGTGGCAAAAGAAATGCTGCAGCCCATAGGGATCTTCTGGAACCCCAATACCCTGGGTACCTCAGTACCATATACTAGGGAATTATAAGGGTGTTCCAGTATGCCAATGTAAATTGGTAAAATTGGTCACTAGCCTGTTAGTGACAATTTGGAAAGAAATGAGAGAGCATAACCACTGAGGTTCTGGATAGCAGAGCCTCAGTGAGACAGTTAGTCATAACACAGGTAACACATTCAGGCACACTTATGAGCACTGGGGCCCTGGCTGGCAGGGTCCCAGTGACACATACAACTAAAACAACATATATACAGTGAAAAATGGGGGTAACATGCCAGGCAAGATGGTACTTTCCTACACAACCCCCCCCCCCCCAAACGAAGGACAATAAGACTAGTCATTACCTGATGGGTCTTCATTGTCTAAGTGGAAATATCTGGAGAGTCCATCTGCATTGGAGTGGGTACTCCCAGGTCTATGTTCCACTGTATAGTCCATTCCCTGTAGGGATATGGACCACCTCAACAATTTAGGATTTTTACCTTTCATTTGTTTTAGCCAAAGTAGAGGTTTGTGGTCTGTCTAAACAATGAAATGAGTGCCAAACAGGTATGGCCTCAACTTCTTCAGTGCCCAGACCACAGCGAAGGCCTCCTTCTCTATGGCAGACCAACGCTTTTCTCTAGGGGTCAACCTCCTGCTGATAAAAGCAACAGGTTGATCCTGGCCCTCAGAATTAAGTTGTGATAAGACTGCCCCTACCCCTAAGTCAGATGCATCAGTTTGGACAATGAATTTCTTGGAGTAACAGGGGCTTTTCAGGACAGGTGCAGAGCACATGGCCTGCTTCAGCTCCTCAAAAGCTTTCTGACAGTTTGCTGTCCATAATACCTTCGTAGGCATTTTCTTTGATTTGAGGTCATTAAGAGGGGCTGCAATGGAGCCATAGTTCTTTATGAACCTCCTATAGTGCCCAGTGAGGCCTAAAAAGGCTCTCACCTGAGTCTGGGTTGTAGGGGGAACCCAATCTATAATAGTTTGGATTTTCCCCTGAAGTGGTGCAATCTGTTCTCCACCTACCAGGTGTCCCATATAAACCACCTTCCCCTGCCCTATCTGGCACTTTGAAGCCTTGATAGTGAGGCCTGCCTTTTGCAGGGCCTCCAAAACTTTCCATAGGTGGACCAGGTGATCATCCCAGCTGGAGCTAAAGACAGCTATATCATCTAGATATGCTGCACTAAAAGCTTCCAGCCCTTGCAGGACTGTGTTCACCAACCTCTGAAAAGTGGCAGGTGCATTTTTCAATCCAAAAAGCATTACTGTGAATTGGTAATGGCCTCCAATGGTTGAAAATGCAGTTTTTGCTTTTGCATCTTCTGATAATTTGATCTGCCAATACCCTGCAGTCAAATCAAAAGTGCTTAGATACTTGGCAGATGCCAGTGTATCTATTAGCTCATCTGCCCTGGGTATAGGGTGAGCATCACTTTTGGTTACCTGGTTGAGACCTCTGTAGTCAACACAAAACCGCATTTCCTCCTTTCCATCCTTGGAATGAGGTTTTGGTACAAGTACCACAGGAGAGGCCCATGGACTTTCAGAGTGCTCAACCACTCCCAGTTCAAGCATTTTCTGCACTTATTGCTTTATGCAGTCTCTGACATGGTCAGGCTGCCTATAGATCTTACTTTTGACAGGCAAGCTGTCTCCAGTATCTATAGTGTGCTCACACCAAGAAGTGGTACCTGGCACAGTAGAGAAGTGTTCAGAAAACTGACCCAGGAGATTTATGCAGTGGTCTTTCTGCTCAGCAGTAAGACAATCTGCCAGTACTACACCTTCCACTAGATCATCTTGTTCTGTGGAAGAGAAGAGATCAGGGAGAGGGTCACTCTCTTCTTCCTGTCCCTCATCAGTTGCCATGAGCAGGGTGAGATCAGCCCTGTCATAGTAGGGTTTCAGGCGATTGACATGGAGCACCCTAAGGGGACTCCTGGCAGTGCCTAAGTCAACTAAGTAGGTGACTTCATCCTTCTTTTCAACAATTATGTGGGGTCCACTCCATTTATCTTGGAGTGCTCTTGGGGCCACAGGCTCCAAGACCCACACTTTCTGCCCTGGTTGGTACTGAACCAAAACAGCCTTCTGGTCATGCCATTGCTTTTGGAGCTCTTGGCTGGCCTGAAGGTTTTTACTGGCCTTTTTCATGTACTCAGCCATCCTTGATCTGAGGCCAAGTACATAGTCCACTATGTCTTGCTTTAGAGCTTTTAAAGGTTGTTCCCAACCCTCCTTAACAAGTGTTAGAGGACCTCTCACAGGGTGACCAAATAGGAGTTCAAAGGGGCTGAAGCCCACTCCTTTCTGGGGTACCTCCCTGTAAGCAAAAAGGAGGCAAGGTAACAGGATATCCAATCTCCTGCGGAGTTTTTCAGGGAGTCCCATAATCATGCCTTTGAGAGTTTTGTTAAATCTCTCCACCAGTTCATTTGTTTGTGGATGATAGGGTGTGGTGAACTTGTATGTAACACCACACTCCTTCCACATGGCCTTTAAGTAAGCAGACATGAAATTGCTTCGCCGTCTGATACCACCTCTTTTGGGAAGCCCACCCTGGAAAAGATTCCCAGGAGGGCCTTTGCCACTGCAGGAGCTGTAGTGGTCCTTAGAGGAATAGCTTCAGGATATCTGGTGGCATGGTCCACTACCACCAAGATACACCTATTGCCTGAAGCAGTAGGAGGGTCAAGGGGGCCAACTATGTCAACCCCTACCCTTTCAAAGGGAACCCCAACCACAGGCAGTGGAATAAGGGGTGCCTTTGGAGTGCCACCTGTCTTGCCACTGGCTTGACAGGTTTCACAGGACTT
This sequence comes from Pleurodeles waltl, assembly GCF_031143425.1. Classification (NCBI taxonomy): domain Eukaryota; kingdom Metazoa; phylum Chordata; class Amphibia; order Caudata; family Salamandridae; genus Pleurodeles; species Pleurodeles waltl. The sequence goes on from NC_090440.1 coordinate 1,311,476,060, forward strand.
ACAAAATTCCTTTGTGTCCTCTGACATTCTAGGCCAATGAAACAAGGGAACAAGCCTGTCACAAGTTTTAATTTGCCCCAAATGTCCAGCTAAGGGAATGTCGTGGGCTAGAGTTAGGAGGAACTTTCTGTACTCCTGAGGAATCACCAATCTCCTGGCAGCTCCAGGTTTTGGATCCCTTGCTTCAGTGTACAAGAGGTTGTCCTCCCAGTAAACTCTGTGAGAGTCACTGACATCCCCATTTGCTTGTTTGACAGCTTGCTGCCTTAGACCCTCTAGTGTGGGACAGGTATGCTGTACTACACACAGCTCCTCCCTGGCAGGCCCCCCTCCACCCAAAAGCTCGGCAGTGTCTGCTTCCAGCTCTTCTGGTGTAGGTTCTGCACAGGGTGGAAATTCTTCTTCCTCAGAATTAGAATCCACTGTAGAGGGAGGGATAGTAGGTAGTGTTTTACCTTTACTAACCCTAGCTTTAGGGAGCACTTGGTCCATTCGTCCAGGATCCAAGTCACCCTGTCCTTTTTGCTTTTCGGCCTGAGCCCTGGTCAAAGCAAAAATATGCCCTGGAATGCCCAGCATTGCTGCATGAGCCTCCAACTCCACTTCTGCCCAAGCTGATGTCTCTAAATCATTTCCTAATAGACAGTCTACAGGTAAATCTGAGGCAACCACAACTTTCTTTGGGCCAGTACCCCCCCCCCAGTTGAGATTCACAACAGCCATGGGGTGGCTAAGGGTGTTGTTATGAGCATCGGTTACTTGGTACTGGTGACCAAGTAGGTGTTGTTCAGGGTGGACCAGTTTCTCTATTACCATTGTAACACTGGCACCTGTGTCCCTGTAGGCCTGAACCTCAACACCATTTATTAGGGGTAGTTGCTTGTACTTATCCATGTTAAGGGGACAAGCAACCAAGGTGGCTAAATCAATAGCCCCCTCAGAGACTAACACAGCCTCTGTGGTCTCCCTAATCAGATCAACCCCAACTAAATTACCAAAAGTGAGCCCAGCTACTCCCTTGGATTGGCTATTAGTAGGTTTGCTCTCACCACCACTGCTATTACTAGGGGCACTAGGTGTAGCAGCAGGGGTTGTAGTGGTAGGAGGCTTGGTGCTTTTCTTTGGACAACTGGGATCTGTTGTCCAATGGCCTTTTATTTTACATAAATAGCACCATGGTTTCTTTTCTTTGTTTTGATTTGAAGAGGATTTGGGCCCACCACCCCCACCAGAGTGTTTTTGTGGGCCTGATGAAGACTCATTTTTAGATTTGTCCCCAGCCTTGTCAGAAGACTTACCATCCTTCTTCTTGCCATCTTTGTCACCCCCTGTATGAACTTTTCTGTTCACCCTTGTTCTGACTCATTTGTCTGCCTTCTTTCCCAATTCTTGGGGAGAGGTCAGATCAGAGTCCACCAAGTACTGGTGCAACAAATCAGACACACAATTATTAAGAATATGCTCTCTCAGGATTAAGTTATACAGGCTTTCATAATCAGTAACTTTACTGCCATGTAACCACCCCTCCAAGGCCTTCACTGAATGGTCAACAAAGTCTACCCAGTCTTGTGAAGACTCCTTTTTGGTTTCTCTGAACTTCATCCTGTACTGTTCAGTGGTTATGCCATAACCATCTAGGAGTGCATTCTTAAGAACTTTGAAATTATTGGCATCACTTTCTTTTACAGTAAGGAGCCTATCCCTACCCTTTCCACTAAATGATAGCCATAGGATAGCAGCCCACTGCCTTTGAGGGACATCCTGTACAACACAGGCCCTCTCAAGTGCAGCAAACCACTTGATAATGTCATCCCCCTCCTTATAAGGGGGAACTATCTTGTGCAGATTCCTAGAATCATGCTCTCTTGCAGGATGACTATGGGGAATACTGCTGCTGCCACCATGGGTTTTGTAACCCAATTTTCTGTCTTTCTCTTTCTATTTCTAAGGCCTGCCTATCTAAATCCAGCTGTTGCTTCTTGAGCTTCAGCCTGGATTCTTCCACTCTCAATCTATTGAGCTCCCTTTCTAACACTCTGTCATCAGGGTGGGTGGGTGGGGCATGCCTTGAAACAGAAGTATGGTGAGAACGAACAGAAGGAGACCTGTCCCTAACAGATGGCACTCTAACAGCCTGGCTAACAGAAACAGCACTTCTACTATGATGAGAAGGAATACTCTTACTGTGATGTGAAGCAACACTATTACTGTGATGTGACTCTACATCAGTACCAGCTATGCTAGGTGGTCTGCTAATGGGCAGGCTAGGAAGTTTCCCTTCTAAATCTTTTGCTAGGGGTGCCCCAGGGTCAGATTGGGAACCATCAGCTAATTTCTCAACAGAAGTGCCAACTCTGGTCTTATCTTGTTCAATGAGCATATTAACCAATAGTTCTCTAGAGGGATTCTTCCCTACAGTTAAACCTCTTTCTATGCAGAGACTCCTTGCTCCTTTCCAGCTAAGGTGATCATAAGCAAGTTTGGACAGATCAACAGTTTGGCCTGTGCCAGACATTTTAGAAAGTGTTTAAGCGATAGAAAAAGTGAGAAAAGGTTTTCAGAACTTTTTGAAAGACAAAAAAAACTTTTTTTAAAAACTTTTAAAGAACTTTGTAGAAAGTTTAGAGGTACTTTTCAGCACTTAGCAAAGAAGTGAAAGGAGAAAAGCAAAACTTTTTGGTTAGGTGTACATACACTGAACTTGTTTTGTATATTTTTCTCTTATGAAAAGTACAATGATAAAAGTGGTAAGTAGTTGCAAAGTACTTATCCCACCGCTGCACAACCAATGTAGGAGGCTGGACTGGCTTGTAGTGAGTACCAAGGGGTACTTACACCTTGCACCAGGCCCAGGTATCCCTTATTAGTGTATAGGGGTGTCTAGCAGCTTAGGCTGATAGAAAATGGTAGCTTAGCAGAGCAGCTTAGGCTGAACTAGGAGACGAGTGAAGCTCCTCCAGTACCACTAGTGTCACTTGCACAATATCATAAGAAAACACAATACACAGATATACTAAAAATAAAGGTACTTCATTTTTATGACAATATGCCAAAGTATCTCAGTGAGTACCCTCAGTATGAGGATAGCAAATATACACAAGATATATGTACACAATACCAAAAATATGCAGTATAGCAATAGAAAACAGTGCAAACAATGTATAGTTATAATAGGATGCAATGGGGGCACATAGGGTTAGGGGCAACACAAACCATATACTCCAAAAGTGGAATGCGAACCACGAATGGACCTCAAACCTATGTGACCTTGTAGAGGGTCGCTGGGACTGTAAGAAAACAGTGAGGGTTAGAAAAATAGCCCACCCCAAGACCCTGAAAAGTGAGTGCAAAGTGCACTAAAGTTCCCCAAAGAGCACAGAAGTCGTGATAGGGGAATTCTGCAGGAAAGACCAAAACCAGCAATGCAACAACTATGGATTTCCAGACGAGGGTACCTGTGGAACAAGGGGACCAAGTCCAAAAGTCACGATCAAGTCGAGAGTGGGCAGATGACCAGGAAATGCCAGCTGTGGGTGCAAAGAAGCTGCCACTGGACAGTAGAAGCTGAGGATTCTGCAAGAACGACAAGGGCTAGAAACTTCCCCTTTGGAGGATGGATGTCCCACGTCGTGAAGAGTCGTGCAGAAGTGATTTCCTGTAGAAAGACTGCAAACAAGCCTTGCTAGCTGCAAAGCTTGCGGTTAGGGTTTTTGGATGCTGCTGTGGCCCAGGAGGGACCAGGATGTCGCCAATTGCGTGAGGGGACAGAGGGGGCGTCCAGCAAGAGAAGGAGCCCTATCAGAAGCAGGCAGCACCCATAGAAGTGCCGGAACAGGCACTACAAATTGGAGTGAAACAGTGCTCACCTGAAGTTGCACAAGAGAGTCCCAGGCCGCCGGAGGACAACTCAGGAGGTCGTGCAATGCAGGTTAGAGTGCCGTGGACCCAGGCTTGGCTGTGCACAAAGGAAATCCTGGAAAAGTGCACAGGAGCCAGAGTAGCTGAAAAACACGCCGTTCCCAGCAATGCAGTCTGGCGTGGGGAGGCAAGGATTTACCTCCACCAAACTTGGACTGAAGAGTCACTGGACTGTGGGAGTCACTTGGACAGAGTTGCTGAGTTAAAGGGACCTTGCTCGTCGTGCTGAGGGGAGACCCAGAGGACTGGTGATGCAGTTCTTTGGTGCCTGCGGTTGCAGGGAGACGATTCCGTCGACCCACGGGAGATTTCTTCGGAGCTTCTAGTGCAGAGAGGAGGCAGACTACCCCCACAGCATGCACCACCAGGAAAACAGTTGAGAAGGCGGCAGAATCAGCGTTACAGTGTCGCAGTAGTCGTCTTTGCTACTTTGTTGCAGTTTTGCAGGCTTCCAGCATGGTCAGCAGTCGATTCCTTGGCAGAAGGTGAAGAGACAGATGCAGAGGAACTCTGATGAGCTCTTGCATTCGTTATCTAAGGGATTCCCCAAAGCAGAGACCCTAAATAGCCAGAAAAGAGGGTTTGTCTACTTAGGAGAGAGGAGAGGCTAGCAACAACTGAAGGAGCCTATGAGAAGGAGTCTCTGACGTCACCTGCTGGCCCTGGCCACTCAGAGAAGTCCAGTGTGCCAGCAGCACCTCTGTTTCCAAGATGGCACCGGTCTGGAGCACACTGGAGGAGCTCTGGGCACCTCCCAGGGGAGGTGCAGGTCAGGGGAGTGGTCACTCCTCTTTCCTTTGTCCAGTTTCGTGCCAGAGCAGGGCTGAGGGGTCCCTGAACCGGTGTAGACTGGCTTATGCAGAAATGGGCACCATCTGTGCCCATGAAAGCATTTCCAGAGGCTGGGGGAGGCTACTCCTCCCCTGCCTTAACACCTTTTTCCAAAGGGAGAGGGTGTAACACCCTCTCTCTGAGGAAGTCCTTTGTTCTGCCTTCCTGGGCCAAGTCTGGCTGGACCCCAGGAGGGCAGAAACCTGTCTGAGGGGTTGGCAGCAGCAGCAGCAGCTGCAGTGAAACCCCTGAAAAGGCAGTTTGGCAGTACCCGGGTCTGTGCTAGAGACCCGTGGGATCATGGGATTGTGCCAACTATGCCAGGATGGCATAGAGGGGGTAATTCCATGATCATAGACATGATGCATGGCCATATTCGGAGTTACCATTGTGAAGCTACACATAGGTAGTGACCTATGTGTAGAGCACGCGTGTAATGGTGTCCCCGCACTCACAAAGTCCGGGGAATTTGTCCTGAACAATGTGGGGGCACCTTGGCTAGTGCCAGGGTGCCCACACACTAAGTAACTTTGCACCTAACCTTTACCAGGTAAAGGTTAGACATATAGGTGACTTAGAAGTTACTTAAGTGCAGTGGTAAATGGCTGTGAAATAACGTGGACGTTATTTCACTCAGGCTGCAGTGGCAGGCCTGTGTAAGAATTGTCAGAGCTCCCTATGGGTGGCAAAAGAAATGCTGCAGCCCATAGGGATCTCCTGGAACCCCAATACCCTGGGTACCTCAGTACCATATACTAGGGAATTATAAGGGTGTTCCAGTGTGCCAATGTAAATTGGTGAAATTGGTCACTAGCCTGTTAGTGACAATTTGGAAAGAACTGAGAGAGCATAACCACTGAGGTTCTGGATAGCAGAGCCTTAGTGAGACAGTTAGTCATAACACAGGTAACACATTCAGGGCACACTTATGAGCACTGGGGCCGTGGCTGGCAGGGTCCCAGTGACACATACAACTAAAACAACATATATACAGTGAAAAATGGGGGTAACATGCCGGGCAAGATGGTACTTTCCTACAATAATGTTTGTTTTTTTTTGTTTGTTTTTAAAAAGGCTTTATTGAAAATATTTTATGATAAATATTTTTCATTAAACATTGCTATAGGTGAAGTTGATTATAGTTATTGGGGAACATTTGACAAAACAAGAAGTCTGCTTTATATATGTTATGCGCTGACCCCTTGATGAAGCCAAAAGGCCCACTTTTGATATTTGGGTGCTTCGACTCTTTGACAAATGTAATGGGTCTGCCTTACTTAAAATGACACCTTTTATGTTGTTAGATCATATAGTTAGCCATATGCATCGAACCCCAAGCTGCGCACGCTCGGCATGGGTTTTGTGATGGTCTGTGCATGGCGATTGACACCATACTGTACATTAAAAAACATAGAAATTCACTACAAAAAGGTTAAAGTAATTTTATAGTTAGGAATTCGAATAATATCTTACATTGCATAAAAAAACGTAGAAACGTATTGACAACAACCAAGGGTAAAATGGAGGTTTTACTTAGGTGTAAATATCTGTAAAAATATACCACTTTAAACAAGCAAAACCACTTAAATTCACCAGTTATAGCAATCTGTGCATGACAAGGTGAGAGTTACAATTACTTTAGGACACGAATACAGTTAGGGCAGATTAGATAACTCTAATTGGTGAATTTCAATGGATTGTTTGTTTTAAACAGAATGCATTAATTGACACTGAGGATATTCTCTTTAGATGGAGCTGATGAAAAGCTGAATGTAGCACATTGATAAATATATGGAAAGAAAGTCATGAAACTGATAACTAGTCTCTAAAGAGATTTGTAGAAATAAGTAGGGGTGTGCGGGGTGCTCTCCTTTGCTAGCTGAGCTAACAGAGTTTTTGAAACACCGCGCCAAAACTCCGGTAGCTCTGCCAGCAGAGCAGAGCCCACCCGGTACTCGCTGCAGCCCAGCCCAGACAATCTGCGCCTGTGCTGTGTGACCCATAACTGTGTTGCAGCATGCACCCGAACAGAGAAGGGAGGCAGCAACGCTGAGGAGGACTCATTGGAGAGGAGGACCCCGCGGACGAAGCAGGTAAGTTCTCTTCTCTTTTTTGTTGTTGTTTGTGAACACTGGTGCACAAACAAGGATTGAAACGGCAGCTTTCACTGCCTACAGCCTTGGCCTGAATTCAGGGACACCATTACACGCGTGCACTACACATAGGTCACTATCTATGTGTAGAGTCACAATGGTAACTCCGAACATGGCCATGTAACATGTCTAAGATCATGGAATTGTCACCCCCGTACCATTCTGGTATTGAGGGGACAATTCCATGCATCCCCGGGTCTCTAGCACAGAACCCGGGTACTGCCAAACTGCCTTTCCGGGGTTTCCACTGCAGCTGCTGCTGCTGCCAAACCCTCAGACAGGTGTCTCCAGCATGGACCCCGGGTACAGCTAAACCAGCTCTCTGGGGTTTTCACTGCAGCTACCGCTGCTGCCAACCCACAGTCAGGCTTCTGCCCTCCTCAGGTCTGGGAAGCCCAGTCCCAGGAAGGCAGAACAAAGAATTTCCTCTGAGAGAGGGTGTTACACCCTCTCCCTTTGGAAATAGGTGTTAAGGGCTGGGGAGGAGAAGCCTCCCCCAGCCTCTGAAAATGCTTCGAAGGGCACAGATGGTGCCTTCCTTGCATAAGCAAGTCTACACCGGTTCAGGGAACCCCTAGTTCCTGCTCTGGCATGAAACTGGACAAAGGAAGGGGAGTGACCACTCCCCTGTCCATCACCACCCCAGGGGTGGTGCCCAGAGCTCCTTCCGTGTGTCCCAGACCTCTGCCATCTTAAATCCAGAGGTGTGAGGGCACAATGGAGGCCTCTGAGTGGCCACTGCCAGCAGGTGACGTCAGAGACCCCTCCTGATAGGTGCTTACCTGATTAGGTGGCCAATTCTCCTCTGAGGGCTACTTAGGGTCTCTCCAGTGGGCTTTTCCTCAGTTAACGACTTGCAAGAATTCACCAGTGTTCCTCTGCACCTCTCTCTTCGACTTCCACCAAGGATCGACCGCTGACTGCTCCAGGAGGCCTGCAAAACTGCAACAAAGTAGCAAGAAGACTACCAGCGACATTGTAGCGCCTAATCCTGCCGGCTTTTTCGACTGTTTCCTGATGGTGCATGCTTTGGGGGCTGCCTGCCTTCATCCTGTACTGGAAGCCACGAAGAAATCTCCTGTGGGTTGACGGAATGTTCCCCCTGCTCCAGCAGGCACCAAACTTCAGCGTCACCGGTACCCTTGGACCCCTCTCATCCTGACGAGCGTGGCCCCCGGAATACAGGTGGTGGACCCAAGTGACCCAGACTGTCCAGTAGTCCAACTGTCCAAATTTGGAGGAGGTCAATCCTTGCCTCCCCTCTCCAGACAGTAATCCTGTGCACCATGTGAACTGCAGCTGCTAGGGCTTCTGTGCACCTTTCCAAGGAATCCTTCGTGCACATCCAAGCCCAGGTCCCCAACACTCTGTCCTGCATTGCTCAACTCCCTGAGTTGACTTCCGGCATTGTGGGACCCTCTTTTGTAGTGTTGAGATGACTGCCGTGCTCAGTCTTCTTGAACTTGTGTTCAAGAACTTCTGCGGGTGCTGCCTTCTTGTGTGTGGGCTCTCTATGTTGCTGAGAGCCCCCGCTGTCTCCTCTCCCAGGTGGCGACATCCTGGTCCTTCCTGGGCCCGGGCAACAGCCTTTTTCTTCAACTGTGACCTTTGCCGCTAACAAGGCTTGTTTGCGGTACTTCTCCAAAGAAACAACTCTACAACCTCCAGCACTCCGTGGGACACCTTCTACACAAAGGAGAAGTTCCGGGCACTTTCGTTGTTGCAGAATCTTCAGCTTCTTCCATCCAGAGGCAGCCATTTTGCCATTTTGCACCTTCATCTGGGGTTTAGTGGGCTCCTGCCCCACCCCGCCCCGGACACTTTCACGACTCGGGGACTTGATTCCCTTCCTTTACAGGTCCTCAGGACCAGGAATCCGTCTTCAGTGCTTTGCAGTCTGTTGTGGTCTTTGCCAAATCCTCTATCTCGAGTTTAGTGTGTTTCGGGGGAAATAGTAGCACTTTACTCCTACTTTCCAGGGTTTTGGGGTGGGGTATCTGGGACACCCTTAGTGTTTTCTTACACTCCCAGCGACCCTCTACACACTACACCAGCCTAGGGGTCTATTCGTGGTTCGCATTCCACTTTCTTAGTATATGGTTTGTGTTGCCCCTAGGCCTATTGCATCCTATTGTATTCTACAGTGTTTGCACCACTTTCTGACTGTTTTACTTACCTGATTTTAATTTGTGTGTATATTTTGTGTATTTTACTTACCTCCTAAGGGAGTATATCCTCTGAGATATTTTTGGCACATTGACACTAAAATAAAGTACCTTTATTTTTAGTAACCCTGAGTATTGTTTTTCTTATGATATAGTACCTATATGATATAAGTGGTATAGTAGGATCTTTGCATGTCTCCTAGTTCAGCCTAAGCTGCTCTGCTATATCTAAGCTACTAGAGCACTACTAATCTACTAATAAGGGATAACTGGACCTGGCACAAGGTGTAAGTACCATCAGGTACCCAATATAAGGCAGGCCAGCCTCCTACAGACAGAGGGACATAAGTGCCAGTATCGCTTTGGTGACTGAAAATCTGGTGTCACCTGCACAACACCTCCTTGGACAGAAGTCTCAAGTTACTGATGTCAATAACTCCACTCAGTCTCTCCTCTTAGCTGTAGCGCAAATTAGTTGGGGTGGAGTTACTGGCCCAAAGCAGGTGGTGGTATCACCTAGCTTACCTGTAGACTGCCTCTTAGGTAATGACCTAGAGGCCTCAGGTTGGGCTGAGGTAGAATTTAGGACCCATGCATCCATGCTGGGTATCCCTGAGGGATTGCTTCCTCTCATTTCCAGTGTAATGAAGAAGAGAAGGAGCACTGAAGCCTTGGGATTCTCCTCATCCCACAGGTAAAAACGGTATCAAAGTATCCCTTCCCCACCCTACCACTAAGGGTACCATTCCTGTGGTGGGAGAACCTCTCCTGGGGTAAAAGCCCTCTCTGTGGACCCACTAAACCAGAAACACTTCTTCAGGACTGACATTGCAGACTGAGTGAAATAGTGTCAGCACTATTTAGCAGCAATTTTCACTGCACCAGCTAACTTATAAGTCACCTATATATCTAATCTTCAGACCCTGAAGGATAGTTGCATAGTACCCGTGTGTGAGGGCACCCCTGCACTAGCAGAGGTGCCCCCATGTCATCCAGGCCCATTTTCCCAGACTCGTGAGTGCGGAGACACCATTATAAATGTGCACTACATATAGGTCAACACATATATATGTAGCTTCACAATGGTGACTCCAATATTGCCGTGTGAGGTGTCTAGGTTTGATAAATTGTACCCCCAAACTGATTCTGGTATTGGCAAGCCAATTCCATCCACCCTGGGGGCTCCACCATGGACCCCCAGTTCTGCCATACCAGTCTTCTGAGGTTTTCACTGCAGCCCCAGCTGCTGCCACCTCACAGACAGGCTTCTGCCCTCCTGGGGCTTGAGCAGCTCAGTCCCAGGAAGGCAGAACAAAGCATTTCCTCTGAGAGCAGGGTGTTACACCCTCTCCCTTTGGAAATAGTTGTTACAGGCTGGGGAGGGGTAGCCTCCCCCAGCCTCTGGAAATGCTTTGAAGGGCACAGATGGTGCCCTCCTTGCATAAGCCAGTTTACACCGGTTCAGGGACCCCTTGTCCTCTGCTCTGGCGCGAAACTGGACAAAGTAAAGGGGATTGATCACTCTCCTGTCTATTACCATCCTAGGGGCGGTGCCCAGAGCTCCTCCAGCATGTCCTAGTCTTCAGCCATCTGGCTTTGCAAGGTGTGGGGGCACTCTGGAGGGCTCTGAGTGGCCAGTGCCAGCAGGTGACGTCAGAGACCCCTCCTGATAGGTCGATACCTGATAAGGTAGCCAATCCCCCTCTCAGGGCTTACATCTAAGACAAACAGGGCCCAAGCCTCATTTTTGAGAGTCTATCAGGGTTGCAGTAAACCCTGTTAACATATCTGTACTTAATTACACAGAGTCTGGCAGGGTGACCATTTGTCTTGCAGCCATTTTGGCCTCTACCCAATCACTCTCTTCTAGTCCTCCCAAGTCCAGCTTCTCCTTAGAATCTGAGACAGATCTGACACATTTACCACTAGGGCTTTAAAAAGTTGCCTCAATTGCAAATACAAAATGAACTGTAATTCATGAAGGCTGTACTCTTTTGTGAGTTGCTCATATGACAGCATGTGATTCAATGGCCAAACATCACCTAACTTTGAGATTCCTAGTTTGTCCCAAGTCTAAAACAAGCTTAACTGGTAAAATCTCATCTAGTCATGTTTCCTGCCACAGAGGTGCCTCTCTTGACCACTTTTTTCATTATCCAATACACTGGAGCGACATGCGAGTGACCTACAACAGCTTTCAAGGATTATCACTGTCACAGCGTCTGAAATCCCACAATATCCTAACTAAAAGTAATTCAGTTATTGGTTTAGAAAAATTAATCAATCAATTTTATTTCACGATTTTGGAACTCCAAAGAGGTCCACATGTACATTCATCTACAATACAGAAGATAAAAAGGAATAAAATTCATATCAAATACATACTAACTTAAATACTAGACATAAAAAACAGGAGCAGAGAAAAACAAGGTTGTCATTACAATACAATATAAGCAGGTCGCCACCCGTCACTTGTAACTTAAGAAATCATACCATATTTCCATATGAAGCGGTGACCATTGGTAAAGCCTATCGTTTGATCACTTTCGTTTGCTTCTACCTCTACCTGATTGTACATATAAAATTCAAAGCCTAGCATTATGATGTGTAGGAAGGTAGCCTCTTTCTAGCCTTGTTACCCCCACTTCTGCCGGTTTGTGAGTATATGTAGTTAAAACCCTATTTGTCAGTGTGTTTTATATGTCATACTGGGACCCTGCTAGCCAGGGCCCCAGTGCTCATAGGTTGTGGCCTGAATGTTTTTCCTGTGTGGTGCCTATCTGTGTCACTGAGGCTCTGCTAACCAGAACCTCAGTGCTTATGCTCTCTCTGTCTTTAAAATTGTCACTGCAGGCTAGTGACCATTTTATCAATTCTGATTGGCACACTGGAACACTCTTATAATTCCCTTGTATATGGTACCTAGGCACCCAGAGAATTGGGGTTCCAGGAGGTCCCTATGGGCTGCAGCATTTCTTTTGCCACCCATAGGGAGCTCAGACAATTCTTACACAGTACTGCCACTGCAGCCTATGTGAAATAACGTCCACGTTACTTCACAGCCATTTTACACTGCACTTAAGTAACTTATAAGTCACCTATATGTCTAACCCTAACTAGGTGAAGGGTAGGTGCAAAGTTACTAAGTGTGAGGGCACCATGGCACTGGCCAAGGTGCCCCCACATTGTTCAGGGCATTTTCCCCGGACTTTGTGAGTGGGGGAACACCATTACACTCGTGCACTACATATAGGTCAATACCTATATGTAGCTTCATAATGGTAACTCCAAATATGGCCATGTAACATGGCTAAGATCATGGAACTGTCCCCCCATGCCACATCTGGTATTGGGGTGCCAATCCCATGCATCCCCGGGGCTCCAGCATGGACCCCGGGTAATGCCAATCTAGCTCTCTGGGGTTTTCACTGCAGCTACCGCTGCTGCCAACCCACAGGCAGGTTTCTGCCCTCCACGGGTCTGGGCAGCCGAGTCCCAGGAAGGCAGAACAAAAGATTTCCTCTGTGAGAGGGTGTTACACCCTCTCCCTTCGGAAATAGGTGTTAAGGGCCTGAGAGGAGTAGCCTCTCCTGGCCTCTGGGAATCCTTTGAAGGGCATAGATGGTGCCCTCCTTGCATAAACTAGTCTACACTGGTTCAAGAATCCCCCAGCCTCTGCTCTGGTGCGAGACTGGACAAAGGAACAGGGAGTGACCACTCCCCTGTCCATCACCACCCCAGCGGTGGTGCCCAGAGCTCCTCCAGTGTGTCCTAGACCTCTGTCATCTTGAATGCAGAGGTGTGAGGGCACAATGGAGGTCTCTGAGTGGCCAGTGCCAGCAGATGACGTCAGAGACCCCTCCTGATAGGTTCTCACCTGGTTAGGTAGACAATCCTTCTCTGAGGGCTATTTAGGGTCTCTCCTGTGGGTTTCTCTTCAGATAGCGAATGCAAGAGCTCACCAGAGTTCCTCTGCATCTCCCTCTTTGACTTCTGCCAAGGATCAACCGCTGACTGCTCCAGGATGCCTGCAAAACTGCAACAAAGTAGCAAGACGACTACCAGCAACATTGTAGCGCCTAATCCTGCTGGCTTTCTCAACTGTTTCCTGGTGGTGCATGCTCTGAGGGCTGACTGCCTCCTCCCTGCACTGGAAGCCACAAAGAAATCTCCTGTGGGTCGACAGAATCTTCCCCCTGCTAACGCAGGCACCAAACTTCTGCATCACTGGTCCTCTGGGTCCCCTTCCCATCTTGACAAGTGTGGATCCTGGAACACAGGAGCTAGATCCAAGTGACCCCGACAGTCCAGAGGTCCTTCTGTCCAAATTTGATGGAGGTAAGTCCTTGCCTCCCCACGCCAGACAGTAATCCTATGTACTGCATAATCTGCAGCTGCTCCGGCTTCTGTGAAGTTTTGCAAGGAATTATTTGTGCACAGCATAGCCCAGGTCCCCAGCACTCCGTTCTCCATTGCTCAACTCACTGAGTTGACCATCAGCTTGGTGGGACCCTCTTTTGTAGTGTTGAGATGACCGCCGTGCTCAGATTTCTTGAATGCCTGTTCAAGTGCTTCTGTGGGTGGTGCCTGCTTCTGCGTGGGCTCTCTGTACTGGTGAGCACCCCCTCTGTCACTTTCTTCAGGGGGCGACCTCCTTGTCCTTCCTGGGCCCGGGCAGCCCCCATTTTCTTCAACCGCGACTCTTGCAGCTAGCAAGGCTTGTTTGTGGTATTTCTGTTTGGAGACAACTCTGCATCCACCAGCACAACGTGGGACATCTTCTGTGCAAAGGAGATGTTCCTGGCACCTTCCGTTGTTGCAGAATCTTCAGCTTCTTCCACCCGTAGGCAGCCCTTTTGCACCTTCATCTGGGGCTTAGTGGGCTCCTGCCCCCCTGGACACTTGCGTGACTCTTGGACTTGGTCACCTTCCTTTACAGGCCCTCAGGTCCAGGAATCCATCTACAGTGCTTTGCAGTCAGTTCTTGCCTTTGCAGAATCCCCTATCACGACTTTTACTGTGTTTCTGGGGTAGTAGGGTAAATTTACTCCTACTTTTCAGGGTCTTGAGGTGAGGTATCTTGGACACCCTTAGTATTTTCTTACACTCCCAGCGACCCTCTACACATTACACAAGGCCTGGGGTCCATTTGTGGTTCGCATTCCACTTTTGGAGTATATGGTTTGTGTTGCCCCTAGGCCTATTGCATCCTATTGTATTCTACAGTGTTTGCACTACTTTTGTAACTGTTTACTTATCTGAATTTTGGTTTGTGTCTATATTTAGTGTATTTTACTTCCCTCCTAAGGGAGGGTATCCTCTGACATACTTTTGGCATATCGTCATTAAAATAAAGTACCTTTATTTTTAGTAACTCTGAGTATTGTGTTTCTTATGACATAGAGCTATATGATATAAGTGGTATAGCAGGAGCTTTGCATGTCTCCTAGTTCAGCCTAAGCTGCTCTGCTTAGCTACCTCTATCAGCCTAAGCTGCTAGAACACTATTAATCTACAAATAAGGGAAAACTGGACATGGCACAAGGTGTAAGTGCCATCAGGTACCCACTATAAGCCAGGCCAGCCTCCTACACAAGATGCTTATGGTCTGCTTCCCTTTCCCTCACCCACACTCCCCTCATCTACCAAAGCAGATGTGGAGGACGCTCCTTCTGTTACATCGCAACAAAGACCTAGAACAACCTCCCAACCAAGCTCCAGACCATCATCTCACTTCTGTAATTCCAAAGGGACCTCAAGACCTGGCTCATCGACTGCGCCCTGAGAGGGTCTTCAAGCGCCTGGATACACTTCTGGGTAATTAGCTGCGCTATATAAATCCTGCAGAAAACTCCCATAAAAAACAATAATAGAGGTGGTGATTGGCAATAAGCCTTATTTTAATTATTTGAAAATAATTAAATTACATATAAAGAAAATATATATATTCAGTACTCCCTATGGGTGGCAAAAAAAATGCTGAAGCCCATAGGGATCTCCTGGAACCCCAATACCCTGGGTACCTCAGTACCATATACTAGGGAATTATAAGGGTGTTCCAGTATGCCAATGTGAAATGGTGAAATTGTTTACTAGCCTGTTAGTGACAATTTGGAAAGCAGAGAGAGCATAACCACTGAGGTTCTGGTTAGCAGAGCTTCAGTGAGACAGTTAGTCATCACACAGGGAACACATACAGGGCACACTTATGAGCACTGGGGCCCTGGCTGGCAGGGTCCCAGTGAAACATACACTAAAAAAACATATATACAGTGAAATATGGGGGTAACATGCCAGGCAAGATGGTACTTTCCTACAATTACATATAAAGAAATTATATATATTCACTACTCAGCCACTCACAGTGTCATTTTAAAGACTGCAGTGATGTTATCAATGATGTCATAGAACATGTTATAAGTGATGCAATATCTGAGGGATTTAGCTGTGCATGGTGAGATCACAATATAGTTACTTAAGAACATGAGATATAGGTACTTGATATAACAACTGGTGACTATCAATGTTTTTGTCTAAAATAGTATAGTTTAACTGACATTTTCACCTAACTATAATGTCCTTTTAGCCTTTGTTTTTTTGATTGAATTTCTAAGGGTTCTTTCTTTATGTAAAGTAACATATTATTACAATTCCTAACTATAACGTCACTTAACCTTTGCTTTTTCAGTGAATTTCTTTTTTTTTTTAACATAAAGTAAGATGTCCATCTCCATTCGTGGTGTTGGGTTTAGTGCAGGGCCTGGCAATAACCTTCTGTGTCCAAACATGCTTGTCTGTGTCATGTAACAATATAAAAGGTGTCATTTTAAGTTAGGCAGACCTACTGGCCTAAAATGCCAGAATAATAGTGGTTGGCCCTGTTGGCTTTATCGAGAAGTCAGCACATTAACATATGTAAATCATATCTTTTGGATTTGTAAAAAGTAATTAATAAACATAATCAAATGTACATTCCATAAATTCACACATTGCAATGTTTAATAAAAGTGATTGTCAGCAAATATTTTCAATAAAGCCTTTTTAAAAAACATTGACATGTCTTTGTGTCTTTCTTTAACATGTTTCAGGGCACAATATGCAGCCATAAAGCCAACCACTGGAGGTCCCCCCACTCGAGCTGAAGAGCGGACAGCTCCAGCTTTCAGTACTTAAAACATACGGTAAGATCTCATGGAGTCATGGATTTACTGACATAAGTGATTTACTTCTGTTTATATGCTTCTTGGGGGCCTGTTCCACTTCCTGCACCCGCTCACCATCACGCCACGCTCAGCATGCGCTCACCGTGTCCCGTAGCACTTTCTTAGCCCTTTCCCTCCCATCTTTATCACCTGTGGTATTTGTCCTGCACTGGTTCCATCTTTTGTCTTTTTTGAGCCAAGGCGGGTTCCCTCCCATCCACAATGGTTATTAAGGCGTCCATGTCCGGGACCAAAATTGCTCTGGACCCTGACCTCACAAGAGTTGAGAAAAGGGCAGACATCTTGGGCACGGTCCTTTAAATACCATGCTCAAGCAGCGCCGCTTGGTTGGCTTTGACACTTCCGAAGAGAGAGCATTCTTTTGTGCCCTGCAGTTCATCGCATAGGAGAATACTTCCACTTACCTTGTTATGCCTCCCGGTGGAGTGTGGATTCAATGTCTCCTTTTCCCGGTCAGCATCTTGAGGTTTCTGTAATATAAATAGAAAGGGGAGAACACAGTTACAAGCACTTCCAGTAAGGTTCATTATCACATGTGCAGCAGATGCTCCGGCAGCATAACTAAAAACAAGCATTTACAATGCAATGGGTGTCGCATCTGCTCGAGTTAGAGCTATTAGCGTTGTAAACTCTAACCGGACTTTTCTTGCCACATAAATTGAAAATTGAAATTTAAACACTTTCACATAAGGGAGCCGATTCACAGCGCCATGGCCGCCATGAGCATCAGCGATAAGGAGAGACACAAAAGGAAAAGAAGTTTGCTGCAGTTAAACTTTTCGGCAAAAGTGCAATCAGCCATGTAACAGAGGCGATGGCCAAGGTGGCAACAAAACCTCCCCAAGGAGGGACAAACGTAGAGCATTTACCAATGTCATCAAAGGATTTTTGAAGGGCAAGCCCATGAAGGAGTGATAGTGATGGGCGTGTGGTGGGCGTGGTTAAAAGCCCAGATACATACCAACAGGGCGCTGCTACGCTCGACCTAATAAAGGCTTCTGCATTTGGGATAACACCGCAGAGGCGAAGTCTGCATCCTAAATACTTTTTTTCGCACACATTCATTGGTTTCCTATTCCACTGAAAGTTGTTTTTAGATATCGCTTCAAAAATCTAATTAGCTGTATCAACTGGTGAGATTATCACCAAGTTAAATATATATAGCAACGTCCACCTTAAACAAACAAGTGCGAGTTTAGAGTGCGGCGGAAGAGGATTAAAGAAAGTTTGAAAGCATTATGTATGTTAAACTTGCTTATGGAAAACTCCACAAGGATAAACTGTAATATGTGGTTATTTTGGGCTATGTTATCAGAATATAATTGTAAGAATGTTGTCTGACATAAATATTGTATCATAAATATTGTTTACAAAATGACTCACAGGGCAATCTACACCCAAAGGGACAATATTTTTTTTATTTAGAACACAATATTGATGTCAGAATATATTTTTGTCCAGTATATTTTGCCATCCTCCCTATTTCAGTGTAGTTTTAAACGTTGCATTGCTGATGGTCAGAAGTCCCTTCTAAGCTTCACCTTGAGTGCGTGTGTGTGAGGGACATTTCGGTGCTGCTGTTCATGGAGTAACATGTGTGAGAGAAGCTCTGTGTGTGCACCTGTTCTGTGCGTAAATGAATCTTGCAGTGGCCCTGCCCATGTGTCATACTTGTCTGTGTCCTCGTTGTACTGGCTCATTGAATGTTTGAGGTGATACTTTAGTGGTGGCCTAGCCTTTACCCGTTTGGCATGAGGAAGGCTTGACTGCTACTGCTCATACTGTGACGGTTCTGCTGCCAATACCTCATCTGCTATGTGTGCACAGAGGCCTTGGGCTGATGCCACCAGGGGTGTACACACATTATCTTTATAATGGTCATCGTACCTTTAGGGTGAGCCGCTCTTCTCTGTATGCGATACACGGTTGACCAGCCTAGCTAGCCTCCTAATTACAGCTGGTAGCAGCAGGGTATTTACCAAGGTTTTGTCCATGTTATTGAATTCTTGGAATACTGCACATTGGAATCGATGCTGTTTTTTCACGCTTCTTGGTGCCCACATCATTGTACTATTGTTGACAACCGTTTCTTAACTTCGCTACCAGGAAAGTTTCCATTCAGTGCTGATTTTGTAAGCGAAGTTTGCACTGGTGCCGTCTGCGCTGTTCACAGTAACCTAATGTAAAACAATGGGCCCTAGAAAAATGTGATGAGGGCACCCTGAGTCTCCCGTATCTCACAGTCATTCATTAACTTAGACCCCCTTCAGGATTGAGAGACCCTAGACGTGGGGGGCAGGGGTGCTCCAGGGGCTTGTGTGACAACGCCCCTGGCTGTTCGCAGTGTGTGTTTGAGAGGAATGCTTGCCTGCCCCACTGTTCCCTTGACTGTACTGGTTGTATGTGAATGAAGCTTCTATTAATGAACCTGCCCCGTGGAAGAGGGTAACTCGGTTTTCGTGTTCCTCACGCTGCGCGTGCCTGAGTGCGAGTGAAGCTCGAGCCCCTGCGGGCACTGCTGTGCCTGTTACCTGTGCACAGAAACCACATACGTCTGGTATGTGCTGCCTGTAATTGACAGAAGTCTGTGAAACCTCAAAGCACTTTCTAGGCCTATTTAAAGTTAATAGACCACAGTTACTGAGTTCAAATACATGGGTAAATAAATACAGTTGTAATATAAACTAATGGGTAAATAAATAGATTTATTTCACAACCTGCTTCTTTGCTCTGTAGCTTTCTGAGGACGTATTACTCAGAAGAAAATACATAGGTGGAGGTCCTGAGAAGGCAACAAGAGAATACAAGCAAGAAAAATACAGCCCGATCGCGCTGCTACAGTTCACACGTCATAATACCTATCAATAGAGAAAAAGTAGTCCACAAACCTAGCGAGCCTTGCATGTTTTCTGTACTTGGTCTCTGCGCTCGAGGAGGGCTAACCACCGGAAAAGGCATGACGTATACGTGCCTTCCACTAATTCAAAGAAGCGGATTCTAAAAGGCAAGTCAACTTGCCAATGAAAGACACTGACATGACATCGAAGGGCTCGAGCCCTTTTCTAATACCTAGCGAGACGCGACGCAGGCTCGACCCTAACAAGAAAGAGCAGATTAGTGAACAAAAAATCTAAGATGCATTTGATGACAATTGTTTACTAACATTTAGAAAGAGAATTGTGCGACTTTAACCTATAATTGCATATTTACTTTTAATAACTTCTGAGAAAGAGACTTAAGCCATTTGGGGACTTTACCTTGCATTCATAAACGTCTGCTAGACCAAAAGGTGTAGCGCAATCTTAAGGGTTCCCGCAGTACTGCCTGACTCCTCATCCACCACAATGACGTGAGCAGGCCATTTTTTAATTGGGTGCACCAGTGCCCACCAGGGGCACCCACTTGCAGCAAAACATTAGGGTCCACAGGGGGAGTACTAAGACTCCCATGGCCAAAGTCAGCCGCACAGCCAGCACTCCATATAGTGCTTGTGAGAGCAGGCTCAGTAACTTTGCTGCCACCTGGGCGAGAGCAGCATTTCACACTGCTCCCATGTAGGTGGGAGTAAGGTTGTGTTCCCTGCCCGCACTCTACCATGGAGTGAACTACAGTGTCTCGAACGGTGGGCTTCCTGGGACACCATAGCTCTATCGGCCCTAGGTAAAGGGGTACCATGGGCCGGATCAACATCTCATGGAGGGGGTTTCACAACCCCGCCCCTTAAAGTAATAATCAACCTCAGTGGATGGGGATTCCTGGGGTCTGCCCAATGCTCAGGGAGGGTGGTGGTGCATCCCCATCCCTTTCATATTAGTGATTGCCACCAGAGGATGGGGTCCCCGGGACCTGTGCAAGTCTCAGTGAAGGTAGGTTGTATGCCTGGTACCTTAATTTTAATTATCGCCCATGGGGGTGAGATCCCTGGGGCGTGTGGGATCTCCAGAACGTTTACAAGGCTTGGGGAGGTGGGACAGCATGCTCCCCCTCGCTTATATATTAATAACTCATTCCCAGGGGATGGGGTCTGCGGTCCCAGGAGACCCCGAGAAGACATGAAGTGGGCTGTATGCCCCTCCCCTTAACCATATAGTATACCGAACACCCAGGCCCTGGTCCAACCTATGGGGTTTATTTTTAAATGATACCAAATTTGGCAGAAAGCTAGATCTTGGTCCCAAAAGCGCTGCTTTTTGTAATTTGGTATAGCTCCCTTCAGTAGTTTTTGAGAATTTAAGGTTAAAAAACTGTGTATTATTTCATGCCATGGAGAAAATAAGCCCCTTGAATGGGACAGGTTCTGGGAGAGACTCCTTAATTTACTCTTTAGGAGAAGGAGGCGTTGAGGCTTTATTAGGCCCCTAGGACACCATTCCCCAGGACCACATACATTTTTAGGCATGGGGTGAGCAGCCCCACTCCCCTAGCCTTTTAAAGGCATCTGGGTCCCCATTACACAGGGCCACAAAACATTAAAATGCCATGGGTGTCCTGGTGCCCACAGCGATTGTTGGTCATGTGGCCATGGGAGAAGCCTCCGAGGCCTCTTCCGACTTCCCAGCTTCCACCCTTTGCAGGAGCCGGTTCCATCCGTTTGCCTGGTGGATGCACATTTTCTTTGTTCCTGCCACGTGGCAGCAGACCTGTATTCCCTGCCTGCAAGAGTGTGAGCACGGAGGTTAAGTTCACAGTGTCCAAAAGTGCATGGGCAGTGGCCCCAAGGGCACTGCTGCAATCATCCCCCGGGTATGGTGTTCCCGGTGCCTCCGGATGACTTGGGGGAAGGGGACCCCATGCTTCCCTTCCAGCAAAATGCTCAGGCTTTTATGTAGCCCTCTTCCCACCTCTCCTTTAAAACAAAATGAAAGTAGCTCAGGAGAATGTGGTTCCTGGGACCTATAGTAAGATCAGGGAGGTGTGTTGTACACCCCACTCTCACAGCAATAAGTGTCAGCCTGGGGGGATGGGGTTCTATGGCCTATAGACGTGTTGGGGAAGGGGTCACATGCCATCCTCCACAAATAAAAAAAAAAGTGAATGTGAAGTGAGTGACTTAGCTATTTACTTAGCCACTCACTTATCATTCACTGCTCCAGCTTGGAAGCAACCCATAGTGCCCTGCAAGCTTTTAAAAAAAATATTATTGGATCCTGGTGGTGACGCTTAAAGGGGAAGGGAAATCACCAGGTACCACCAAGTATTCTTTTAATGTTGTGGAGGGCTATAGGCCCTCCACGACATAAGCACAGCAGACCCCAAGCAACATTAACAAAAACTCAGTAAGTCTTCCGGGCCATTGAATACATGAGCCCAGCAGAAAGTATCATATTTTTTTAAATACTCTGATTTGGAGATTTATGCTCTTCAGCTGGAGCACAGGGACCACTTGTGGTTGGTTTCATGACTGCAATTTGTGGCCTGAAAAATAATTTAAAAAAAAAAATCAGAGGCATGATAATGTTTTTTTTTTTTTTTAAAAGGCTTTATTGAAAATATTTTATGATAAAAAAAATTCATTAAAAATTGCTATAAGTGAAGTTGATTCAACAATGGTGGTTTAACAATTTATGTAGGGAAGCACAGCTCACTCTACTGAAAGCCTTAAAAACAGGCCAAGTTGAATCTATAAGAGCAGCTAGAAAAGATTATAAGAACAAATGAACCAAGGCACGTAGAAGCTGGGAAGAGGCTAGATGGGTAGCTATCTTGGAAACCGCTAAATCAAAAGATACCTCCAGGTTTTGGAAATTAATAGCAGAAAACTGTGGAGACTCTGCCTCTGTACCTGGCACTGCAACCTGGGTTGAGCATTTTGGCCAATTATGCGCAGGTTCTCCCGAGGTATCTCATAGGTCCCTCGATGTCCCAATATCCCAAGCCGCTACCCCTATTTCATTCACTTTAGCTGAAACTAGCGCCGCAATAGATTCATTAAATTGGGGAAAGGCTCCAGGTCCTGATAAGATTCCGGGCGACTTATACAAGACAAGACCTGACATATGGGCTCCTTATCTCAACCGAATCTGCAATACAATCGCAGCTGGAGCTCCCATCCCTCACTCATGGAAAGGGGCCGAGATAGTCCCCATCTTTAAAAAAGGTTGCCCCAACATTCCAGCTAATTATCGTCCGATCAGTCTCCTGGATAATTTTCAAAAAATCTATGCCAAACATCTTTTGTGCCACCTTGATGAATGGATCATGGAATCTAATGCCCTATCTAATCTACAAGCAGGGTTTAGACCTGCTGTGAGCACTATCGACCAAGTCTTGAGATTCCTGACAATTAAGTGGAAGAATGTGGACTTGGCGGGGGGCAAATCTGTATGTGGTCTTCATAGACCTGAGAGCTGCATTTGATCTGATCCCCAGGAACACGCTATGGTCAACACTCTCCAATATGGGGGTTCCTGCAGGTCTCTTGAGGCATTATCACCCGGCTTCATGACAATACCTATGCCCTAATTAGATGTGGCAAGGAGGGTGAGTTGACAGAACCTGTGGCCATCAACAAAGGAGTCCGGCAGGGGTGGTTTCTGGCCCCTACCCTTTTTTCGCTTTATATCAATAACTGTATCCGTTATTTGGAGAATTGCATAAACGACTCGCCCAAATTGGCAGGGGAAAAAAATCCCATGTGTATTGTATGCGGACAATACAATTTTGCTAGCTAAATCTCCTGTGGGGATTAAAAATTTGGTTAACCAATTTTGTGCTTATTGTAGGGATTTTGGGCTTGACGTTAATGCCAAAAAAACGAAATTTATGATATATAGCTCTCCAAGGAAACGACCACGTGTCAAAATTGAAATGAATTCCATACCACTGGAGAAAGTGGAAGAGTTTGACTATTTGGGAATTAGATTATCAACCACAAGAAAATGGGAGGCCGCCATTGGTAAAGGGGCACTTATTTTAAGTCAAAGAGGTGGGGCCCTAGTACGTAGGTCCAGAAAGGTCCTGAGTTCCCCTTTGATTATAATTGCTGAGATCTATAATGCCCAAATTCGTGCGGTGGCCTTGTATTGAGCAGAACTCTGGGGATTACACAGAAGACTGGATATTTTATAAACAAAAGAAAACAACTTCCTTAGACAGGTTTCCCAGTTAGGGGTAGGTACCCCAATGATTCCTCTCAGGCTCGAATTAGGGTTAAACAGCATTAAAACCATAGCGGCCCTGAGATCGCTTTCTTATTGGATCCACCTTAGGACAACACCCGAACTCGAACCATATAGGGCGGCGGTGAGGGAACTTATAGCTACTCCTCAGGGCCCGATTAGAATTCAATGGCTGCAGGAGATGAAATCTGCTTGGGCTAATATAGGTCTCTCCCATTACTGGGAACACCCGGAACTGATTCCCAATAACGCAAGACATCTCGGTAAAAGAAGATATTGGGAAAAAGTCAACGAAGATATACTGCGCCAAAACGGGCTGGGTAGCCTAACAACAGTATTTCTCCAAATTAAACATGAACCTTGGCCCGAGACTTTCATGAACCTCCCTATGCCATCTCATGCTCGTGCCCTTTATCTACAGCTTAGATATGGTTCCCTGCCTACTAATATCTATACGGCCCACTGGTCATCCAGCATCCCTTCGACTGATAGATGCATATCCTGTCCTCTTTATAAAGAAACAATCAAGCATATTCTGTTTTTCTGTCCCTCATACAAGAACCCTAGAGGAAAGTGGATTATTTCCCTCTGTAAAAATCTATTACTGTCGGATAGAGTCAATCCCATCAGAATATGCAAATATGAAACATCTACACTGGTTGCCTCCTCAGTTACCACATTTTTATCGGAGGCTTGGTGTATCCGTCGTAGGCTCATTTCTGTAGAGAGGCCCCAAGAGCTTTAGGCTGAGCCTTTGTTTGTTCACAGAGGGAGATTTCAATCAGAGCTATATTTCTTTGTTCCTTCTTTTATCTCTTAATACATGCTAAGTACCCTGTTATTTCTTTGATTTTACTAATTTATATGCAACATCTTTTCCTGTATTTTAGCAAGAATTCTGGACCTTTTTAGGAGTAAATTGAGACCGCATAAGCTAATTTTAATTTTAGTTGCAAGGATTTTATTGAAATATTTTATACGTTAGCTGATTATCAGACTTTTATAGTATCTTGAATTATTGTTATTATGAATTATGATGAGTTATTGCGATTCCAATGGATTTTAAACAATCATGTAAAATTGTGTTTTTCTTTTAATTTTAATGGTCCAAATTTTTTGGACCGAATGTATTTAAATTAAATAAAGGTGAAGTTGATTATAGTTATTGGGGAACATTTGACAAAACAAGAAGTTTGCTTTATACATGTTATGCGCTGACCCCTTGATGAAGCCAAAAGGCCCACTTTTGATATTTGGGTGCTTTGACTCTTTGACAAATGTAATGGGTCTGCCTTACTTAAAATGAGACCTTTTATGTTGTTAGATCATATAGTTAGCCATATGCATCGAACCCCAAGCCGCGCACGCTCGGCATGGGTTTTGTGATGGTCTGTGCATAGCGATTGACACCTTACTGTACATTAAAAAACATAGAAATTCCCTACAAAAAGGTTAAAGTAATTTTATAGTTAGGAATTCTAGTAATATCTTACATTGCATAAAAAAACGTAGAAATGTATTGACAACAACCAAGGGTAAAATGGAGGTTTTAGTTAGGTGTAAATATCTGTAAAAATATACCACTTTAAACAAGCAAAACCACTTAAATTCACCAGTTATAGCAATCTGTGCATGACAAGGTGAGAGGTACAATTACTTTAGGACACGAATACAGTTAGGGCAGATTAGATAACTCTAATTGGTGAATTTCAATGGATTGTTTGTTTAAAACAGTATGCATTAATTGACACTGAGGGTATTCTCTTACGTGGAGCTGATGAAAAGCTGAATGTAGCACTGTAGGAGGCTGGCCTGGCTTGTAGTGGGTACCAAGGGGTACTTACACTCTGTACCAGGTCCAGTTTTCCCTTATTAGTGTAGAAGAGGTGTTTCTAGCAGCTTAGGCTGATAGAAGGTAGCTATAGCAGAGCAGCTTAGGCTGAACTAGGAGACATGCAAAGCTCCTACTATACCGCTAGTGTCATATGCACAATATCATAAGAAAACACAACACACAGATATACTAAAAATAAAGGTACTTTATTTTTATGACAATATGCCAAAAGTATCTCAGTGAGTACCCTCAGTATGAGGATGCCAAATATACACAAGATATATGTACACAATACCAAAAATATGCAGTAATAGCAAAAGGAAGTAATGCAAGCAATGTAAAGTTACAGTAGATTGCAATAGGAGCACATAGGTATAGGGGCAACACAAACCATATACTCCAAAAGTGGAATGCGAACCACGAATGGACCCCAAACCTATGTGAGCTTGTAGAGGGTCGCTGGGACTGTAAGAGAACAGTGAGAGTTAGAAAAATAGCCCACCCCAAGACCCTGAAAAGTAGGTGTAAAGTGCACCTATATTCCCCAGAGAGCACAGAAGTCGTGAGAGGGGAATTCTGCAAGGAAGACCAACACCAGCAATGCAACCAAAGTGGATTTCCGGACCTGAGTACCTGTGGAACAAGGGGACCAAGTCCAAGAGTCGCGACAATGTCGAGAGTGGGCAGATGCCCAGGAAATGGCACCTGAGGGTGCAAAGAAGCTGCCACCGGATGGTAGAAGCTGTCGATTCTGCAAGAACGAAGAGGGCTAGAAACTTCCCCTTTGGAGGATGGATGTCCCACGTCGTGAAGAAGCTTGCAGAGGTGTTCCCACGCAGAAAGACCGCAAACAAGCCTTGCTAGCTGCAAGGGTCGCGGTTAGGGTTTTTGGATGCTGCTGTGGCCCAGGAGGGACCAGGATGTCGCCACTTGGATGAGGAGACAGAGGGGGCGCCCAGCAAGTGAGGGAGCCCTCACAGAAGCAGGCAGCACGCGCAGAAGTATCGTATCAGGCACTGTACTTTATTGTCTAAGTGGTGATAAATGGAGAGTAGCTCTGCAATAGACTGGTTACTCCCTTTATCATCCACTATATGGTTACTTCCCTGTGAGGATGTAAACCACCCTGTTTGAAGTTTTTTAGCTAAGCAACATTGTGAAGCTATATTTTCAGAGTTTCTATCAGTAAGTTTTAGTTTAGAGCAGTGGGAATTGTCTAATGGACCTATTTCTAGTGATGAGAATGCCAGACAGGGATGCTGTCTCAGTAAAGCTACAGCTGGGCAAAAACTTTGTCCATATGGCTGGAAGAGAGAACAGGAATGCTGTTTCTCTTGAGTTGGAGCAGGGCACGGATGCTGTCCTATGAGCTCCACACTAGGGCAGGGATGCTGTCCTAAGTGTTGTGAGGCAGTGCAGGGTTTCTGCACTAAAGTTTCTCTGGGAGGGTTGGAGGGATGCTCCATGTTAACTAAAATGGTGCTCTTTTTCTCACCAATATTAGTTATCCCACAGAGAGGTACTTCCACCTCAGAAAGTACAGCTATGGCAGCTGATGATTCCCTTGGAACAGGTGCTACCCCAGGAGAGGTTTCTCCCACTGCAGGAATGGTATCCTGAATGGCAGGGTGGGTAGGGGATACTGTGATACCCTTTTTACCTGTTGTTGGAGAGGGATCCTGAGTTTTCAGGCCTTTTTCTCTCCTTTGCTTTTTCATTTCAGTAGAAATGAGAGGGAACAATTCCTCGGGGATACCCAGCATGGCTGCATGGGTATAAAACTCTGCCTCAGCCCAACCTGAGGTCTCTAGGTCATTACCTAAGAGACAGTCTACAGGTAAGCTAGGTGATACTACCACCTGCTTAGGGCCAGTAACTCCACCCAACTAAGCTGAACTATAGCTAAGGGAAGAAACTTAGTGGAGTTATGGACATCAATAATCTTGTACTGTTGTCCAATGATGTGTTGTTCAGGAGGCACTAGGTTTTCAGTCACCAAAGTGATACTGGCACCTGTGTCCCTGTAGGCCTGGGCCTCAACACCATTTATTGAAACTGTCTGAATGTACTTATCCATTGTAAGAGGACAAGCAGCCAGTGTGGCAAGGCCAATGCCACTAGGTGTGACAGAAACTGTCTTGGGACTGACTACCCCAGTTTCTATGATGGACCCATAAGTGAACCCAACTACACCCTTAGTTTGACTGTTGCCAGCAGTCCCACCACTATTACCACTACTGCTAGGGGCACTAGAGCTTGATGTATTAGTGGTGGTAGGCTCAGGGGGTTTACCTGGACAGGACTTATCCCCTGGCCTGTGGCCTTTATTTTTACACACAAAGCACCAAGGCTTTTTAATGTGTGTATGTTGTGAAGAAGAGGAAGAATTTTATTTATCCCCACACCCTGAAGAGTGTTTACGATTTGAAGAAGGATCTTTGGTTTTACCCTTATCCCCATGCTTATCCTGAGATTCCTCACCATCTTTCTTCTTGCCATCCTTGTCACCCCCTGTATGAACTTTTCTGTTCACTCTTGTTCTGACCCATTTGTCTGCCTTCTTTCCCAATTCTCGGGGAGAGGTCAGATCTGAGTCCACTAGATATTGGTGTAACAAATCAGACACACAGTTATTCAAAATATGCTCTCTCAGGATTAGATTATACAGGCTTTCATAGTCAGAAACTTTACTGCCATGTAACCACCCCTCCAAGGCCTTCACTGAATAGTCAACAAAGTATACCCAGTCTTGTGAGGACTCTTTTCTGGTTTCTCTAAACTTAATCCTGTATTGTTCAGTGGTTAAGCCAAATCCATCCAACAGTGCATTCATCAAAACTGTAAAATTATTGGCATCACTTTCCTTCACAGTAAGGAGCCTATCCCTACCCTATCCACTGAAAGATAGCCATAGGATAGCAGCCCACTGCCTTTGAGGGACCCCCTGTACCATACAGGCCCTCTCAAGTGCAGCAAACCACTTGTTAATGTCATCCCCCTCCTTGTAAGGGGGAACTATCTTATGCAGATTCCTAGAATCATGCTCTCTCACAGGATTGCTATCTGGAATACTGTTGCTGCCACCATGGGGTCCAAACCCCAACCTCTGTCTCTCTTTTTCTAAGTCTAGGGATTCCCTGTCTAGAGCCAGCTGTTGCTGTTTAAGCTTCATCCTGGAGTCTTCCACTCTCAACTTATTGAGTTCCCTTTCTAACAACCTGCCATCAGGGTGGGCGGGTTGGGAATGTTTTGACACAGAAGAATGATGTGAATGAACAGAGGGAGACCTGTCCCTAACAGTTGGCACCCTAGCAACCTGGCCTGCAGGAACAAAAACATCCCTACTGTGATGGGAGCTTCTATTACTACCAGCATTGCTAGGTGGTCTGCTAAGGGGCAGATTAGGAAGGGCACCCTCTAACACTCTTACTGGGGGCTCCCCTGAGTCAGAGTGTGAGCTATCTCCTAACTTCTCAATTGAACTGCCAGTTAAGGCCTTATCATTTTCAATAAGCATGTTAGACAATAAATCTCTAGAGGGGTTCTTTCCTACCACTAAACCTCTATCAATGCAGAGACTCTTTAGGCTCTTAAAGTTAAGGTGGTCATAAGCTGTATTGACCAAATTAAGAGGAGTTCCTACATCAGACATGATAGAAAAAGGTTTAGAGACAGATAAAAGAGAGAAAAAGTTTCAGGACTTTTTAAGGAAACAGAAAAAAAAAATTCAACTATTTAGAAACTTTTTGAAAGTTTAGGAGTACTTTTCAGCACTTAGCAGATAGTGTAAGAGAAGAAAAGCAAAACTTTTTGGTTAGATGTACATACACTGAACTTGTTTTGTATATTTTTCTCTTATGAAAAGTACAATATGACAAAGTGGTAAGTAGTTACAAGTACTAATCCCACCGCTGCACAACCAATGTAGGAGGCTGGCCTGGCTTGTAGTGGGTACCAAGGGGTACTTACACTCTGTACCAGGTCCAGTTATCCCTTATTAGTGTAGAAGAGGTGTTTCTAGCAGCTTAGGCTGATAGAAGGTAGCTATAGCAGAGCAGCTTAGGCTGAACTAGGAGACATGCAAAGCTCCCACTATACCACTGGTGTCATAGGCACAATATTATAAGAAAACACAATACACAGATATACTAAAAATAAAGGTACTTTATTTTTATGACAATATGCCAAAAGTATCTCAGTGAGTACCCTCAGTATGAGGATGCCAAATATACACAAGATATATGTACACAATACCAAAAATATGCAGTAATAGCAAAAGGAACTAATGCAAGCAATGTAAAGTTACAGTAGATTGCAACAGGAGCACATAGGTATAGGGGCAACACAAACCATATCCTCCAAAAGTGGAATGCGAACCACGAATGGACCCCAAACCTATGTGAGCTTGTAGAGGGTTGCTGGGACTGTAAGAAAACAGTGAGGGTTAAAAAAATAGCCCACCCCAAGACCCTGAAAAGTAGGTGTAAAGTGCACCTATATTCCCCAGAGAGCACAGAAGTCGTGATAGGGGAATTCTGCAAGGAAGACCAACACTAGCAATGCAACCAAAGTGGATTTCCGGACCTGAGCACCTGTGGAACAAGGGGACCAAGTCCAAGAGTCGCGACAATGTCGAGAGTGGGCAGATGCTCAGGAAATGCCAGCTGAGGGTGCAAAGAAGCTGCCACGGGAGGGTAGAAGCTGTGGATTCTGCAAGAACGAAGAGGGCTAGAAACTTCCCCTTTGGAGGATGGATGTCCCATGTCGTGAAGAAGCTTGCAGAGCTGTTCCCACTCAGAAAGACCGCAAATAAGCCTTGCTAGCTGCAAGGGTCGCGGTTAGGGTTTTTGGGTGCTGCTGTGGCCCAGGAGGGACCAGGATGTCGCCACTTGGATGAGGAGACAGAGGGGCCACCCAGCAAGTCAGGGAGCCCTCAAAGAAGCAGGCAGCATGCGCAGATGTACTGGAACAGGCACTTGGAAGAGGAGTGAACCGGAGTCCACCCGAAGACACAAAAGGGAGTCCCACAACACCGGAGGACAACTCAGAAGGTTGTGCACTGCATGTTAGAGTGTAGGGGACCCAGGATTGACTGTTGACAAAGGAAATCCTGGAAGAGTGCACAGGAGCCGGAGCAGCTGCAAATCATGCGGTACCCAGCAATGCAGTCCAGCTTAGGGAGGCAAGGACTTACCTCCACCAAACTTGGACTGAACAGTCACTGGACTGTGGGAGTCATTTGGACAGAGTTGCTGAGTTCCAGGGACCACGCTCGTCGTGCTGAGAGGGGACCCAGAGGACCGGTGATGCAGTCTTTTGTTGCCTGCGGTTGCAGGGGGAAGATTCTGGTGACCCACAGGAGATTTCTTCAGAGCTCCTGGTCCAAGAAGGAGGCAGGCTACCCCGAGAGCATGCACCACCAGGAAACAGGCGAGAAAGCCAGCAGGATGAAGCGATACAAGGTTGCAGTAGTCATCTTTGCTACTTTGTTGCGGCTTTGCAGGCGTCCTGAGCAGTCAGCGGTCGATCCTTTGGGAGAAGGTGAAGAGAGAGATGCAGAGGAACTCAGATGAGCACTTGCATTCGTTATCTACAGAATTCCCCAAAGCAGAGACCCTAAATAGCCAGAAAAGGAGGTTTGGCTACCTAGGAAGGAGGATAGGCTAGTAACACAGGTAAGAGCCTATCAGAAAGAGTCTCTGACGTCACCTGCTGGCACTGGCCACTCAGAGCAGTCCAGTGTGCCAGCAACACCTCTGTTTCCAAGATGGTAGAGGTCTGGGAGGTGCAGGTCAGGGGAGTGGTCACTCCCCTTTCCTTTGTCCAGTTTCGTGCCAGAGCAGGGCTGTGGGATCCCTGAACCGGTGTAGACTGGCTTATGCAGAGATGGGCACCAACTGTGCCCATCAGAGCATTTCCAGAGGCTGGGGGAGGCTACTCC
This sequence comes from Pleurodeles waltl, assembly GCF_031143425.1. Classification (NCBI taxonomy): domain Eukaryota; kingdom Metazoa; phylum Chordata; class Amphibia; order Caudata; family Salamandridae; genus Pleurodeles; species Pleurodeles waltl. The sequence goes on from NC_090440.1 coordinate 1,311,507,243, forward strand.
TCCCCAGCCCTGACATCTTTTTCCAAAGGGCGAGGGTGTAACACCCTCTCTCTGAGGAAGTCCTTTGTTCTGCCTTCCTGGGCCAAGCCTGGCTGGACCCCAGGAGGGCAGAAACCTGTCCGAGGGGTTGGCAGCAGCAACAGCTGCAGCGAAACCCTGGGAAAGGTAGTTTGGCAGTACCCAGGTCTGTGCTAGAGACTCGGGGGATCATGGAATTGTCTTGTCTTAGACATGTTACATGGCCATGTTCGGAGTTACCATTGTGACGCTGTACATAGGTAGTGACCTAAGTACAGTGCACGTGTGTAATGGTGTCCCCGCACTCACAAAGTCCGGGGAATTTGCCCTGAACAATGTGGGGGCACCTTGGCTAGTGCCAAGGTGCCCACACACTAAGTAACTTTGCACCCAATCTTCACCAGGTGAAGGTTAGACATATAGGTGACTTATAAGTTACTTAAGTGCAGTGGTAAATGGCTGTGAAATAACGTGGACGTTATTTCACTCAGGCTGCAGTGGCCGGCCTGTGTAAGAATTGTCAGAGCTCCCTATGGGTGGCAAAAGAAATGCTGCAGCCCATAGGGATCTCCTGGAACCCCAATACCCTGGGTACCTTAGTACCATATACTAGGGAATTATAAGGGTTTTCCAGTATGCCAATGTGAATTGATGAAATTGGTCACTAGCCTGTTAGTGACAATTTGGAAAGAAATGAGAGAGTATAACCACTAAGGTTCTGGATAGCAGAGCCTCAGTGAGACAGTTAGTCATAACACAGGTAACACATTCAGGCACACTTATGAGCACTGGGGCCCTGGGTGGCAGGGTCCCAGTGACACATACAACTAAAACAACATATATACAGTAAAAAATGGGGGTAACATGCCAGGCAAGATGGTACTTTCCTACACATATTTCCATAGGAAGTGGTGACCATTGGTAAAGCCTATCATTTGATCACTTTCGTTTGCTTCTACCTCTACCTGATTGTACATATAAAATTCAAAGCCTAGCATTATGATGTGTAGGAACGTAGCCTCTTTCTTCCCCACTTCTGGCCTGTTTGTGAGTATATGTAGTGAAAACCCTATTTGTCAGTGTGTTTTATATGTTTCACTGGGACCCTGCTAGCCAGGGCCCCAGTGTTCATAGGTTGTGGCCTGAATGTTTTCCCTGTGTGGTGCCTATCTGTGTCACTGAGGCTCTGCTAACCAGAACCTCAGTGCTTATGCTCTCTCTGTCTCTGTACCCCGGGTAATGCCAATCTAACTCTCTGGGGTTTTCACTGCAGCTACCGCTGCTGCCAACCCACAGACAGGTTTCTACCCTCCTGGGGTCTGGGCAGTCGAGTTTCAGGAAGGCAGAACAAAAGATTTCCTCTGTGAGAGGGTGTTACACCCTCTCCCTTTGGAAATAGGTGTTAAGGGCCTGAGAGGAGTAGCCTCTCCTGGTCTCTGGGAATCCTTTGAATGGCATAGATGGTGCCCTCCTTGCATAAACTAGTCTACACCGATTCAGGAATCCCGCAGCCTCTGCTCTGGTGCGAGACTGGACAAAGGAACAGGGAGTGACCACTCCCCTGTCCATCACCACCCCAGCGGTGGTGCCCAGAGCTCCTCCAGTGTGTCCCAGACCCCTGCCATCTTGAATGCAGAGGTGTGAGGGCACAATGGAGGTCTCTGAGTGGCCAGTGCCAGCAGATGACGTCAAAGACCCCTCCTGATAGGTTCTCACCTGGTTAGGTAGACAATCCTCCTCTGAGGGCTATTTAGGGTCTCTCCTGTGAGTTTCTCTTCAGATAGCGAATGCAAGAGCTCACCAGAGTTCCTCTGCATCTCCCTCTTTGACTTCTGCCAAGGATCGACCGCTGACTGATCCAGGACGCCTGCAAAACTGCAACAAAGTAGCAAGACGACTACCAGTAACATTGTAGCGCCTAATCCTGCTGGCTTTCTAAACTGTTTCCTGGTGGTGCATGCTCTGAGGGCTGTCTGCCTCCTCCCTGCACTGGAAGCCACGAAGAAATCTCCTGTGGGTCGACAGAATCTTCCCCCTGCTAACGCAGGCACCAAACTTCTGCATGACCGGTCCTCTGGGTCCCCCTCTCATCTTGACGAGTGTGGATCCTGGAACACAGGAGCAAGATCCAAGTGACCCCAACAGTCCAGAGGTCCTTCTGTCCAAATTTGGTGGAGGTAAGTCCTTGCCTCCCCACGCCAGACAGTAATCCTGTGTACTGTGTAAACTGCAGCAGCTCCGGGTTCTGTGCAGTTTTGCAAGGAATTCTTTGTGCACAGCATAGCCCAGGTCCCCAGCACTCCGCCCTGCATTGCTCAACTCACTGAGTTGACCATCAGCTTGGTGGGACCCTCTTTTGTAGTGTTGAGATGACCGCCTGTAGGAGGCTGGACTGGCTTGTAGTGAGTACCAAGGGGTACTTGCACCTTGCACCAGGCCCAGTTATCCCTTATTAGTGTATAGGGTGTCTAGCAGCTTAGGCTGATAGATAATGGTAGCTTAGCAGAGCAGCTTAGGCCGAACTAGGAGACGTGTGAAGCTACTACAGTACCACTTAGTGTCATATGCACAATATCATAAGAAAACACAATACACAGTTATACTAAAAATAAAGGTACTTTATTTTTATGACAATATGCCAAAGTATCTTAGAGTGTACCCTCAGTGAGAAGATAGGAAATATACACAAGATATATATACACAATAGCAAAAATATGCAGTATAGTCTTAGAAAACAGGGCAAACAATGTATAGTTACAATAGGATGCAATGGGGAAACATAGGGATAGGGGCAACACAAACCATATACTCCAGAAGTGGAATGCGAACCACGAATGGACCCCAAACCTATGTGACCTTGTAGAGGGTCGCTGGGACTATTAGAAAATAGTGAGAGTTAGAAAAATAACCCTCCCCAAGACCCTGAAAAGTGAGTGCAAAGTGCACCAAAGTTCCCCTAAGGACAAAATAGTCGTGTTAGAGGGAGAATGCAAGGAAAACACAAATCAGCAATGCAACAACGATGGATTCCTGTCTGAGGGTACCTGTGGAACAAGGGGACCAAGTCCAAAAGTCACAAGCAGCTCGTAGCTGGGCAGATGCCCAAGAAATGCCAACTGTTGGTGCAAAGAAGCTCTTACTAGGCTGAAGAGCTGTGAATACTGCAGGAACGACAAGAGCTAGAGACTTCCCCTTTGGAGGATGGATCCCCCACGCCTTGGAGAGTCGTGCAAAAGTGTTTTCCCGCCGGATGGACGCCAACAAGCCTTGCTACATGCAAATCGTGCGTTTGGCATTTTTGGACGCTGCTGGGGCCCAGGAGGGACCAGGAGGTCGCAAATTGGACCTGCAGAGAGAGGGGACGTCGAGCAAGACAAAGAGCCCTCACTGAAGCAGGTAGCACCCGGAGAAGTGCCAGAAACAGGCACTACGAGGATGCGTGAAACGGTGCTCGCCGAAGTTGCACAAAGGAGTCCCACGTCGCCGGAGACCAACTTAGAAAGTCGTGCAATGCAGGTTAGAGTGCCGTGGACCCAGGCTTGGCTGTGCACGAAGGATTTCCGCCGGAAGTGCACAGGGGCCGGAGTAGCTTGCAAAGTCGCGGTTCCCAGCAATGCAGCCCAGCGAGGTGAGGCAAGGACTTACCTCCACCAAACTTGGGCTGAAGAGTCACTGGACTGTGGGGGTCGCTTGGACAGAGTCGCTGGATTCGAGGGACCTCGCTCGTCGTGCTGAGAGGAGACCCAAGGGACCGGTGATGCAGCTTTTTGGTGCCTGCGGTTGCAGGGGGAAGATTCCGTCGACCCACGGGAGATTTCTTCGGAGCTTCTGGTGCAGAGAGGAGGCAGGCTACCCTCACAGCATGCACAAGCAGGAAAACAGTCAAGAAGGCGTCAGGATCAGCGTTACAGAGTTGCAGTAGTCGTCTTTGCTACTATGTTGCAGGTTTGCAGGCTTCCAGCGCGGTCAGCGGTCGATTCCTTATCAGAAGGTGAAGAGGGAGATGCAGAGGAACTCGGCTGAGCTCATGCATTCGTTATCTAAAGTTTCCCCAGAGACAGAGACCCTAAATAGCCAGAAAAGAGGGTTTGGCTACCTAGGAGAGAGGAAAGGCTACTAACACCTGAAGGAGCCTATCACAAGGAGTCTCTGACGTCACCTGGTGGCACTGGCCACTCAGAGCAGTCCAGTGTGCCAGCAGCACCTCTGTTTCCAAGATGGCAGAGGTCTGGAGCACACTGGAGGAGCTCTGGACACCTCCCAGGGGAGGTGCAGGTCAGGGGAGTGGTCACTCCCCTTTCCTTTGTCCAGTTTCGCGCCAGAGCAGGGGCTAAGGGGTCCCTGAACCGGTGTAGACTGGCTTATGCAGAATTGGGCACATCTGTGCCCAACAAAGCATTTCCAGAGGCTGGGGGAGGCTACTCCTCCCCTGCCTTCACACCATTTTCCAAAGGGAGAGGGTGTCACACCCTCTCTCAGAGGAAGTTCTTTGTTCTGCCATCCTGGGCCAGGCCTGGCTGGACCCCAGGAGGGCAGCTGCCTGTCTGAGGGGTTGGCAGCAGCAGCAGCTGCAGAGAAACCCCAGGAAGGGCAGTCTGGCAGTACCAGGGTCTGTGCTACAGACCACTGGGATCATGGGATTGTGCCAACTATGCCAGGATGGTATAGAGGGGGCAATTCCATGATCATAGACATGTTACATGGCCATATTCGGAGTTACCATGGTGAAGCTACATATAGGTAGTGACCTATATGTAGTGCACGCGTGTAATGGTGTCCCCGTACTCACAAAGTTCAGTGAATTGGCTCTGAACAATGTGGGGGCACCTTGGCTAGTGCCAGGGTGCCCACACACTAAGTAACTTTGCACCTAACCTTTACCAGGTAAAGGTTAGACATATAGGTGACTTATAAGTTACTTAAGTGCAGTGTAAAATGGCTGTGAAATAACGTGGACGTTATTTCACTCAGGCTGCAGTGGCAGGCCTGTGTAAGAATTGTCAGAGCTCCCTATGGGTGGCAAAAGAAATGCTGCAGCCCATAGGGATCTCCTGGAACCCCAATACCCTGGGTACCTCAGTACCATATACTAGGGAATTATAAGGGTGTTCCAGTAAGCCAATGTAAATTGGTAAAATTGGTCACTAGCCTGTTAGTGACAATTTGAAAGTAATGAGAGAGCATAACAACTGAGGTTCTGGTTAGCAGAGCCTCAGTGAGACAGTTAGGCACCACACAGGGAACATATACATGCACACCTATGAGCACTGGGGCCCTGTGTGACAGGGTCCCAGTGACACATACATATAGGCCACAAACCTATGAGCACTGGGGTCCTGACTAGCAGGATCCCAGTGACACATAACAACCATACTGAAAACATGGTGTTTTCACTATGAGCACTGAGGCCTGGCTATCAGGATCCCAGTGAGACAGTGAAAACAGTGACAAACACCCTGACATACACTCACAAACAGGCCAAAAGTGGGGGTAACAAGGCTAGAAAGAGGCTACCTTCTCACACAACCCCCCCCCAAACGAAGGACAATAAGGCTAACCTTGGCCAGTTGAGACTTTATTGTCTAAGTGGTGATAAGTAGAGAGTAGCTCTGCAATAGACTGGTTACTCCCTTTATCATCCACTATATGGTTACTTCCCTGTGGGGATGTAAACCACCCTGTTTGAAGTTTTTTAGCTAACCAACAATGTGAGGATGTATTTTCAGAGTTTCTATCAGTAAGTTTTAGTTTAGAGCAGTGGGAATTATCCACTGAACCTATTTGTAATGATGGAAATGCCAGACAGGGATGCTGTCTCAGTAAAGCCATAGCTGGGCAAAAACTTTGTCCATTTGGCTGGAAGAGAGAACAGGGATGCTGTTTCTCTTGAGTTGGAGCAGGGCAGGGATGCTGTCCTATGAGCTCCACACTAGGGCAGGGATGCTGTCCTAAGTGTTGTGAGGTAGTGCAGGGTTTCTGCACTAAAGTTTCTCTGGGAGGGTTGGAGGGATGCTCCATGTTAACTAAAATGGTGCTGTTTTTCTCACCAATGTTAGTTATTCCACCGAGAGGTACTTCTACCTCAGGGAGTCCAGCTATGCCAGCTGATGATTCCCTTGGAACAGGTGCCACCCCAGGAGAGGTTTCTCCCACCACAGGAATGGTATCCTGAATGGTAGGGTGGTTAGGGGATACTGTGATACCCTTTTTACCTCTTGATGGAGAGGGATCCTGAGTTTTCAGGCCTTCTCTCCTTTGCTTTTTCATTTCACTTGAAATGAGAGGGAACAATTCCTCAGGGATGCCCAGCATGGCTGCATGGGCATAAAACTCTACATCAGCCCAACCTGAGGCCTCTAGGTCATTACCTAAGAGACAGTCTACAGGTAAGCTAGGTGATACCACCACCTGCTTTGGGCCAGTAACTCCACCCCAACTAAACTGAATTATAGCTAAGGGAAGAAACTTAGTGGAGTTATGGACATCAATAATCTTATACTGTTGTCCAATGATGTGTTGTTCAGGAGGCACTAGGTTTTCAGTCACCAAAGTGAAACTGGCACCTGTGTCCCTGTAGGCCAAGGCCTCAACACCATTTATTGAAACGGTCTGCCTGTACTTATCCATTGTAAGGGGACAAGCAGCCAGTGTGGCAAGGCCAATGCCACTAGGTGTGACAGAAACTGTCTTGGGACTGATTACATCAGTTTCCACTATGGACCCATAAGTGAACCCAACTACACCCTTTGCTTGACTGTTGCCAGCAGTCCCACCACTAGTACCACTACTGCTAGGGGCACTAGAGCTTGATGTATTAGTGGTGGTAGGCTCAGGGGGTTTACCTGGACAGGACTTATCCCCTGGCCTATGGCCTCTGTTTTTACACACAAAGCACCAAGGCTTTTTAATGTGTGCAGGTTGGGAAGAAGAGGAAGAATTTGTTTTATCCCCACCCTCTGAAGAGTGTTTAAGATTTGAAGTGGGATCTTTGGTTTTACCCTTATCCCCATGCTTATCTTGAGATTTTTCACCATCTTTCTTCTTATTGCCATCTTTGTCACCCCCTGTATGAACTTTTCTGTTCACCCTTGTTCTGACCCATTTGTCTGCCTTCTTTCCCAATTCTTGGGGAGAGGTCAGATCAGAGTCTACCAGGTACTGGTGCAACAAATCAGACACACAATTATTAAGTATATGCTCTCTCAGGATTGTGTTATACAGGCTTTCATAATCAGTAACTTTACTGCCATGTAACCACCCCTCCAAGGCCTTCACTGAATGGTCAATGAAATCAACCCAGTCTTGTGAAGACTCCTTTTTGGTCTCTCTGAACTTTATCCTGTACTGTTCAGTGGTTAAGCCATAACCATCCAGGAGTGCATTCTTAAGAACTGTAAAATTATTGGCATCACTTTCTTTCACAGTAAGGAGTCTATCCCTACCCTTTCCACTAAATGATAGCCATAGGATAGCAGCCCACTGCTTTTGAGGGACATCCTGTACAGCACAGGCCCTCTCAAGTGCAGCAAACCACTTGTTAATGTCATCCCCCTCCTTATAAGGGGGAACTATCTTGTGCAGATTCCTGGAATCATGCTCTTTTGCAGGATGACTATGGGGAATACTGCTGCTGCCACCATGGGTATCTAAACCCAACTTCTGTCTTTCCTTCTCTAATTCTAGAGACTGTCTATCCAAATCCAGCTGTTGCTTCTTGAGCTTCAGTCTGGTTTGTTCCACTCTCAATCTATTGAGCTCCCTTTCTAACAATCTGTCATCAGGGTGGGTGGGAGGGACATTTCTAGATACAGAGGTATGATGGGAATGAACAGAAGGAGACCTGTCCCTTACAGAAGGCACCCTAACAGCTTGGCTAACAGTATAATGTGAGAGCACACCATCAGTATGGTGTGATTCAACCTCTGTACCAACTATGCTAGACTGTCTAGTAATGGGCAGGCTGAGAAGTTTCTTTCCTGAACCTTTTCCTGGGGGAGTCCCTGGATCAGATTGAGAACCATTAGCTACTTTTTCTACAGATTGGGCACTTATGGCCTTATCCTGTAGTCTAAGCATATTAATTAACAGTTCTAAGGAAGGATTCTTCCCTACACTCAAACCTCTCTCTATGCAGAGACTCCTTGCTCCTTTCCAGCTAAGGTGATGATATGCAAGTTTGGACAGTTCAACATTTTGGCCTGTGCCAGACATTTTTAGAGAGAGTTAAAGTGATAGAAAAAGAGAAAAAAGTTTTCAGAACTTTTTGGAAAGACAGAAAAAAACTTTTTAAACTCTTAAGAACTTTTTGAAAGTTTTAGAAGTACTTTTCAGCACTTAGAAAAGAGTGAAAAGAGGAAATGCAAAACTTTTTGGCTATGTCTATATACACTGACCTTGTTTTGTATATTTTTCTCTTATGAAAAGTACAATGACAAGAGTGGTAAGTAGTCTCAAGCACTTATCCCACCGCTGCACAACCAATGTAGGAGGCTGGACTGGCTTGTAGTGAGTACCAAGGGGTACTTGCACCTTGCACCAGGCCCAGTTATCCCTTATTAGTGTATAGGGTGTCTAGCAGCTTAGGCTGATAGATAATGGTAGCTTAGCAGAGCAGCTTAGGCCGAACTAGGAGACGTGTGAAGCTACTACAGTACCACTTAGTGTCATATGCACAATATCATAAGAAAACACAATACACAGTTATACTAAAAATAAAGGTACTTTATTTTTATGACAATATGCCAAAGTATCTTAGAGTGTACCCTCAGTGAGAAGATAGGAAATATACACAAGATATATATACACAATAGCAAAAATATGCAGTATAGTCTTAGAAAACAGGGCAAACAATGTATAGTTACAATAGGATGCAATGGGGAAACATAGGGATAGGGGCAACACAAACCATATACTCCAGAAGTGGAATGCGAACCACGAATGGACCCCAAACCTATGTGACCTTGTAGAGGGTCGCTGGGACTATTAGAAAATAGTGAGAGTTAGAAAAATAACCCTCCCCAAGACCCTGAAAAGTGAGTGCAAAGTGCACCAAAGTTCCCCTAAGGACAAAATAGTCGTGTTAGAGGGAGAATGCAAGGAAAACACAAATCAGCAATGCAACAACGATGGATTCCTGTCTGAGGGTACCTGTGGAACAAGGGGACCAAGTCCAAAAGTCACAAGCAGCTCGTAGCTGGGCAGATGCCCAAGAAATGCCAACTGTTGGTGCAAAGAAGCTCTTACTAGGCTGAAGAGCTGTGAATACTGCAGGAACGACAAGAGCTAGAGACTTCCCCTTTGGAGGATGGATCCCCCACGCCTTGGAGAGTCGTGCAGAAGTGTGTTCCCGCCGGATGGATGCCAACAAGCCTTGCTACATGCAAATCGTGCGTTTGGCGTTTTTGGACGCTGCTGGGGCCCAGGAGGGACCAGGAGGTCGCAAATTGGACCTGCAGAGAGAGGGGACGTCGAGCAAGACAAAGAGCTCTCACTGAAGCAGGTAGCACCCGGAGAAGTGCCAGAAACAGGCACTACGAGGATGCGTGAAACGGTGCTCGCCGAAGTTGCACAAAGGAGTCCCACGTCGCCGGAGACCAACTTAGAAAGTCGTGCAATGCAGGTTAGAGTGCCGTGGACCCAGGCTTGGCTGTGCATGAAGGATTTCCGCCGGAAGTGCACAGGGGCCGGAGTAGCTTGCAAAGTCGCGGTTCCCAGCAATGCAGCCCAGCGAGGTGAGGCAAGGACTTACCTCCACCAAACTTGGGCTGAAGAGTCACTGGACTGTGGGGGTCGCTTGGACAGAGTCGCTGGATTCGAGGGACCTCGCTCGTCGTGCTGAGAGGAGACCCAAGGGACCGGTGATGCAGCTTTTTGGTGCCTGCGGTTGCAGGGGGAAGATTCCGTCGACCCACGGGAGATTTCTTCGGAGCTTCTGGTGCAGAGAGGAGGCAGGCTACCCCCACAGCATGCACAAGCAGGAAAACAGTCGAGAAGGCGTCAGGATCAGCGTTACAGAGTTGCAGTAGTCGTCTTTGCTACTATGTTGCAGGTTTGCAGGCTTCCAGCGCGGTCAGCGGTCGATTCCTTATCAGAAGGTGAAGAGGGAGATGCAGAGGAACTCGGCTGAGCTCATGCATTCGTTATCTAAAGTTTCCCCAGAGACAGAGACCCTAAATAGCCAGAAAAGAGGGTTTGGCTACCTAGGAGAGAGGAAAGGCTACTAACACCTGAAGGAGCCTATCACAAGGAGTCTCTGACGTCACCTGGTGGCACTGGCCACTCAGAGCAGTCCAGTGTGCCAGCAGCACCTCTGTTTCCAAGATGGCAGAGGTCTGGAGCACACTGGAGGAGCTCTGGACACCTCCCAGGGGAGGTGCAGGTCAGGGGAGTGGTCACTCCCCTTTCCTTTGTCCAGTTTCGCGCCAGAGCAGGGGCTAAGGGGTCCCTGAACCGGTGTAGACTGGCTTATGCAGAATTGGGCACATCTGTGCCCAACAAAGCATTTCCAGAGGCTGGGGGAGGCTACTCCTCCCCTGCCTTCACACCATTTTCCAAAGGGAGAGGGTGTCACACCCTCTCTCAGAGGAAGTTCTTTGTTCTGCCATCCTGGGCCAGGCCTGGCTGGACCCCAGGAGGGCAGCTGCCTGTCTGAGGGGTTGGCAGCAGCAGCAGCTGCAGAGAAACCCCAGGAAGGGCAGTCTGGCAGTACCAGGGTCTGTGCTACAGACCACTGGGATCATGGGATTGTGCCAACTATGCCAGGATGGTATAGAGGGGGCAATTCCATGATCATAGACATGTTACATGGCCATATTCGGAGTTACCATGGTGAAGCTACATATAGGTAGTGACCTATATGTAGTGCACGCGTGTAATGGTGTCCCCGTACTCACAAAGTTCAGTGAATTGGCTCTGAACAATGTGGGGGCACCTTGGCTAGTGCCAGGGTGCCCACACACTAAGTAACTTTGCACCTAACCTTTACCAGGTAAAGGTTAGACATATAGGTGACTTATAAGTTACTTAAGTGCAGTGTAAAATGGCTGTGAAATAACGTGGACGTTATTTCACTCAGGCTGCAGTGGCAGGCCTGTGTAAGAATTGTCAGAGCTCCCTATGGTTGGCAAAAGAAATGCTGCAGCCCATAGGGATCTCCTGGAACCCCAATACCCTGGGTACCTCAGTACCATATACTAGGGAATTATAAGGGTGTTCCAGTAAGCCAATGTAAATTGGTAAAATTGGTCACTAGCCTGTTAGTGACAATTTGAAAGTAATGAGAGAGCATAACCACTGAGGTTCTGGTTAGCAGAGCCTCAGTGAGACAGTTAGGCACCACACAGGGAACATATACATGCACACCTATGAGCACTGGGGCCCTGTGTGACAGGGTCCCAGTGACACATACATATAGGCCACAAACCTATGAGCACTGGGGTCCTGACTAGCAGGATCCCAGTGACACATAACAACCATACTGAAAACATGGTGTTTTCACTATGAGCACTGAGGCCTGGCTATCAGGATCCCAGTGAGACAGTGAAAACAGTGACAAACACCCTGACATACACTCACAAACAGGCCAAAAGTGGGGGTAACAAGGCTAGAAAGAGGCTACCTTCTCACACCGCCGTGCTCAGATTTCTTGAATGCCTGTTCAAGTGCTTCTGCGGGTGCTGCCTGCTTCTGCGTGGGCTCTCTGTACTGCTGAGTGCCCCATCTGTCACTTTATCCAAGGTGCGACCTCCTGGTCCTTCCTGGGCCCGGGACGCCCCCATTTTCTTCAACCTCGACTCTTGCAGCTAGCTGGTATGTGGTCTTTCTGTGTGGAGACAACCCTGCATCCTCCAGCACGACGTGGGACCTCTTCTGTGCAAAGGAGATGTTCCTGGCACCTTCGCTGTTGCAGAATTTTCAGATTCTTCCACCCGTAGGCAGCCCTTTTGCACCTTCATCCGGGGTTTAGTGGGCTCCTGCCCCCCTGGACTCTTGCGTGACTCTTGGACTTGGTCCCCTTCCTTTACAGGCCCTCAGGTCCAGGAATCCGTCTACAGTGCTTTGCAGTCAGTTGTTGCCTTTGCAGAATCCCCTATCACGACTTTTACTGTGTTTCTGGGGTAGTAGGGTAAATTTACTCCTACTTTCAGGGTCTTGAGGTGGGGTATCTTGGACACCCTTAGTGTTTTCTTACACTCCCAGCGACCCTCTACACATTACACAAGGCCTGGGGTCCATTCGTGGTTCGCATTCCATTTTTGGAGTATATGGTTTGTGTTGCCACTAGGCTGATTGCATCCTATTGTATTCTACAGTGTTTGCACTAGTTTTGTAACTGTTTGGTCTGTGTGTATATTTTGTGTATTTTACTTCCCTCCTAAGGGAGGGTATCCTCTGACATACTTTTGGCATATCGTCATTAAAATAAAGTACCTTTATTTTTAGTAACTTTGAGTATTGTTTTTCTTATGACATAGAGCTATATGATATAAGTGGTATAGTAGGAGCTTTGCATGTCTCCTAGTTCAGCCTAAGCTGCTCTGCTTAGCTACCTCTATCAGCCTAAGCTGCAAGAACACTATTAATCTACTAATAAGGGAAAACTGGACATGGCACAAGGTGTAAGTACCATCAGGTACCCACTATAAGCCAGGCCAGCCTCCTACACAAGATGCTTATGGTCTGCTTCCCTTTCCCTCACCCACACTCCCCTCATCTACCAAAGCAGATGTGGAGGACGCTCCTCCTGTTACATCGCAACAAAGACCTGGAACAACCTCCCAACCAAGCTCCAGACCATCACCTCACTTCTGTAATTCCAAAGGGACCTCAAGACCTGGCTCATCGACTGCACCCTGAGAGGGTCTTCAAGCACCTGGATACACTTTTGGGTGATTAGCTGCGCTATATTAATCCTGCAGAAAACTCCCATAAAAAAACAATAATAGAGGTGGGTGATTGGCAATAAACCTTATTTTAATTTTTGAAAATAATTAAATTACATATAAAGAAAATATATATATTCACTACTCAGCCACTCACAGTGTCATTTTAAAGACTGCAGTGATGTTATCAATGATGTCATAGAACATGTTATAAGTGATGCAATATCTGAGGGATTTAGCTGTGCATGGCGAGATCACAATATAGTTACTTAAGGACATGAGATATAGCTGCTTGATATAACAACTGGTGAGTATCAATGTTTTTGTCTAAAATAGTATAGTTTAACTGACATATTCACCTAACTATAAAGTCCCTTTAGCCTTTGTTTTTTTGATTGAATTTCTAAGGGTTTTTCTTTATGTAAAGTAACATATTATTACAATTCCTAACTATAACGTTGTAGGAAAGTACCATCTTGCCTGGCATCTTACCCCCATATTTCACTGTATATATGTTGTTTTAGTTGTCTGTGTCACTGGGACCCTGCCAGCCAGGGCCCCAGTGCTCATAAGTATGCCCTGTATGTGTTCCCTGTGTGATGACTAACTGTCTCACTGAGGCTCTGCTAACCAGAACCTCAGTGGTTATGCTCTCTCTTTGCTTTCCAAATTGTCACTAACAGGCTAGTGACCAATTTCACCAATTCACATTGGCATACTGGAACACCCTTATAATTCCCTAGTATATGGTTCTGAGGTACCCAGGGTATTGGGGTTCCAGGAGATCCCTATGGGCTGCAGCATTTCTTTTGCCACCCATAGGGAGCTCTGACAATTCTTACACAGGCCTGCCACTGCAGCCTGAGTGAAATAACGTCCACGTTATTTCACAGCCATTTACCACTGCACTTAAGTAACTTATAAGTCACCTATATGTCTAACCTTTACCTGGTAAAGGTTGGGTGCTAAGTTACTTAGTGTGTGGGCACCCTGGCACTAGCCAAGGTGCCCCTACATCGTTCAGGGCAAATTCCCCGGACTTTGTGAGTGCGGGGACACCATTACACGCGTGCACTGTACATAGGTCACTACCATTGTACAGCGTCACAATGGTAACTCCGAACATGGCCATGTAACATGTCTAAGATCATGGAATTGTCACCCCAATGCCATTCTGGCATTGGGGAGACAATTCCATGATCCCCCGAGTCTCTAGCACAGACCCGGGTACTGCCAAACTACCTTTCCCGGGGTTTCACTGCAGCTGCTGCTGCTGCCAACCCCTCAGACAGGTTTCTGCTCTCCTGGGGTCCAGCCAGGCATGGCCCAGGAAGGCAGAACAAAGGACTTCCTCAGAGAGAGGGTGTTACACCCTCTCCCTTTGGAAAAAGGTGTCAGGGCTGGGGAGGAGTAGCCTCCCCCAGCCTCTGGAAATGCTTTGATGGGCACAGATGGTGCCCATCTCTGCATAAGCCAGTCTGCACCGGTTCAGGGATCCCCCAGCCCTGCTCTGGCGCAACACTGGACAAAGGAAAGGGGAGTGACCACTCCCCTGACCTGCACCTCCCCTTGGAGGTGCCCAGAGCTCCTCCAGTGTGCTCCAGACCTCTGCCATCTTGGAAACAGAGGTGCTGCTGGCACACTGGACTGCTCTGAGTGGCCAGTGCCAGCAGGTGACGTCAGAGACTCCTTCTGATAGGCTCTTACCTGTGTTGCTAGCCTATCCTCCTTCCTAGGTAGCCAAACCTCCTTTTCTGGCTATTTAAGGTCTCTGCTTTGGGGAATTCTTTAGATAACTAATGCAAGAGCTCATCAGAGTTCCTCAGCATCTCTCTCTTCACCTTCTGCCACGGAATCGACCTCTGACTGCTCAGGAAGCCTGCAAAACCACAACAAAGTAGCAAAGACGACTACTGCTACCTTGTATCGCTGATCCTGCCGCCTTCTCAACTGTTTTCCTAGTGGTGCATGCTGTGGGGGTAGTCTGCCTCCTCTCTGCACTAGAAGCTCAGAAGAAATCTCCTGTGGGACGACGGAATCCTCCCCCTGCAACCGCAGGCACCAAAAGAACTGCATCACCGGTTCTCTAGGTCCCCTCTCAGCACGACGAGCGTGGTCCCTGGAACTCAGCAACTCTGTCCAAGTGACTCCCACAGTCCAGTGACTCCTCAGTCCAAGTTTGGTGGAGGTAAGTCCTTGCCTCCCCACGCTAGACTGCATTGCTGGGTACTGCGTGATTTACAGCTGCTCAGGCTCCTGGGCACTCTTCCAGGATTTCCTTCGTGCACAGCCAAGCCTGGGTCCCCGACACTCTAACCTGCAGTGCACAACCTCCTGAGTTGTCCTCCGGCGTCGTGAGATCTCCTTTTGTGACTTCGGGTGAGCTCCGGTTCACTCCCCTTCGTAGTGCCTGTTCCGGCACTTCTGCGGCTGCTGCCTGCTTCTGTGAGGGCTCCCCATCTTGCTGGGCGCCCCCTCTGTCTCCTCACGCAATTGGCGACATCCTGGTCCCTCCTGGGCCACAGCAGCATCCAAAAACCTTAACCGCGACCCCTGCAGCTAGCAAGGCTTGTTTGCGGTCTTTCTGCGTGGGAACACCTCTGCAAGCTTCTTCACGACGTGGGACATCCATCCTCCAAAGGGGAAATTCCTAGTCCTCTTCGTTCTTGCAGAATCCACAGCTTCTACCATCCGGTGGCAGCTTCTTTGCATCCTCAGGTGGCATTTCCTGGGCATCTGCCCAATCTCGACTTTGTCGCAACTCTTGGACTTGGTCCCCTTGTTCCACAGGTACTCTCGTCCAGAAATCCACCTTTGTTGCATTGCTGGTGTTGGACTTCCTTGCAGAATTCCCCTATCACGACTTCTGTGCTCTCTGGGGAACATAGGTGCACTTTACACCTACTTTTCAGGCTCTTGGGGTGGGCTATTATTCTAACCCTCACTGTTTTCTTACAGTCCCAGCAACCCTCTACAAGCTCACATAGGTTTGGGGTCCATTCGTGGTTCGCATTCCACTTTTGGAGTATATGGTTTGTGTTGCCCCTATACCTATGTGCTCTCATTGCAATCTATTGTGACTGTACATTGCTTGCATCACTTCCTTTTGCTATTACTGCATATTTTTGGTATTGTGTACATATATCTTGTGTATATTTGCTATCCTCATACTGAGGGTACTCACTGAGATACGTTTGGCATATTGTCATAAAAATAAAGTACCTTTATTTTTAGTATATCTGTGTATTGTGTTTTCTTATGATATTGTGCATATGACACCAGTGGTATAGTAGGAGCTTTGCATGTCTCCCCATAGCTACCTTCTATCAGCCTAAGCTGCTAGAAACACCTCTTCTCCACTAATAAGGGATAACTGGTCCTGGTAAAGAGTTTAAGTACCCCTTGGTACCCACTACAAACCAGACCAGCCTCCTACATTGGTCGTGCAGCGGTGGGATAAGTACTTGTAACTACTTACCACTTTGTCATTTTGTACTTTTCATAAGAGAAAAATACACAAAACAAGTTCATTGTATGTACACCTAACCAAAAAGTTTTGTTTTTCTTCTCTTACTCTATTGCTAAGTGCTGAAAAGTACCTCTAAAACTTTCAAAAAGTTTCTAAAAAGTTGAAAAAGTTTTTTTTTCTGTTTCCTTAAAAAGTTCTGAAACTTTTTCTTTCTTTTTCTGTCCCTTTAACCTTTTTCTATCATGTCTGGTACAGGTCCTACTCTTGATCTGGTCAGCTCTGCTTATGACCACCTTAGCTGGAAAGGTGTAAGGGGTCTCTGCATAGATAGAGGTCTAGGGGTAGGGAAGAATCCCTCTAGAGAATTGTTGATTAACATGCTTATTGAAAATGATAAGGCATTAGCTGGCACATCAGTTGAGAAGTTAGCAGATGGTTCACACTCTGATTCTGGGGTAGCCCCAGTAAGAATGTTAGATGGTATTCTTTCCAACTTGCCCCTTAGCAGACCACCTAGCATAACTGGTACTAATGTGAGTTCTCATCACAGTAGGAATGTCATTTCTGCAGGTCAAGTTGTTAGAGTGCCAAATGTTAGGGTCAATTCTCCCTCTGTACATTCACACCATTCTTCTGTGTCTAAGCATGCCCAACCCACCCACCCTGATGACAGAATGTTAGAAAGGGAGCTCAATAGATTGAGAGTGGAAGAGACCAGGCGGAAGATTAAACAGCAACAGCTGGCTCTAGACAGGGAAACTTTAGACATAGAAAAAGAAATACAGAGGTTGGGGTTAGGACCCCATGGTGGCAGCAGCAGTATTACAGATAGTAATCCTGTGAAAGAGCATGATTCTAGGAATCTGCATAAGATAGTTCCCCCTTACAACGAGGGGGATGACATTAACAAGTGGGTTGCTGCACTTGAGAGGGCCTGTGTTGTACAGGGGGCCCCTCAAAGGCAGTGGGCTGCTCTCCTATGGCTATCTTTCAGTGGAAAGGGTAGGGATAGGCTCCTTACTGTGAAGGAAAGTGATGCCAATAATTTTACAGTTTTAAAGAATGCACTTCTGGATGGTTATGGCTTAACCACTGAACAATACAGGATTAAGTTCAGAGAAACCAAAAAGGAGTCTTCACAAGACTGGGTAGACTTTGTTGACCATTCATTGAAGGCCTTGGAGGGGTGGTTACATGGCAGTAACGTTTCTGACTATGAAAGCCTGTATAACTTGATCCTGAGAGAGCATATTCTGAATAACTGGGTGTCTGACTTGTTACACCAATATCTAGTGGACGCAGATCTGACCTCGCCCCAAGAATTGGGAAAGAAGGCAGACAAATGGGTCAGAACAAGAGTGAACAGAAAAGTTCATACAGGGGGTGACAAGGATGGCAAGAAGAAGGATGGTAAGTCTTCAGACAAGGGTGGGGACAAATCTAGAAATAAGTCTTCATCAGGCCCACAAAAACACTCTGGTGGGGGTTGTGGGTCCATATCCTCTTCTAATCAAGTAAAGAAACCATGGTGCTATTTATGTAAAGTAAACGGCCATTGGACAACTGATGCCAGTTGTCCAAAGAAAAGCACCAAGCCTCCCACTACCACAACCCCTACTGCTACACCTAGTGCCACTAGTGATAGCAGTGGTGGTGGGAGCAAACCTACTAATAGCCAATCCAAGGGAGTATCTGGGCTCACTTTTGGTAATTTAGTTGGGGTTGGTCTTGTTAGGGAGACCACAGAGGCTGTGTTAGTCTCTGAAGGTGCCATTGATTTGGCCACCTTGGTTGCTTGTCCCCTTAATATGGATAAGTACAAGCAACTTCCCCTAATAAATGGTGTTGAGGTTCAGGCCTACAGGGACACAGGTGCCAGTGTTACCATGGTAATAGAGAAACTGGTCCACCCTGAACAACACCTACTTGGTCACCAGTGCCAAGTGACTGATGCTCATAACAACACTCCTAGCCACCCCATGGCTGTTGTGAATCTCAACTGGAGGGGGTTACTGGTCCAAAGAAAGTTGTGGTTGCCTCAGATTTACCTGTAGACTGTCTACTAGGGAACGATTTAGAGACATCAGCTTGGGCAGAAGTGGAGTTGGAGGCTCATGCAGCAATGCTGGGCATTCCTGGGCATATTTTTGCTTTGACAAGGGCTCAGGCCAAAAAGCAAAAAGGACAGGGTGACTTGGATCCTGGAACAATGGACCAAGTGCTCCCTAAAGCTAGGGGTAGTAAAGGTAAATCACTACCTACTATCCCTCCCTCTACAGATGATTCTACTACTGAGGAAGAAGAATTTCCCCCCTGTGCAGAACCTTCACCAGAGGAGCGGGAAGCAGACACTGCTGAGCTTTTGGGTGGAGGGGGGCCTGCCAGGGAGGAGCTGAGTGTGGCACAGCAGACCTGTCCCACACTAGAGGGTCTAAGACAGCAAGCTGTCAAACAGCATAATGGGGATGTCAGTGACTCTCACAGAGTTTACTGGGAGGACAACCTCTTGTATACAGAGGCACGGGACCCAAAACCTGGAGCTGCCAGGAGATTGGTTATTACCCTGCAATACAGAGAGTTCCTCCTAACTCTAGCCCACGACATTCCCTTGGCTGGACATTTAGGTCAGATGAAAACATGGGATAGGCTTGTCCCCCTGTTTCATTGGCCTAGAATGTCAGAGGACACAAAATAATTTTGTAAGTCCTGTGTCACCTGTCAAGCCCGTGGCAAAACAGGTGGCATCACAAAGGCTCCCCTTATTCCACTACCTGTGGTTGGGGTTCCCTTTGAAAGGGTATGGGTTGACATAGTTGCCCCCCTTGACCCTCCTACAGCTTCAGGCAATAGGTTTATCTTGTTGGTAGTGGACCATGCCACAAGATATCCTGAAGCAATTAGTCTAAGGACCACTACAGCTCCTGCAGTGGCAAAAGCCCTCCTAGTAATCTTTTCCAGGGTGGGTTTCCAAAAAGAGGTGGTATCAGACAGGGGTAGCAACTTTATGTCTGCATACTTGAAGGCCATGTGGAAGGAATGTGGTGTAACATACAAATTCACTACGCCTTATCATCCACAAACAAATGGACTGGTTGAGAGATTTAATAAAAATCTCAAAGGAATGATAATGGGACTCCCTTAAAAACTCAGGAGCAGATGGGATGTCCTGTTACCTTGCCTCCTTTTTGCTTACAGGGAGGTACCCCAAAAAGGAGTGGGCTTCAGGCCCTTTGAACTCCTATTTGGACACCCTGTAAGTGGTCCTCTAACACTTGTAAAGGAGGGTTGGGAACAACCTTTAAAAGCTCCTAAGCAAGACATAGTGGACTATGTACTTGGCCTACGATCCAGAATGGCTGAGTATATGAAAAAGGCCAGCAAAAACCTTCAGGCCAGCCAAGAGCTCCAAAGGCAATGGCATGACCAGAAGGCTGTTCTGATTCAGTACCAACCAGGGCAGAAAGTGTGGGTCTTGGAGCCTGTGGCCCCAAGAGCACTCCAAGACAAATGGAGTGGACCCCACATTATTGTTGAAAAGAAGGGAGAAGTCACCTACTTGGTTGACTTAGGCACTGTCAGGAGTCCCCTTAGGGTGCTCCATGTCAATCACCTGAAACCCTACTATGACAGGGCTGATCTCACCCTGCTCATGTCAACAGATGAAGGACAGGAAGAAGAGAGTTACCCTCTCCCTGATCTCTTCTCTTCCACAGAACAAGATGCTCTAGTGGAAGGTGCAGTGTTGGCAGATTGTCTTACTGCTGAGCAGAAAGACCACTGCATAAATCTCCTAGGTCAGTTTTCTGAACTCTTTTCTACTGTGCCAGGCACCACTTCTTGATCTATAGGCAGCCTGACCATGTCAGGGACTGCATAAAACAAGAGGTTCAGAAAATGCTTGAACTGGGAGTGGTTGAGCACTCTGAAAGTCCATGGGCCTCTCCTGTGGTACTTGTACCAAAGCCTCACTCTAAAGATGGAAAAAAGGAAATTAGGTTTTGTGTAGATTACAGAGGTCTCAATCAGGTAACTAAAACTGATGCTCACCCTATACCCAGGGCAGATGAGCTCATAGATACACTGGCATCTGCCAACTATCTAAGCACCTTTGATTTGACTGCAGGGTATTGGCAGATCAAGTTATCAGAGGATGCTAAAGCAAAAACTGCATTTTCGACTATTGGAGGGCACTACCAATTCACAGTAATGCCCCTTGGTTTGAAAAATGCACCTGTCACTTTTCAGAGGTTGGTGAATACAGTCCTGCAAGGGTTGGAGGCTTTTAGTGCAGCATATTTAGATAATATAGCTGTCTTTAGCTCCACCTGGGATGATCACCTGGTCCACCTATGGAAAGTTTTGGAGGCCCTGCAAAAGGCAGGCCTCACTATCAAGGCTTCAAAGTGCCAGATAGGGCAGGGGAAAGTGGTTTATCTGGGACACCCTATAGGTGGAGAACAGATTGCACCACTTCAGGGGAAAATCCAAACTATCATAGATTGGGTTCCCCCTACAACTCAGACCCTTCTTAGGCCTCACTGGGTATTACAGGAGGTTCATAAAGAACTATGGCTCCATAGCAGCCCCTCTTAATGACCTCACTTCTAAGAAAATGCCTAAAAAGGTATTGTGGACAGCTAGCTGTCAGACAGCTTTTGAGGAGCTAAAACCGGCCATGTGCTCTGCACCTGTCCTAAAAAGCCCATGTTACTCCAAGAAATCCATTGTTCAAACTGATGCATCTGAATTAGGGGTAGGGGCAGTCTTATCACAACTTAATTCTGAGGGCCAGGATCAACCTGTTGCTTTTATCAGCAGGAGGTTGACCCCTAGAGAAAAGCGTTGGTCTGCCATAGAGAGGGAGGCCTTTGCTGTGGTCTGGGCACTGAAGAAGTTGAGGCCATACCTGTTTGGCACTCACTTCATTGTTCAGACAGACCACAAACCTCTACTTTGGCTAAAACAAATGAAAGGTGAAAACCCTAAATTGTTGAGGTGGTCCATATCTCTACAGGGAATGGACTATACAGTGGAACACAGACCTGGGAGTACCCACTCCAATGCAGATGGACTCTCCAGATATTTCCACTTAGACAATGAAGACTCATCAGGTCAGGGCTAGTCTTATTGTCCTTTGTTTGGGGGGGGGGGGGGTTTGTGTAGGAAAGTACCATCTTGCCTGGCATGTTACCCCCATATTTCACTGTATATTTCAGTGTATATATGTTGTTTTAGTTGTATGTGTCACTGGGACCCTGCCAGCCAGGCAAAAATCAAAGATGCATTTGATGACAATTGTTTACTAACATTTAGAAAGAGAATTATGCGATTTGAACCTATAATTGCATATTTACTTTTAATAACTTCTGAGAAAGAGACTTAAGCCATTTGGGAACTTTACCTTGCATTCATAAACTTCTGCTAGACCACAAGGTGTAGTGCAACCTTAAGGGCTTCCGCAGTACTGCCTGACTCCTCATCCACCACAATGGCGTGAGCAGGCCATTTTTTAATTGGGTGTACTAGTGCCCACCAGGGGCACCCACATGCAGCAAAACATTAGGGTCCACAGGGGGAGTGTAGGAAAGTACCATCTTGCCTGGCATGTTACCCCCATTTTTCACTGTATATATGTTGTTTTAGTTGTAGGTGTCACTGGGAACCTGCCAGCCAGGGTCCCAGTGCTCATAAGTGTGCCTGGATGTGTTACCTGTGTTATGACTAACTGTCTCACTGAGGCTCTGCTATCCAGAACCTCAGTGGTTATGCTCTTTCATTTCTTTCAAATTGTCACTAACAGGCTAGTGACCAATTTTACCAATTTACATTGGCTTACTGGAACACCCTTAAAATTCCCTAGTATATGGTACTGAGGTACCCAGGGTATTGGGGTTCCAGGAGATCCCTATGGGCTGCAGCATTTCTTTTGCCACCCATAGGGAGCTCAGACAATTCTTACACAGGACTGCCACTGCAGCCTGTGTGAAATAACGTCCACGTTATTTCACAGCCATTTACCACCGCACTTAAGTAACTTATAAGTCACCTATATGTCTAACCTTTACCTGGTAAAGGTTAGGTGCAAAGTTACTTAGTGTGAGGGCACCCTGGCACTAGCCAACGTGCCCCCACATTGTTCAGGGCAAACTCCCCGGACTTTGTGAGTGCGGGGACACCATTACACGTGTGCACTACATATAGGTCAATACCTATATGTAGCTTCATAATAGTAACTCCAAATATGGCCATGTAACATGGCTAAGATCATGGAATTGTCCCCCCATGCCACATCTGGTATTGGGGTGCCAATCCCATGCATCCCCGGGGCTCCAGCATGGACCCCGGGTAATGCCAATCTAGCTCTCTGGGGTTTTCACTGCAGCTACCGCTGCTGCCAACCCACAGACAGGTTTCTGCCCTCCTGGGGTCAGGGCAGCCGAGTCCCAGGAAGGCAGAACAAAAGATTTCCTCTGTGAGAGGGTGTTACACCCTCTCCCTTTGGAAATAGGTGTTAAGGGCCTGAGAGGAGTAGCCTCTCCTGGCCTCTGGGAATCCTTTGAAGGGCATAGATGGTGCCCTCCTTGCATAAACTAGTCTACACCGGTTCAGGAATCCCCCAGCCTCTGCTCTGGTGCGAGACTGGACAAAGGAACAGGGAGTGACCACTCCCCTGTCCATCACCACCCCAGCGGTGGTGCCCAGAGCTCCTCCAGTGTGTCCCAGACCTCTGCCATCTTGAATGCAGAGGTGTGAGGGCACAATGGAGGTCGATGAGTGGCCAGTGTCAGCAGATGACATCAGAGACCCCTCCTGATAGGTTCTCACCTGGTTAGGTAGACATTCCTCCTCTGAGGGCTATTTAGGGTCTCTCCTGTGGGTTTCCCTTCAGATAGCGAATGCAAGAGCTCACCAGAGTTCCTCTGCATCTCCCTCTTTGACTTCTGCCAAGGATCGACTGCTGACTGCTCCAGGACGCCTGCAAAACTGCAACAAAGTAGCAAGACGACTACCAGCAACATTGTAGCGCCTAATCCTGCTGGCTTTCTCAACTGTTTCCTGGTGGTGCATGCTCTGAGGGCTGTCTGCCTCCTCCCTGCACTGGAAGCCACAAAGAAATCTCCTGTGGGTCGACAGAATCTTCCCCCTGCTAACGCAGGCACCAAACTTCTGCATCACCGGTCCTCTGGGTCACCCTCTCATCTTGACAAGTGTAGATCCTGGAACACAGGAGCTAGATCCAAGTGACCCCGACAGTCCAGAGGTCCTTCTGTCCAAATTTGGTGGAGGTAAGTCCTTGCCTCCCCACGCCACACAGTAATCATGTGTACTGCGTAAACTGCAGCTGCTCTGGCTTCTGTGCAGTTTTGCAAGGAATTCTTTGTGCACAGCATAGCCCAGGTCCCCAACACTCTGTCCTGCATTGCTCAACTCAATGAGTTGACCATCAACTTGTTGGGACCGTCTTTTGTAGTGTTGAGATGACCGACGTGCTCAGATTTCTTGAATGCCTGTTCAAGTACTTCTGCGGGTGCTGCCTGCTTCTGTGTGGGCGCTCTGTACTGCTGAGCGCCCCCTCTGTCACTTCCTCCAAGGGGCGGCCTCCTGGTCCTTCCTGGGCCGGGGCAGCCCCCATTTTCTTCAACCGCGAGTCTTGCAGCTAGCAAGGCTTGTTTGTGGTCTTTCTGTGTGAAGACAACTCTGCATCCTCCAGCACGACGTGGGACATCTTCTGTGCAAAGGAGATGTTCCTGGCACCTTCCGTTGTTGCAGAATCTTCAGGTTCTTCCACCCGTAGGCAGTCCTTTTGCACCTCCATCCGGGGCTTCGTGGGCTCCTACCCCCCTGGACACTTGCGTGACTCTTGGACTTGGTCCCCTTCCCTTACAGGCCCTCAGGTCCAGGAATCCGTCTACAGTGCTTTGCAGTCAGTTGTTGCCTTTGCAGAATCCCCGTTCACAACTTTTACTGTGTTTCTGGGGTAGTAGGGTAAATTTACTCCTACTTTTCAGGGTCTTGAGGTGGGGTATCTTGGACATCCTTAGTGTTTTCTTACACTCCCAGCGACCCTCTACACATTACACAAGGCCTGGGGTCCATTTGTGGTTCGCATTCCACTTTTGGAGTATATGGTTTGTGTTGCCCCTAGGCCTATTCCATCCTATTGTATTCTACAGTGTTTGCACTACTTTTGTAACTGTTTACTTATCTGATTTTTGGTTTGTGGTTTGTGTGTATATTTTGTGTATTTTACTTCCCTCCTAAGGGAAGGTATCCTCTACTTTTGGCATATCGTTGTTAAAATAAAGTACCTTTATTTTTAGTAACTCTGACTATTGTGTTTCTTATGACATAGAGCTATATGATATAAGTGGTATAGTAGGAGCTTTGCATGTCTCCTAGTTCAGCCTAAGCTGCTCTGCTTAGCTACCTCCATCAGCCTAAGCTGCTAGAACACTATTAATCTACTAATAAGGGAAAACCTGACATGGCACAAGGTGTAAGTACCATCAGGTACCCACAATAAGCCAGGCCAGCCTCCTACACAAGATGCTTATGGTCTGCTTCCCTTTCCCTCACCCACACTCCCCTCATCTACCAAAGCAGATTTGGAGGATGCTCCTTCTGTTAAATCGCAACAAAGACCTGGAACAACCTCCAAACAAAGCTCCAGACCATCACCACACTTCTGTAATTCCAAAGGGACATCAAGACCTGGCTCATCGACTGCGCCGTGAGAGGGTCTTCAAGAGCGTGGATACACTTTTGGGTGATTAGCTGCACTATATAAATCCTGCAGAAAACTCCCATAAAAAACAATAATAGAGGTGGTGATTGGCAATAAACCTTATTTTAATTATTTGAAAATAATTACATTACTGTAGAAGGCTGGCCTGGCTTGTAGTGGGTAACAATGGGTACTTACACTCTGTACCAGGTCCAGTTATCCCTTATTAGTGTAGAAGAGGTGTTTCTAGCAGCTTAGGCTGATAGAAGGTAGCTATAGCAGTGCAGCTTAGGCTGAACTAGGAGACATGCAAAGCTCCTACTATACCAGTGATGTCATATGCACAATATCATAAGAAAACACAATACACAGATATACTAAAAATAAAGGTACTTTATGTTTATGGCAATATGCCAAAAGTATCTCAGTGAGTACCCTCAGTATGAGGATGCCAAATATGCACAAGATATATGTACACAATACCAAAAATATGCAGTAATAGCAAAAGGAAGTAATGCAAGCAATGTAAAGGTACAGTAGATTGCAATAGGAGCACATAGGTATAGGGACAACACAAACCATATTTTCCAAAAGTGGAATGCGAACCACGAATGGACCCCAAACCTATGTGAGCTTGTAGAGGGTCGCTGGGACTGTAAGAAAACAGTGAGGGTTAGAAAGATAGCCCACCCCAAGACCCTAAAGAGTAGGTGTAAAGTGCACCTATATTCCCCAGAGAACACAGATGTCATGATAGGGGAATTCTGCAAGGAAGACCAACACCAACAATGCAACCAAAGTGGATTTCCGGACTAGAGTACCTGTGGAACAAGGGGACCAAGTCCAAGAATCGCGACAAAGTCGAGAGTGGGCAGATGCCCAGGAAATGCCAGCTGAGGGTGCAAAGAAGCTGCCACCGGATGGTAGAAGCTGTGGATTCTGCAAGAATGAAGAGGGCTAGAAACTTCACCTTTGGAGGATGGATGTCCCACGTCGTGAAGAAGCTTGCAGAGGTGTTCCCACGGAGAAAAAGACCGCAAACAAGCCTTGCTAGCTGCAAGGGTCGCGGTTAGGGTTTTTGGATGCTGCTGTGGCCCAGGGGGGACCAGGATGTCGCCACTTGGATGAGGAGACAGAGGGGGCGCCCAGCAAGTCAGGGAGCCCTCACAGAAGCAGGCAGCACCCGCAGAAGTACCCGAACAGGCACTTAGAAGAGGAGTGAACCGGAGTCCACCCGAAGACACAAAAGGGAGTCCCACGACGCCAGAGGACAACTCAGAAGGTTGTGTACTGCAGGTTAGAGTGTCGGGGACCCAGGCTTGGCTGTGCACGAAGGAAATCCTGGAAGAGTGCACAGGAGCCGGAGCAGCTGCAAATTACGCGGTACCCAGCAATGCAGTCTAGCGTGGGGAGGCAAGGACTTACCTCCACCAAACTTGGACTGAAGAGTCACTGGACTGTGGGAGTCACTTGGATAGAGATCCTGAGTTCCAGGGACCACGCTCGTCGTGCTGAGAGGGGACCCAGAGTACTGGTTGTAGGAAAGTACCATCTTGCCCGGCATGTTACCCCCATATTTCACTGTATATATGTTGTTTTAGTTGTATGTGTCACTGGGACCCTGCCAGCCAGGGCCCCAGTGCTCATAAGTGTGCCCTGTATGTGTTAGCTGTGTGATGACTAACTGTCTCACTGAGGCTCTGCTAACCAGAACCTCAGTGGTTATGCTCTCTCATTTCTTTCCAAATTGTCACTAACAGGCTAGTGACCAATTTCACCAATTTACATTGGCATACTGGAACACCCTTATAATTCCCTAGTATATGGTACTGAGGTACCCAGGGTATTGGGGTTCCAGGAGATCCCTATGGGCTGCAGCATTTCTTTTGCCACCCATAGGGAGCTCTGACAATTCTTACACAGGCCTGCCACTGCAGCCTGAGTGAGATAACATCCACGTTATTTCACAGCCATTTACCACTGCATTTAAGTAACTTATAAGTCACCTATATGTCTAACCTTTAGCTGGTAAAGGTTGGGTGCTAAGTTACTTAGTGTGTGGGAACCCTGGCACTAGCGAAGGTGCCCCCACATTGTTAAGGGCAAATTCCCCGGACTTTGTGAGTGCGGGGACACCATTACACGCATGCACTATACATATGTCACTACATATGTATAGCGTCACAATGGTAACTCCGAACATGGCCATGTAACATGTCTAAGATCATGGAATTGTCACCCCAATGCCATTCTGGCATTGGGGAGACAATTCCATGATCCGCCGGGTCTCTTGCACAGACCCGGGTACTGCCAAACTACCTTTCCGGGGGTTTCACTGCAGCTGCTGCTGCTGCCAACCCCTCAGACAGGTTTCTGCCCTCCTGGGGTCCAGCCAGGCCTGGCCCAGGAAGGCAAAACAAAGGACTTCCTCAGAGAGAGGGTGTTACACCCTCTCCCTTTGGAAAAAGGTGTCAGGGCTGGGGAGGAGTAGCCTCCCCCAGCGTCTGGAAATGCTTTGATGGGCACAGATGGTGCCCATCTCTGCATAAGCCAGTCTACACCGGTTCAGGGATCCCCCAGCCCTGCTCTGGCGCGAAACTGGACAAAGGAAAGGGGAGTGACCACTCCCCTGACCTGCACCTCCAAGGGGAGGTGCCCAGAGCTCCTCCAGTGTGCTCCAGACCTGTGCCATCTTGGAAACAGAGGTGCTGCAGAGGTGAGTGGCCAGTGCCAGCAGATGACGTCAGAGACTCCTTCTGATAGGCTCTTACCTGTGTCGCTAGCCTATACTCCTTCCTAAGTAGCCAAACCTCCTTTTCTGGCTATTTAGGGTCTCTGCTTTGGGGAATTCTTTAGATAACGAATGCAAGAGCTCATCAGAGTTCCTCTGCATCTCTCTCTTCACCTTCTGCCAAGGAATCGACCGGTGACTGCTCTGGACGCCTGCAAAACTGCAACAAAGTAGCAAAAACGACTACTGCAACCTTGTATCGCTGATCCTGCGGCCTTCTCAGCTGTTTTCCTGGTGTTGCATGCTGTGGGGGTAGTCTGCCTCCTCTCTGCACTAGAGAAGAAGAATCCCGTGGGATGATGGAATCCTCCCCTGCAACTGCAGGCACCAAAAGACTCCATCACCGGTCCTCTGGGTCCCCTCTCAGCACAACGAGCGTGGTCCCTGGAACTCAGCGACTCTGTCCAAGTAACTCCCACAGTCCAGTGACTCTTCAGTCCAAGTTTGGTGGAGGTAAGTCCTTGCCTCCCCACGCTAGACTGCATTGCTGTGTACCATGTGATTTGCAGCTCCTCCGGCTCCTGTGCACTCTTCCAGGATTTCCTTTGTGCACAGCCAAGCCTGGGTCCCCGACACTCTAACCTGCAGTGCACGACCTCCTGAGTTGTCCTCCGGAGTCGTGGGACCTTCTTTTGTGACTTCGGGTGAGCTCCGGTTCACTCCTCTTCGTAGTGCCTGTTCCGGCACTTCTGCGGGTGCTGCTTGCTTCTGGGTGGGCTCCTTGTCTTGCTGAGTGCCCCCTCTGTCTCCTCCCACAATTGGCGACATCCTGGTCCCTCCTGGGCCACAGCAGCATCCAAAAACCCTAACCGCGACCCTTGCAGCTAGCAAGGCTTGTTTGCGGTCTTTCTGCACGGAAACACCTCTGCAAGCTTCTTCACGACGTGGGACATCCATCCTCCAAAGGGGAAGTGTAGGAAAGTACCATCTTGCCTGGCATGTTACCCCCATTTTTCACTGTATATATGTTGTTTTAGTTGTATGTGTCACTGGGACCCTGCCAGCCAGAGCCCCAGTGCTCATAAGTGTGCCTGAAAGTGTTACCTGTGTTATGACTAACTGTCTCACTGAGGCTCTGCTATCCAGAACCTCAGTAGTTATGCTCTCTCATTTCTTTCCAAATTGTCACTAACAGGCTAGCGACCAATTTCACCAATTCACATTGGCATACTGGAACACCCTTATAATTCCCTAGTATATGGTACTGAGGTACCCAGGGTATTGGGGTTCCAGGAGATCCCTATGGGCTGCAGCATTTCTTTTGCCACCCATAGGGAGCTCTGACAATTCTTACACAGGCCTGCCACTGCAGCCTGATTGAAATAACGTCCACGTTATTTCACAGCCATTTACCACTGCACTTAAGTAACTTATGTCACCTATATGTCTATCTTTTACCTGGTAAAGGTTAGGTGCAAAGTTACTTAGTGTGTGGGCACCCTGGCACTAGCCAAGGTGCCCCCACATTGTTCAGGGCAAATTCCCCGGACTTTGTGAGTGCGGGGACACCATTACACGTGTGCACTACACAGAGGTCACTACCTATGTGCAGCTTCACAATGGTAACTCCGAATATGGCCATGTAACATGACTATGATCATGGAATTGCCCCCTCTATGCCATCCTGGCATAGTTGCCACAATCCCATGATCCCACTGGTCTGTAGCACAGACCCTGGTACTGCCAAACTGCCTTTTCAGGGGTTTCACTGCAGCTGCTGCTGCTGCCAACCCCTCAGACAGGTTTCTGCCCTCCTGGGGTCCAGCCAGGCCTGGCCCAGGATGGCAGAACAAAGGACTTCCTCAGAGAGAGAGTGTTACACCCTCCCCCTTTGGAAAAAGGTGTTAAGGCAGGGGAGGAGTAGCCTCCCCCAGCCTCTGGAAATGCTTTCATGGGCACAGATGGTGCCCATTTCTGCATAAGCCAGTCTACACCGGTTCAGGGACCCCTCAGCCCTGCTCTGGCGCGAAACTGGACAAAGGAAAGGGGAGTGACCACTCCCCTGACCTGCACCTCCCCTGGGAGGTGCCCAGAGCTCCTCCAGTGTGCTCCAGACCTCTGCCATCTTGGAAACAGAGATGATGCTGGCACACTGGACTGCTCTGAGTGGCCAGGGCCAGCAGGTGACGTCAGAGACTCCTTCTGATAGGCTCCTTCAGGTGTTGCTAGCCTATCCTCTCTCTTAAGTAGCCAAACCCTCTTTTCTGGCTATTTAGGGTCTCTGCTTTGGGGAATTCCTTAGATAACGAATGCAAGAGCGCATCAGAGTTCCTCTGCATCTCTCTCTTCATCTTCTGCCAAGGAATCGACTGCTGACCGCGCTGGAAGCCTGCAAAACTGTAACAAAGTAGCGAAGACGACTACTGCAACTCTGTAACGCTGATCCTGCCACCTTCTCGACTGTTTTCCTGGTGGTGGATGCTGTTGGGGTAGTCTGCCTCCTCTCTGCACTAGAAGCTCCGAAGAAATCTCCCGTGGGCCGACGGAATTGTCCCCCTGCAACCGCAGGCACCAAAGAACTGCATTAGCGGTACCCTGGGTCTCCTCTCAGCACGACGAGCGAGGTCCCTTGAATCCAGCAACTCTGTCCAAGTGACTCCCACTGTCCAGTGACTCTTCAGTCCAAGTCTGGTGGAGGTAAGTCCTTGCCTCCCCACGCCAGACTGCATTGCTGGGAACTGCGTCTTTTGCAGCTACTCCGGCCTCTGTGCACTTCCGGCGGAAATCCTTTGTGCACAGCCAAGCCTGGGTCCACTGCACTCTAACCTGCATTGCACGACTTTCTAAGTTGTCCTCCGGCGGCGTGGGACTCCTTTGTGCAACTTCGGGTGAGCACCGTTTCACTCCTCTTCGTAGTGCCTGTTACGGCACTTCTGCGGCTGCTGCCTGCTTCTGATAGGATACCTTGTCTTGCTGGGCGCCCCCTCTGTCCCCTGACGCAATTGGCGACATCCTGGTCCCTCCTGGGCCACAGCACCATCCAAAAACCCTAACCGCATGATTTGCAGCTAGCAAGGCTTGTTGGGGGTCTTTCGTCGGGAAAACACTTCTGCACGACTCTTCACGACGTGTGACATTCATCCTTCAAAGGGGAAGTTTCTAGCCCTTGTCGTTCCTGCAGAATCCTCAGCTTCTACTGCCTAGTAGCAGCTTCTTTGCACCCACAGCTGGCATTTCCTGGGCATCTGCCCATCTCCGACTTGATTGTGACTTTGGACTTGGTCCCCTTGTTCCACAGGTACCCTCGTTTGGAAATCCATCGTTGTTGCATTGCTGGTTTGTGTCTTTCCTGCAGAATTCCCCTATCACGACTTCTGTGTCCTTTGTGGAACTTTAGTGCACTTTGCACTCACTTTCCAGGGTCTTGGGGTGGGCTATTTTTCTAACCCTCACTGTTTTCTTACAGTCCCAGCGACCCTCTACAAGGCCACATAGGTTTGGGGTCCATGCGTGGTTCGCATTCCACTTTTGGAGTATATGGTTTGTGTTGCCCCTATCCCTATGTGTCCCCATTGCATCCTATTGTA
Source organism: Pleurodeles waltl (assembly GCF_031143425.1). Taxonomy (NCBI): domain Eukaryota; kingdom Metazoa; phylum Chordata; class Amphibia; order Caudata; family Salamandridae; genus Pleurodeles; species Pleurodeles waltl. The sequence goes on from NC_090440.1 coordinate 1,311,538,654, forward strand.
ACTATACATTGTTTGCACTGTTTTCTAATACTATACTGCATATTTTTGGTATTGTGTACATACATCTTGTGTATATTTGCTATCCTCATACTGAGGGTACTCACTGAGATACTTTTGGCATATTGTCATAAAAATAAAGTACCTTTATTTTTAGTATATCTGTGTATTGTGTTTTCTTATGATATTGTGCAAGTGACACTAGTGGTACTGTAGGAGCTTCACTCGTCTCCTAGTTCAGCCTAAGCTGCTCTGCTAAGCTACCATTATCTATCCGCCTAAGCTGCTAGACACCCTATACACTAATAAGGGATACCTGGGCCTGGTGCAAGGTGTAAGTACCCCTTGGTACTCACTACAAGCCAGTCCAGCCTCCTACAGGAAGTTCCTAGTCCTCTTCGTTCTTGCAGAATCACAGCTTCTACCATCCGGTGGCAGCATCTTTGCACCCACAGCTGGCATTTCCTGGGTATCTGCCAAATCCCGACTTGATCGTGACTCTTGGACTTGGTCCCCTTGTTCCACAGGTACTCTCGTCCGGAAATCCATCGTTGTTGCATTGCTGGTGTTGGTCTTCCTTGCAGAATTCCCCTTTCACAACTTCGGTGCTCTCTGGGAAACTTAGGTGCACTTTGCACCCACTTTTCAGGGTCTTGGGGTGGGCTATTTTTCTAACCCTCACTGTTTTCTTACAGTCCCAGCGACCCTCTACAAGCTCACATAGGTTTGAGGTCCATTTGTGGTTCGCATTCCACTTCTAGAGTATATGGTTTGTGTTGCCCCTATACCTATGTGCTCTCATTGCAATCTATTGTGACTACATTGTTTGCATTGCTTTCTATTGCTATTACTACATATTTTTTGTATTGTGTACATATATCTTGTGTATATTTGCTATCCTCATACTGAGGGTACTCACTGAGATACTTTTGGCATATTGTCATGAAAATAAAGTACCTTTATTTTTATTATATCTGTGTATTGTGTTTTCTTATGATATTGTGCATATGACACCAGTGGTATAGTAGGAGCTTTACACGTCTCCTAGTTCAGCCTAAGCTGCTGTGCTAAGCTACCCTTTTCTATCTGCCTAAGCTGCTAGACACCTCTTCTACACTAATAAGGGATAACTGGACCTGGTGCAGAGTGTAAGTACCCCTTGGTACCACTACAAACCAGGCCAGCCTCCTACACTGGTGATGCAGTCTTTTGTTGCCTGCGGTTGCAGGGGGAGGATTCCGTCGTCCCACGGGAGATTTCTTCAGAGCTCCTGGTGCAGAGAGGAGGCAGGATACCCCTAGAGCATGCACCACCAGGAAACATGCGAGAAAGTGGCAGGATCAGCGATACAAGGTTGCAGTAGTCGTCTTTGCTACTTTGTTGTGGTTTTGCAGGCGTCCTGAGCAGTCAGCGGTCGATCCTTTGGCAGAAGGTGAAGAGAGAGATGCAGAGGAACTCTGATGAGCACTTGCATTCGTTATCTAAAGAATTCCCCAAAGCAGAGACCCCAAATAGCCAGAAAAAAGGGTTTGGCTACTTAAGAGAGAGGATAGGCTAGCAACACCTGAAGGAGCCTATCAGAAGGAGTCTCTGACGTCACCTGCTGGCCCTGGCCACTCAGAGCAGTCCAGTGTGCCAGCATCATCTCTGTTTCCAAGATGGCAGAGGTCTGGAGCACACTGGAGGAGCTCTGGGCACCTCCCAGGGGAGGTGCAGGTCAGGGGAGTGGTCACTCCCCTTTCCTTTGTCCAGTTTCGCGCCAGAGCAGGGCTGAGGGGTCCCTGAACCGGTGTAGACTGGCTTATGCAGAAATGGGCACCATCTGTGCCCATGAAAGCATTTCCAGAGGCTGGGGGAGGCTACTCCTCCCCAGCCCTGACACCTTTTTCCAAAGGGAGAGGGTGTAACACCCTCTCTCTGAGGAAGTCCTTTGTTCTGCCTTCCTGGGCCAAGCCTGGCTGGACCCCAGGAGGGCAGAAACCTGTCTGAGGGGTTGGCAGCAGCAGCACCTGAAGTGAAACCCCGGGAAAGGTAGTTTGGCAGTACCCGGGTCTGAGCTAGAGACTCGGGGGATCATGGAATTGTCTCCCCAATGCCAGAATGGCATTGGGGTGACAATTCCATGATCTTAGACATGTTACATGGCCATGTTCGGAGTTACCATTGTGACATATGTATAGTGCACGCGTGTAATGGTGTCCCCGCACTCACAAAGTCTGGGTAATTTGCCCTGAACAATGTGGGAGCACCTTGGCTAGTGCCAGGGTACCCACACACTAAGCAACTTAGCACCCAACCTTTACCAGGTAAAGGTTAGACATATAGGTGACTCATAAGTTACTTAAGTGCAGTGGTAAATGGCTGTGAAATAACGTGGACGTTATTTCACTCAGGCTGCACTGGCAGGCCTGTGTAAGAATTGTCAGATCTCCCTATGGGTGGGACAAGAAATGCTGCAGCCCATAGGGATCTCCTGGAACCCCAATACCCTGGGTACCTCAGTACCATATACTAGGGAATTATAAGGGTGTTCCAGTATGCCAATGTGAATTGGTGAAATTGGTCACTAGCCTGTTAGTGACAATTTTGAAAGAAATAAGAGAGCATAACCACTGAGGTTCTGGTTAGCAGAGCCTCAGTAAGACAGTTAGGCATCCCACAGGGAAAACATACATATAGGTCACAAACTTATGAGCACTGGGGTCCTGGCTAGCAGGGTCCCAGTGACACATAACAAACATACTGAAAACATAGGGTTTTCACTATGAGCACTGGGCCCTGGCTGGCAGGATCCCACTGAGACAGTGAAAACACCCTGACATACACTCACAAACAGGCCAAAAGTGGGGGTAACAAGGCTAGAAATCACTTTCCTTTACAGTAAGGAGCCTATCCCTACCCTTTCCACTGAAAGATAGCCATAGGATAGCAGCCCACTGCCTTTGAGGGACCTCCTGTACAACACAGGTCCTTTCAAGTGCAGCAAACCACTTGTTAATGTCATCCCCCTCCTTGTAAGGGGAACTATCTTATGGAGATTCCTAGAATCATGCTATTTCACAGGATTACTATCAGGAATACTGCTGCTGCCACCATGGGGTCCAAACCCCAACCTTTGTCTCTCTTTTTCTAAGTCTAGGGATTCCCTGTCTAGAGCCAGCTGTTGCTGTTTAAGCCTGGACTCTTCCACTCTCAATGTATTGGGTTCCCTATCTAAAATGCAGTCATCAGGGTGGGTGGGAATGTTTTGACACAGAAGAATGATGTGAATGAACAGAGGGAGACCTGTCCCTAACAGTTTGCACCCTAGCAACTTGGCCTGCAGGAACAAAAATATCCCTACTGTGATGGGAGCTTCCATTACTACCAGCTATGCTAGGTGGTCTGCTAAGGGGCAGGTTAGGAAGGGCACCCTCTAACACTCTTACTGGGGGCTCCCCTGAGTCAGAGTGTGAGCTATCTTCTAACTTCTCAATTGAAGTGCCAGCTAAGGCCTTATCATTTTCAATAAGCATGTTAGACAATAATTCTCTAGAGGGGTTCTTTCCTACCACTAAACCTCTATCAATGCAGAGACTCTTTAGGCCCTTAAAGTTAATGTGGTCATAAGCTGTGCTGACAAAATTAAGAGGAGTTCCTACATCAGACATGATAGAAGAGGTTTAGGGACAGATAAAAGAGAGAAAAAGTTTCATGACTTTTTAAGGAAACAGAAAAAAAACGTTTTCAACTTTTTTGAAATTTTTTGAAAGTTTAGAAATACTTTTCAGCACTTAACAGATAGTGTAAGAGAAGAAAAGCAAAACCTTTTGGTTAGGTGTACATACACTAAACTTGTTTTGTATATTATTCTCTTATGAAAAGTACACAATGACAAAGTGGTAAGTAGTTGCAAGTACTTATCCCACTGCTGCACAACCAATGTAGGAGGCTGGCCTGGCTTGTAGTGGTTAACAAGGGGTACTTACACTCTGTACCAGATCAGTTGTCCCTTATTAGTGTAGAAGAGGTGTTTCTAGCAGCTTAGGCTGATAGAAGGTAGCTATGGCAGAGCAGCTTAAGCTGAACTAGCAGACATGCAAAGCTCCTACTATACCACTAGTGTCATATGCACAATATCATAAGAAAACACAATACACAGATATACTAAAAATAAAGGTACTTTATTTTTATGACAATATGCCAAAAGTATCTCAGTGAGTACCCTCAGTATGAGGATGCCAAATATACACAAGATATATGTACACAATACCAAAAATATGCAGTAATAGCAAAAGGAAGTAATGCAAGCAATGTAAAGTTACAGTAGATTGCAATAGGAGCACATAGGTATTGGGGCAACACAAACCATATACTCCAAAAGTGGAATGCGAACCATGAATACACCCCAAACCTATGTGAGCTTGTAGAGGGTCGCTGGGACTGTAAGAAAACAGTGAGGGTTAGAAAAATAGCCCACCCCAAGACCCTGAAAAGTAGGTGTAAAGTGCACCTATATTCCCCAGAGAACACAGATGTTGTGATAGGGGAATTCTGCAAGGAAGACCAACACCAACAATGCAACCAAAGTGGATTTCCAGACTAGAGTACCTGTGGAACAAGGGACCAAGTCCAAGAATCACGACAAAGTCGAGAGTGGGCAGATGCCTAGGAAATGCCAGCTGAGGGTGCAAAGAATCTGCCACAGGATGGTAGAAGCTGTGGATTCTGCAAGAACGAAGAGGGCTAGAAACTTCCCCTTTGGAGGATGGATGTCCCACGTCGTGAAGAAGCTTGCAGAGGTGTTCCCTCACAGAAAGACCGCAAACAAGCCTTGCTAGCTGCAAGGGTCGCGGTTAGGGTTTTTGGATGCTGCTGTGGCAAAAGAGGGACCAGGATGTCGCCACTTGGATGAGGAGACAGAGGGGGCGCCCAGCAAGTCAGGAAGCCCTCACAGAAGCAGGCAGCACCCGCAGAAGTACCGGAACAGGCACTTAGAAGAGGAGTGAACCGGAGTCCACCCGAAGACACGAAAGGGAGTCCCACGACGCCGGAGGACAACTCAGAAGGTTGTGCACTGCAGGTTAGATTGTCGGGGACCCAGGTTTGGCTGTGCACAAAGGAAATCCTGGAAGAGTGCACAGGAGATGGAGCAGCTGCAAATCACGCGGTACCCAGCAATGCAGTCTAGCATGGGGAGGCAAGGACTTACCTCCACCAAACTTGGACTGAAGAGTCACTGGACTGTGGGAGTCACTTGGACAGAGTTGCTGAGTTCCAGTGACCACGCTCGTCGTGCTAAGAGGGGACCCAGAGGACCGGTGATGCAGTCTTTTGTTGCCTGCGGTTGCAGAGGGAAGATTCCGTCGTCCCACGGGAGATTTCTTCAGAGCTCTTGGTGCAGAGAGGAGGCAGGCTACCCTGTGAGAAAGTAGCCTCTTTCTAGCCTTGTTACCCCCACTTTTGGCCTGTTTGTGAGTGTATGTCAGGGTGTTTTCACTGTCTCACTGGGATCCTGCCAGCCAGGGCCCAGTGCTCATAGTGAAAACCCTATGTTTTCAGTATGTTTGTTATGTGTCACTGGGACCCTGCTAGTCAGGACCCCAGTGCTCATAAGTTTGTGGCCTATATGTGTGTGTTCCCTGTGTAGTGCCTAACTGTCTCACTGAGGCTCTGCTAACCAGAACCTCAGTGGTTATGCTCTCTCATTTCTTTCTAAATTGTCACTAACAGGCTAGTGACCAATTTTACCAATTTACATTGGCTTACTGGAACACCCTTATAATTCCCTAGTATATGGTACTGAGGTACCCAGGGTATTGGGGTTCCAGGAGATCCCTATGGGCTGCAGCATTTCTTTTGCCACCCATAGGGAGCTCTGACAATTCTTACACAGGCCTGCCACTGCAGCCTGAGTGAAATAACGTCCACGTTATTTCACAGCCATTTTACACTGCACTTAAGTAACTTATAAGTCACCTATATGTCTAACCTTCACCTGGTAAAGGTTAGGTGCAAAGTTACTTAGTGTGAGGGTACCCTGGCACTAGCCAAGGTGCCCCCACATTGTTCAGAGCCAATTCCCTGAACTCTGTGAGTGCGGGGACACCATTACACGCGTGCACTACATATAGGTCACTACCTATATGTAGCTTCACAATGGTAACTCCGAATATGGCCATGTAACTTGTCTATGATCATGGAATTGCCCCCTCTATGCCATCCTGGCATAGTTGGCACAATCCCATGATCTCAGTGGTCTGTAGCACAGACCCTGGTACTGCCAAACTGCCCTTCCTGGGGTTTCACTGCAGCTGCTGCTGCTGCCAACCCCTCAGACAGGCATCTGCCCTCCTGGGGTCCAGCCAGGCCTGGCCCAGGATGGCAGAACAAAGAACTTCCTCTGAGAGAGGGTGTGACACCCTCTCCCTTTGGAAAATGGTGTGAAGGCAGGGGAGGAGTAGCCTCCCCCAGCCTCTGGAAATGCTTTGTTGGGCACAGAGGTGCCCAATTCTGCATAAGCCAGTCTACACCGGTTCAGGGGACCCCTTAGCCCTGCTCTGGCGCGAAACTGGACAAAGGAAAGGGGAGTGACCACTCCCCTGACCTGCACCTCCCCTGGGAGGTGTCCAGAGCTCCTCCAGTGTGCTCCAGACCTCTGCCATCTTGGAAACAGAGGTGCTGCTGGCACACTGGACTGCTCTGAGTGGCCAGTGCCACCAGGTGACGTCAGAGACTCCTTGTGATAGGCTCCTTCAGGTGTTGCTAGCCTATCCTCTCTCCTAGGTAGCCAAACCCTCTTTTCTGGCTATTTAGGGTCTCTGTCTCTGGGGAAACTTTAGATAACGAATGCAAGAGCTCATCCGAGTTCCTCTGCATCTCTCTCTTCACCTTCTGCCAAGGAATCGACTGCTGACCGCGCTGGAAGCCTGCAAACCTGCAACATAGTAGCAAAGACGACTACTGCAACTCTGTAACGCTGATCCTGCCGCCTTCTCGACTGTTTTCCTGCTTGTGCATGCTGTGGGGGTAGTCTGCCTCCTCTCTGCACCAGAAGCTCCGAAGAAATCTCCTGTGGGTCGACGGAATCTTCCCCCTGCAACCGCAGGCACCTAAAAGCTGCATTACCGGTCCCTTGGGTCTCCTCTCAGCACGACGAGCGAGGTCCCTCGAATCCAGCGACTCTGTCCAAGTGACCCCCACAGTCCAGTGACTCTTCAGTCCAAGTTTGGTGGAGGTAAGTCCTTGCCTCACCTCGCTGGGCTGCATTGCTGGGAACCGCGACTTTGCACCCTGTGCACTTCCGGCGGAAATCCTTTGTGCACAGCCAAGCCTGGATCCACGGCACTCTAACCTGCATTGCACGACTTTCTAAGTTGGTCTCCGGCGACGTGGGACTCCTTTGTGCAACTTCGGCAAGCACCGTTTCACGCATCCTCGTAGTGCCTGTTTCTGGCACTTCTCCGGGTGCTACCGGCTTCAAAGAGGGTTCCTTGTCTTGCTCGACGTCCCCTCTCTCTGCTGGTCCAATTTGTGACCTCCTGGTCCCTCCTGGGCCTCAGCAGCGTCCAAAAACGCTAACCGCACGATTTGCAGCTAGCAAGGCTTGTTGGCGTTCTTTCGGCGGGAAAACACTTCTGCACGACTCTCCACGGCGAGTGGGATCCGTCCACCAAAGGGGAAGTCTCTAGCCCTTTTTGTTCCTGCAGAAACCTCAGCTTCTTCTGTCCAGTAGAAGCTTCTTTGCACCCGCAGCTGGCATTTCCTGGGCATCTGCCCATCTCCGACTTGCTTGTGACATTTGGACTTGGTCCCCTTGTTCCACAGGTACCCTAGATTGCAAATCCACAGTTGTTGCATTGCTGGTTTGTGTCTTTCCTGCATTATTCCTCTAACACGACTTCTTTGTCCTTAGGGGAACTTTAGTGCACTTTGCACTCACTTTTCAGGGTCTTGGGGAGGGTTATTTTTCTAACTCTCACTATTTTCTAATAGTCCCAGCGACCCTCTACAAGGTCACATAGGTTTGGGGTCCATTCGTGGTTCGCATTCCACTTTTGGAGTATATGGTTTGTGTTGCCCCTATCCCTATGTTTCCCCATTGCATCCTATTGTAACTATACATTGTTTGCACTGTTTTCTAAGACTATACTGCATATTTTTGCTATTGTGTATATATATCTTGTGTATATTTCCTATCCTCTCACTGAGGGTACACTCTAAGATACTTTGGCATATTGTCATAAAAATAAAGTACCTTTATTTTTAGTATAACTGTGTATTGTGTTTTCTTATGATATTGTGCATATGACACTAAGTGGTACTGTAGTAGCTTCACATGTCTCCTAGTTCAGCCTAAGCTGCTCTGCTAAGCTACCATTATCTATCAGCCTAAGCTGCTAGACACCCTATACACTAATAAGGGATAACTGGGCCTGGTGCAAGGTGCAAGTACCCCTTGGTACTCACTAAAAGCCAGTCCAGCCTCCTACATTGGTTGTGCAGTGGTGGGATACGTGCTTTGAGACTACTTACCACTCTTGTCATTGTACTTTTCATAAGAGAAAAATATACAAAACAAGGTCAGTGTATATACACATAGCCAAAAAGTTTAGCATTTCCTCTTTTCACTCTTTTCTAAGTGCTGAAAAGTACTTCTAACTTTCTAAAAAGTTCTAAAAAGTTTTAAAAGTTTTTTTTCTCTGTCTTTCTAAAAGCTCTGACAAACTTTTTATCTTTTACTATCACTTTAACCCTCTCTAAAAATGTCTGGCACAGGCCAAAATGTTGATCTGTCCAAACTTGCATATGACAACCTTAGCTGGAAAAGAGCAAGGAGTCTCTGTATAGAGAGAGGTTTGAGTGTAGGGAAGAATCCTTCCTTGGAACTGTTACTTAACATGCTTAGAGAACAGGATAAGGCCACAGGTGCCTCATCTGTTGAAAAAGTACCTAATAGTTCCCAATCTGATTCAGGGACTCCCCCAGGAAAAGATTCAGGAAAGAAACTTCCTAGCCTGCCCCTTACTAGACAATCTAGCATAGTTGGTCCAGAGGTGGAGTCACTTCATCCAGATGATGTGCTCTCACATTACACTGTCAGCCAAGCTGTTAGGGTGGCTTCTGTAAGGGACAGGTCTCCTTCTGTTCATTCCCATCATACCTCTGTTTCTAGGAATGTCCCTCCCACCAACCCTGATGACAGAATGTTAGAGAGGGAACTCAATAAGTTGAGGGTGGAACAAACCAGACTGAAGCTTAAAAAGCAACAGCTGGATTTGGATAGACAGTCTTTTGAATTAGAGAAGGAAAGACAGAAGTTGGGTTTAGATACCCATGGTGGCAGCAGCAGTATTCCCCATAGTCATCCTGTTAAAGAGCATGATTCCAGGAATCTGCACAACATAGTTCCCCCTTATAAGGAGGGGGATGACATTAACAAGTGGTTTGCTGCACTTGAGAGGGCCTGTGTTGTACAGGATGTACCTCAAAGGCAGTGGGCTGCTATCCTATGGCTATCATTTAGTGGAAAAGGTAGGGATAGGCTCCTTACTGTGAAAGAAAATGATGCTAATAATTTCCAAGTTCTTAAGAATGCACTCCTGGATGGTTATGGCTTAACCACTGAACAATACAGGATAAAGTTCAGAGAGACCAAAAAGGAATCTTCACAAGACTGGGTTGATTTCATTGACCATTCAGTGAAGGCCTTGGAGGGGTGGTTACATGGCAGCAAAGTTACTGATTATGAAAGCCTGTATAACACAATCCTGAGAGAGCATATTCTTAATAATTGTGTGTCTGATTTGTTGCACCAGTACTTGGTGGACTCTGATCTGACCTCTCCCCAAGAATTGGGAAAGAAGGCAGACAAATGGGTCAGAACAAGGGTGAACAGAAAAGTTCATACAGGGGGTGACAAAGATGGCAATAAGAAGAAAGATGGTGAAAAAACTCAAGATAAGCATGGGGATAAGGGTAAAACCAAAGATCCCACTTCAAATCTTAAACACTCTTCAGAGGGTGGGGATAAAACTAATTCTTCCTCTTCTTCTCAACCTGCACACATTAAAAAGCCTTGGTGCTTTGTGTGTAAAAACAGAGGCCATAGGCCAGGGAATAAGTCCTGTCCAGGTAAACCCCCTGAGCCTACCACCACTAATACAGCAAGCTCTAGTGCCCCTAGCAGTAGTGGTACTAGTGGTGGGACTGCTGGCAACAGTCAAGCAAAGGGTGTAGTTGGGTTCACTTATGGGTCCATCATAGAAACTGGGGTAGTCAGTCCCAAGACAGTTTCTGTCACACCTAGTGGCATTGGCCTTGCCACACTGGCTGCTTGTCCCCTTACAATGGATAAGTACAGGCAGACAGTTTCAATAAATGGTGTTGAGGCCTTGGCCTACAGGGACACAGGTGCCAGTATCACTTTGGTGACTGAAAACCTAGTGCACCCTGATCAACACATCATTGGACAACAGTATAAGATTATTGATGTCCATAACTCCACTAAGTTTCTTCCCTTAGCTATAATTCAGTTTAGTTGGGGTGGAGTTACTGGCCCTAAGCAGGTGGTGGTATCACCTAGCTTACCTGTAGACTGTCTCTTAGGTAATGACCTAGAGGCCTCAGGTTGGGCTGATGTAGAGTTTTATGCCCATGCAGCCATGCTGGGCATCCCAGAGGAATTGTTCCCTCTCATTTCTACTGAAATGAAAAAGCAAAGGAGAGAAGGCCTGAAAACTCAGGATCCCTCTCCAACAACAGGTAAAAAGGGTATCACAGTATCCCCTAACCACCCTACCATTCAGGATACCATTCCTGTGGTGGGAGAAACCTCTCCTAGGGTGGCACCTGTTCAAGGGAATCATCAGTTGGCAAAACTGTAGTCCCTGAGGTAGAAGTACCTCTCTGTGGGATAACTAACATTGGTGAGAAAAAGAGCACCATTTTAGTTAACATGGAGCATCCCTCCAACCCTCCCATAGAAACTTTAGTGCAGAAACCCTGCACTGCCTCACAACACTTAGGACAGCATCCCTGCCCTAGTGTGGAGCTCATAGGACAGCATCCCTGCCCTGCTCCAACTCAAGAGAAACAGCATCCCTGTTGTCTCTTCCAGCCATATGGACAAAGATTTTGCCCAGCTATGGCTTTCCTGAGACAGCATCCCTGTCTGGCATTTCCATCACTACAAATAGGTTCAGTGGACAATTCCCACTGCTCTAAACTAAAACTTATTGATAGAAACTCTGAAAATACATCTTCACATTGTTGCTTAGCTAAAAAACTTCAAACAGGGTGGTTTACATCCCCACAGGGAAGTAACCAGATAGTGGATGATAAAGGGAGTAACCAGTCTATTGCAGAGCTACTCTCTACTTATCACCACTTAGACAATAAAGTCTCAACTGGCCAAGGTTAGCCTTATTGTCCTTCGTTTGGGGGGGGGTTGTGTGAGAAAGTAGCCTCTTTCTAGCCTTGTTACCCCCACGTTTGGCCTGTTTGTGAGTGTATGTCAGGGTGTTTTCACTGTCTCACTGGGATCCTGCCAGCCAGGGCCCAGTGCTCATAGTGAAAACCCTATGTTTTCAGTATGTTTGTTATGTGTCACTGGGACCCTGCTAGTCAGGACCCCAGTGCTCATAAGTTTGTGGCCTATATGTGTGTGTTCCCTGTGTAGTGCCTAACTGTCTCACTGAGGCTCTGCTAACCAGAACCTCAGTGGTTATGCTCTCTCATTTCTTTCTAAATTGTCACTAACAGGCTAGTGACCAATTTTACCAATTTACATTGGCTTACTGGAACACCCTTATAATTCCCTAGTATATGGTACTGAGGTACCCAGGGTATTGGGGTTCCAGGACATCCCTATGGGCTGCAGCATTTCTTTTGCCACCCATAGGGAGCTCTGACAATTCTTACACAGGCCTGCCACTGCAGCCTGAGTGAAATAACGTCCACGTTATTTCACAGCCATTTTACACTGCACTTAAGTAACTTATAAGTCACCTATATGTCTAACCTTCACCTGGTAAAGGTTAGGTGCAAAGTTACTTAGTGTGAGGGTACCCTGGCACTAGCCAAGGTGCCCCCACATTGTTCAGAGCCAATTCCCTGAACTTTGTGAGTGCGGGGACACCATTACACGCATGCACTACATATAGGTCACTACCTATATGTAGCTTCACAATGGTAACTCCGAATATGGCCATGTAACATGTCTATGATCATGGAATTGCCCCCTCTATGCCATCCTGGCATAGTTGGCACAATCCCATGATCCCAGTGGTCTGTAGCACAGACCCTGGTACTGCCAAACTGCCCTTCCTGGGGTTTCACTGCAGCTGCTGCTGCTGCCAACCCCTCAGACAGGCATCTGCCCTCCTGGGGTCCAGCCAGGCCTGGCCCAGGATGGCAGAACAAAGAACTTCCTCTGAGAGAGGGTGTGACACCCTCTCCCTTTGGAAAATGGTGTGAAGGCAGGGGAGGAGTAGCCTCCCCAGCCTCTGGAAATGCTTTGTTGGGCACAGAGGTGCCCAATTCTGCATAAGCCAGTCTACACCGGTTCAGGGGACCCCTTAGCCCTGCTCTGACGCGAAACTGGACAAAGGAAAGGGGAGTGACCACTCCCCTGACCTGCACCTCCCCTGGGAGGTGTCCAGAGCTCCTCCAGTGTGCTCCAGACCTCTGCCATCTTGGAAACAGAGGTGCTGCTGGCACACTGGACTGCTCTGAGTGGCCAGTGCCACCAGGTGACGTCAGAGACTCCTTGTGATAGGCTCCTTCAGGTGTTGCTAGCCTATCCTCTCTCCTAGGTAGCCAAACCCTCTTTTCTGGCTATTTAGGGTCTCTGTCTCTGGGGAAACTTTAGATAACGAATGCAAGAGCTCATCCGAGTTCCTCTGCATCTCTCTCTTCACCTTCTGCCAAGGAATCGACTGCTGACCGCGCTGGAAGCCTGCAAACCTGCAACATAGTAGCAAAGACGACTACTGCAACTCTGTAACGCTGATCCTGCCGCCTTCTCGACTGTTTTCCTGCTTGTGCATGCTGTGGGGGTAGTCTGCCTCCTCTCTGCACCCGAAGCTCCGAAGAAATCTCCAGTGGGTCGACGGAATCTTCCCCCTGCAACCGCAGGCACCAAAAAGCTGCATTACCGGTCCCTTGGGTCTCCTCTCAGCACGACGAGCGAGGTCCCTCGAATCCAGCGACTCTGTCCAAGTGACCCCCACAGTCCAGTGACTCTTCAGTCCAAGTTTGGTGGAGGTAAGTCCTTGCCTCACCTCGCTGGGCTGCATTGCTGGGAACCGCGACTTTTGCAGCTACTCCGGCCCCTGTGCACTTCCGGCGGAAATCCTTTGTGCACAGCCGAGCCTGGGTCCACGGCACTCTAACCTGCATTGCACGACTTTCTAAGTTGGTCTCCGGCGACGTGGGACTCCTTTGTGCGACTTCGGGTGAGCACCGTTTCACGCATCCTTGTAGTGCCTGTTTCTGGCACTTCTCCGGGAGCTACCTGCTTCAGAGAGGGCTCCCTGTCTTGCTCGACGTCCCTTCTCTCTGCTGGTCCAATTTGCGACCTCCTGGTCCCTCCTGGGCCTCAGCAGCGTCCAAAAACGCTAACCGCACGATTTGCAGCTAGCAAGGCTTGTTGGCGTTCTTTCGGCGGGAAAACACTTCTGCACGACTCTCCATGGCGAGAGGGATCCGTCCACCAAAGGGAAAGTCTCTAGCCCTTTTCGTTCCTGCAGAAACCTCAGCTTCTTCTGTCAAGTAGAAGCTTCTTTGCACCCGCAGCTGGCATTTCCTGGGCATTTGCCCATCTCCGACTTGCTTGTGACTTTTGAACTTGGTCCCCTTGTTCCACAGGTACCCTAGATTGGAAATCCACAGTTGTTGCATTGCTAGTTTGTGTCTTTCCTGCATTATTCCTCTAACACGACTTCTTTGTCCTTAGGGGAACTTTAGTGCACTTTGCACTCACTTTTCAGGGTCTTGGGGAGGGTTATTTTCCTAACGCTCACTATTTTCTAATAGTCCCAGCGACCCTCTACAAGGTCACATAGGTTTGGGGTCCATTCGTGGTTCGCATTCCACTTTTGGAGTATATGGTTTGTGTTGCCCCTATCCCTATGTTTCCCCATTGCATCCTATTGTAACTATTCATTGTTTGCACTGTTTTCTAAGACTATACTGCATATTTTTGCTATTGTGTATATACATCTTGTGTATATTTCCTATCCTCTCACTGAGGGTACACTCTAAGATACTTTGGCATATTGTCATAAAAATAAAGTACCTTTATTTTTAGTATAACTGTGTATTGTGTTTTCTTATGATATTGTGCATATGACACTAAGTGGTACTGTAGTAGCTTCACACGTCTCCTAGTTCAGCCTAAGCTGCTCTGCTAAGCTACCATTATCTATCAGCCTAAGCTGCTAGACACCCTATACACTAATAAGGGATAACTGGGCCTGGTGGAAGGTGCAAGTACCCCTTGGTACTCACTACAAGCCAGTCCAGCCTCCTACATACCCCCAGAGCATGCACCACCAGGAAACAGGCGAGAAAGCAGCAGGATCAGCGATACAAGGTTGCAGTAGTCGTCTTTGCTACTTTGTTGGGGTTTTGCAGGCGTCCTGAGCAGTCAGCGTTCGATCCTCTGGCAGAAGGTGAAGAGAGAGATGCAGAGGAACTCTGATGAGCACTTGCATTCGTTATCTAAAGAATTCCCCAAAGCAGAGACCCTAAATAGCCAGAAAAGGAGGTTTGGCTACCTAGGAAGGAGGATAGGCTAGTGTGAGAAAGTAGCCTCTTTCTAGCCTTGTTACCCCCACTTTTGGCCTGTTTGTGAGTGTATGTCAGGGTGTTTTCACTGTCTCACTGGGATCCTGCTAGCCAGGGCCCAGTGCTCATAGTGAAAACCATATGTTTTTCAGTATGTTTGTTATGTGTCACGGGGACCCTGCTAGTCAGGACCCCAGTGCTCATAAGTTTGGGGCCTATATGTATGTGTTCCCTGTATGGTGCCTAACTGTCTCACTGAGGCTCTGCTAACCAGAACCTCAGTGGTTATGATCTCTCTGTACAAATTGTCACTAACAGGCTAGTGACCAATTTTACCAATTTACATTGGCTTACTGGAACACCCTTATAATTCCCTAGTATATGGTACTGAGGTACCCAGGGTATTGGGGTTCCAGGAGATCCCTATGGGCTGCAGCATTTCTTTTGCCACCCATAGGGAGCTCTGACAATTCTTACACAGGCCTGCCACTGCAGCCTGAGTGAAATAACGTCCACGTTATTTCACAGCCATTTTACACTGCACTTAAGTAACTTATAAGTCACCTATATGTCTAACCTTTACCTGGTAAACGTTAGGTGCAAAGTTACTTAGTGTGAGGGCACCCTGGCACTAGCCAAGGTGCCCCCACATTGTTCAGGGCAAATTCCCCGGACTTTGTGAGTGCGGGGACACCATTACACGCGTGCACTACATATAGGTCACTACCTATATGTAGCTTCACAATGGTAACTCCGAATATGGCCATGTAATATGTCTATGATCATGGAATTGCCCCCTCTATACCATCCTGGCATAGTTGGCACAATCCCATGATCCCAGTGGTCTGTAGCACAGACCCTGGTACTGCCAAACTGCCTTTTCAGGGGTTTCACTGCAGCTGCTGCTGCTGCCAACCCCTCAGACAGGTTTCTGCCCTCCTGGGGTCCAGCCAGGCTTGTCCCAGGATGGCAGAACAAAGGACTTCCTCTGAGAGAGGGTGTTACACCCTCTCCCTTTGGAAAATGGTGTGAAGGCAGGGGAGGAGTAGCCTCCCCCAGCCTCTGGAAATGCTTTCATGGGCACATTTGGTGCCCATTTCTGCATAAGCCAGTCTACACCGGTTCAGGGACCCCTTAGCCCTGCTCTGGTGCGAAACTGGACAAAGGAAAGGGGAGTGACCACTCCCCTGACCTGTACCTCCCCTGGGAGGTGCCCAGAGCTCCTCCAGTGTGCTCCAGACCTCTGCCATCTTGGAAACAGAGGTGCTGCTGGCACACTGGACTGCTCTGAGTGGCCAGTGCCATCAGGTGACGTCAGAGACTCCTTCTGATAGGCTCCTTCAGGTGTTGCTAGCCTATCCTCTCTCCTAGGTAGCCAAACCCTCTTTTCTGGCTATTTAGGGTCTCTGTCTCTTGGGATTCTTTAGATAACGAATGCAAGAGCTCATCCGAGTTCCTCTGCATCTCTCTCTTCACCTTCTGCCAAGGAATCGACTGCTGACCGCGCTGGAAGCCTGCAAAACTGCAACAAAGTAGCAAAGACGACTACTGCAACTCTGTAACGCTGATCCTGCCGCCTTCTCGACTGTTTTCCTGGTGGTGCATGCTGTGGGGGTAGTCTGCCTACTCTCTGCACTAGAAGCTCCGAAGAAATCTCCTGTGGGTCGACGGAATCTTTCCCCTGCAACCGCAGGCACCAAAAAGCTGCATTACCGGTCCCTTGGGTCTCCTCTCAGCACGACGAGTGAGGTCCCTCGAATCCAGCAACTCTGTCCAAGTGACTCCCACAGTCCAGTGATTCTTCAGTCCAAGTTTGGTGGAGGTAAGTCCTTACCTCCCCACCCCCAGCCTGACTGCATTGCTGGGAACCGCAACTTTGGCAGCTACTCCGGCCTCCGTGCACTTCCGGCGGAAATCCTTTGTGCACAGTCCAGCCTGGGTCCACGGCACTCTAACCTGCATTGCACGACCTCCTAAGTTGTTCTCCGGCGACGTGGGACTCCTTTGTGCGACTTCGGGTGAGCACCGTTTCACGCATCCTCGTAGTGCCTGTTTCTGGCACTTCTCCGGGTGCTACCTGCTGCTGAGAGGGCTCCTTGTCTTGCTCGACGTCCCCTCTCTCTCCTGGCACATTTTGCGACATCCTGGTCCTTCCTGGGCCACAGCAGCACCCAAAAACACTAACTGCACGATTTGAAGCTAGCAAGGCTTGTTAGCGTTCTTTCGGCGGGAAAACACTTATGCACGACTCTCCACTGCGTGAGGGATCCGTCCTCCAAAGGGGAAGTCTCTAGCCCTTGTCGTTCCTGCAGAAACCTAAGCTTCTTCTGTCCAGTAGAAGCTTCTTTGCACCCACAGCTGGCATTTCCTGGGCATCTGCCCATCTCCGACTTGCTTGTGACTTTTGGACTTGGTCCCCTTGTTCCACAGGTACCCTCGACTGGAAATCCATTGTTGTTGCATTGCTGGTTTGTGTCTTTCCTGCATTATTCCTCTATCACGACTTCTTTGTCCTTGGGGGAACTTTAGTGCACTTTGCACTCACTTTTCAGGGTCTTGGGGTGGGCTATTTTTCTAACCCTTACTATTTTCTAATAGTCCCAGCGACCCTCTACAAGGTCACATAGGTTTGGGGTCCATTCGTGGTTCGCATTCCACTTTTGGAGTATATGGTTTGTGTTGCCCCTATCCCTATGTGTCCCCATTGCATCCTACTGTAACTATACATTGTTTGCACTGTTTTCTAAGACTATTACTGCATATTTTGGTATTGTGTATATATATCTTGTGTATATTTCCTATCCTCTCACTGAGGGTACACTCTAAGATACTTTGGCATATTGTCATAAAAATAAAGTACCTTTATTTTTAGTATAACTGTGTATTGTGTTTTCTTATGATATTGTGCATATGACACTAAGTGGTACTGTAGGAGCTTCACTCGTCTCCTAGTTCAGCCTAAGCTGCTCTGCTAAGCTACCATTATCTATCAGCCTATGCTGCTAGACACCCTATACACTAATAAGGGATAACTGGGCCTGGTGCAAGGTGCAAGTACCCCTTGGTACTCACTACAAGCCAGTCCAGCCTCCTACATTGGTTGTGCAGCGGTGGGATAAGTACTTTGAGACTACCTACCACTCTTGTCATTGTACTTTTCATAAGAGAAAAATATACAAAACAAGTTCAGTGTATATACACATAACCAAAAAGTTTTGCATTTCCTCTTTTCCCTCTTTTCTAAGTGCTGAAAAGTACTTCTAACTTTCTAAAAAGTTCTAAAAAGTTTTTTAAAGTTTTTTTCTCTGTCTTTCTAAAAGCTCTGACAAACTTTTTTCACGTTTTTTATCACTTTAACTCTCTCTAAAAATGTCTGGCACAGGCCAAAATGTTGATGTGTCCAAACTTGCATATGATCACCTTAGCTGGAAAGGAGCAAGGAGTCTCTGCATAGAGAGAGGTTTGAGTGTAGGGAAGAATCCTTCCTTGGAACTGTTACTTAACATGCTTAGAGAACAGGATAAGGCCAAAAGGGCCCCATCTGTTGAAAAAGTAGCTAATGGTTCCCAATCTGATCCAGGGACCCCCCTAGGAAAAGATTCAGGAAAGAAACTTCAGAGCCTGCCCATTACTAGACAGTCTATCATAGTTGGTACTGATGTTGAGTCACACCATACAGATAGTGTTGTCTCACATCATAGCAAGAGTATTCCTTCTCACCACAGTAGAAGTGATGTTTCTGTTAACCAAGCTGTTAGGGTGCCTTCTGTAAGAGATAGGTCTCCTTCTGTCCATTCTCACCATACTTCTGTTTCAAGGCATGTCCCTCCCACCCACCCTGATGACAGATTGTTAGAAAGGGAGCTCAATAGATTGAGAGTGGAACAAACCAGACTGAAGCTCAAGAAGCAACAGCTGGATTTGAATAGACAGACCTTAGAAGTAGAGAAGGAGAGACAGAAGTTGGGTTTAGAAACCCATGGTGGCAGCAGCAGTATTCCCCATAGTCATCCTGCAAAAGAGCATGATTCCAGGAATCTGCACAAGATAGTTCCCCCTTATAAGGAGGGGGATGACATTAACAAGTGGTTTGCTGCACTTGAGAGGGCCTGTGCTGTACAGGATGTCCCTCAAAGGCAGTGGGCTGCTATCCTATGGCTATCATTTAGTGGAAAAGGTAGGGATAGGCTCCTTACTGTGAAAGAAAATGAAGCCAATGATTACACAGGTAAGAGCCTATCAGAAAGAGTCTCTGACGTCACCTGCTGGCCCTGGCCACTCAGAGCAGTCTAGTGTGCCAGCAGCACATCTGTTTCCAAGATGGCAGAGGTCTGGAGCACACTGGAGGAGCTCTGGGCACCTCCCCTGGGAGGTGCAGTTCAGGGGAGTGGTCACTCCCCTTTCCTTTGTCCAGTTTCGCGCCAGAGCATGGCTGGGGGATCCCTGAACCGGTGTAGACTGGCTTATGCAGAGATAAGCACCATCTGTGCCCATCAAAGCATTTCCAGAGGCTGGGGGAGGCTACTCTTCCCCAGCCCTGACACCTTTTTCCAAAGGGAGAGGGTGTAACACCCTCTCTCTGAGGAAGTCCTTTGTTCTGCCTTCCTGGGCCAGGCCTGTCTGGACCCTAGGAGGGCAGAAACCTGTCTGAGGGGTTGGCAGCAGCTGCAGTGAAACCCCGGGAAAGGTAGTTTGGCAGTACCCGGGTCTGTGCTAGAGACTCGGGGGATCATGGAATTGTCTCGACAATTCCATGATCTTAGACATGTTACATGGCCATGTTCGGAGTTACCATTGTGACGCTATACAGAGGTAGTGACCTATGTATAGTGCACGCGTGAAATGGTGTCCCCGCACTCACAAAGTCCAGGGAATTTGCCCTGAACAATGTGGGGGCACCTTTGCTAGTGCCAGGGGGCCCACACACTAAGGGCCTCATTCTGAGGCCGGCGGGCGGCGGTAGCCTCCCGCCTGGCGGGAACCGCCATATGGCCGCTCCGCGGTCGAAAGACTGCGGAGGCCATTCTGGCTTTCCCGCTGGGCTGGCGGGCGACCGCCAGAAGGCCGCCCGCCAGCCCAGCGGGAAACCCCTTCCCACGAGGAAGCCGGCTCCGAATGGAGCCGGCGGAGTGGGAAGGTGCGACGGGTGTAGTTGCACCCGTCGCGAATTTCAGTGTCTGCTAAGCAGACACTGAAATTCTTTGTGGGGCCCTCTTACGGGGGCCCCTGCAGTGCCCATGCTATTGGCATGGGCACTGGAGGGGCCCCCAGGGGCCCCACGACACCCCATACCGCCATCCTGTTCCTGGCGGGTGAACCGCCAGGAACAGGATGGCGGTATGGGGTGTCGGAATCCCCATGGCGGCGCAGCAAGCTGCAAGCAAGCTGCGCCGCCATGGAGGATTCCTGAGGGCAGCGGAAAACCGGCGGGAGACCGCCGGTTTTCCTGTTCTGACCAGAATGCCCTGCGGGGCACCGCCAGCCTGTTGGCGGCGCTCCCGCCGACCCCGGCCCCGGCGGTCCTTGACCGCCGGGGTCGGAATGACCCCCTAAGTAACTTAGCACCCAACCTTCACCAGATGAAGGTTAGACATATAGGTGACTTATAAGTTACTTAAGTGCAGTGGTAAATGGCTGTGAAATAACGTGGACGTTATTTCACTCAGGCTGCAGTGGCAGGCCTATGTAAGAATCGTCAGAGCTCCCTATGGGTGGCAAAAGAAATGCTGAAGCCCATAGGGATCTCCTGGAACCCCAATACCCTGGGTACCTCAGTACCATATACTAGGGAATTATAAGGGTGTTCCAGTATGCCAATGTGAAATGGTGAAATTGTTTACTAGCCTGTTAGTGACAATTTGGAAAGCAGAGAGAGCATAATCACTGAGGTTCTGGTTAGCAGAGCTTCAGTGACACAGTTAGTCATCACACAGGGAACACATACAGGGCACACTTATGAGCACTGGGGCCCTGGCTGGCAGGGTCCCAGTGAAACATACACTAAAACAACATATATACAGTGAAATATGGGGATAACATGCCAGGCAAGATGGTACTTTCCTACAATTACATATAAAGAAAATATATATATTCACTACTCAGCCACTCACAGTGTCATTTTAAAGACTGCAATGATGTTATCAATGATGTCATAGAACATGTTATAAGTGATGCAATATCTGAGGGATTTAGCTGTACATGGCGAGATCACAATATAGTTACTTAAGGACATGAGATATAGCTACTTGATATAACAACTGGTGGCTATCAATGTTTTTGTCTAAAATAGTATAGTTTAACTGACATTTTCACCTAACTATAATGTCCCTTTAGCCTTTGTTTTTTTGATTGAATTTCTAAGGGTTTTTTCTTTATGTAAAGTAACATATTATTACAATTCCTAATTATAACGTCACTTAACCTTTGCTTTTTCAGTGAATTTCTTTTTTTTTAACATAAAGTAAGATGTCCATCTCCATTCGTGGTGTGGGGTTTAGTGCAGGGCCTGGCAATAACGTTCTGTGTCCAAACATGCTTGTCTGTGTCATGCAACAATATAAAAGGTGTCATTTTAAGTTAGGCAGACCTACTGGTCTAAAATGCCAAAATAATAGTGGTTGGCCCTGTTGGCTTTATCAAGAAGTCAGCACATCAACATATGTAAATCATATCTGTTGGATTTGTAAAAAGTAATTAATGAACATAATCAAATGCATATTCCATAAATTCACACATTGCAATGTTTAATAAAAGTGATTGTCAGCAAATATTTTCAATAAAGCCTTTTTAAAAAACATTGACATGTCTTTGTGTCTTTCTTTAACATTTTTCAGGGCACAATATGCAGCCATAAAGCCAACCACTGGAGGTCCCCCCACTCGAGCTGAAGAGCGGACAGCTCCAGCTTTCAGTACTTAAAACATACGGTAAGATCTCATGGAGTCATGGATTTACTGACATAAGTGATTTACTTCTGTTTATATGCTTCTTGGGGGCCTGTTCCACTTCCTGCACCCGCTCACCATCACGCCACGCTCAGCATGCGCTCACCGTGTCCCGTAGCACTTTCTTAGCCCTTTCCCTCCCATCTTTATCACCTGTGGTATTTGTCCTGCACTGGTTCCATCTTTTGTCTTTTTTGAGCCAAGGCGGGTTCCCTCCCATCCACAATGGTTATTAAGGCGTCCATGTCCGGGACCAAAATTGCTCTGGACCCTGACCTCACAAGAGTTGAGAAAAGGGCAGACATCTTGGGCACGGTCCTTTAAATACCATGCTCAAGCAGCGCCGCTTGGTTGGCTTTGACACTTCCGAAGAGAGAGCATTCTTTTGTGCCCTGCAGTTCATCGCATAGGAGAATACTTCCACTTACCTTGTTATGCCTCCCGGTGGAGTGTGGATTCAATGTCTCCTTTTCCCGGTCAGCATCTTGAGGTTTCTGTAATATAAATAGAAAGGGGAGAACACAGTTACAAGCACTTCCAGTAAGGTTCATTATCACATGTGCAGCACATGCTCCGGCAGCATAACTAAAAATAAGCATTTGCAATGCAATGGGTGTCGCATCTGCTCGAGTTAGAGCTATTAGCGTTGTAAACTCTAACCGGACTTTTCTTGCCACATAAATTGAAAATTTAAACACTTTCACATAAGGGAGCCGATTCACAGCGCCATGGCCGCCATGAGCATCAGCGATAAGGAGAGACACAAAAGGAAAAGAAGTTTGCTGCAGTTAAACTTTTTGGCAAAAGTGCAATCAGCCATGTAACAGAGGCGATAGCCAAGGTGGCAACAAAACCTCCCCAAGGAGGGACAAACGAAGGGCATTTACCAATGTCATCAAAGGATTTTTGAAGGGCAAGCCCATGAAGGAGTGATAGTGATTGGCGTGCGGTGGGGGTGGTTAAAAGCCCAGATACATACCAACAGGGCGCTGCTACGCTCGACCTAATAAAGGCTTCTGCATTTGGGATAACACCGCAGAGGCAAAGTCTGCATCCTAAATACTTTTTTCTAGACAGCTGCCTCGCACACATTCATTGGTTTCCTATTCAACTGAAAGTTGTTTTTAGATATCCTTCAAAAATCTAATTAGCTGTATCAACTGGTGTGATTATCTCCAAGGTAAATATATATAGCAACGTCCACCTTAAACAAACAAGTGCAAGTTTAGAGTGCGGCGGAAGAGGATTAAAGAAAGTTTGAAAGCATTATGTATGTTAAACTTGCTTATGGAAAACTCCACAAGGATAAACTGACATATGTGGCTATTTTGGGCTATGTTATCAGAATATAATTGTAAGAATGTTGTCTGACATAAATATTGTATCATAAATATGGTTTACAAAATGACTCACAGGGCAATCTACACCCAAAGGGACAGTATTGTTTTTATTTAGAACACAATATTGATGTCAGAATATATTTCTGTCCAGTATATTTTGCCATCCTCCCTATTTCAGTGTAGTTTTAAACGTTGCATTGCTGATGGTCAGAAGTCCCTTCTAAGCTTCACCTTGAGTGTGTGTGTGTGAGGGACATTTCAGTGCTCCTGTTCATGGAGTAACATGTGTGAGAGAAGCTCTGTGTGTGCACCTGTTCTGTGCGTAAATGAATCTTGCAGTGGCCCTGCCCATGTGTCATACTTGTCTGTGTCCTCGTTGTACTGGCTCATTGAATGTTTGAGGTGATACTTTAGTGGTGGCCTAGCCTTTACCCGTTTGGCATGAGGAAGGCTTGACTGCTACTGCTCATACTGTGACGGTTCTGCTGCCAATACCTCATCTGCTATGTGTGCACAGAGGCCTTGGGCTGATGCCACCAGGGGTGTACACACATTATCTTTATAATGGTCATCGTACCTTCAGGGTGAGCCGCTCTTCTCTGTATGCGATACACGGTTGACCAGCCTAGCTAGCCTCCTAATTACAGCTGGTAGCAGCAGGGTATTTACCAAGGTTTTGTCCATGTTATTGACTTCTTGGGCTACTGCACATTGGAATCGATGCTGTTTTTTCACGCTTCTTGGTGCCCACATCATTGTACTATTGTTGCCAACAGTGTCTTAACTTCGCTACCAGGAAAGTTTCCATTCAGTGCTGATTTTGTAAGCGAAGTTTGCACTGGTGTCATCTGCGCTGTTCACAGTAACCTAATGCAAAACAATGGGGCCCTAGAAAAATGTGATGAGGGCACCCTGAGCCTCCCGTATCTCACAGGCATTCATTAACTTAGACCCCCTTCAGGATTGAGGGGCCCTAGAAGTGGGGGGCAGGGGTGCTCCAGGGGCTTGTGTGACAACGCCCCTGGCTGTTCGCAGTGTGTGTTTGAGAGGAATGCTTGCCTGCCCCACTGTTCCCTTGACTGTACTGGTTGTATGTGAATGAAGCTTCTATTAATGAACCTGCCCCGTGGAAGAGGGTAACTCGGTTTTCGTGTTCCTCACGCTGCGCGTGCCCGAGTGCGAGTGAAGCTCGAGCCGCTGCGGGCAGTGCTGTGCCTGTTACCTGTGCACAGAAACCACATACGTCTGCTATGTGCTGCCTGTAATTGACAGAAGTCTGTGAAACCTCAAAGCACTTTCTAGGCCTATTTAAAGTTTATAGACCACAGTTACTGAGTTCAAATACATGGGTAAATAAATACAGTTGTAATATAAACCAATGGGTAAATAAATAGTTTTATTTCACAACCTGCTTCTTAGCTCTGTAGCTTTCTGAGGACGTATTATTCAGAAGAAAATAAATAGGTGGAGGTCATGAGAAGGCACCAAGAGAATACAAGCAAGAAAAATACAGCGCAATCGCGCTGCTATAGTTCACACGTAATAATACCGATCAATAGAGAAAAAGTAGTCCACAAACCCAGCGAGCATTGCATGTTTTCCGTACTTGGGGCCAGATGTAGCAAAGTGTTTGCGCCTCGCAAACGGCGAAAATCGCCGTTTGCGAGGCGCAAAAGCCACTTTGCTATTCAGAAATGCATTTTGCGAGTCGGCTCCGACTCGCAAAATGCATTTCCGACTCGCAAATAGGAAGGGGTGTTCCCTTCCTATTTGCGACTCGCTGTGGGATGCAATTCCATTTGCGACAAATGGACTCGCAGTTACCATCCACTTCAAGTGGATGGTAACCCACTCGCAAATTGGAAGGGGTCCCCATGGGACCCCTTCCACTTTGTGAATGGACCCAAAAATAGTTTTTCAGGGCAGGGAGTGGTCCAAGGGACCACTCCCTGCCCTGAAAAAATACCGAAACAAAAGGTTTCGGTTTTTTTTGCAGTGCAGCTCGTTTTCCTGTCAGGAAAACGGGCTACACTTCAAAAAAAAAAACTGCTTTATTTAAAAGCAGGTCGCGAACATGGAGGTCTGCTGACGTCAGCAGGCCTCCATGTTAGCGAGTGCCTATACTCGCTATGGGGCCGCAATTTGCGACCCACCTCATGAATATTCATGAGGTGGGTCATTGCGACCCCATAGCGAGTTGCAGTCGGTGTCTGAGACACCGTACTGCATACGAATTTGCGAGTTGCAAATTGCGAGTCGCATGGACTCGCACTTTGCAACTCGCAAATTCGTCAGTTGCTACATCTGGCCCTAGGTCTCTGCGCTCGAGGAGGGCTAACCACCGGAAAAGGCATGACGTATGCCTGCCTTCCACTAATTTAAAGAAGCGGATTCTAACAGGCAAGTCAACTTGCCAATGAAAGACACTGACGTGACGTCGACGGGCTCGAGCCCTTTTCTAATACCTAAAGCCTCTCACTAGCGATATGCGACGCTGGCTCGACCCTAACAAGAAAGAGCAGATTAGTGAATAAAAAATCAAAGATGCATTTGATGACAATTGCTTACTAACATTTAGAAAGAGAATTATGCGATTTGAACCTATAATTGGATATTTACTTTTAATAACTTCTGAGAACGAGACTTAAGCCATTTGGTAACTTTACCTTACATTCATAAACTTCTGCTAGACCACAAGGTGTAGTGCAACCTTAAGGGCTCCCGCAGTACTGCCTGACTCCTCATCCACCACAATGGCGTGAGCAGGCCATTTTTTAATTGGGTGCCCCAGTGCCCACCAGGGGCACCCTCATGCAGCAAAACATTAGGGTCCACAGGGGGAGTACTAAGACTCCCATGGCCAAAGTCAGCCGCACAGCCAGCACTCCATATAGTGCTTGTGAGAGCAGGCTCAGTAACTTTGCTGCTACCTGGGAGAGCAGCATTTCACACTGCTCCCATGTAGGTGGGAGTAAGGTTGTGTTCCCTGCCCGCACTCTCCCATGGAGTGAACTACAGTCTCTCGAACGGTGGGCTTCCTGGGACACCATAGCTCTATCGGCCCTAGGTAAAGGGGTACCATGGGCCGGATCAACATCTCATGGAGGGGGTTTCACAACCCGCCCCTTAAAGTAATAATCAACCTCAGTGGATGGGGATTCTTGGGGTCTGCCCAATGCTCAGGGAGGGTGGTGGTGCATCCCCATCCCTTTCATATTAGTTATTGCCACCAGAGGATGGGGTCCCCGGAACCTGTGCAAGGCTCAGTGAAGGTAGGTTGTATGCCTGGTCCCTTCATTTTAATTATTGCCCATGGGGGTGAGATCCCTGGGGCGTGTGGGATCTCCAGAACGTTTACAAGGCTTGGGGAGGTGGGACAGCATGCTCCCCCTCTCTTATATATTAATAACTCATCCCCAGGGGATGGGGTCTGGGGTCCCAGGAGACCCTGAGAAGACATGAAGTGGGCTGTATGCCCCTCCCCTTAACCATTTAGTATACTGAACACCCAGGCCCTGGCCCAACCTATGGGGTTTATTTTTAAATGATACCAAATTTGGCAGAAAGCTAGATCTTGGTCCCAAAAGCGGTGCTTTTTGTAATTTGTTTATAACTCCCTTCAGTAGTTTTTGAGAATTTAAGGTTCAAAAACTGTATTATTTCATGCCATGGAGAAACTAAGGGCCAGATGTAGCAAAACGCCAATTTGCGACTTGCAAATTGCGAGTCCCTGCGACTCGTAATTTGCAACTCGCAAATTGGTATGCAGAACGGTGTCTCAGACACCGTCTGCGAGTCGCTATGGGGTCGCAATGACCCACCTCATTAATATTAATGAGGTGGGTCGCAAATTGCGGCCCCATAGCGACTATAGGCACTCGCAAACATGGAGGCCTGCTGTAGTCAGCAGACCTCCATGTTCGTGACTGCTTTTAAATAAAGCAGTTTTTTTTTTTTAAGTGTAGCCCGTTTTCCTTAAAGGAAAACGAGCTGCACTTAAAAAAAAAAACGAAACCTTTAGTTTCGGTATTTTTTCAGGGCAGGGAGTGGTCCCTTGGACCACTCCCTGCCCTGAAAAAATATTTGTGGGTCCATTCACAAAATGGAAGGGGTCCCATGGGGACCCCTTCCAATTTGCGAGTGGGTTACCATCCACTTCAAGTGGATGGTAACTGCGACTCCATTTGCGACCGCATATGCGGTCGCAAATGGAATTGCATTCCACTCCGAATCGCAAATAGGAAGGGAACACCCCTTCCTATTTGCGATTCTGAAATGCATATTGCGAGTCGTTCCCGACTCGCAATATGCATTGCTGAATAGCAAAGAGGCTTTTGCGCCTCGCAAACGGCGATTTTCGCAGTTTGCGAGGCGCAAACCCTTTGTTACATCTGGCCCTAAGACCCTTGAATGGGACAGGTTCTGGGAGAGTCTCCTTAATTTACTCTTTAGGGGAAGGGGGCATGTAGCCTTTCATAGGCCACAGGGACCCCATACCCCAGGACAACATTCATTTTTAGTAAAGCGGTTGCACCACCCCAGTCCTCAAGACTTTTAGAGGCCTGATGACCCCATCCCCAGGCCTGTATTCCTTTATGGCGGAAATATGGTGCGGCCCCAGCCTGAGCCTTTATTAGGCCCCTAGGACACCATTCCCCAGGACCACATTAATTTTTAGGCATGGGGTGAGCAGCCCCACTCCCCTAGCCTTTTAAAGGCATCTGGGACCCCATTACACAGGGCCACAAAACATTAAAATGCCATGAGTGTCCTGGTGCCCACAGCAATTGTTGGTCATGTGGCCATGGGAGGAGCCTCTGAGGCCTCTTCCGACTTCCCAGCTTCCACCTTTTGCAGGAGCCGGTTCCATCTATTGCCTGGTGGATGCAGATTTTCTTTGTTCCTGCCACGTGGCAGCAGACCTGTATTCCCTGCCTGCAAGAGTGCGGGCACGGAGGTTAAGTTCACAGTGTCCGAAAGTGCATGGGCAGTGGCCCCAAGGGCACTGCTGTAATCATCCCCCGGGTATGGTGTTTCCGGTGCCTCCGGGTGGCTTGGGGGAAGGGGACCCCATGCTTCCCTTCCAGAAAAATGCTTAGACCTGTATGTAGCCCTCTTCCCACCTCTCCTTTAAAACAAAATGAAAGTAGCTCAGGAGAATGTGGTTCCTGGGACCTATAGTAAGATCAGGGAGGTGTGTTGTACACCCCACTCTCACAGCAATAAGTGTCAGCCTTGGGGGAAGGGGTTCTATGGCCTATAGACGTGTTGGGGAAGGGGCCACATGCCCTCCTCCACAAATAAAAAAAAAGTGAATGTGAAGTGAGTGACTTAGCCATTCACTAAGCCACTCACTTATCATTCACTGCGCCAGCTTGGAAGCAACCGATAGTGCCCTGCAAGCTTTTAAAAAATATATTAGTGGATCCTGGTGGTGACGCTTAAAGGGGAAGGGAAATCACCAGTTACCACCAAGTATTCTTTTAATGTTGTGGAGGGCTATAGGCCCTCCACGACATAAGCACAGCAGACCCCAAGCAATATTAACAAAAACACAGTAAGTCTTCCGGGCCATTGAATACATGAGCCCAGGAGAAAGTATCATATTTTTTAAAATACTCTGATTTGGAGATGTATGCTCTTCAGCTGGAGCACGGGGACCACTTGTGGTTGGTTTCATGACTGCAATTTGTGGCCTGAAAAAAACATTTTAAAAATAATCACAGACATGATAATTATTATTATTTTTTTTTTTAAAAGGCTTTATTGAAAATATTTTATGATAAATATTTTTCATTAAACATTGCTATAGGTGAAGTTGATTATAGTTATTGGGGAACATCTGACAAAACAAGAAGTCTGCTTTATATATGTTATGCGCTGACCCCTAGATAAAGCCAAAAGGCCCACTTTTGATATTTTGGTGCTTCGACTCTTTGACAAATGTAATGGGTCTGCCTTACTTAAAATGACACCTTTTATGTTGTTAGATCATATAGTTAGCCATATGCATCGAACCTCAAGCCGCGCACGCTCGGAATGGGTTTTGTGATGGTCTGTGCATGGCGATTGACACCTTACTGTACATTAAAAAACATAGAAATTCACTACAGAAGGTTAAAGTAATTTTATAGTTAGGAATTCTAATAATATCTTACATTGCATAACAAAACGTAGAAATGTATTGACAACAACCAAGGGTAAAATGGAGGTTTTAGCTAGGTGTAAATATCCGTAAAAATATACCACTTTAAACAAGCAAAACCACTTAAATTCACCAGTTATAGCAATCTGTGCATGACCAGGTGAGAGTTACAATTACTTTAGGACACAAATACAGTTAGGGCAGATTAGATAACTCTAATTGGTGAATTTCAACGGATTGTTTGTTTAAAACAGTATGCATTAATTGACACTGAGGGTATTCTCTTTAGATGGAGCTGATGAAAAGCTGAATGTAGCACATTGATAAATATATGGAAAGAAAGTCATGAAACTGATAACTAGTCACTAAAGAGATTTGTAGAAATAAGTAGGGGTGTGCGGGGTGCTCTCCTTTGCTAGCTGAGCTAACAGAGTTTTTGAAACACGCCGCCAAAACTCCGCTAGCTCCGCCAGCAGAGCAGAGCCCACCCGGTACTCGCTGCAGCCCAGCCCAGCCAATCTGCGCCTGTGCTGTGTAACCCATAACTGTGTTGCAGCATGCACCGGAACAGAGAAGGGAGGCAGCAACGCTAAGGAGGACTCATTGGAGATGAGGACCCCGCAGACGAAGCAGGTAAGTTCTCTTCTCTTTTTTGTTGTTGTTTGTGAACACTGGTGCACAAACAAGGATTGAAACGGCAGCTTTCACTGCCTACAGCCTTGGCCTGAATTCAGGGACACCATTATACTGGTGCACTACACAAAGGTCACTATCTATGTGTAGCGTCACAATGATAACTCCGAACATGGCCATGTAACATGTCTAAGATCATGGAATTGTCACCCCAGTACCATTCTGGTATTGGGGGACAATTCAATGCATCCCCGGGTCTCTAGCACAGAACCCGGGTATTGCCAAACTGCCTTTCCGGGGTTTCCACTGCAGCTGCTGCTGCTGCCAACCCCTCAGACAGGTCTCCAGCATGGACCCCGGGTACTGCTAAACCAGCTCTCTGGGGTTTTCACTGCAGCTACCGCTGCTGCCAACCCACAGTCAGGCTTCTGCCCTCCTCGGGTCTGGGCAGCCCAGTCCCAGGAAGGCAGAACAAAGAATTTCCTCTGAGAGAGGGTGTTACACCCTCTCCCTTTGGAAATAGGTGTTAAGGGCTGGGGAGGAGAAGCCTCCCCCAGCCTCTGAAAATGCTTCGAAGGGCACAGATGGTGCCTTCCTTGCATAAGCAAGTCTACACCGGTTCAGGGAACCCCCAGTTCCTGCTCTGGCATGAAACTGGACAAAGGAAAGGGGAGTGACCACTCCCCTGTCCATCACCACCCCAGGGGTGGTGCCCAGAGCTCCTTCCGTGTGTCCCAGACCTCTGCTATCTTAAATCCAGAGGTGTGAGGGCACAATGGAGGCCTCTGAGTGGCCACTGCCAGCAGGTGACGTCAGAGACCCCTCCTGATAGGTGTTTACCTGACTAGGTGGCCAATTCTCCTCTGAGGGTTATTTAGGGTCTCTCCAGTGGGCTTTTCCTCAGTTAACGACTTGCAAGAATTCACCAGAGTTCCTCTGCACCTCTCTCTTCGACTTCCACCAAGGATCGACCGCTGACTGCTCCAGGACGCCTGCAAAACTGCAACAAAGTAGAAAGAAGACTACCAGCGACATTGTAGCACCTAATCCTGCTGGCTTTTTCGACTGTTTCCTGATGGTGCGGGCTTTGGGAGCTGCCTACCTTCATCTTGTACTGGAAGCCACGAAGAAATCTCCTGTGGGTTGACGGAATCTTCCCCCTGCTCCAGCAGGCACCAAACTCAGCGTCACCGGTACCCTTGGACCCCTCTCATCCTGACGAGCGTGGCCCCCGGAACACAGGTGGTGGACCCAAGTGACCCAGACTGTCCAGTGGTCCAACTGTCCAAATTTGGAGGAGGTCAGTCCTTGCCTCCCCTCTCCATACAGTAATCCTGTGCACCACGTGAACTGCAACTGCTAGGGCTTCTGTGCACCTTTCCAAGGAATCCTTTTTGCACAGCCAAGCCCAGGTCCCCAACACTCTGTCCTGCATTGCTCAACTCCCTGAGTTGACCTCCGGCATCGTGGGACCCTCTTTTGTAGTGTTGAGATGACTGCCGTGCTTAGTCTTCTTGAACGTGTGTTCAAGAACTTCTGCGGGTGCTGCCTTCTTGTGTGTGGGCTCTCTATGTTGCTGAGGGCCCCCTCTGTCTCCTTTCCCAGGTGGCGACATCCTGGTCCTTCCTGGGCCCGGGCAACACCCTTTTTCTTCAACTGTGGCCTTTGCCGCTAACAAGGCTTGTTTGCGGTATTTCTCCAAAGAAACAACTCTACATCCTCCAGCACTCCGTGGGACATCTTCTGCACCAAGGAGAAGTTCCTGGCACTTTCGTTGTTGCAGAATCTTCAGCTTCTTCCATCCAGAGGCATCCATATTGCCATTTTGCACCTTCATCGGGGTTTAGTGGGCTCCTGCCCCCCACCCACCCCTCCGGACACTTTCACGACTCTGGGACTTGATTCCCTTCCTTTACAGGTCCTCGGGACCAGGAATCCCTCTTCAGTGCTTTGCAGTCTGTTGTGGTCTTTGCCAAATCCTCTATCACGAGTTTAGTGTGTTTCGGGCGAAATAGTAGCACTTTACTCCTACATTCCAGGGTTTTGGGGTGGGGTAACTGGGACACCCTTAGTGCTTTCTTACACTCCCAGCGACCCTCTACACACTACACCAGCCTAGTGGTCTATTCGTGGTTCGTATTCCACTTTCTTAGTATATGGTTTGTGTTGCCCCTAGGCCTATTGCATCCTATTGTAATCTACAGTGTTTGCACCACTTTCTGACTGTTTTACTCACCTGATTTTGATTTGTGTGTATACTTTGTGTATTTTACTTACCTCCTAAGGGAGTATATCCTCTGAGATATTTTTGGCACATTGACACTAAAATAAAGTACCTTTATTTTTAGTAACCCTGAGTATTGTTTTTCTTATGATATAGTACCTATATGATATAAGTGGTATAGTAGGATCTTTGCATGTCTCCTAGTTCAGCCTAAGCTGCTCTGCTATATCTAAGCTACTAGAGCACTACTAATCTACTAATAAGGGATAACTGGACCTGGCACAAGGTGTAAGTATCATCAGGTACCCAATATAAGGCAGGCCAGCCTCCTACAGACAGAGGGACATAAGTGCCAGTATCGCTTTGGTGACTGAAAATCTGGTGTCACCTGCACAACATCTCCTTGGACAGAAGTGTCAAGTTACTGATGTCAATAACTCCACTCAGTCTCTCCTCTTAGCTGTAGCGCAAATTAGTTGGGGTGGAGTTACTAGCCCAAAGCAGGTGGTGGTATCACCTAGCTTACCTGTAGACTGCCTCTTAGGTAATGACCTAGAGGCCTCAGGTTGGGCTGAGGTAGAATTTAGGACCCATGCATCCATGCTGGGTATCCCTGAGGGATTGCTTCCTCTCATTTCCAGTGTAATGAAGAAGAGAAGGAGCCCTGAAGCCTTGGGATTCTCCTCATCCCACAGGTAAAAAGGGTATCAAAGAATCCCTTCCCCACCCTACCACTAAGGATACCATTCCTGTGGTGGGAGAACCTATCCTGGGGTAAAAGCCCTCTCTGTGGACCCACTAAACCAGAAACACTTCTTCAGGACTGACATTGCAGACTGAGTGAAATAGTGTCAGCACTATTTAGGAGCAATTTTCACTGCGCCAGCTAACTTATAAGTCACCTATATATCTAATCTTCAGACCCTGAAGGATAGTTGCATAGTACCCGTGTGTGAGGGCACCCCTGCACTAGCAGAGGTGCTCCCATGTCATCCAGGCCCATTTTCCCAGACTCGTGAGTGCGGGGACACCATTATAAATGTGCACTACATATAGGTCAACACATACATGTAGCTTCACAATGGTGACTCCAATATTGCCGTGTGAGGTGTCTAGGATTGATAAATTGTACACCCAAACTGATTCTGGTATTGGCAAGCCAATTCCATCCACCCTGGGGGCTCCACCATGGACCCCCAGTTCTGCCATACCAGTCTTCTGAGGTTTTCACTGCAGGCCCAGCTGCTGCCACCTCACAGACAGGCTTCTGCCCTCCTGGTGCTTGAGCAGCTCAGTCCCAGGAAGGCAGAACAAAGCGTTTCCTCTGAGAGCAGGGTGTTACACCCTCTCCCTTTGGAAATAGTTGTTACAGGTTGGGGAGGGGTAGCCTCCCCCAGCCTCTGGAAATGCTTTGAAGAGCACAGATGGTGCCCTCCTTGCATAAGCCAGTCTACACCGGTTCAGGGACCCCTTGTCCCCTGCTCCGGCACGAAACTGGACAAAGTAAAGGGGAGTGATCATTCTCCTGTCTATTACCATCCTAGGGGCGGTGCCCAGAGCTCCTCTAGTGTGTCCTAGTCTTCAGCCATCTTACTTTGCAAGGTGTGGGGGCACTCTGGAGGGCTCTGAGTGGCCAGTGCCAGCAGGTGACGTCAGAGACCCCTCCTGATAGGTCCATACCTGATAAGGTAGCCAATCCCCCTCTCAGGGCTTACATCTAAGAAAAACAGGGCCCAAGCCCCATTTTTTGAGAGTCTATCAGGGTTGCAGTAAACCCTGTTAAAATATCTGTACTCAATTACACAGAGTCTGGCAGGGTGACCATTTGTCTTGCAGCCATTTTGGCCTCTACCCAATCACTCTCTTCTAGTCCTCCCAAGTCCAGCTTCTCCTTAGAATCTGAGACAGATCTGACACATTTACCACCAGGGCTTTATAAAGTTGCCTCAATTGCAAATAGAAAAGTACTGTAATTCATGAAGGCTGTACTCTTTTGTGAGTTGCTCATATGACAGCATGTGATTCAATGGCCAAACATCACCTAACTTTGAGATTCCTAGTTTGTCCCAAGTCTAAAACAAGCTTAACTGGTAAAATCTCATCTAGTCATGTTCCCTGCCACAGAGGTGCCTCTCTTGACCACTTTTTTCATTATCCAATACACTGGAGCGACATGCGAGTGACCTACAACAGCTTTCAAGGATTATCACTGTCACAGTGTCTGAAATCCCACAATATCCTAACTAAAAGTAATTCAGTTATTGGTTTAGAAAAATTAATCAATCAACTCCAAAGAGGTCCACATGTACATTCATCTACAATACAGAAGATAAAAAGGAATAAAATTCATACCAAATATATACTAACTTAAATACTAGACATAAAAATAAGGAACAGAGAAAAACAAGGTTGTCATTACAACACAATATAAGCAGGTCGCCACCCGTCACTTGTAACTTAAGAAATCATACCATATTTCCATAGTGTGAGAAAGTAGCCTCTTTCTAGCCTTGTTGCCCCCACTTTTGGCCTGTTTGTGAGTGTATTTCAGGGTGTTTTCACTGTCTCAATGGGATCCTGCTAGCCAGGGCCCAGTGCTCATAGTGAAAACCCCATGTTTTCAGTATGTTTGTTATGTGTCACTGGGACCCTGCTAGTCAGGACCCCAGTGCTCATAAGTTTGTGACCTATATGTATGGGTTCCCTGTGTGATGCCTAACTGTCTCACTGAGGCTCTGCTAACCAGAACCTTGGTGGTTATGCTCTCTCTGTACAAATTGTCACTAACAGGCTAGTGACCAATTTCACCAATTTACATTGGCATACTGAAACACTCTTATAATTCCCTAGTATATGGTATTGAGGTACCATCCTTCTTCTTGTTGCCATCTTTGTCACCCCCTGTATGAACTTTTCTGTTCACCCTTGTTCTGACCCATTTGTCTGCCTTCTTTCCCAATTCTTGGGGGGAGGTCAGATCAGAGTCCACCAAGTACTGGTGCAACAAATTAGACACACAATTATTAAGAATATGCTCTCTCAGGATCAAGTTATACAGGCTGTCATAATCAGTAACTTTACTGCCATGTAACCACCCCTCCAAGGCCTTCACTGAATGGTCAATGAAATCAACCCAGTCTTGTGAAGACTCCTTTTTGGTCTCTCTGAACTTTATCCTGTATTGTTCAGTGGTTAAGCCATAACCATCCAGGAGTGCATTCTTAAGAACTTTGTAATCATTGGCATCACTTTCTTTCACAGTAAGGAGCCTATCCCTACCTTTTCCACTAAATGATAGCCATAGGATAGCAGCCCACTGCCTTTGAGGGACATCCTGTACAGCACAGGCCCTCTCAAGTGCAGCAAACCACTTGTTAATGTCATCCCCCTCCATATAAGGGGGAACTATCTTGTGCAGATTCCTAGAATCATGCTCTTTTGCAGGATGACTATTGGGAATACTGCTGCTGCCACCATGGGTTTCTAAACCCAATTTCTGTCTCTCCTTCTCTACTTCTAAGGTCTGTCTATCCAAATCCAGCTGTTGCTTCTTGAGCTTCAGTCTTGTTTGTTCCACTCTCAATCTATTGAGCTCCCTTTCTAACATTCTGTCATCAGGGTGGGTGGGAGGGACATGCCTTGAAACAGACGTATGGTAAGAATGGACAGAAGGAGACCTGTCCCTTACAGAAGGCACCCTAACAGCTTGGTTAACAGAAACATCACTTCTACTGTGGTGAGAATGAATGCTCTTGCTATGATGTGAGACAACACTATCTGTATGGTGTGACTCTACATCAGTACCAACTATGCTAGACTGTCTAGTAATGGGCAGGCTCTGAACTTTCTTTCCTGAATCTTTTCCTAGGGGTGTCCCTGGATCAGATTGGGAACCATTAGCTACTTTTTCAACAGATGGGGTCCTTTTGGCCTTATCTTGTTCTCTAAGCATGTTAAGCAATAATTCCAAGGAAGGATTCTTCCCTACACTCAAACCTCTTTCTATACAAAAAGACTCCTTGCTCCTTTCCAGCTAAGGTGGTCATATGCAAGTTTGGACAGATCAACATTTTGGCCTGTGCCAGACATTTTAGAAAGAGTTTAAGTGACAGAAAAAGTGAGAAAAAGTTTTTAGAACTTTTTAGAAAGACAGAAAAAAAAACTTTTAAAACTTTTTAGAACTTTTTAGAAAGTTTAGAGGTACTTTTCAGCACTTAGAAAAGAGTGAAAAGAGGAAATGCAAAACTTTTTGGTTAGGTGTACATACACTGAACTTGTTTTGTATATTTTTCTCTTATGAAAAGTACAATGACAAAAGTGGTAAGTAGTCTCAAAGCACTTATCCCACCACTGCACAACCAATGTAGGAGGCTGGACTGGCTTGTAGTGAGTACCAAGGGGTACTTGCACCTTGCACCAGGCCCAGTTATCCCTTATTAGTGTATAGGGTGTCTAGCAGCATAGGCTGATAGATAATGGTAGCTTAGCAGAGCAGCTTAGGCTGAACTAGGAGACGAGTGAAGCTCCTACAGTACCACTAGTGTCACTTGCACAATATCATAAGAAAACACAATACACAGATATACTAAAAATAAAGGTACTTTATTTTTATGACAATATGCCAAAGTATCTCAGAGTGTACCCTCAGTATGAGGATAGCAAATATACACAATATATATGTACACAATACCAAAATATGCAGTAATAGTATTAGTAACAGTGCAAACAATGTATAGTTACAATAGGATGCAATGGAAACACATAGGGATAGGGGCAACACAAACCATATACTCCGAAAGTGGAATGCGAACCACGAATGGACCCCAAACCTATGTGACCTTGTAGAGGGACGCTGGGACTATTAGAAAATAGTAAGGGTTAGAAAAATAGCCCACCCCAAGACCCTGAAAAGTGAGTGCAAAGTGCACTAAAGTTCCCCAAAGGACAAAGAAGTCGTGATAAGGGAATTCTGCAGGAAAGACACAAACCAGCAATGCAACAACAATGGATTTCCAGTCGAGGGTACCTGTGGAACAAGGGGACCAAGTCCAAAAGTCACAAGCAAGTCGGAGATGGGCAGATGCCCAGGAAATGCCAGCTGTGGGTGCAAAGAAGCTGCTACTGGACAGTAGAAGCTGAGGATTCTGCAGGAATGACAAGGGCTAGAGACTTCCCCTTTGGAGGATGGATCCCCCACACCGTGGAGAGTCGGGCAAAAGTGTTTTCCCGCCAAAAGACCAGCAACAAGCCTTGCTAGCTGCAAATCGTGTGGTTAGGGTTTTTGGATGCTGCTGTGGTCCAGGAGGGACCAGGATGTCGCCAATTGCGTCTGGGGACAGAGGGGGCGTCAAGCAAGACAAGGAGCCCTCTCAGAAGCAGGCAGCACCCACAGAAGTGCCGGAACAGGCACTACGAAGAAGAGTGAAACGGTGCTCACCCGAAGTCGCACAAAGGAGTCCCACGTCGCCGGAGGACAACTTAGAAAGTCGTGCAATGCAGGTTAGAGTGCCGTGGACCCAGGCTTGGCTGTGCACAAAGGATTTCCACCGGAAGTGCACAGAGGCCGGAGTAGCTGCAAAAGTCGCGGTTCCCAGCAATGCAGTCTGGCGTGGGGAGGCAAGGACTTACCTCCACCAAACTTGGACTGAAGAGTCACTGGACTGTGGGAGTCACTTGGACAGAGTTGCTGGATTCAAGGGACCTCGCTCGTCGTGCTGAGAGGAGACCCAGGGGACCGGTGATGCAGTTCTTTGGTGCCTGCGGTTGCAGGGGGAAGATTCTGTCGACCCACGGGAGATTTCTTTGGAGAATGGCACTGGGGTGACAATTCCATGATCCTAGACATGTTACATGGCCATGTTCGGAGTTACCATTGTGACGCTATACATATGTCGTGACATGTGTATAGTGCACGCGTGTAATGGTGTCCCCGCACTCACAAAGTCCGGGGAATTTGCCCTGAACAATGTGGGAGCACCTTGGCTAGTGCCAGGGTGCCCACACACTAAGTAACTTAGCACCCAACCTTTACCAGGTAAAGGTTAGACATATAGGTGACTTATAAGTTACTTAAGTGCAGTGGTAAATGGCTGTGAAATAACGTGGACGTTATTTCACTCAGGCTGCAGTGGCAGGCCTGTGTAAGAATTGTCAGAGCTCCCTATGGGTGGCAAAAGAAATGCTGCAGCCCATAGGGATCTCCTGGAACCCCAATACCCTGGGTACCTCAGTACCATATAGTAGGGAATTATAAGGGTGTTCCAGTATGCCAATATGAATTGGTGAAATTGGTCACTAGCCTGTTAGTGACAATTTGTACAGAGAGAGCATAACCACTGAGGTTCTGGTTAGCACAGCCTCAGTGAGACAGTTAGGCACCACACAGGGAACACATACATATAGGTTACAAACTTATGAGCACTGGGGTCCTGACTAGCAGGGTCCCAGTGACACATAACAAACATACTGAAAACATAGGGTTTTCACTATGAGCACTGGGTCCTGGCTGGCAGGATCCCAGTGAGACAGTGAAAACACCCTGACATACACTCACAAACAGGCGAAAAGTGGGGGTAACAAGGCTAGAAAGAGGCTACTTTCTCACAGTACTTAAAACATACGGTAAGATCTCATGGAGTCATGGATTTACTGACATAAGTGATTTACTTATGTGTTTATGCTTCTTGAGGGCCTGTTCCACTTCCTGCACCCGCTCACCATCACGCCACGCTCAGCGTGTGCTCACCGTGTCCCGTAGCACTTTCTTAGCCCTTTCCCTCCCATCTTTATCACCTGTGGTATTTGTCCTGCACTGGTTCCATCTTTTGTCTTTTTTGAGCCAAGGTGGGTTCCCTCCCATCCACAATGGTTATTAAGGCGTCAATGTCCGGGACCAAAATTGCTCTGGACCCTGACCTCACAAGAGTTGAGAAAAGGGCAGACATCTTGGGCACCGTCCTTTAAATACCATGCTCAAGCAGCGCCGCTTGGTTGGCTTTGACACTTCCGAAGAGAGAGCATTCTTTTGTGCCCTGCAGTTCATCGCATAGGAGAATACTTCCACTTACCTTGTTATGCCTCCCGGTGGAGTGCAGATTCAATGTCTCCTTTTCCCGGTCGGCATCTTGAGGTTTCTGTAATATAAATAGAAAGGGGAGAACACAGTTACAAGCACTTCCAGTAAGGTTCATTATCACATGTGCAGCACATGCTCCGGCAGCATAACTAAAAACAAGCATTTGCAATGCAATGGGTGTCGCATCTGCTCGAGTTAGAGCTATTAGCGTTGTAAACTCTAACCGGACTTTTCTTGCCACATAAATTGAAAATTGAAATTTAAACACTTTCACATAAGGGAGCCGATTCACAGCGCCATGGCCGCCATGAGCATCAGCGATAAGGAGAGACACAAAAGGAAAAGAAGTTCGCTGCAGTTAAACTTTTCGACAAAAGTTCAATCAGCCATGTAACAGAGGCGATGGCCAAGGTGGCAACAAAACCTCCCCAAGGAGGGACAAACATAGAGCATTTACCAATGTCATCAAAGGATTTTTGAAGGGCGAGCCCATGAAGGAGTGATAGTGATGGGCGTGCAGTGGGCGTGGTTAAAAGCCCAGATACATACCAACACGGCGCTGCTACGCTCGACCTAATAAAGGCTTCTGCATTTGGGATAACACTGCAGAGGCGAAGTCTGCATCCTAAATACTTTTTTCTAGACAGCTGCCTCGCACACATTCATTGGTTTCCTATTCCACTGAAAGTTGTTTTTAGATATCCTTCAAAAATCTAATTAGCTGTATCAACTGGTGTGATTATCTCCAAGTTAAATATATATAGCAACGTCCACCTTAAACAAACAAGTGCGAGTTTAGAGTGCGGCGGAAGAGGATTAAAGAAAGTTTGAAAGCATTATGTATGTTAAACTTGCTTATGGAAACCTCCACAAGGATAAACTGTCATATGTGGTTATTTTGGGCTATGTTATCAGAATATAATTGTAAGAATGTTGTCTGACATAAATATTGTATCATAAATATGGTTTACAAAATGACTCACAGGGCAATCTTCACCCAAAGGGACAATATTTTTTTTATTTAGAACACAATATTGATGTCAGAATATATTTCTGTCCAGTATATTTTGCCATCCTCCCTATTTCAGTGTAGTTTTAAACGTTGCATTGCTGATGGTCAGAAGTACCTTCTAAGCTTCACCTTGAGTGCGTGTGTGTGAGGGACATTTCGGTGCTGCTGTTCATGGAGTAACATGTGTGAGAGAAGCTCTGTGTGTGCACCTGTTCTGTGCGTAAATGAATCTTGCAGTGGCCCTGCCCATGTGTCATACTTGTCTGTGTCCTCGTTGTACTGGCTCATTGAATGTTTGAGGTGATACTTTAGTGGTGGCCTAGCCTTTACCCGTTTGGCATGAGGAAGGCTTGACTGCTACTGCTCATACTGTGACGGTCCTGCTGCTGCCAATACCTCATCTGCTCTGTGTGCACAGAGGCCTTGGGCTGATGCCACCAGGGGTGTACACACATTATCTTTATACAGGGAGTGCAGAATTATTAGGCAAGTTGTATTTTTGAGGATTAATTTTATTATTGAACAACAACCATGTTCTCAATGAACCCAAAAAACTCATTAATATCAAAGCTGAATATTTTTGGAAGTAGTTTTTAGTTTATTTTTAGTTTTAGCTATGTTAGGGGGATATCTGTGTGTGCAGGTGACTATTACTGTGCATAATTATTAGGCAACTTAACAAAAAAAAATATATACCCATTTCAATTATTTATTATTACCAGTGAAACCAATATAACATCTCAACATTCACAAATATACATTTCTGACATTCAAAAACAAAACAAAAACAAATCAGTTACCAATATAGCCACCTTTCTTTGCAAGGACACTCAAAAGCCTGCCATCCATGGATTCTGTCAGTGTTTTGATCTGTTCACCATGAACATTGCGTGCAGCAGCAACCACAGCCTCCCAGACACTGTTCAGAGAGGTGTACTGTTTTCCCTCCTTGTAAATCTCACATTTGATGATGGACCACAGGTTCTCAATGGGGTTCAGATCAGGTGAACAAGGAGGCCATGTCATTAGATTTCCTTCTTTTATACCCTTTCTTGCCAGCCACGCTGTGGAGTACTTGGACGCGTGTGATGGAGCATTGTCCTGCATGAAAATCATGTTTTTCTTGAAGGATGCAGACTTCTTCCTGTACCACTGCTTGAAGAAGGTGTCTTCCAGGAACTGGCAGTAGGACTGGGAGTTGAGCTTGACTCCATCCTCAACCCGAAAAGGCCCCACAAGCTCATCTTTGATTATACCAGCCCAAACCAGTACTCCACCTCCACCTTGCTGGCGTCTGAGTCGGACTGGAGCTCTCTGCCCTTTACCAAGCCAGCCACGGGCCCATCCATCTGGCCCATCAAGACTCACTCTCATTTCATCAGTCCATAAAACCTTAGGAAAATCAGTCTTGAGATATTTCTTGGCCCAGTCTTGACGTTTCAGCTTGTGTGTCTTGTTCAGTGGTGGTCGTCTTTCAGCCTTTCTTACCTTGGCCATGTCTCTGAGTATTGCACACCTTGTGCTTTTGGGCACTCCAGTGATGTTGCAGCTCTGAAATATGGCCAAACTGGTGGCAAGTGGCATCGTGGCAGCTGCACGCTTGACTTTTCTCAGTTCATGGGCAGTTAATTTGCTCCTTGGTTTTTCCACACGCTTCTTGCGACCCTGTTGACTATTTTGAATGAAACGCTTGATTGTTCGATGATCACGCTTCAGAAGCTTTGCAATTTTAAGAGTGCTGCATCCCTCTGCAAGATATCTCACTATTTTTGACTTTTCTGAGCCTGTCAAGTCCTTCTTTTGACCCATTTTGCCAAAGGAAAGGAAGTTGCCTAATAATT
The DNA here is from genome assembly GCF_031143425.1 of Pleurodeles waltl. NCBI lineage: Eukaryota > Metazoa > Chordata > Amphibia > Caudata > Salamandridae > Pleurodeles > Pleurodeles waltl. Next base: position 1,311,580,634 of record NC_090440.1, read on the forward strand.
ATGCACACCTGATATAGGGTGTTGATGTCATTAGACCACACCCCTTCTCATTACAGAGATGCACATCACCTAATATGCTTAATTGGTAGTAGGCTTTCTAGCCTATACAGCTTGGAGTAAGACAACATGCATAAAGAGGATGATGTGGTCAAAATACTCATTTGCCTAATAATTCTGCACTCCCTGTAATGGTCATCGTACCTTTAGGGTGAGCAGCTCTTCTCTGTATGCGATACACGGTTGACCAGCCTAGCTAGCCTCCTAATTACAGCTGGTAGCAGCAGGGTATTTACCAAGGTTTTGTCCATGTTATTGAATTCATGGGCTACTGCACATTGGAATCGATGCTGTTTTTTCACGCTTCTTGGAGCCCACATCATTGTACTATTGTTGCCAACAGTGTCTTAATTTCGCTACCAGGAAGGTTTCCATTCAGTGCTGATTTTGTAAGCGAAGTTTGCACTGGTGCCGTCTGCGCTGTTCACAGTAACCTAATGCAAAACAATGGGGCCCTAGAAAAATGTGATGAGGGCACCCTGAGCCTCCCGTATCTCACAGGCATTCATTAACTTAGACCCCCTTCAGGACTGAGGGGCCCTAGAAGTGGGGGGCAGGGGTGCTCCAGGGACTTGTATGACAACGCCCCTGGCTGTTCGCAGTGTGTGTTTGAGAGGAATGCTTGCCTGCCCCACTGTTCCCTTGACTGTACTGGTTGTATGTGAATGAAGCTTCTGTTAATGAACCTGCCCCGTGGAAGAGGGTAACTCGGTTTTCGTGTTCCTCACGCTGCGCGTGCCCGAGTGCGAGTGAAGCTCGAGCCGCTGCGGGCACTGCTGTGCCTGTTACCTGTGCACAGAAACCACATACGTCTGCTATGTGCTGCCTGTAATTGACAGAAGTCTGTGAAACCTCAAAGATCTTTCTAGGCCTAGTTAAAGTTAATAGACCACAGTTACTGAGTTCAAATACATGGGTAAATAAATACAGTTGTAATATAAACCAATGGGTAAATAAATAGTTTTATTTCACAACCTGCTTCTTTGCTCTGTAGCTTTCTGAGGACGTATTACTCAGAAGAAAATAAATAGATGGAGGTCATGAGAAGGCACCAAGAGAATACAAGCAAGAAAAATACAGCGCAATCGCGCTGCTATAGTTCACACGTAATAATTACCCATCAATAGAGAAAAAGTAGTCCACAAACCCAGCGAGCCTTGCATGTTTTCTGTACTTGGTCTCTGCGCTCGAGGAGGGCTAACCACCGGAAAAGGCATGACGTATACGTGCCTTCCACTAATTCAAAGAAGCGGATTCTAACAGGCAAGTCAACTTGCCAGTGAAAGACACTGACGTGACGTCGACGGGCTCGAGCCCTTTTCTAATACCTAAAGCGTCTCGCTAGCGATATGTGATGCAGGCTTGACCCTAACAAGGAAGAGCAGATTAGTGAACAAAAAATCAAAGATGTATTTGATGACAATTGTTTACTAACATTTAGAAAGAGAATTATGGGGGTCATTCTGACCCCCGCGGGCGGCGGGAGCCACCCGCCTGGAAGAAGCCGCCATATGGCCGCTCCGCGGTCGAAAGACCGCGGAGGCCATTCTGGCTTTCCCGCTGGGCTGGCGGGCGACCGCCAGAAGGCCGCCCGCCAGCCCAGCGGGAAACCCCTTCCCACGAGGAAGCCGGCTCCGAATGGAGCCGGCGGAGTGGGTATGTGCGACGGGTGCAGTGGCACCCGTCGTGTATTTCAGTGCCTGCAAAGCAGACACTGAAATACAAAGTGGGGCCCTCTTATGTTGGCCCCTGCAGTGCCCATGCCATTGGCATGGGCACTGCAGGGGCCCCCCCAGGGGCCCCACAACACCCCATACCGCCATCCTGTTCCTGGCGGGCGACCCGCCAGGAACAGGATGGCGGTATGGGGTGTCAGAATCCCCATGGCGGCGCAGCAAGCTGCGCCGCCATGGAGGATTCTACAGGACAGCGGAAAACCGGCGGGAGACCGCCGGTTTTCCTGTTCTGACCGCGGCTGAACCGCCGCAGTCAGAATGTCCTGAGGAGCACCGCCAGCTTGTTGGCGGTGCTCCCGCATCCCCGGCAAGGACCGCCTGGGTCAGAAGGACCCCCTATGTGATTTGAACCTATAATTGCATATTTACTTTTAATAACTTCTGAGAAAGAGACTTAAGCCATTTGGGAACTTTACCTTGCATTCATAAACTTCTGCTAGACCACAATGTGTAGTGCAACCTTAAGGGCTCCCGCAGTACTGCCTGACTCCTCATCCACCACAATGACGTGAGCAGGCCATTTTTTAATTGGGTGCCCCAGTGCCCACCAGGGGCACCCTCATGCAGCAAAACATTAGGGTCCACAGGGGGAGTACTAAGACTCCCATGGCCAAAGTCAGCCGCACAGCCAGCACTCCATATAGTGCTTGTTAGAGCAGGCTCAGTAACTTTGCTGCCAACTGGGCGAGAGCAGCATTTCACACTGCTCCCATGTAGGTGGGAGTAAGGTTGTGTTCCCTGCCCGCACTCTCCCGTGGAGTGAACTACAGTGTCTCGAAGGGTGGGCTTCCTGGAACACCATAGCTCTATCGGCCCTAGGTAAAGGGGTACCATGGGCCGGATCAACATCTCATGGAGGGGGTTTCACAACCCAGCCCCTTAAAGTAATAATCAATCTCAGTGGATGGGGATTCTTGGGGTCTTCCCAATGCTCAGGGAGGGTGGTGGTGCATCCCCATCCCTTTCATATTAGTTATTGCCACCAGAGAATGGGGTCCCCGGGACCTGTGCAAGGCTCAGTGAAGGTAGGTTGTATGCCTGGTCCCTTAATTTTAATTATCGCCCATGGGGGTGAGATCCCTGGGGCGTGTGGAATCTCCAGAACGTTTACAAGGCTTGGGGAGGTGGGACAGCATGCACCCCCTCTCTTATATATTAATAACTCATCCCCAGGGGATGGAGTCTGGGGTCCCAGGAGACCCCGAGAAGACATGAAGTGGGCTGTATGCCCCTCCCCTTAACCATATAGTATACCGAACACCCAGGCCCTGGCCCAACCTATGGGGTTTATTTTTAAATGATACCAAATTTGGCAGTAAGCTAGATCTTGGTCCCAAAAGCGTTGCTTTTTGTAATTTGGTATAACTCCCTTCAGCAGTTTTTGATAATTTAAGGTTCAAAAACTGTGTATTATTTCATGCCATGGAGAAAATAAGCCCCTTGAATGGGACAGATTCTGGGAGAGACTCCTTAATTTACTCTTTAGGGGAAGGGGCCGTGTAGCCTTTCATAGGCCACAGGGACCCCATACCCCAGGACAACATTCATTTTTAGTAAAGCGGTTGCACCACCCCACTCCTCAAGCCTTTTAGAGGCCTGAGGACCCCATCCCCAGGACTGTATTCCTTTATGGCGGAAATATGGTGCTGCCCCAGCCTGAGCCTTTATTAGGCCCCTAGGACACCATTCCCCGGGACCACATTAATTTTTAGGTATGGGGTGAGCAGCCCCACTCCCCTAGCCTTTTAAAGGCATCTGGGACCCCATTACACAGGGCCACAAAACATTAAAATGCCATGGGTGTCCTGGTGCCCATAGCGATTGTTGGTCATGTGGCCATGGGAGAGCCTCCGAGGCCTCTTCCGACTTCCCAGCTTCCACCCTTTGCAGGAGCCGGTTCCATCCGTTTGCCTGGTGAATGCAGATTTTCTTTGTTCCTGCCACGTGGCAGCAGACCTGTACTCCCTGCCTGCAAGAGTGCGGGCACGGAGGTTAAGTTCACAGTGTCCGAAAGTGCATGGGCAGTGGCCCCAAGGGCACTGCTGCAATCATTCCCGGGTACGGTGTTCCTGGTGCCTCCGGATGGCTTGGGGGAAGGGGACCCCATGCTTCCCTTCCAGAAAAATGCTTAGGCCTTTATGTAGCCCTCTTCCCACCTCTCCTTTAAAACAAAATGAAAGTAGCTCAGGAGAATGTGGTTCCTGGGACCTATAGTAAGATCAGGGAGGTGTGTTGTACACCCCACTCTCACAGCAATAAGTGTCAGCCTTGGGGGATGGGGTTCTATGGCCTATAGACGTGTTGGGGAAGGGGCCACATGCCCTCCTCCACAAATAAAAAAAAGTGAATGTGAAGTGAGTGACTTAGCCATTCACTTAGCCACTCACTTATCATTCACTGCTCCAGCTTGGAAGCAACCCATAGTGCCCTGCAAGCTTTTAAAAAAAATATTATTGGATCCTGGTGGTGACGCTTAAAGGGGAAGGGAAATCACCAGGTACCACTAAGTATTCTTTAATGTTGTGGAGGGCTATAGGCCCTCCACGACATAAGCACAGCAGACCCCAAGCAACAGTAACAAAAACACAGTAAGTCTTCCGGGCCATTGAATACATCAGCCCAGGAGAAAGTATCATATATTTTAAAATACTCTGATTTGGAGATGTATGCTCTTCAGCTGGAGCACAGGGACCACTTGTGGTTGGTTTCATGACTGCAATTTGTGGCCTGAAAAAAACATTTAAAAAAAAATCACAGACATGATAATGTTTACAAAAAAAAAAGGCTTTATTGAAAATATTTTATGATAAATATTTTTCATTAAACATTGCTATAGGTGAAGTTGATTATAGTTATTGGGGAACATTTGACAAAACAAGAAGTCTGCTTTATATATGTTATGCGCTGACCCCTTGATGAAGCCAAAAGGCCCACTTTTGATATTTGGGTGCTTCGACTCTTTGACAAATGTAATGGGTCTGCCTTACTTAAAATGGCACATTTTATGTTGTTAGATCATATAGTTAGCCATATGCATCGAACCCCAAGCCGCGCACGCTCGGCATGGGTTTTGTGATGGTCTGTGCATGGCGATTGACACCTTACTGTACATTAAAAAACACAGAAATTCACTACAAAAAGGTTAAAGTAATTTTATAGTTAGGAATTCTAATAATATCTTACAACCAAGGGTAAAATGGAGGTTTTAGTTAGGTGTAAATATCCGTAAAAATATACCACTTTAAACAAGCAAAACCACTTAAATTCACCAGTTATAGCAATCTGTGCATGACAAGGTGAGAGTTACCATTACTTTAGGACACGAATACAGTTAGGGCAGATTAGATAACTCTAATTGGTGAATTTGATTGGAATGGATTGTTTGTTTTAAACAGTATGCATTAATTGACACTGAGGGTATTCTCTTTAGATGGAGCTGATGAAAAGCTGAATGTAGCACATTGATAAATATATGGAAAGAAAGTCATGAAACTGATAACTAGTGTCTAAAGAGATTTGTAGAAATATGTAGGGGTGTGCGGGGTGCTCTGCTTTGCTGGCGGAGCTAACAGAGTTTTTGAAACACCGCGCCAAAACTCCGCTAGCTCCTCCAGCAGAGCAGAGCCCACCCGGTCCTCGCTGCAGCCAAGCCCAGAAAATCTGCGCCTGTGCTGTGTAACCCATAACTGTGTTGCAGCATGCACCGGAACAGAGAAGGGAGGCAGCAACGCTGAGGAGGACTCATTGGAGAGGAGGACCCCGCGGACGAAGCAGGTAAGTTCTCTTCTCTTTTTTGTTGTTGTTTGTGAACACTGGTGCACAAACAAGGATTGAAACAGCAGCTTTCACTGCCTACAGCCTTGGCCTGAATTCAGGGACACCATTACATGCGTGCACTATACATAGGTCACTATCTATGTGTAGCGTCACAATGGTAACTCCGAACATGGCCATATAACATGTCTAAGATCATGGAATTGTCACCCCAGTACCATTCTGGTATTGGGGGGACAATTCCATGCATCCTCTAGCACAGAACCCAGGTACTGCCAAACTGCCTTTCCGGGGTTTCCACTGCAGCTGCTGCTGCTGCCAACCCCTCAGACGGGTGTCTCCAGCATGGACCCCGGGTACTGCTAAACCAGCTCTCTGGGGTTTTCACTGCAGCTACCGCTGCTGCCAACCCACAGTCAGGCTTCTGCCCTCTTCGGGTCTGGGCAGCCCAGTCCCAGGAAGGCAGAACAAAGAATTTCCTCTGAGAGAGGGTGTTACACCCTCTCCCTTTGGAAATAGGTGTTAAGTGCTGGGGAGGAGAAGCCTCCCCCAGCCTCTGAAAATGCTTCGAAGGGCACAGATGGTGCCTTCCTTGCATAAGCAAGTCTACACCGGTTCAGGGAACCCCCAGTTCCTGCTCTGGCATGAAACTGGACAAAGGAAAGGGGAGTGACCACTCCCCTGTCCATCACCACCCCAGGGGTGGTGCCCAGAGCTCCTTTTGTGTGTCCCAGACCTCTGCCATCTTAAATCCAGAGGTGTGAGGGCACAATGGAGGCCTCTGAGTGGCCACTGCCAGCAGGTGACGTCAGAGACCCCTCCTGATAGGTGCTTACCTGACTATGTGGCCAATTCTCCTCTCAGGGCTATTTAGGGTCTCTCCAGTGGGCTTTTCCTCAGTTAACAACTTGCAAGAATTCACCAGAGTTCCTCTGCACCTCTCTCTTCGACTTCCACCAAGGATCGACCGCTGACTGCTCCAGGATGCCTGCAAAACTGCAACAAAGTAGCAAGAAGATTACCAGCGACATTGTAGCGCCTAATCCTGCCTGCTTTTCCGACTGTTTCCTGATGGTGCATGCTTTGGGGGCTGCCTGCCTTCATCCTGTACTGGAAGCCACAAAGAAATCTCCCGTGGGTTGACGGTATCTTCCCCCTGCTCCAGCAGGCACCAAACTTCAGCGTCACCGGTACCCTTGGACCCCTCTCATCCTGACGAGCGTGGCCCCCGGAACACAGGTGGTATACCCAAGTGACCCAGACTGTCCAGTGGTCCAACTGTCCAAATTTGGAGGAGGTCAGTCCTTGCCTCCCCTCTCCAGACAGTAATCCTGTACACCACGTGAACTGCAGCTGCTAGGGCTTCTGTGCACCTTTCCAAGGAATCCTTCGTGCACAGCCAAGCCCAGGTCCCCAACACTCTGTCCTGCATTGCTCAACTCCCTGAGTTGACCTTCGGCATCGTGGGACCCTCTTTTGTAGAGTGGAGATGACTGCCGTGCTCAGTCTTCCTGAACGTGTGTTCAAGAACTTCTGCGAGTGCTGCCTTCTTGTGTGTGGGCTCTCTATGTTGCTGAGGGCCCCCTCTGTCTCCTCTCCCAGGTGGTGACATTCTGGTCCTTCCTGGGCCCGGGCAACACCCTTTTTCTTCAACTGTGACCTTTGCCACTAACAAGGCTTGTTTGCGGTATTTCTCCAAAGAAACAACTCTACATCCTCCAGCACTCCGTGGGACATCTTCTGCACAAAGGAGAAGTTCCTGGCACTTTCGTTGTTGCAGAATCTTCTCTGCTCTGGCACGAAACTGGACAAAGTAAAGGGTAGTGATCACTCTCCTGTCTATTACCATCCTAGGGGCGGTGCCATGAGCTCCTCCAGCGTGTCCTAGTCTTCAGCCATCTTGCTTTGCAAGGTGTGGGGGCACTCTGGAGGGCTCTGAGTGGCCAGTGCCAGCAGGTGACGTCAGAGACCCCCTCCTGATAGATCCATACCTGATACGGTAGCCAATCCCCCTCTCAGGGCTTACATCGAAGACAAACAGGGCCCAAGCCCCATTTTTGAGAGTCTATCAGGGTTGCAGTAAACCCTGTTAAAATATCTGTACTCAGTTACACAGAGTCTGGCAGGGTGACCATTTGTCTTGCAGCCATTTTGGCCTCTACCCAATCACTCTCTTCTAGTCCTCCCAAGTCCAGCTTCTCCTTAGAATCTGAGACAGATCTGACACATTTACCACCAGGGCTTTATAAAGTTGCCTCAATTGCAAATACAAAAAGAACTGCAATTCATGAAGGCTGTACTCTTTTGTGAGTTGCTCATATGACAGCATGTGATTAAGTGGCCAAACATAACCTAACTTTGAGATTCCTAGTTTGTCCCAAGTCTAAAACAAGCTTAACTGGTAAAATCTCATCTAGTCATGTTCCATGCCACAGAGGTGCCTCTCTTGACCACTTTTTTCATTATCCAATACACTGGAGCGACATGCGAGTGACCTACAACAGCTTTCAAGGATTATCACTGTCACGGTGTCTGAAATCCCACAATATCCTAACTAAAAGTAATTCAGTTATTGGTTTAAAAAATTAATCAATCAATTTTATTTCACGATTTTGGAACTCCAAAGAGGTCCACATGTACATTCATCTACAATACAGAAGATAAAAAGGAATAAAATTCATACCAAACATATACTAACTTAAATACTAGACATAAAGATAAGGAGCAGAGAAAAACGAGGTTGTCATTACAATACAATATAAGCAGGTCGCCATCCGTCACTTGTAACTTAAGAAATCACACCATATTTCCATATGAAGCGGTGACCATTGGTAAAGCCTATCATTTGATCACTTTTGTTTGCTTCTACCTCTACCTAATTGTACATATCAAATTCAAAGCCTAGCATTATGATGTGTAGGAAGGTAGCCTCTTTCTAGCCTTGTTACCCCCACTTCTGGCCTGTTTGTGAGTATATGTAGTGAAAACCCTATTTGTCAGTGTGTTTTATATGTCTCACTGGGACCCTGCTAGCCAGGGCCCCCGTGCTCATAGGTTGTGGCCTGAATGTTTTCCCTGTGTGGGGCCTATCTGTGTCACTGAGGCTCTGCTAACCAGAACCTCAGTGCTTATGCTCTCTCTGTCTTTAAAATTGTCACTGCAGGCTAGTGACCATTTTCTCAATTCTGATTGGCACACTGGAACACCCTTATAATTCCCTAGTATATGGTACCTAGGCACCCAGAGTATTGGGGTTCCAGGCGATCCCTATGGGCTGCAGCATTTCTTTTGCCACCCATAGGGAGCTCAGACAATTCTTACACAGGACTGCCACTGCAGCCTGTGTGAAATAACGTCCACGTTACTTCACAGCCATTTTACACTGCACTTAAGTGACTTATAAGTCACCTATATGTCTAACCCTCACTTGGTGAAGGGTAGGTGCAAAGTTACTAAGTGTGAGGGCACCATGGCACTGGCCAAGGTGCCCCCACATTGTTCAGGGCATTTTCCCCTGACTTTGTGAGTGCGGGGACACCATTACACTTGTGCACTACATATAGGTCAATACCTATATGTAGCTTCATAATGGTAACTCCAAATATGGCCATGTAACATGGCTAAGATCATGGAATTGTCCCCCCATGCCACATCTGGTATTGGGGTGCCAATCCCATGCATCCCCGGGGCTCCAGCATGGACCCCGGGTAATGCCAATCTAGCTCTCTGGGGTTTTCACTGCAGCTACCGCTGCTGCCAACCCACAGACAGGTTTCTGCCCTCTTGGGGTCTGGGCAGCCAAGTCCCAGGAAGGCATAAGAAAATATTTCCTCTGTGAGAGGGTGTTACACCCTCTCCCTTTGGAAATAGGTGTTAAGGGACTGAGAGGAGTAGCCACTCCTGGCCTCTGGGAATCCTTTGAAGGGCATAGATGGTGCCCTCCTTGCATAAACTAGTCTACACCGGTTCAGGAATCCCCCAGCCTCTGCTCTGGTGCGAGACTGGACAAAGGAACAGGGTGTGACCACTCCCCTGTCCATCACCACCCCAGCGGTGGTGCCCAGAGCTCCTCCAGTGTGTCCCAGACCTCTGCCATCTTGAATGCAGAGGTGTGAGGGCACAATGGAGGTCTCTGAGTGGCCAGTGCCAGCAGATGACGTCAGAGACCCCTCCTGATAGGTTCTCACCTGGTTAGGTAGACAATCCTCCTCTGAGGGCTATTTAGGGTCTCTCCTGTGGGTTTCTCTTCAGATAGCGAATGCAAGAGCTCACCAGAGTTCCTCTGCATCTCCCTCTTTGACTTCTGCCAAGGATCGACCGCTGACTGCTCCAGGACGCCTGCAAAACTGCAACAAAGTAGCAAGACGACTACCAGCAACATTGTAGCGCCTAATCCTGCTGGCTTTCTCAACTGTTTCCTGGTGGTGCATGCTCTGAGGGCTGTCTGCCTCCTCCCTGCACTGGAAGCCACGAAGAAATCTCCTGTGGGTCGACAGAATCTTCCCCCCTGCTAATGCAGGACCCAAACTTCTGCATCACTGGTCCTCTTGGTCCCCCTCTCATCTTGACGAGTGTGGATCCTGGAACACAGGAGCTAGATCCAAGTGACCCCGACAGTCCAGAGGTCCTCCTGTCCAAATTTGGTCGAGGTAAGTCCTTGCCTCCCTGCACCAGACAGTAATCCTGTGTACTGCGTAAACTGCAGCTGCTCCGGCTTCTGTGCAGTTTTGCAAGGAATTATTTGTGCACAGCATAGCCCAGGTCCCCAGCACTCCGTCCTGCATTGCTCAACGCACTGAGTTGACCATCAGCTTAGTGGGACCCTCTTTTGTAGTGTTGAGATGACCGCCGTGCTCAGATTTCTTGAATGCCTGTTCAAGTGCTTCTGCGGGCGCTGCCTGCTTCTGCGTGGGCTCTCTGTACTGCTGAGCACCCCCTCTGTCACTTCCTCCAAGGGGCGAGGCAGCCCCCATTTTCTTCAACCGCGACTCTTGCAGCTAGCAAGGCTTGTTTGTGGTCTTTCGGTGTGGAGACAACTCTGCATCCTCCAGCACGACGTGGGAATCTTCTGTGCAAAGGAGATGTTCCTGGCACCTTCCGTTGTTGCAGAATCTTCAGCTTCTTCCACCTGTAGGAAGCCCTTTTGCACCTTCATCCGGGGCTTAGTGGGCTCCTGCCCCCCTGGACACTTGCGTGACTCTTGGACTTGGTCCCCTTCCTTTACAGGCCCTCAGGTCCAGCAATCCGTTGACAGTGCTTTGCAGTCAGTTGTTGCCTTTGCAGAATCCCCTATCACAGCTTTTACCGTGTTTCTGGGGTAGTAGGGTACATTTACTCCTACTTTTCAGGGTCTTGAGGTGGGGTATCTTGGACACCCTTAGTGTTTTCTTACACTCCCAGCGACCCTCTACACATTACACAAGGCCTGGGGTCCATTCGTGGTTCGCATTCCACTTTTGGAGTATATGGTTTGTGTTGCCCCTAGGCCTATTGCATCCTATTGTATTCTTCAGTGTTTGCACTACTTTTGTAACTGTTTTCTTATCTGATTTTTGGTTTCTGTGTATATTTGTGTATTTTACTTCCCTCCTAAGGGAGGGTATGCTCTGACATACTTTTGGCATATCGTCATTAAAATAAAGTACCTTTATTTTTAGTAACTCTGAGTTTGTGTTTCTTATGACATAGAGCTATATGATATAAGTGGTATAGTAGGAGCTTTGCATGTCTCCTAGTTCAGCCTAAGCTGCTCTGCTTAGCTACCTCTATCAGCCTAAGCTGCTAGAACACTATTAATCTACTAATAAGGGAAAACTGGACATGGCACAAGGTGTAAGTACCATCAGGTACCCACTATAAGCCAGGCCAGCCTCCTACACAAGATGCTTATGGTCTGCTTCCCTTTCCCTCACCCACACTCCCCTCATCTACCAAAGCAGACGTGGAGGACGCTCCTTCTGTTTCATTGCAACAAAGACCTGGAACAACCCCCCAACCAAGCTCCAGACCATCACCTCACTTCTGTAATTCCAAAGGGACCTCAAGACCTGGCTCATCGACTGCGCCCTGAGAGGGTCTTCAAGCGCCTGGATACACTTTTGGGTGATTAGCTGCGCTATATAAATCCTGCAGAAAACTCCCATAAAAAATAATAATAGAGGTGGTGATTGGCAATAAACCTTATTTTAATTATTTGAAAATAATTAAATTACATATAAAGAAAATATATATATTCACTACTCAGCCCCTCACAGTGTCATTTTAAAGACTGCAGTGATGTTATCAATGATGTCATAGAACATGTTATAAGTGATGCAATATCTGAGGGCTTTAGCTGTGCATGGCGAGATCACAATATAGTTACTTAAGGACATGAGATATAGCTACTTGATATAACAACTGGTGACTATCAATGTTTTTGTCTGAAATAGTATAGTTTAACTGACATTTTCACCTAACTATAATGGCCCTTTAGCCTTTGTTTTTTTGATTGAATTTCTAAGGGTTTTTTCTTTATGTAAAGTAACATATTATTACAATTCCTAACTATAACGTCACTTAACCTTTGCTTTTTCAGTGAATTTCTTTTTTTTTTAACATAAAGTAAGATGTCCATCTCCATTCGTGGTGTGGGGTTTAGTGCAGGGCCTGGCAATAACCTTATGTGTCCAAACATGCTTGCCTGTGTCATGCAACAATATAAAAGGTGTCATTTTAAGTTAGGCAGACCTACTCGCCTAAAATGCCAAAATAATAGTGGTTGGCCCTGTTGGCTTTATCGAGAAGTCAGCAAATCAACATATGTAAATCATTTCTGTTGGATTTGCAAAAAGTAATTAATAAACATAATCAAATGCATATTCCATAAATTCACACATTGCAATGTTTAATAAAAGTGATTGTCAGCAAATATTTTCAATAAAGCCTTTTTAAAAAACATTGACATGTCTTTGTGTCTTTCTTTAACATTTTTCAGGGCACAATATGCAGCCATAAAGCCAACCACTAGAGGTCCCCCCACTCGAGCTGAAGAGCGGACAGCTCCAGCTTTCAGTACTTAAAACATACGGTAAGATCTCATGGAGTCATGGATTTACTGACATAAGTGATTTACTTATGTGTTTATGCTTCTTGGGGGCGTGCTCCACTTCCTGCACCCGCTCACCATCACGCCACGCTCAGCATGCGCTCACCGTGTCCCGTAGCACTTTCTTAGCCCTTTCCCTCCCATCTTTATCACCTGTGGTATTTGTCCTGCACTGGTTCCATCTTTTGTCTTTTTTGAGCCAAGGCGGGTTCCCTCCCATCCACAATGGTTATTAAGGCGTCCATGTCCGGGACCAAAATTGCTCTGGACCCTGACCTCACAAGAGTTGAGAAAAGGGCAGACATCTTGGGCACGGTCCTTTAAATACCATGCTCAAGCAGCGCCGCTTGGTTGGCTTTGACACTTCCGAAGAGAGAGCATTCTTTTGTGCCCTGCAGTTCATCGCATAGGAGAATACTTCCACTTACCTTGTTATGCCTCCCGGTGGAGTGTGGATTCAATGTCTCCTTTTCCCGGTCAGCATCTTGAGGTTTCTGTAATATAAATAGAAAGGGGAGAACACAGTTACAAGCACTTCCAGTAAGGTTCATTATCACATGTGCAGCAGATGCTCTGGCAGCATAACAAAAAACAAGCATTTGCAATGCAATGGGTGTCGCATCTGCTCGAGTTAGAGCTATTAGCGTTGTAAACTCTAACCGGACTTTTCTTGCCACATAAATTGAAAATTGAAATTTAAGCACTTTCACATAAGGGAGCCGATTCACAGCGCCATGGCCGCCATGAGCATCAGCGATAAGGAGAGACACAAAAGGAAAAGAAGTTTGCTGCAGTTAAACGTTTCGGCAAAAGTGCAATCAGCCATGTAACAGAGGCGATGGCCAAGGTGGCAACAAAACCTCCCCAAGGAGGGACAAACGTAGGGCATTTACCAATGTCATCAAAGGATTTTTGAAGGGCAAGCCCATGAAGGAGTGATAGTGATGGGCGTGCAGTGGGCGTTGTTAAAAGCCCAGATACATACCAACACGGCGCTGCTACGCTCGACCTAATAAAGGCTTCTGCATTTGGGATAACACCACAGAGGCGAAGTCTGCATCCTAAATACTTTTTTCTGGACAGCTGCTTCGCACATATTCATTGGTTTCCTATTCCACTGAAAGTTGTTTTTAGATATCGCTTCAAAAATCTGATTAGCTGTATCAACTGGTGAGATTATCTCCAAGTTAAATATATATAGCAACATCCACCTTAAACAACAAAGCGCGAGTTTAGAGTGCGGCGGAAGAGGATTAAAGAAAGTTTGAAAGCATTATGTATGTTAAACTTGCTTATGGAAAACTCCACAAGGAGAAACTGTCATATGTGGTTATTTTGGGCTATGTTATCATAATATAATTGTAAGAATGTTGTCTGACATAAATATTGTATCATAAATATCGTTTACAAAATGACTCACAGGGCAATCTACACCCAAAGGGACAATATTTTTTTTATGTAGAACACAATATTGATGTCAGAATATATTTCTGTCCAGTATATTTTGCCATCCTCCCTATTTCAGTGTAGTTTTAAACGTTGCATTGCTGATGGTCAGAAGTCCCTTCTAAGCTTCACCTTGAGTGCGTGTGTGTGAGGGACATTTCGGTGCTGCTGTTCATGGAGTAACATGTGTGAGAGAAGCTCTGTGTGTGCACCTGTTCTGTGCGTAAATGAATCTTGCAGTGGCCCTGCCCATGTGTCATACTTGTCTGTGTCCTCGTTGTACTGGCTCATTGAATGTCTGAGGTGATACTTTAGTGGTGGCCTAGCCTTTACCCGTTTGGCATGAGGAAGGCTTAACTGCTACTGCTCATACTGTGACGGTTCTGCTGCTGCCAATACCTCATCTGCTCTGTGTGCACAGAGGCCTTGGGCTGATGCCACCAGGGGTGTACACACATTATCTTTATAATGGTCATCGTACCTTTAGGGTGAGCAGCTCTTCTCTGTATGCGATACACCGTTGACCAGCCTAGCTAGCCTCCTAATTACAGCTGGTAGCAGCAGGGTATTTACCAAGGTTTTGTCCATGTTATTGAATTCTTGGAATACTGCACATTGGAATCGATGCTGTTTTTTCACGCTTCTTGGTGCCCACATCATTGTACTATTGTTGCCAACAGTGTCTTAACTCCGCTACCAGGAAAGTTTCCATTCAGTGCTGATTTTGTAAGCGAAGTTTGCACTGGTGCCGCCTGCGCTGTTCACAGTAACCTAATGCAAAACAATGGGGCCCTAGAAAAATGTGATGAGGGCACCCTGAGCCTCCCGTATCTCACAGGCATTCATTAACTTAGACCCCCTTCAGGATTGAGAGACCCTAGAAGTGGGGGGCAGGGGTGCTCCAGGGGCTTGTGTGACAACGCCCCTGGCTGTTCGCAGTGTGTGTTTCAGAGGAATGCTTGCCTGCCCCACTGTTCCCTTGACTGTACTGGTTGTATGTGAATGAAGCTTCTATTAATGACCCTGCACCGTGGAAGAGGGTAACTCGGTTTTCGTGTTCCTCACGCTGCGCGTGCCCGAGTGCGAGTGAAGCTCGAGCCGCTGCGGGCACTGCTGTGCCTGTTACCTGTGCACGGAAACCACACACGTCTGCTATGTGCTGCCTGTAATTGACAGAAGTCTGTGAAACCTCAAAGCACTTTCTAGGCCTATTTAAAGTTAATAGACCACAGTTACTGAGTTCAAATACATGGGTAAATAAATACAGTTGTAATATAAACTAATGGGTAAATAAATAGTTTTATTTCACAACCTGCTTCTTTGCTCTGTAGCTTTCTGAGGACGTATTACTCAAAAGAAAATAAATAGGTGGAGGTCATGAGAAGGCACCAAGAGAATAAAAGAAAGAAAAATACAGCCCGATCGCGCTGCTACAGTTCAAACGTAATAATACCTATCAATAGAGAAAAAGTAGTCCACAAACCCAGCGAGCCTTGCATGTTTTCTGTACTTGGTCCCTGCGCTCGAGGAGGGCTAACCACCGGAAAAGGCATGACGTATACGTGCCTTCCACTAATTCAAAGAAGGGTTTCTAACAGGCAAGTCAACTTGCCAATGAAAGACACTGGCGTGACGTCGACGGGCTCGAGCCCTTTTCTAATACCTAAAGCGTCTCGCTAGCGATACGCGACGCAGGCTCGACCCTAACAAGAAAGAGCAGATTAGTGAACAAAAAATCAAAGATGCATTTGATGACAATTGTTTACTAACATTTAGAAAGAGAATTATGCGATTTGAACCTATAATTGCATATTTACTTTTAATAACTTTTGAGAAAGAGACTTAAGCCATTTGGGAACTTTACCTTGCATTCATAAACTTCTGCTAGACCGCAAGGTGTAGTGCAACCTTAAGGGCTCCCGCAGTACTGCCTGACTCCTCATCCACCACAATGGCGTGAGAAGGCCATTTTTTAATTGGGCGCACCAGTGCCCACCAGGGGCACCCTCATGCAGCAAAACATTAGGGACCACAGTGGGAGTACTAAGATCCCATGGCCAAAGTCAGCCGCACAGCCAGCACTCCATATAGTGCTTGTGAGAGCAGGCTCAGTAACTTTGCTGCCACCTGGGCAAGAGCAGCATTTGACACTGCTCCCATGTAGGTAGGAGTAAGGTTGTGTTCCCTTTCCGCACTCTCCCATGGAGTGAACTACAGTGTCTCGAACAGTGGGATTCCTGGGACACCATAGCTCTATTGGCCCTAGGTAAATGGGTACCATGGGCCGGATAAACATCTCATGGAGGTTGTAAGAGGGTGGACTGGCTTGTAGTGAGTACCAAGGGGTACTTACACCTTGCACCAGGCCCAGGTATCCCTTATTAGTGTAGAGGGGTATCTAGCAGCTTAGGCTGATAGAAAAGGTAGCTTAGCAGAGCAGCTTAGGCTGAACTAGGAGACGAGTGAAGCACCTACAGTACCACTAGTGTCATATGCACAATATCATAAGAAAACACAATACACAGATATACTAAAAATGAAGGTACTTTATTTTTATGACAATATGCCAAAGTATCTCAGTGAGTACCCTCAGTATGAGGATAGCAAATATACACAAGATATATGTACACAATACCAAAATATGCAGTAATAGCAATAGAAAACAGTGCAAAGAATGTATAGTCACAATAGAATGCAATGGGGGCACATAGGGATAGGGGCAACACAAACCATATACTCTAGAAGTGGAATGCGAACCACGAATGGACCCCAAACCTATGTGACCTTGTAGAGGGTCACTAGGACTGTAAGGAAACAGTGAGGGTTAGAAAAATAGCCCACCCCAAGACTCTGAAAAGTGGGTGCAAAGTGCACCTAAGTTCCCCAAAGAGCACAGAAGTCGTGATAGGGGAATTCTGCAGGAAAGACCAACACCAGCAATGCAACAACAATGGATTTCCAGACAAGAGTACCTGTGGAACAAGGGGACCAAGTCCAAAAGTCACGTTCAAGTCGGGAGTGGGCAGATGCCCAGGAAATGCCAGCTGTGGGTGCAAAGAAGCTGCCACCGGATGGTAGGAGCTGAGGATTCTGCAAGAACGACAAGGGCTAGAAACTTCCCCTTTGGAGGATGGATGTCCCACGTTGTGAAGAGTCGTGCAGAAGTGTTTTCCCGCTGAAAGACCGCAAACAAGCCGTGCTAGCAGCAAAGCTCGCGGTTAGGGTTTTTGGATGCTGCTGTGGCCCAGGAGGGACCAGGATGTCACCAATTGCGTGAGGGGACAGAGGGGGTGTCCAGCAAGACAAGGAGCCCACTTAGAAGCAAGCAGCACCCGCAGAAGTGCCGGAACAGGCACTACGAAGTGGAGTGAATCAGTGCTCACCCAAAGTTGCACAAGAGAGTCCCACGCCGCCGGAGGACAACTCAGGAGGTTGTGCAATGCAGTTCAGAGTGCCGGGGACCCAGGCTTGGCTGTGCACAAAGGAAATCCTCGGAGAGTGCACAGGAGCCGGAGTAGCTGCAAAACACGCGGTTCCCTGCAATACAGTCTAGCGTGGGGAGGCAAGAACTTACCTCCACCAAACTTGGACTGAAGAGTCACTGGACTCTGGGAGTCACTTGGACAGAGTTGCTGAGCTCAAGGGACCTCGCTAGTCGTTCTGAGAGGAGACCCAGAGGACCGGTGATGCAGTTCTTTGGTGCCTGCGGTTGCAGGGGGAAGATTCCGTCGACCCACAGGAGATTTCTTCGGAGCTTCTAGTGCAGAGAGGAGGCTGACTACCCCCACAGCATGCACCACCAGGAAAACAGTCGAGAAGGCGGCAGGATCAGCGTTACAAGGTTGCAGTAGTCGTCTTTGCTACTTTGTTGCAGTTTTGCAGGCTTCCAGCGCGGTCAGCAGTCGATTCCTTTGCAGAAGGTGAAGAGAGAGATGCAGAGGAACTCTGATGAGCTCTTGCATTCGTTATCTAAGGAATTCCCCAAAGCAGAGACCCTAAATAGCCAGAAAAGAGGGTTTGGCTACTTAGGAGAGAGGATAGGCTAGCAACGCCTGAAGGAGCCTATCAGAAGGAGTCTCTGACGTCACCTGCTGGCACTGGCCACTCAGAGCAGTCCAGTGTGCCAGTAGCACCTCTGTTTCCAAGATGGCAGAGGTCTGGAGCACTCTGGCACTCTGGGGGAGCTCTGGGCACCTCTCAGGGGAGGTGCAGGTCAGGGGAGTGGTCACTCCCCTTTCCTTTGTCCAGTTTCACGCCAGAGCAGGGCTGAGGGATCCCTGAACCGGTGCAGACTGGCTTATGCAGAGATGGGCACCATCTGTGCCCATCAAAGCATTTCCAGAGGCTGGGGGAGGCTACTCCTCCCCAGCCCTGACACCTTTTTCCAAAGGGAGAGGGTGTAACACCCTCTCTCTGAGGAAGTCCTTTGTTCTGCCTTCCTGGGCCATGCCGGGCTGGACCCCAGGAGGGCAGAAACCTGTCTGAGGGGTTGGCAGCAGCAGCAGCTGCAGTGAAACCCCGGGAAAGGTAGTTTGGCAGTACCCGGGTCTGAGCTAGAGACTCAGGGGATCATGGAATTGTCTCCCCAATGCCAGAATGGCATTGGGGTGACAATTCCATGATCCTAAACTGTTATATGGCCATGTTCGGATTTACCATTGTGACGCTATACATATGTTGTGACATATGTATAGTGCACGCGTGTAATGGTGTCCCCGCACTCACAAAGTCCGGGGAATTTGCCCTGAACAATGTGGGAGCACCTTGGCTAGTGCCAGGGTGCCCACACCCTAAGGGGGTCATTCTAACCCTGGCGGTCGGTGATAAAGCGGCGGCCAACCCGCCAACAGGCTGGCGGTCACAAAAATGGAATTCTGACCCTGGCGGGAACCGCCAACACAGCCCGCCACTTTAACACTCCGACCGCCACCGCGGGACAGACAAACAGCGCGGCGGTCACCGCCAACAGGCAGGCGGCAGACAATGTACCGCCCACAGTATCACAACTCACCAATCCGCCACATTTTCCGGGGCGGGAGCCCCGCCGGTAAAAACACGGCGGAAACAGACTACGAACGGGAAAACGCTCACCTCTATACACTCCACGAGGACGGAGGACAGCATGGAACCCAAATTAAACATCCTACCAGCTCTTGTCTACCTGCTCATCTACCACGAGTACGAACTCCGGCGCAGAAGACAATGGTGAGTACTGCACCTACGACACAGGGGAGGGAGGAGGACGAAAGGTTACGGGCACACACATACGCACCCCCCCCCCCAACTATCAACATACCAATGCAGAGCAACAACTGAGTGACACCCCCTAAACCCCCCTGAAAAATGCATAGACATAATAAAAATGTTAATTTAAATTTATGTATAAATTAGGTTCATTGAAGTCATGGAAAATTATCGATATGAAATATCAAAGCAAAAATAATGAACAGTGCGAAAGCTATGTACATAGTCAATAAGTCCTGCTCAGTGTGTCAAATATCCACAGTCCGTGGGCCAATGTCTACCAAACACATGGGCAAAGCCCACACAGGAGACCTGAGTCCGTTGGAGAGAACACTGCTGGGGCATCAGATGACAAAACTACAGGCACCTCAGGGGGAAGGGAAGGGGGGTCACCTCAGCCACAGCAGTCCACGACGGCAGAACCACGAAGGGGCCACCATGCCCACTGTGCCATCCTGGGGAGTGCAAAGCCACAGTCTCTCAAGTCTCTACAGTGGGTGGTTTGCCCACTGTGCCATCCTGGGGAGTGCAAAGCCACAGTCTCACAAGTCTCCACAATGGGTGGTTTGCCCACTGTGCCATCCTGGGGAGTGCAAAGCCACAGTCCATTAGGTGAATTACAGACTCCACTGGTCATGGAGGAGGCAGGGTGCCCAGAGTGCAGCGTGAACAGTAGCTCGACACAGAACCGGCACTGTCAATGGGCCAGCGGTGCTTGACAGGAAGGGCCCAGCGGAGCGGTGCTTGACAGGAAGGGCCCAGCGGAGCGGTGCTTGACAGGAAGGGCCCAGCGGAGCGGTGCTTGAGGCGGCGGGGCCCAGCGGAGCGGTGCTTGACAGGAAGGGCCCAGCGGAGCGGTGCTTGACAGGAAGGGCCCAGCGGAGCGGTGCTTGAGACGGCGGGGCCCAGCGGAGCGGTGCTTGACAGGAAGGGCCCAGCGGAGCGGTGCTTGACAGGAAGGGCCCAGCGGAGCGGTGCTTGAGACGGCGGGGCCCAGCGGAGCGGTGCTTGACAGGA
This sequence comes from Pleurodeles waltl, assembly GCF_031143425.1. Classification (NCBI taxonomy): domain Eukaryota; kingdom Metazoa; phylum Chordata; class Amphibia; order Caudata; family Salamandridae; genus Pleurodeles; species Pleurodeles waltl. The sequence goes on from NC_090440.1 coordinate 1,311,600,995, forward strand.
AGGGCCCAGCGGAGCGGTGCTTGAGACGGCGGGGCCCAGCGGAGCGGTGCTTGACAGGAAGGGCCCAGCGGAGCGGTGCTTGACAGGAAGGGCCCAGCGGAGCGGTGCTTGAGACGGCGGGGCCCAGCGGAGCGGTGCTTGACAGGAAGGGCCCAGCGGAGCGGTGCTTGAGACGGCGGGGCCCAGCGGAGCGGTGCTTGAGACAGCGGGGCCCAGCGGAGCGGGTCTTGACAGGAAGGGCCCAGCGGAGCGGTGCTTGACAGGAAGGGCCCAGCAGAGCGGTGCTTGAGACGGCGGGGCCCAGCGGAGCGGTGCTTGACAGGAAGGGCCCAGCGGAGCGGTGCTTGAGACGGCGGGGCCCAGCGGAGCGGTGCTTGACAGGAAGGGCCCAGCGGAGCGGTGCTTGACAGGAAGGGCCCAGCGGAGCGGTGCTTGACAGGAAGAGCCCAGCGGAGCGGTGCTTGAGACGGCGGGGCCCAGCGGAGCGGTGCTTGACAGGAAGGGCCCAGCGGAGCGGTGCTTGACAGGAAGGGCCCAGCGCAGCGGTGCTTGACAGGAAGGGCCTAGCGGAGCGGTGCTTGAGACGGCGGGGCCCTGTTCAGCGGTGCCTTTCTTCACAGCGGGGCCCTGTTCAGCGGTGCCTGTCTTCACGGCGGGGCCCAGTTCAGCGGTGCCTGTCTTCACGGCGGGGCCCTGTTCAGCGGTGCCTGTCTTCACGGCGGGGCCCTGTTCAGCCGTGCCTGTCTTCACGGCGGGGCCCTGTTCAGCGGTGCCTGTCTTCACGGCGGGGCCCTGTTCAGCGGTGCCTGTCTTCACGGCGGGGCCCTGTTCAGCGGTGCCTTTCTTCTCGGCGGGGCCCTGTTCAGCGGTGCCTGTCTTCACGGCGGGGCCCTGTTCAGCGGTGCCTGTCTTCACGGCGGGGCCCTGTTCAGCGGTGCCTGTCTTCACGGCGGGGCCCTGTTCAGCGGTGCCTGTCTTCACGGCGGGGCCCTGTTCAGCGGTGCCTGTCTTCACGGCGGGGCCCTGTTCAGCGGTGCCTTTCTTCACGGCGGGGCCCAGTTCAGCGGTGCCTGTCTTCACGGCGGGGCCCTGTTCAGCGGTGCCTTTCTTCACGGCGGGGCCCTGTTCAGCGGTGCCTGTCTTGTCTATCAAGGGAGCCAGACCTGGCCAGGACTCCCTGCTTAGTCGCCCTCCGACCGTGCAGTTGCTGGACACTCCTGTGACGGAGTCCTGGGCCCGTGGGTGTCCTGCGTCACACCCGGGATGGGGCTTGTGGGGCCCTCCTGGTCCGCGCCCCTGATGGCTGACTTCTCCGCCCTGCTGCCCTTGCCCTCCTTCGATGAGGCTCTCTGGCCCTTGCCTCCCCTTGATGTTGTGGCAGGTGACGGGCCACGACTTTGCTCCTTGGGGGCAGCCGTGTCAGCCTTCTCGCGGCGGGCCTTGGTTTTACGGGTTCTCTTTCCAGGGGGGGGCTGGCTGTCCCCTTGCTGCTGGCCGATGTATCTGTGCTGGGAAAGGGTGGACTCCAAAACCCGTGCACAATGGTCAGACTTGATGCTGGGCTGGTGGTGGCTGAGGTGCTCTTCGGACTCTTACCAGATGGAGGGGGTGGGTCAGGTGGTGCAAAGAGGTCAACTTTGGAGAGGAAAAGTTTTTTCGGAGCAATGGGAAGGGTAGGTGCAGTGGGTATGGGAGTGGAGGGAGAGGATGTGGTTGTAGGAGAGTCAGGTGTGCTGTCTATGGGTGCAGGTGCTTGTGACGTAGGCTGTCATGTGGTGGTTGGCTGTTGTGTGGGTGGCTGCCTGCGTTTGTGTGTTTTGGAAGAGGGGGTGACAGACACACTGGGAGAGGACACAGGGGTCGTGTAAATGGCAGTGGGGGTGGTGACTGCACGTGTGCGGACTGTACTGGAGGGTGTGGTGGTGATGGAAGTACTGGCTGATGGTGGTGTGCATGCAGGTGTGAGTGGAGACGTCACAGGGAGGGAGAAGGGAGACGAGGAGGAGGGGGACACAGAGGTGGTAGTGACTGTTGGCATGGCTGCATCTGGATGTTGCTTGGGTGAATGCTTGTGGGATCTGTGGTGCTTATGTCTGGATGAGCTGCCCTTGGGTGTTGAGGTGTGTGCAGGCTGGTCTGATGGTGTGGATGGGATAGGCTGAGGAACAGGAGACTGGGAGACGGTGGAGGCAGTTAGAAGAGGGAGGCTGGAAACAGGGACAATGGCTGCCGTCAGTGCTGAGGCCAGAGCATTGAACGATCGTTGATGGGCAGCCTGACCCGAATGAATGCCCTCCAGGTATGCATTGCTCCGATGCACCTCCCTCTCTACCCCCTGGATTGCATTCAAAAGGGTAGACTGCCCAACAATGATGATCTGTAGGAGGTCAATGACCTCCTCACTGAGGGCAGCAGGGGTAACTGGGGCAGGGCCTGAGGTGCCTGGGGCGAAGGAGATGCCCGCCTTCTTGGGCGAGCGGGCACGGAGCGAAGGCTGAGGGGCTGCTGGGAGGGCGGAGCTGGTGCGCTGGGTGGCGGCTGTACCTGTTGAGGCGGGGGGCACGGATGTTGGCGCCACTGCTAGGGAGCTCCCTTCCGAGGACGTGTCGGTGTCGCTGGTGTCACCACGGGTCCCCGTTGTGGAGCTCCCCTCGCCCTCCATATCACTGGTGACCTCGGTGTCTGTAGCATGGCCCACCGGGGCCTTGTGAGTTGCAGCTCCCTCGTGCTCCGATGCCAATTCTCCTCCGCCTGATGATGCTAATGCACACATGCACAAGAAGATAAAGAAAAAGGGTGGGGGGAGAAATAAAGACAGGTTGAGTGCATGCATTGTCAACACCGTTGTCAGAGAGGACAGACACAGGAGCCTCCAGCACTGCGCCGCGCAATCGGGGTACACTACTCAGTACTTGTGACTAGGCCTACAGGTCTATGGACAACAAATGCACACATGGGTGATGCTGGACCATGGATTGCTGTACTTGGCACCCTACAGAGGTGGGGGGCGGGGGCACAGGGCCATGCCTAAAGGAGGGGACTACACTACAGAAAGCGCCCTGGCCTAATGTCACCCACAGCCCTCCTCCCCCACCCAGACACCTCCACTGCGCGTAAAGATAGCAGATTGTGCTGGTACTCACCCCCTTGTGTCTGCTCTGATGTCCTCACGCGCCCATCCAAATCGGGTTAGGCCACCGCCAGGATCCGGGACATCAGGGGGGTCAAGGTACGACTGGCACCCCTCCTACGTTGGGAGGCCATCCCCAGCAGTGACTCGGCGGTCTTCCTGGTCCCGCGCTGGATGTCCTCCCACCTCTTTCGGCAGTGGGTGCCCCGTCTGTTGTGGACCCCCAGGGCCCGGACTTCCTTGGCGATGGCACGCCAAATGTCGATTTTCTGATGGGGGCTGACCTATTTGACATGTACAGGGTGGGAAAGGAAATTTCAACATTTTTCTGCATGTTAGATGTGATTGCCCCCCCCTCCCCAACCTTGCCATGTGGCACATGCTCTCATCTGTCGTGCCTTGCACTCCTCATTCGCTCCCCACCCCACCATCTTACATCCACCATACACAACCCAGGCATAGCCCATTCAACGTGCACCCAGTGTACTTACCTGTTGGTCTGGAGGACCGTAGAGTAGCGCATACTGGGGCAGGACCCCATCCACAAGTTTTTCCAACTCTTCTGAAGTGAAGGCAGGGGCCCTTTCCCCAGTCGCAGTAGCCATTGTCTCTTCCAGACCGAGGTCACAGCAGCACTTGCAGTATAGGTCCTCTCCTGTGGATGATCAGGTCTCGAGTGATTAAGCAGATAGAAAATGGCGGTCACGCCCGCGGCGGTGCGTACCGCTGCGGTGCGTAGCGCGACCGCCGGCGCACATCGTCATTGGCTCCTGAAACCCATAGGGTGCAATGTTAACCAATGCGCCTTCGCACTGCGGTCTTCGACCGCCTACCGCCACGGTGTGCCACGCCAGCGTGTTGACCTCACATCCCACTGTCACACTTCTCAGGTCAGGCAGCCGCCATTACAAGGGCCAACATGGCTTAATTACTACTGCGTCACACAGGCCTAGGCCTTGCATTGCCACTCATACAAGCCTTTCAATGCATAGCGATTCGTGTACTGTGCAAGCTGGGTGAACGTACCAGTGGGTTGCTTGACTCTGTACTCCATGTTGTCCTTCCTAGGCACCATTCGCTGGGACTTGCGAGGAGAAGGATGAATCCTCCCGTGTACCGACCGCTGGTGGACCTGTAGACAATGGAAGAACGACATATTATACTTCGATACCGACTTGACCGAGCCACTATACATGAACTGTGTGCCCAGCTGGAGCCAGACCTGATGTCCCCCATCCGCCAACCCACAGGAATTCCCCCTCTGGTGCAGCTTCTGTCAGTACTCCATTTTTTGGCAAGTGGGTCTTTTCAGACAACAGTGGCCATGTCATCAGGGATGTCTCAGCCTATGTTTTCTAAGGTTTTGTCCAGAGTGTTGTCTGCCCTGATGAAATACATGCGGAGCTACATTGTTTTCCCTGAGGAGGGTGATTTGGCCACTGTGAAGGGTGATTTCTATGCCCTTGGACATATCCCCAACATCATTGGTGCCATTGATGGGACCCATGTGGCTTTAGTACCCCCAAAAGACAATGAGCAGGTGTACAGAAATAGAAAAAATTACCATTCTATGAATGTCCAGGTGGTCTGTTTGGCTGACCAGTACATCTCCCATCTAAATGCCAAGTTCCCTGGGTCAGTGCATGACGCGTATGTCATGCGAAATAGCAGCATCCCTTATGTGATGGAACAGCTACAGAGACACCGTGTGTGGCTAATAGGTGACTCTGGTTACCCCAACCTGCCTTGGCTATTGACCCCAGTGAGGAATCCCCGGACCAGGGCAGAGGAACGGTACAATGAGGCCCATGGGCGAACTAGGAGGATTATAGAACGGACCTTCGGGGTCCTGAAGGCCAGGTTTAGGTGCCTGCATATGACAGGTGGATCCCTAATGTACTCACCAAAGAAGGTGTGTCATATCATCGTGGCCTGCTGTATGCTTCACAATCTTGCATTGCGACACCAGGTGCCTTTCCTGCAGGAGGATGGTCCAGATGGTGGTGTTGTAGCAGCTGTGGAGCCTGTGGAGAGTGAAGAGGAGGAAGACGACGGGGATGACACGGACAACAGGGACACAGTTATACAACAGTATTTTCAGTAGCACACAGGTAAGAATCACCCACGCCATTTTACATTTACTTCTGGCCTCCTGCATCTCTACTTTCTGTGTTTTCCCCCAGTTCCTTTTAACTGATTTTTGACTTTCCCTTCCCTTTTCAGAGCTGTATGACCCACAGCGTGACTTCTGCTTTGTTTGCCCATGGACTAATGCTTATTGACATTGGTATGTTGTCATCACAATGTAACTGAACATTATTGCACCGTTATGTGTAATACATTTGTTAAGAATACAAGCAGACTCCTGATTTTTGAAGTGCAATTGGTGATTTATTTTAAGTGCTACATATAGGTCCATGATAGTAAAACGGTGATGGGTGGGGGTGGAGTAATGTCCATGGCAGAGTCCAGTTCTCAGTCTCACAGGTGCATTGTCCATATGCCTGTGGAAGGATGGAGCAGGGGCTGTTTGAGGTTTGACAGGGTGACAATGTGGGACAGTGGGATGACATCAGGGGGTATCTTATGCTGGCGGGGGTCTTGACATCCTACTCTGTCTTCTTGTGTGATCTCAGGTTCCGCTTGCGGGGTGGTTGATCTTCAGCAGGAGGTGGGGTTCTGGTGGCCTGTCGTTGTGTGGGGGCCTCCTGTCCACTAGCGCCGGCGGAGGTGGTAGGCTGTTCGTGGTCCGGGCTAGTGACAGGGGCCCTTTGGGGTGCCACATGGTCCCGCAATGTGGTGACTATCTGGTTGAGGACCAGGACGATGGTCCCCATTGCGGAACCGATGTTCCTGAGTTCGTCTCTGAACCCCATGTACCGTTCCTTCTGCTGTACCTGGATCTCCTGGAACCTGGCCAGTACCGTCGCCATCGTCTCCTGGAAGTGGTGGTATGCTCCCATGATGGTGGTGAGGGCCTCTTGGAGAGTGGGTTCCCTGGGCCTGTCCCCCCCCTCTCGCACAGCAGCCCTCCCAGTTCCCCTGTTTCCCCGGGCCTCTGTCCCCTGGACGGTGTGCCCACTACCACTGCCCCCAGGTCCCTGTTGTTGTTGGGGTGGTGGGTCAGCCTGGGTGCCCTGTAGTGGCGGACACACCGCTGATTGACGCGTCCTGGAGACAGAGGCATGGGCCCGCTGGGTGGGAGCTGTGCTGGTATTCCCAGAGGGGGTTGGGTCTGCTGTGGCCTGTGTCTGTGTGTGGGGAACCGACTGTCCAGAGGTCCCCGATGGTCCGGGCTGGTCATCAGGTTCTAGGTCGACAGAGCTGCTGTCATCACTGGGGGCCTGTTCTGGGGGTGGGATGGACAAATCTGGACCCTCCTGGCCGGTGTGTTGGCGTTCGGGCCCTGCAGGGGTAAAAGAGTATGGTTATTGCTTCTGTGTGTGCCATGGCGTGCAATTTGTGGGTGCCCTTGTCCCCCAGTGCTGGCATTCCCTTGTGGGAGGAGTTGTGAGGGTGGTTTGTGGGGGGGGGTGGGTATGTGCAGTGGTCATGCTTAGGTGATGGGTGTCCATGGTTTGTGTTGGTATTCAGGGATTGGTGTTGGGTTGGGTGGGTTGTGCTGGTGAGACATTGGCAGGGAGGATGTGTGCTGGGGGGTTGGGGGTGAGGGTGGGGGTGTGGGTTGGCATGCTGGTGGTTGGGGGGGGGTGAAGTAGTTGAGATTAGACTTACCAGAGTCCATTCCTCCGCCTACTCCAGCGAGGCCCTCAGGATGCAGGATGTTCAAGACCTCTTGCTCCCATGCTGTGAATTCGGGTGGAGTGGGTGGGGGTCCGCCGCCAGTCTTCTGCACAGCGATGTTGTGTCTTGACACCATCGACCGCACCTTCCCCCGTAGGTCGTTCCAGCGCTTTCGGATGTCTTCCCGATTTCTGGGATGCTGTCCCACAGCGTTGACCCTGTCGACGATCCTTTGCCATAGCTCCGCCTTCCTGGCTATTGTGGTGTGCTGCACCTGTGTGCCGAAGAGCTGGGGCTCTACCCTAATTATTTCCTCCACCATGACCCTGAGTTCTTGGTCCGAGAACCTGGGGTGTCTTTGGGGTGCCATGGGGTGGTGTGGATGAGGTGTGGGGTGGTGTTTGTGGTGATGTGAGTGGTGGTGTGTGGTGATGTGTGCGTAGATGTGGTGTGGGTGATGATGTTGGGTTCCTGTGTGAGTTGTGGTTTGCGTTCCCTGTGCTCTCTCTCTGTGTATTGCGCCTTGTCTCTGAAATTCGATTTGGGGGGGTTTGTGGGTGATGTGGGTGTGTGTTTTATATGGTGATGGGTGTGTGGGAGTGTTGTGTGTATGTGTATCAGGTGTGTGTATTTTGAATTGTCCAATGTGGCTGTGTTTTGTATGGGTGTGTGTATTTTGAGCGCGGTGGTGTGTACCGCCAATGGAATACCGCGGTTGAAAGACCGCCGCATGGATTCGTGGGTCGTAATGGCATGGGCGTGTTTGTGTTGGCGTGACGGTGGAGGTTTGGTCATCTCCAGTTTATCGCTGACCGCTGATGAGGCGGCCTTCCGTGGATGTCGGGTTTTTGGCGGTTTGGCAGTTGTGGGTCAGAATGACCATGGCGGTTTACCGCGGCGGTATAATGGCGGTCTTCTGACCGGCGGTAAGAGCCTTTTACCGCCGAGGTCAGAATGACCCCCTAAGTAACTTAGCACCCAACCTTTACCAGGTAAAGGTTAGACATATAGGTGACTTATAAGTTACTTAAGTGCAGTGGTAAATGGCTGTGAAATAACGTGGACGTTATTTCACTCAGGCTGCACTGGCAGGCCTGTGTAAGAATTGTCAGATCTCCCTATGGGTGGCACAAGAAATGCTGCAGCCCATAGGGATCTCCTGGAACCCCAATACAGTGGGTACCTCAGTACCATATACTAGGGAATTATAAGGGTGTTCCAGTATGCCAATGTAAATTGGTGAAATTGGTCACTAGCCTGTTAGTGACAATTTGGAAAGAAATGAGAGAGCATAACCACTGAGGTTCTGAATAGCAGAGCATCAGTGAGACAGTTAGTCATAACACAGGTAACACATACAGGGCACACTTATGAGCACTGGGGCCCTGGCTGGCAGGGTCCCAGTGACACATACAACTAAAACAACATATATACAGTGAAATATGGGGGTAACATGCCAGGCAAGATGGTACTTTCCTACAGAGGGGGTTTCACAAACCCGCCCTTTAAAGTAATAATCAACCTCAGTGGATGGGGACTCTTGGGGTCTGCCCAATGCTCAGGGAGGGTGGTGGTGCATCCCCATCCCTTTCATATTACTTATTGCCACCAGAGGATGGGGTCCACGGGACCTGTGCAAGGCTCAGTGAAGGTAGGTTGTATGCCTGGTCCCTTAATTTTAATTATCGCCCATGGGGGTGAGATCCCTGGGGCGTGTGGGATCTCCAGAACGTTTACAAGGCTTGGGGAGGTGGGGCAGCATGCTCCCTGTCTCTTATATATTAATAACTCATCCCCAGGGGACGGGGTCTGGGGTCCCAGGAGACCCCGAGAAGACATGAAGTGGGCTGTATGCCCCTCCCCTTAACCATATAGTATACCGAACACCCAGGCCCTGGCCCAACCTATGGGGTTTATTTTTAAATGATACCAAATTTGGCAGAAAGCTAGATCTTGGTCCCAAAAGCGGTGCTTTTTGTAATTTGGTATAACTCCCTTCAGTAGTTTTTGGGAATTGAAGGTTAAAAAACGGTGTATTATTTCATGCCATGGAGAAAATAAGCCCCTTGAATGGGACAGGTTCTGGGAGAGATTCCTTGTAGGAGGCTGGCCTGGTTTGTAGTGGTACCAAGGGGTACTTACACTCTGCACCAGGTCCAGTTATCCCTTATTAGTGTAGAAGAGTTGTCTAGCAGCTTAGGCTGATAGAAAAGGGTAGCTTAGCGGAGCATCTTAGGCTGAACTAGGAGACATGCAAAACTCCCACTATACCACTGGTGTCATATGCACAATATCATAAGAAAACACAATACACAGATATACTAAAAATAAAGGTACTTTATTTTTATGACAATATGCCAAAAGTATCTCACTGAGTACCCTCAGTATGAGGATAGCAAATATACACAAGATATATATGTACACAATACCAAAAATATGCAGTAATAGCAATAGAAAGCAATGCAAGCAATGTACAGTCACAATAGATTGCAATAAGAGCACATAGGTATAGGGGCAACACAAACCATATACTCCAAAAGTGGAATGCGAACCACAAATGGACCCCAAACCTATGTGAGCTTGTAGAGGGTCGCTGGGACTGTAAGAAAACAGTGAGGGTTAGAAAAATAGCCCACCCCAAGACCCTGAAAAGTAGGTGTAAAGTGCACCTAAGTTCCCCAGAGAGCACAGAAGTCGTGATAGGGGAATTCTGCAAGGAAGACGAACACCAGCAATGCAACAAAGGTGGATTTCCGGACGAGAGTACCTGTGGAACAAGGGGACCAAGTTCAAGTGTCGCGACAAAGTCGAGATTGGGCAGATGCCCAGGAAATGCCAGCTGAGGATCCAAAGAAGCTGCCACCGGATGGTAGAAGCTGTGGATTCTGCAAGAACGAAGAGGACTAGGAACTTCCCCTTTGAAGGATGGATGTCCCGCGTTGTGAAGAAGCTTGCAGAGGTGTTCCCACGCAGAAAGACCGCAAACAAGCCTTGCTAGCTGCAAGGGTCGCGGTTAGGGTTTTTGGATGCTGCTGTGGCCCAGGAGGGACCAGGATGTCGCCAATTGCGTGAGGAGACAGAGGGGGCGCCCAGCAAGACAAGGAGCCCTCACAGAAGCAGGCATCACCCGCAGAAGTGCCGGAACAGGCACTACGAAGAGGAGTGAACCGGAGCTCACCCGAAGTCCCAAAAGAAGATCCCACGACGCCGGAGGACAACTCAGGAGGTTGTGCACTGCAGGTTAGAGTGTCGGACCCAGGCTTGGCTGTGCACAAAGGAAAACCTGGAAGAGTGCACAGGAGCCGGAGCAGCTGCAAATCACGTGGTACCCAGCAATGCATTCTAGCGTGGTGAGGCAAGGACTTACCTCCACCAAACTTGGACTGAAGAGTCACTGGACTGTGGGAGTCACTTGGACAGAGTTGCTGAGTTCCAGGGACCACGCTCGTCATGCTGAGAGGGGACCCAGAGGACCGGTGATGCAGTCTTTTATTGCCTGCGGTTGCAGGGGGAAGATTCCGTCGACCCACAGGAGATTTCTTCGGAGCTTCTAGTGCAGAGAGGAGGCAGACTACTCCCACAGCATGCACCACCAGGAAAGCAGTCGAGAAGGCAGCTGGATCAGCGATACAAGGTTGCAGTAGTCGTCGTTGCTACTTTGTTGCGGTTTTGCAGGCGTCCAGAGAACTCAGTGGTCGATTCCTTCGCAGAAGGTGAAGAGAGAGATGCAGAGGAACTCTGATGAGCTCTTGCATTCGTTATCTAAAGAATTCCCCAAAGCAGAGACCCTAAATAGCCAGAAAAGGAGGTTTGGCTACATAGGAAGGAAGATAGGCTAGCAACACAGGTAAGAGCCTATCAGAAGGAGTCTCTGACGTCACCTGCTGGCACTGGCCACTCAGAGCAGTCCAGTGTGCCAGCAGCACCTCTGTTTCCAAGATGGCAGAGGTCTGGAGCACACTGGAGGAGCTCTGGGCACCTCCCAGGGGAGGTGCAGGTCAGGGGAGTGGTCACTCCCCTTTCCTTTGTCCAGTTTTGCGCCAGGGCAGGGCTGGGGGATCCCTGAACCGGTGTAGACTGTCTTATGCAGAGATGGGCACCATCTGTGCCCATCAAAGCATTTCCAGAGGCTGGGGGAGGCTACTCCTCCCCAGCCCTGACACCTTTTTCCAAAGGGAGAGGGTGTAACACCCTCTCTCTGAGGAAGTCCTTTGTTCTGCCTTCTTGGGCCAAGCCTGGCTGGACCCCAGGAGGGCAGAAACCTGTCTGAGGGGTTGGCAGCAGCAGCAGTTGCAGTGAAACCCCGGGAAAGGTAGTTTGGCAGTACCCGGGTCTGTGCTAGAGACTCAGGGGATCATGGAATTGTCTCCCCAATGCCAGAATGGGGTGACAATTCCATGATCTTAGACATGTTACATGGCCATGTTTGGAGTTACCATTGTGACGCTATACATAGGTAGTGACCTATGTATAGTGCACGCGTGTAATGGTGTCCCCGCACTCACAAAGTCCGGGGAATTTGCCCTGAACAATGTGGGGGCACCTTGGCTAGTGCCAGGGTGCCCACACACTAAGTAACTTAGCACCTAACCTTTATCAGGTAAAGGTTAGACATATAGGTGACTTATAAGTTACTTAAGTGCAGTGGTAAATGGCTGTGAAATAACGTGGACGTTATTTCACTCAGGCTGCAGTGGCAGGCCTGTGTAAGAATTGTTAGAGCTCCCCATGGGTGGCAAAAGAAATGCTGCAGCCCATAGGGATCTCCTGGAACCCCAGTACCTTGGGTACCTCAGTACCATATACTAGGGAATTATAAGGGTGTTCCAGTATGCCAATGTGACTTAGTGAAATTGGTCACTAGCCTGTTAGTGACAATTTAGAAAGCAAAGAGAGAGCATAACCACTGAGGTTCTGGTTAGCAGAGCCTCAGTGAGACAGTTAGTCATCACACAGGGAACACATACAGGGCTCACTTATGAGCACTGGGGCCCTGGCTGGCAGGGTCCCAGTGACTCATACAACTAAAACAACATATATACAGTGAAATATGGGGGTAACATGCCAGGCAAGATGGTACTTTCCTACACAAGCCCCCCCCCCCAAACGAAGGACAATAAGACTAGCCATGACCTGATGAGTCTTCACTGTCTAAGTGGAAATATCTGGAGAGTCCATCTGCATTGGAGTGGGTACTCCCAGGTCTATGTTCCCCTGTATAGTCCATTCCCTGTGGAGATATGGACCACCTCAACAATTTAGGGTTTTCACCTTTCATTTGTTTTAGCCAAAGTAGAGGTTTGTGGTCTGTCTGAACAATGAAGTGAGCGCCAAACAGGTATGGCCTCAACTTCTTCAGTGCCCAGACCACAGCAAAAGCCTCCCTCTCTATGGCAGTCCAACGCTTTTCTCTTGGGGTCAACCTCCTGCTGATAAAAGCAACAGGTTGATCCTGGCCCTCAGAATTGAGTTGTGATGAGACTGCCCCTACCCCTAATTCAGATGCATCAGTTTGAACAATGAATTTCCTGGAGTAACATGGGCTTTTTAGGACAGGTGCAGAGCACATGGCCTGTTTCAGCTCCTCAAAAGCTTTTAGACAGTTAGCTGTCCACAATACCTTTTTAGGCATTTTCTTTGAAGTGAGGTCATTAAGAGGGGCTGCTATGGAGCCATAGTTTTTTATGTACCTCCTGTAGTACCCAGTGAGGCCTAGGAAGGCTCTCACCTGGGTCTGAGTTGTAGGGGGAACCCAATCTATAATAGTTTAGATTTTCCCCTGAAGTGGTTCAAGCTGTTCTCCACCTACAAGGTGTCCCAGATAAACTACTTTCCCCTGCCCTTTCTGGCACTTTGAAGCCTTGATAGTGAGGCCTGCCTTTTTTTTTGCAGGGCCTCCAAAACGTTCCACAGGTGGACCAGGTGATCATCCCAGGTGGAGCTAAAGACAGCTATATCATCTAGATATGCTGCACTAAAAGCCTCCAACCCTTGCAGGACTGTATTCACCAACCTCTGAAAAGTGGCAGGTGCATTTTTCAAACCAAAGGGCATTACTGTGAATTGGTAGTGCCCTCCAATGGTTGAAAATGCAGTTTTTGCTTTAGCATCCTCTGATAACTTGATCTGCCAATACCCTGCAGTCAAATCAAAGGTGCTTAGATACTTGGCAGATGCCAGTGTATCTATTAGCTCATCTGCCCTGGGTATAGGGTGAGCATCAGTTTTAGTTACCTGGTTGAGACCGCTGTAATCTACACAAAACCTCATTTCCTTTTTCACATCTTTAGAGTGAGGCTTTGGTACAAGTACCACAGGAGAGGCCCATGGACTTTCAGAGTGCTCAACCACTCCCAGTTCAAACATTTTCTGAACTTCTTGTTTTATGCAGTCCCTGACATTGTCAGGCTGCCTATAGATCTTACTTTTGACAGACAAGCTGTCTCCACTATCTATAGTGTGCTCACACCAAGAAGTGGGGCCTGGCACAGTAGAAAAGAGTTCAGAATACTGACCCAGGAGATTTATGCAGTGGTCTTTCTGCTCAGCAGTAAGACAATCTGCTAAAACTACACCTTCCACTAGAGCATCTTGTTCTATGGAAGAGAAGAGATCAGGGAGACGGTCACTCTCTTCTTCCTGTCCTTCATCTGTTGCCATGAGCAGGGTGAGATCATCCCTGTCATAGTAGGGTTTCAGGCGATTGACATGGAGCACCCTAAGGGGACTCCTGGCAGTGCCTAAGTCAACCAAGTAGGTGACTTCTCCCTTCTTTTCAACAATAATTTGGGGTCCACTCCATTTGTCTTGGAGTACTCTTGGGGCCACAGGCTCCAAGACCCACACTTTCTGCCCTGGTTGGTACTGAATCAGAACAGCCTTCTGGTCATGCCATTGCATTTGGAGCTCTTGGCTGGCCTGAAGGTTTTTGCTGGCCTTTTTCATATACTCAGCCATTCTGGATCTTAGGCCAAGTACATAGTCCACTATGTCTTGCTTTGGAGCTTTTAAAGGTTGTTTCCAACACTCCTTTAAAAGTGCTAGAGGACCTCTTACAGGGTGTCCAAATAGGGGTTCAAAGGGGCTGAAGCCCACTCCTTTTTGGGGTACCTCCCTGTAAGCAAAAAGGAGGCAAGGTAACAGGACATCCCATCTCCTCCTGAGTTTTTCAGGGAGACCCATTATCATTCCTTTGAGAGTTTTGTTAAATCTCTCAACCAGTCCATTTGTTTGTGGATGATAAGGTGTGGTGAATTTGTATGTTACACCACATTCCTTCCACATGGCCTTCAAGTATGCAGACATAAAGTTGCTACCCCTGTCTGATACCACCTCTTTTGGGAAACCTACCCTGGAAAAGATTCCCAGGAGGGCTTTTTCCACTGCAGGAGCTGTAGTGGTCCTTAGAGGAATTGCTTCAGGATATCTTGTGGCATGGTCCACTACCACCAAGATAAACCTATTGCCTGAAGCAGTAGGAGGGTCAAGGGGGCCAACTATGTCAACCCCTACCCTTTCAAAGGGGACCCCAACCACAGGTAGTGGAATAAGGGGAGCCTTTGGAGTGCCGCCTGTTTTGCCACTGGCTTGACAGGTGACACAGGACTTATAAAATTCCTTTGTGTCCTCTGACATTCTAGGCCAATGAAACATGGGGACAAGCCTGTCCCATGTTTTCATCTGCCCTAAATATCCAGTCAAGGGAATGTCGTGGGCTAGAGTTAGGAGGAACTCTCTGTATTGCAGGGGAATAACCAATCTCCTGGCAGCTCCAGGTTTTGGGTCCCTTGCCTCTGTATACAAGAGGTTGTCCTCCCAGTAAACTCTGTGAGAGTCACTGACATCCCCATTTTGCTGTTTGACAGCTTGGTGTCTTAGACCCTCTAGTGTGGGACAGGTTTGCTGTGCCACACTCAGCTCTTCCCTGGCAGGCCCCCCTCCACCCAAAAGCTCAGCAGTGTTTGCTTCCAGCTCCTCTGCTGAAGGTTCTGCACAGGGGGGAAATTCTTCTTCCTCAGAAGTTGAATCTACTGTAGAGGGAGGGATAGTAGGAAGGGATTTACCTTTACTAACCCTAGCTTTAGGGGACACTTGGTCCATTGTTCCAGTATCCAAGTCACCCTGTCCTTTTTGCTTTTTGGCCTGAGCCCTGGTCAAAGCAAAAATATGCCCAGAAATGCCCAGCATTGCTGCATGAGCACCCAACTCCACTTCTGCCCAAGCAGATGTCTCTAAATCGTTCCCTAGTAGACAGTCTACAGGTAAATCTGAGGCAACCACAACTTTCTTTGGACCAGTAAACCCCGCCCCCCCAGTTAAGATTCACAACAGCCATGGGAAGGCTAAGAGTGTTGTTATGAGCATCAGTCACTTGCTACTGTGACCAAGTAGGTGTTGTTCAGGGTGGACCAGTTTCTCTATTACCGTGGTAACACTTGCACCTGTGTCCCTGTAGGCCTGAACCTCAACACCATTTATTAGGGGAAGTTGCTTGTACTTATCCATATTAAGGGGACAAGCAACCAAGGTGGCCAAATCAATGGCTCCTTCAGAGACTAACACAGCCTCTGTGGTCTCCTTAACAAGACCAACCCCAACTAAATTACCAAAAGTGAGCCCAGCTACTCCCTTGGATTGGCTATTAGTAGGTTTGTTCCCACCACCACTGCTATTACTAGGGGCACTAGGTGTAGCAGTAGGGGTTGTGGTAGTGGGAGGCTTGGTGCTTTTCTTTGGACAACTGGCATCAGTTGTCCAATGGCCTTTTACTTTACATAAATAGCACCATGGTTTCTTTACTTGATTAGAAGAGGATTTGGACCCACCACCCACCAGAGTGTTTTTGTGGGCCTGATAAAGACTCATTTTTAGATTTGTCCCCACCCTTGTCTGAAGACTTACCATCCTTCTTCTTGCCATTCTTGTCACCCCCTGTATGAACTTTTCTGTTCACCCTTGTTCTGACCCATTTGTCTGCCTTCTTTCCCAATTCTTGGGGAGAGGTCAGATCTGAGTCCACTAGATATCGGTGTAACAAATCAGACACACATTTATTAAGAATATGCTCTCTCAGGATTAAGTTATACAGGCTTTCATAGTCAGAAACTTTACTGCCATGTAACCACCCCTCCAAGGCCTTCACTGAATGGTCAACAAAGTCTACCCAGTTTTGTGAAGACTCCTCTTTGGTTTCTCTGAACTTGATCCTGTACTGTTCAGTGGTTAAGCCATAACCATCTAGGACTGCATTCTTTAAAACTGTAAAATTATTGGCATCACTTTCCTTCACAGTAAGGAGCCTATCCCTACCCTTTCCACTGAAAGATAGCCATAGGATAGCAGCCCACTGCCTTTGAGGGACCCCCTGTACAACACAGGCCCTCACAAGTGCAGCAAACCACTTGTTAATGTCATCCCCCTCCTTATAAGGGGGAACTATCTTGTGCAGATTCCTAGAATCATGCTCTTTCACAGGATTACTATCTGTAATACTGCTGCTGCCACCATGGGGTCCTAACCCCAACCTCTGTCTTTCTTTTTCTAAGTCTAAAGATTCCCTGTCTAGAGCCAGCTGTTGCTGTTTAAGCTTCAGCCTGGACTCTTCCACTCTCAATCTATTGAGTTCCCTTTCTAACATTCTGTCATCAGGGTGGGTGGGTTGGGCATGCTTACACACAGAAGAATGGTGTGAATGAACAGAGGGAAACCTGTCCCTAACAGTTGGCACCCTAACAACCGGCCTAAAGGAATGACATCCCTACTGTGATGAGAGCTCACATTAGTACCAGTTATGCTAGGTGGCCTGCTAAGGGGCAGGTTGGAAAGAATACCATCTAACATTCTTACTGGGGCTACCCCAAAATCAGAATGTGAACCATCTGCTAATTTCTCACCTGATGTGCCACCTAAGGACTTATCATTTTCAATGAGCATATTAATCAACAATTCTCTAGAGGGATTCTTCCCTACACCTAAATGTAGGAAAGTACCATCTTGCCTGGCATGTTACCCCCATTTTTCACTGTATATATGTTGTTTTAGTTGTATGTGTCACTGGGACCCTGGTAACCCAGGGCCCCAGTGCTCATAAGTGTGCCTGAATGTGTTACCTGTGTAGTGACTAACTGTCTCACTGAGGCTCTGCTAATCAGAACCTCAGTGGTTATGCTCTCTCATTTCTTTCCAAATTGTCACTGACAGGCTAGTGACCATTTTTACCAATTTACATTGGCTTACTGGAACACCCTTATAATTCCCTAGTATATGGTACTGAGGTACCCAGGGTATTGGGGTTCCAGGAGATCCCTATGGGCTGCAGCATTTCTTTTGCCACCCATAAGGAGCTCTGACAATTCTTACACAGGCCTGCCACTGCAGCCTGAGTGAAATAACGTCCACGTTATTTCACAAGCCATTTTACACTGCACTTAAGTAACTTATAAGTCACCTATATGTCTAACCTTTACCTGGTAAAGGTTAGGTGCAAAGTTACTTAGTGTGAGGGCACCCTGGCACTAGCCAAGGTGCCCCCACATTGTTCAGAGCCAATTCACTGAACTTTGTGAGTGCGGGGACACCATTACACGCGTGCACTACATATAGGTCACTACCTATATGTAGCTTCACCATGGTAACTCCGAATAGGGCCATGTAACATGTCTATGATCATGGAATTGCCCCCTCTATGCCATCCTGGCATTGTTGGTACAATTCCATGATCCCAGTGGTCTGTAGCACAGACCCTGGTACTGCCAGACTGCCCTTCCAGGGGTTTCACTGCAGCTGCTGCTGCTGCCAACCCCTCAGACAGGCAGCTGCCCTCCTGGGGTCCAGCCAGGCCTGGCCCAGGATGGCAGAACAAAGAACTTCCTCTGAGAGAGGGTGTGACACCCTCTCCCTTTGGAAAATGGTGTGAAGGCAGGGGAGGAGTAGCCTCCCCCAGCCTCTGGAAATGCTTTGTTGGGCACAGATGTGCCCAATTCTGCATAAGCCAGTCTACACCGGTTCAGGGACCCCTTAGCCCCTGCTCTGGCACGAAACTGGACAAAGGAAAGGGGAGTGACCACTCCCCTGACCTGCACCTCCCCTGGGAGGTGTCCAGAGCTCCTCCAGTGTGCTCCAGACCTCTGCCATCTTGGAAACAGAGGTGCTGCTGGCACACTGGACTGCTCTGAGTGGCCAGTGCCACCAGGTGACGTCAGAGACTCCTGCTGATAGGCTCCTTCAGGTGTTAGTAGCCTTTCCTCCCTCCTAGGTAGCCAAACCCTCTTTTCTGGCTATTTAGGGTCTCTGTCTCTGGGGAAACTTTAGATAACGAATGCACGAGCTCATCCGAGTTCCTCTGCATCTCCCTCTTCACCTTCTGATAAGGAATCGACCGCTGACCGCGCTGGAAGCCTGCAAACCTGCAACATAGTAGCAAAGACGACTACTGCAACTCTGTAACGCTGATCCTGCCGCCTTCTCGACTGTTTTCCTGCTTGTGCATGCTGTGGGGGTAGCCTGCCTCCTCTCTGCACCAGAAGCTCCGAAGAAATCTCCTGTGGGTCGACGGAATCTTCCCCCTGCAACCGCAGGCACCAAAAAGTTGCATCACTGGTCCCTTGGGTCTCCTCTCAGCACGACGAGCGAGGTCCCTCGAATCCAGCGACTCTGTCCAAGTGACCCCCACAGTCCAGTGACTCTTCAGCCCAAGTTTGGTGGAGGTAAGTCCTTGTCTCACCTCGCTGGGCTGCATTGCTGGGAACCGCGACTTTGCAGCTACTCCGGCCCCTGTGCACTTCCGGCGGAAATCCTTCGTGCACAGCCAAGCCTGGGTCCACGGCACTCTAACCTGCATTGCACGACTTTCTAAGTTGGTCTCCGGCTACGTGGGACTCCTTTGTGCAACTTCGGCGAGCACCGTTTCACGCATCCTCGTAGTACCTGGTTCTGGCACTTCTCCGGGTGCTACCTGCTTCAGTGAGGGCTCTTTGTCTTGCTCGACGTCCTCTCTCTCTGCAGGTCCAATTTGCAACCTTCTGGTCCCTCCTGGGCCCCAGCAGCGTCCAAAAACGCCAAACGCACGATTTGCGTGTAGCAAGGCTTGTTGGCATCCTTCCGGCGGGAAAACACTTCTGCACGACTCTCCAAGGCGAGATGGATCTGTCCACCAAAGGGGAAGTCTCTAGCCCTTTTCGTTCCTGCAGAAACCTCAGCTTCTTCTGTCCAGTCGAAGCTTCTTTGCACCCGCAGCTGGCATTTCCTGGGCATCTGCCCATCTCCGACTTGCTTGTGACTTTTGGACTTGGTCCCCTTGTTCCACAGGTACCCTAGATTGGAAATACACAGTTGTTGCATTGCTGGTTTGTGTCTTTCCTGCATTATTCCTCTAACACGACTCTTTTGTCCTTAGGGGAACTTTGGTGCACTTTGCACTCACTTTTCAGGGTCTTGGGGAGGGTTATTTTTGTAACTCTCACTATTTTCTAATAGTCCCAGCGACCCTCTACAAGGTCACATAGGTTTGGGGTCCATTCGTGGTTCGCATTCCACTTTTGGAGTATATGGTTTGTGTTGCCCCTTTCCCTATGTTTCCCCATTGCATCCTATTGTAACTATACATTGTTTGCACTGTTTTCTAAGACTATACTGCATATTTTTGCTATTGTGTATATATATCTTGTGTATATTTCCTATCCTCTCACTGAGGGTACACTCTAAGATACTTTGGCATATTGTCATAAAAATAAAGTACCTTTATTTTTAGTATAACTGTGTATTGTGTTTTCTTATGATATTGTGCATATGACACTAAGTGGTACTGTAGTAGCTTCACACGTCTCCTAGTTCAGCCTAAGCTGCTCTGCTAAGCTACCATTATCTATCAGCCTAAGCTGCTAGACACCCTATACACTAATAAGGGATAACTGGGCCTGGTGCAAGGTGCAAGTACCCCTTGGTACTCACTACAAGCCAGTCCAGCCTCCTACATTGGTTGTGCAGTGGTGGGATAAGCGCTTGAGACTACTTACCACTCTTGTCATTGTACTTTTCATAAGAGAAAAATATACAAAACAAGGTCAGTGTATATACACATAGCCAAAAAGTTTTGCATTTCCTCTTTTCACTCTTTTCTAAGTGCTGAAAAGTACTTCTAAAACTTTCAAAAAGTTCTTAAAAGTTTAAAAAGTTTTTTTCTGTCTTTCCAAAAAGTTCTGAAAACTTTTTTCTCTTTTTCTATCACTTTAACTCTCTCTAAAAAATGTCTGGCACAGGAAAAAATGTTGAACTGTCCAAACTTGCATATGATCACCTTAGCTGGAAAGGAGCAAGGAGTCTCTGCATAGAGAGAGGTTTGAGTGTAGGGAAGAATCCTTCCTTAGAACTGTTAATTAATATGCTTAGAGTACAGGATAAGGCCATAAGTGCCCAATCTGGTGAAAAAGTAGTTAATGGTTCTCAATCTGATCCAAGGACTCCCCCAGGAAAAGGTTCAGGAAAGAAACTTCTCAGCCTGCCCATTACTAGACAGTCTAGCATAGTTGGTACAGAGGTTGAATCACACCATACTGATGGTGTGCTCTCACATTATACTGGTAGCCAAGCTGTTAGGGTGCCCTCTGTAAGGGACAGGTCTCCTTCTGTTCATTCCCATCATACCTCTGTATCTAGAAATGTCCCTCCCACCCACCCTGATGACAGATTGTTAGAAAGGGAGCTCAATAGATTGAGAGTGGAACAAACCAGACTGAAGCTCAAGAAGCAACAGCTGGATTTGGATAGACAGTCTTTAGAAATAGAGAGGGAAAGACAGAAGTTGGGTTTAGATACCCATGGTGGCAGCAGCAGTATTCCCCATAGTCATCCTGCAAAAGAGCATGATTCCAGGAATCTGCACAAGATAGTTCCCCCTTATAAGGAGGGGGATGACATTAACAAGTGGTTTGCTGCACTTGAGAGGGCCTGTGCTGTACAGGATGTCCCTCAAAAGCAGTGGGCTGCTATCCTATGGCTATCATTTAGTGGAAAAGGTAGGGATAGGCTCCTTACAGTGAAAGAAAATGATGCCAATAATTTCCAAGTTCTTAAGAATGCACTCCTGGATGGTTATGGCTTAACCACTGAACAGTACAGGATAAAGTTCAGAGAGACCAAAAAGGAGTCTTCACAAGACTGGGTTGATTTCATTGACCATTCAGTGAAGGCCTTGGAGGGGTGGTTACATGGCAGTAAAGTTACTGATTATGAAAGCCTGTATAACACAATCCTGAGAGAGCATATACTTAATAATTGTGTGTCTGATTTGTTGCACCAGTACCTGGTAGACTCTGATCTGACCTCTCCCCAAGAATTGGGAAAGAAGGCAGACAAATGGGTCAGAACAAGGGTGAACAGAAAAGTTCATACAGGGGGTGACAAAGATGGCAATAAGAAGAAAGATGGTGAAAAATCTCAAGATAAGCATGGGGATAAGGGTAAAACCAAAGATCCCACTTCAAATCTTAAACACTCTTCAGAGGGTGGGGATAAAACAAATTCTTCCTCTTCTTCCCAACCTGCACACATTAAAAAGCCTTGGTGCTTTGTGTGTAAAAATAGAGGCCATAGGCCAGGGGATAAGTCCTGTCCAGGTAAACCCCCTGAGCCTACCACCACTAATACATCAAGCTCTAGTGCCCCTAGCAGTAGTGGTACTAGTGGTGGGACTGCTGGCAACAGTCAAGCAAAGGGTGTAGTTGGGTTCACTTATGGGTCCATAGTGGAAACTGATGTAATCAGTCCCAAGACAGTTTCTGTCACACCTAGTGGCATTGGCCTTGCCACACTGGCTGCTTGTCCCCTTACAATGGATAAGTACAGGCAGACAGTTTCAATAAATGGTGTTGAGGCCTTGGCCTACAGGGACACAGGTGCCAGTTTCACTTTGGTGACTGAAAACCTAGTGCACCCTGATCAACACATCATTGGACAACAGTATAAAATTATTGATGTCCATAACTCCACTAAGTTTCTTCCCTTAGCTATAATTCAGTTTAGTTGGGGTGGAGTTACTGGCCCTAAGCAGGTGGTGGTATCACCTAGCTTACCTGTAGACTGTCTCTTAGGTAATGACCTAGAGGCCTCAGGTTGGGCTGATGTAGAGTTTTATGCCCATGCAGCCATGCTGGGCATCCCTGAGGAATTGTTCCCTCTCATTTCTACTGAAATGAAAAAGCAAAGGAGAGAAGGCCTGAAAACTCAGGATCCCTCTCCATCAACAGGTAAAAAGGGTATCACAGTATCCCCTAACCACCCTACCATTCAGGATACTATTCCTGTGGTGGGAGAAACCTCTCCTGGGGTGGCACCTGTTCCAAGGGAATCATCAGCTGGCAAAGCTGGACTCCCTGAGGTGGAAGTACCTCTCTGTGGGATAACTAACATTGGTGAGAAAAACAGCACCATTTTAGTTAACATGGAGCATCCCTCCAACCCTCCCAGAGAAACTTTAGTGCAGAAACCCTGCACTACCTCACAACACTTAGGACAGCATCCCTGCCCTAGTGTGGAGCTCATAGGAAAGCATCCCTGCCCTGCTCCAACTCAAGAGAAACAGCATCCCTGTTCTCTCTTCCAGCCAAATGGACAAAGTTTTTGTCCAGCTATGGCTTTACTGAGACAGCATCCCTGTCTGGCATTTCCATCATTACAAATAGGTTCAGTGGATAATTCCCACTGCTCTAAACTAAAACTTACTGATAGAAACTCTGAAAATACATATTCACATTGTTGGTTAGCTAAAAAACTTCAAACAGGGTGGTTTACTTCCCCACAGGGAAGTAACCATATAGTGGATGATAAAGGGAGTAACCAGTCTATTGCAGAGCTACTCTCTACTTATCACCACTTAGACAATAAAGTCTCAACTGGCCAAGGTTAGCCTTATTGTCCTTCGTTTGGGGGGGGGTTGTGTGAGAAGGTAGCCTCTTTCTAGCCTTGTTACCCCCACTTTTGGCCTGTTTGTGAGTGTATGTCAGGATGTTTGTCACTGTTTTCACTGTCTCACTGGGATCCTGATAGCCAGGCCTCAGTGCTCATAGTGAAAACACTATGTTTTCAGTATGGTTGTTATGTGTCACTGGGATCCTGCTGGTCAGGACCCCAGTGCTCATAGGTTTGTGGCCTATATGTATGTGTCACTGGGACCCTGTCACACAGGGCCCCAGTGCTCATAGGTGTGCATGTATATGTTCCCTGTGTGGTGCCTAACTGTCTCACTGAGGCTCTGCTAACCAGAACCTCAGTGGTTATGCTCTCTCATTACTTCCAAATTGTCACTGACAGGCTAGTGACCATTTTTACCAATTTACATTGGCTTACTGGAACACCCTTATAATTCCCTAGTATATGGTACTGAGGTACCCAGGGTATTGGGGTTCCAGGAGATCCCTATGGGCTGCAGCATTCCTTTTGCCACCCATAGGGAGCTCTGACAATTCTTACACAGGCCTGCCACTGCAGCCTGAGTGAAATAACGTCCACGTTATTTCACAGCCATTTTACACTGCACTTAAGTAACTTATAAGTCACCTATATGTCTAACCTTTACCTGGTAAAGGTTAGGTGCAAAGTTACTTAGTGTGTGGGCACCCTGGCACTAGCCAAGGTGCCCCCACCTTGTTCAGAGCCAATTCACTGAACTTTGTGAGTGCGGGGACACCATTACACGCGTGCACTACATATAGGTCACTACCTATATGTAGCTTCACAATGGTAACTCCGAATATGGCCATGTAACATGTCTATGATCATGGAATTGCCCCCTCTATGCCATCCTAGCATAGTTGGCACAATCCCATGATCCCAGTGGTCTGTAGCACAGACCCTGGTACTGCCAAACTGCCCTTCCTGGGGTTTCACTGCAGCTGCTGCTGCTGCCAACCCCTCAGACAGGCATCTGCCCTCCTGGGGTCCAGCCAGGCCTGGCCCAGGATGGCAGAACAAAGAACTTCCTCTGAGAGAGGGTGTGACACCCTCTCCCTTTGGAAAATGGTGTGAAGGCAGGGGAGGAGTAGCCTCCCCCAGCCTCTGGAAATGCTTTGTTGGGCACAGATGTGCCCAATTCTGCATAAGCCAGTCTACACCGGTTCAGGGACCCCTTAGCCCCTGCTCTGGTGCGAAACTGGACAAAGGAAAGGGGAGTGACCACTCCCCTGACCTGCACCTCCCCTGGGAGGTGTCCAGAGCTCCTCCAGTGTGCTCCAGACCTCTGCCATCTTGGAAACAGAGGTGCTGCTGGCACACTGGACTGCTCTGAGTGGCCAGTGCCACCAGGTGACGTCAGAGACTCCTGCTGATAGGCTCCTTCAGGTGTTAGTAGCCTTTCCTCTCTCCTAGGTAGCCAAACCCTCTTTTCTGGCTATTTAGGGTCTCTGTCTCTGGGGAAACTTTAGATAACGAATGCATGAGCTCAGCCGAGTTCCTCTGCATATCTCTCTTCACCTTCTGATAAGGAATCGACCGCTGACCGCGCTGGAAGCCTGTAAACCTGCAACATAGTAGCAAAGACGACTACTGCAACTCTGTAACGCTGATCCTGCCGCCTTCTCGACTGTTTTCCTGCTTGTGCATGCTGTGGGGGTAGCCTGCCTCCTCTCTGCACCAGAAGCTCCGAAGAAATCTCCCGTGGGTCGACGGAATCTTCCCCCTGCAACCGCAGGCACCAAAAAGTTGCATTACCGGTCCCTTGGGTCTCCTCTCAGCACGACGAGCGAGGTCCCTCGAATCCAGCGACACCGTCCAAGTGACCCCCACAGTCCAGTGACTCTTCAGCCCAAGTTTGGTGGAGGTAAGTCCTTGCCTCACCTCGCTGGGCTGCATTGCTGGGAACCGCGACTTTGCAAGCTACTCCGGCCCCTGTGCACTTCCGGCGGAAATCCTTCGTGCACAGCCAAGCCTGGGTCCACGGCACTCTAACCTGCATTGCACGACTTTCTAAGTTGGTCTCCGGCGACGTGGGACTCCTTTGTGCAACTTCGGCAAGCACCGTTTCACGCATCCTCGTAGTGCCTGTTTCTGGCACTTCTCCGGGTGCTACCTGCTTCAGTGAGGGCTCTTTGTCTTGCTCGACGTCCCCTCTCTCTGCAGGTCCAATTTGCGACCTCCTGGTCCCTCCTGGGCCCCAGCAGCGTCCAAAAACGCCAAACGAACGATTTGCGTGTAGCAAGGCTTGTTGGCGTCCATCCGGCGGGAAAACACTTCTGCACGACTTTCCAAGGCGTGGTGGATCCATCCTCCAAAGGGGAAGTCTCTAGCCCTTGTCGTTCCTGCAGTATTCACAGTTCTTCAGCCTAGTAAGAGCTTCTTTGCACCAACCGCTGGCATTTCTTGGGCATCTGCCCATCTCCGAGTGGCTTGTGACTTTTGGACTTGGTCCCCTTGTTCCACAGGTACCCTCAGTCAGGAATCCATCGTTGTTGCATTACTGATTTGTGTTTTCCTTGCATTTTCCCTCTAACACGACTATTTTGTCCTTAGGGGAACTTTAGTGCACTTTGCACTCACTTTTCAGGGTCTTGGGGAGGGTTATTTTGCTAATTCTCACTATTTTCTAATAGTCCCAGCGACCCTCTACAAGGTCACATAGGTTTGGGGTCCATTCGTGGTTCGCATTCCACTTTTGGAGTATATGGTTTGTGTTGCCCCTATCCCTATGTTTCCCCATTGCATCCTATTGTAACTATACATTGTTTGCACTGTTTTCTAAGACTATACTGCATATTTTTGCTATTGTGTATATATATCTTGTGTATATTTCCTATCCTCTCACTGAGGGTACACTCTAAGATACTTTGGCATATTGTCATAAAAATAAAGTACCTTTATTTTTAGTATAACTGTGTATTGTGTTTTCTTATGATATTGTGCATATGACACTAAGTGGTACTGTAGTAGCTTCACACGTCTCCTAGTTCAGCCTAAGCTGCTCTGCTAAGCTACCATTATCTATCAGCCTAATCTGCTAGACACACTATACACTAATAAGGGATAACTGGGCCTGGTGCAAGGTGCAAGTACCCCTTGGTACTCACTACAAGCCAGTCCAGCCTCCTACAGAAAGTACCATCTTGCCTGGCATGTTACCCCCATTTTTCACTGTATATATGTTGTTTTAGTTGTATGTGTCACTGGGACCCTGGTAACCCAGGGCCCCAGTGCTCATAAGTGTGCCTGAATGTGTTACCTGTGTAGTGACTAACTGTCTCACTGAGGCTCTGCTAATCAGAACCTCAGTGGTTATGCTCTCTCATTTCTTTCCAAATTGTCACTGACAGGCTAGTGACCATTTTTACCAATTTACATTGGCTTACTGGAACACCCTTATAATTCCCTAGTATATGGTACTGAGGTACCCAGGGTATTGGGGTTCCAGGAGATCCCTATGGGCTGCAGCATTTCTTTTGCCACCCATAAGGAGCTCTGACAATTCTTACACAGGCCTGCCACTGCAGCCTGAGTGAAATAACGTCCACGTTATTTCACAAGCCATTTTACACTGCACTTAAGTAACTTATAAGTCACCTATATGTCTAACCTTTACCTGGTAAAGGTTAGGTGCAAAGTTACTTAGTGTGAGGGCACCCTGGTACTAGCCAAGGTGCCCCCGCATTGTTCAGAGCCAATTCACTGAACTTTGTGAGTGCGGGGACACCATTACACGCGTGCACTACATATAGGTCACTACCTATATGTAGCTTCACCATGGTAACTCCGAATATGGCCATGTAACATGTCTATGATCATGGAATTTCCCCCTCTATGCCATCCTGGCATTGTTGGTACAATTCCATGATCCCAGTGGTCTGTAGCACAGACCCTGGTACTGCCAGACTGCCCTTCCTGGGGTTTCACTGCAGCTGCTGCTGCCAACCCCTCAGACAGGCAGCTGCCCTCCTGGGGTCCAGCCAGGCCTGGCCCAGGATGGCAGAACAAAGAACTTCCTCTGAGAGAGGGTGTGACACCCTCTCCCTTTGGAAAATGGTGTGAAGGCAGGGGAGGAGTAGCCTCCCCCAGCCTCTGGAAATGCTTTGTTGGGCACAGATGTGCCCAATTCTGCATAAGCCAGTCTACACCGGTTCAGGGACCCCTTAGCCCCTGCTCTGGTGCGAAACTGGACAAAGGAAAGGGGAGTGACCACTCCCCTGACCTGCACCTCCCCTGGGAGGTGTCCAGAGCTCCTCCAGTGTGCTCCAGACCTCTGCCATCTTGGAAACAGAGGTGCTGCTGGCACACTGGACTGCTCTGAGTGGCCAGTGCCACCAGGTGACGTCAGAGACTCCTGCTGATAGGCTCCTTCAGGTGTTAGTAGCCTTTCCTCCCTCCTAGGTAGCCAAACCCTCTTTTCTGGCTATTTAGGGTCTCTGTCTCTGGGGAAACTTTAGATAACGAATGCACGAGCTCATCCGAGTTCCTCTGCATCTCCCTCTTCACCTTCTGATAAGGAATCGACCGCTGACCGCGCTGGAAGCCTGCAAACCTGCAACATAGTAGCAAAGACGACTACTGCAACTCTGTAACGCTGATCCTGCCGCCTTCTCGACTGTTTTCCTGCTTGTGCATGCTGTGGGGGTAGCCTGCCTCCTCTCTGCACCAGAAGTTCCGAAGAAATCTCCCGTGGGTCGACGGAATCTTCCCCCTGCAACCGCAGGCACCAAAAAGCTGCATCACCGGTCCCTTGGGTCTCCTCTCAGCACGACGAGCGAGGTCCCTCGAATCCAGCGACTCTGTCCAAGTGACCCCCACAGTCCAGTGACTCTTCAGCCCAAGTTTGGTGGAGGTAAGTCCTTGCCTCACCTCGCTGGGCTGCATTGCTGGGAACCGCGACTTTGCAGCTACTCCGGCCCCTGTGCACTTCCGGCGGAAATCCTTCGTGCACAGCCAAGCCTGGGTCCACGGCACTCTAACCTGCATTGCACGACTTTCTAAGTTGGTCTCCGGCGACGTGGGACTCCTTTGTGCAACTTCGGCGAGCACCGTTTCATGCATCCTCGTAGTGCCTGGTTCTGGCACTTCTCCGGGTGCTACCTGCTTCAGTGAGGGCTCTTTGTCTTGCTCGACGTCCCCTCTCTCTGCAGGTCCAATTTGCGACCTCCTGGTCCCTCCTGGGGCCCAGCAGCGTCCAAAAACGCCAAACGCACGATTTGCGTGTAGCAAGGCTTGTTGGCATCCTTCCGGCGGGAAAACACTTCTGCACGACTCTCCAAGGCGAGAGGGATCCGTCCACCAAAGGGGAAGTCTCTAGCCCTTTTCGTTCCTGCAGAAACCTCAGCTTCTTCTGTCCAGTCGAAGCTTCTTTGCACCCGCAGCTGGCATTTCCTGGGCATCTGCCCATCTCCGACTTGCTTGTGACTTTTGGACTTGGTCCCCTTGTTCCACAGGTACCCTAGATTGGAAATACACAGTTGTTGCATTGCTGGTTTGTGTCTTTCCTGCATTATTCCTCTAACACGACTCTTTTGTCCTTAGGGGAACTTTGGTGCACTTTGCACTCACTTTTCAGGGTCTTGGGGAGGGTTATTTTTCTAACTCTCACTATTTTCTAATAGTCCCAGCGACCCTCTACAAGGTCACATAGGTTTGGGGTCCATTCGTGGTTCGCATTCCACTTTTGGAGTATATGGTTTGTGTTGCCCCTTTCCCTATGTTTTCCCATTGCATCCTATTGTAACTATACATTGTTTGCACTGTTTTCTAAGACTATACTGCATATTTTTGCTATTGTGTATATATATCTTGTGTATATTTCCTATCCTCTCACTGAGGGTACACTCTAAGATACTTTGGCATATTGTCATAAAAATAAAGTACCTTTATTTTTAGTATAACTGTGTATTGTGTTTTCTTATGATATTGTGCATATGACACTAAGTGGTACTGTAGTAGCTTCACACGTCTCCTAGTTCAGCCTAAGCTGCTCTGCTAAGCTACCATTATCTATCAGCCTAAGCTGCTAGACACCCTATACACTAATAAGGGATAACTGGGCCTGGTGCAAGGTGCAAGTACCCCTTGGTACTCACTACAAGCCAGTCCAGCCTCCTACACTAAACCTCTATCAATGCAGAGACTCCTTGCACCTTTCCAGCTAAGGTGGTCATAAGCAGTGCTGGCCAGATCAAGAGTAGGACCTGTACCAGACATGATAGAAAAAGGTTTAAGGGACAGAGAAAGAAAGAAAAAGTTTCAGAACTTTTTAAGGAAACAGAAAAAACGTTTTCAACTTTTTAGAAACTTTTTGAAGGTTTTAGAGGTACTTTTCAGCACTTAGCAATAGAGTAAGAGAAGAAAAGCAAAACTTTTTGGTTAGGTGTACATACACTGAACTTGTTTTGTATATTTTTCTCTTATGAAAAGCACAAAATGACAAAGAGGTAAGTAGTTGCAAGTAGTTATCCCACCGCTGCACAACCAATGTAGGAGGCTGGCCTAGTTTGTAGTGGTACCAAGGGGTACTTACACTCTGCACCAGGTCCAGTTATCCCTTATTAGTGTAGAAGAGGTGTCTAGCAGCTTAGGCTGATAGAAAAGGGTAGCTTAGCAGAGCAGCTAGGCTGAACTAGGAGACATGCAAAACTCCCACTATACCACTGGTGTCATATTTACAATATCATAAGAAAACACAATACACAGATATACTAAAAATAAAGGTACTTTATTTTTATGACAATGTGCCAAAAGTATCTCAGTGAGTACCCTCAGTATGAGGATAGCAAATATACACAAGATATATGTACACAATACCAAAAATATGCAGTAATAGCAATAGAAAGCAATGCAAGCAATGTACAGTCACAATACAGTAGATTGCAAGGAGAGCACATAGGTATAGGGGCAACACAAACCATAATACTCCAAAAGTGGAATGCGAACCACGAATGGACCCCAAACCTATGTGAGCTTGTAGAGGGTCGCTGGGACTGTAAGAAAACAGTGAGGGTTAGAAAAATAGCCCACCCCAAGACCCTGAAAAGTAGGTGTAAAGTGCACCTAAGTTCCCCAGAGAGCACAGAAGTCGTGATAGGGGAATTCTGCAGGGAAGACAAACACCAGCAATGCAACAAAGGTGGATTTCCGGACGAGAGTACCTGTGGAACAAGGGGACCAAGTCCAAGTGTCGCAACAAAGTCGAGATTGGGCAGATGCCCAGGAAATGCCAGCTGAGGATGCAAAGAAGCTGCAACCGGATGGTAGAAGCTGTGGATTCTGCAAGAACGAAGAGGACTAGGAACTTCCCCTTTGGAGGATGGATGTCCCACGTCGTGAAGAAGCTTGCAGAGGTGTTCCCACGCAGAAAGACCGCAAACAAGCCTTGCTAGCTGCTAGGGTCACGGTTAAGGTTTTTGGATGCTGCTGTGGCCCAGGAGGGACCAGGATGTCGCCAATTGCGTGAGGAGACAGAGGGGGCACCCAGGAATACAAGGAGCCCTCACAGAAGCAGGCAGCACCCGCAGAAGTGCCAGAACAGGCACTACGAAGAGGAGTGAACCGGAGCTCACCCGAAGTCACAAAAGAAGATCCCACAACGCCGGAGGACAACTCAGGAGGTTGTGCACTGCAGGTTAGAGTGTCGGGGACCCAGGCTTGGCTGTGCACAAAGGAAATCCTGGAAGAGTGCACAGGAGCCGGAGCAGCTGCAAATCACGCGGTACCCAGCAATGCAGTCTAGTGTGGTGAGGCAAGGACTTACCTCCACCAAACTTGGACTGAAGAGTCACTGGACTGTGGGAGTCAGTTGGACAGAGTTGCTGAGTTCCAGGGACCAAGCTCGTCGTGCTGAGAGGGGACCCAGAGGACCGGTGATGCAGCCTTTTTTTGCCTGCGGTTGCAGGGGGAAGATTCCGTCAAACCACGGGAGATTTCTTCAGAGCTTCTAGTGCAGAGAGGAGGCAGACTACCCCCACAGCATGCACCACCAGGAAAACAGTCGAGAAGGCGGCCGGATCAGCAATACAATGTTGCAGTAGCCGTCTTTGCTACTTTGTTGCGGTTTTGCAGGCGTCCAGAGCAGTCAGCGGTCGATTCCTGGGCAGAAGGTGAAGAGAGAGATGTAGAGGAACTCTGATGAGCTCTTGCATTCGTTATCTAAAGAATTCCCCAAAGCAGAGACCCTAAATAGCCAGAAAAGGAGGTTTGGCTACATAGAAAGGAGGATAGGCTAGCAACACAGGTAAGAGCTTATCAGAAGGAGTCTCTGACGTCACCTGCTGACACTGGCCACTCAGAGCAGTCCAGTGTGCCAGCAGCACCTCTGTTTCCAAGATGGCAGAGGTGTGGAGCACACTGGAGGAGCTCTGGGCACCTCCCAGGGGAGGTGCAGGTCAGGGGAGTGGTCACTCCCCTTTCCTTTGTCCAGTTTTGCGCCAGAGCAGGGCTGGGGGATCCCTGAACCGGTGTAGACTGGCTTATGCAGAGATGGGCACCATCTGTGCCCATCAAAGCATTTCCAGAGGCTGGGGGAGGCTACTTCTCCCCAGCCCTGACACCTTTTTCCAAAGGGAGAGGGTGTAACACCCTCTCTCTGAGGAAGTCCTTTGTTCTGCCTTCCTGGGTCAAGCCTGGCTTGACCCCAGGAGGGCAGAAACCTGTCTGAGGGGTTGGCAGCAGCAGCAGCTGCAGTGAAACCCCGGGAAAGGTAGTTTGGCAGTACCCGGGTCTGTGCTAGAGACTCAGGAGATCATGGAATTGTCTCCCCAATGCCAGAATGGCATTGGGGTGACAATTCCATGATCTTAGACATGTTACATGGCCATGTTCGGAGTTACCATTGTGACGCTATACATAGGTAGTGACCTATGTATAGTGCACGCGTGTAATGGTGTCCCCGCACTCACAAAGTTTGGGGAATTTGCCCTGAACAATGTGGGGGCACCTTGGCTAGTGCCAGGGTGCCCACACACTAAGTAACTTAGCTCCCAACCTTTATCAGGTAAAGGTTAGACATATAGGTGACTTATAAGTTACTTAAGTGCAGTGGTAAATGGCTGTGAAATAACGTGGACGTTATTTCACTCAGGTTGCAGTGGCAGGCCTGTGTAAGAATTGTCAGAGCTCCCCATGGATGGCAAAAGAAATGCTGCAGCCCATAGGGATCTCCTGGAACCCCAGTACCCTGGGTATCTCAGTACCATATACTAGGGAATTATAAGGGTGTTCCAGTATGCCAATGTGAATTGGTGAAATTGGTCACTAGCCTGTTAGTGACAATTTGAAAAGAAATGAGAGAGCATAACCACTGAGGTTCTGGATAGCAGAGCCTCAGTGAGACAGTTAGTCATAACACAGGTAACACTTTCAGGCACACTTATGAACACTGGGGCCCTGGCTGGCAGGGTCCCATTGACACATACAACTAAAACAACATATATACAGTGAAATATGGGGGTAACATGCCAGGCAAGATGGTACTTTCTTACACTCCTTAATTTACTCTTTAGGGGAAGGGGGCGTGTAGCCTTTCATAGGCCACAGGGACCCCATACCCCAGGACAACATTCATTTTTAGTAAAGCGGTTGCACCACCCCACTCCTCAAGCCTTTTAGAGGCCTGAGGACCCCATCCCCAGGACTGTATTCCTTTATGGCGGAAGTATGGTGCCGCCCCGGCCTGAGCCTTTATTAGGCCCCTAGGACACCATTCCTCAGGACCACATTAATTTTTAGGAATGGGGTGAGCAGCCCCACTCCCCTAGCCTTTTAAAGGCATCTGGGACCCCGTTACACAGGGCCACAAAACATTAAAATGCCATGGGTGTCCTGGTGCCCACAGCGATTGTTGGTCATGTGGCCATGGGAGGAGCCTCTGAGGCCTCTTCCGACTTCCCAGCTTCCACCCTTTGCAGGAGCCGGTTCCATCCGTTTGCCTGGTGGATGCAGATTTTTTTTGTTCCTGCCACGTGGCAGAAGACCTGTATTCCCTGCCTGCAAGAGTGCGGGCACGGAGGTTAAGTTCACAGTGTCCGAAAGTGCATGGGCAGTGGCCCCAAGGGCACTGCTGCAATCATCCCCCGGGTATGGTGTTCCCGGTGCCTCCGGATGGCTTGGGGGAAGGGGACCCCATGCTTCCCTTCCAGAAAAATGCTTCAGCCTTTATGTAGCCCTCTTCCCACCTCTCCTTTAAAATAAAATGAAAGTAGCTCAGGAGAATGTGGTTCCTGGGACCTATAGTAAGATCAGGGAGGTGTGTTGTACACCCCACTCTCACAGCAATAAGTGTCAGCCTTGGGGGATGGGGTTCTATGGCCTATAGATGTGTTGGGGAAGGGACCACATGCCCTCCTCCACAAATAAAAAAAAAGTGAATGTGAAGTGAGTGACTTAGCCATTCACTTAGCTACTCACTTATCATTCACTGCTCCAGCTTGGAAGCAACCCATAGTGCCCTGCAAGCTTTAAAAAAATATATTATTGGATCCTGGTTGTGACGCTTAAAGGGGAAGGGAAATCACCAGGTACCACCAAGTATTCTTTTAATGTTGTGGAGGGCTATAGGCCCTCCACGACATAAGCACAGCATACCCCAAGCAACATTAACAAAAACACAGTAAATCTTCCGGGCCATTGAATACATGAGCCCAGGAGAAAGTATCATCTTTTTTAAAATACTCTGATTTGGAGATGTATGCTCTTCAGCTGGAGCACAGGGACCACTTGTGGTTGGTTCCATGACTGCAATTTGTGGCCTGAAAAAAACATTTAAAAAAAAAATCATAGACATGATAAAGTTTTTATTTTTATTTTTTAAAAAGGCTTTATTGAAAATATTTTATGATAAATATTTTTCAGTAAACATTGCAATAGGTGAAGTTGATTATAGTTATTGGGGTACATTTGACAAAACAAGAAGTCTGCTTAATATATGTTATGCGCTGACCCCTTGATGAAGCCAAAAGGCCCACTTTTGATATTTGGGTGCTTCGACTCTTTGACAAATGTAATGAGTCTGCCTTACTTAAAATTACACCTTTTATGTTGTTAGATCATATAGTTAGCCATATGCATCGAACCCCAAGCCGCGCACACTCGGCATGGGTTTTGTGATGGTCTGTGCATGGCAATTGACACCTTACTGTACATTAAAAAACATAGAAATTCACTACAAAAAGGTTAAAGTAATTTTATAGTTAGTAATTCTAATAATATCTTACATTGCATAAAAAAACGTAGAAATGTATTGACAACAACCAAGGGTAAAATGGAGGTTTTAGTTAGGTGTAAATATCCGTAAAAATATACCACTTTAAACAAGCAAAATCACTTAAATTCACCAGTTATAGCAATCTGTGCATGACAAGGTGAGAGTTACAATTACTTTAGGACACAAATACAGTTAGGGCAGATTAGATAACTCTAATTGGTGAATTTCAATGGATTGTTTGTTTAAAACAGAATGCATTAATTGACACTGAGGGTATTCTCTTTAGATGGAGCTGATGAAAATCTGAATGTAGCACATTGATAAATATATGGAAAGAAAGTCATGAAACTGATAACTAGTCTCTAAAGAGATTTGTAGAAATAAGTATGGGTGTGCGAGGTGCTCTGCTTTGCTGGCGGAGCTAACAGAGTTCTTGAAACACCGCGCCAAACTCCGCTTCCTCTGCCAGCAGAGCAGAGCCCACCCGGTACTCGCTGCAGCCCAGCCCAGACAATCTGCGCCTATGCTGTGTAACCCATAACTGTGTTGCAGCACTCACCGGAACAGAGAAGGGAGGCAGCAATGCTGAGGAGGACTCATTGGAGAGGAGGACAACGCGGACGAAGCAGGTAAGTTCTCTTCTCTTTTTTGTTGTTGTTTGTGAACACTGGTGCACAAACAAGGATTGAAACTGCAGCTTTCACTACCTACAGCCTTGGCCTGAATTCAGGGACACCATTACACGCGTGCACTACACATAGGTCACTATCTATGTGTAGCTCACAATGGTAACTCCGAACATGGCCATGTAACATGTCTAAGATCATGGAATTGTCACCCCAGTACCATTCTGGTATTGGGGGGACAATTCCATGCATACCCGGGTCTCTAGCACAGAACCCGGGTACTGTCAAACTGCCTTTCCGGGGTTTCCACTGCAGCTGCTGCTACTGCCAACCCCTCAGACAAATGTGTCCAGCATGGAACCCGGGTACTGCTAAACCAGCTCTCTGGGGTTTTCACTGCAGCTACTGCTGCTGCCAACCCACAGTCAGGCTTCTGCCCTCCTCGGGTCTGGGCAGCCCAGTCCCAGGAAGGCAGAACAAAGAATTTCCTCTGAGAGAGGGTGTTACACCCTCTCCCTTTGGAAATAGGTGTTAAGGGCTGGGGAGGAGAAGCCTCCCCCAGCCTCTGAAAATGCTTTGAAGGGCACAGATGGTGCCTTCCTTGCATAAGCCAGCCTACACCGGTTCAGGGAACTCCCAGATCCTGCTCTGGCATGAAACTGGACAAAGGAAAGGGGAGAGACCACTCCCCTGTCCATCACCACCCCATGGGTGGTGCCCAGAGCTCCTTCCGTGTGTCCCAGACCTCTGCCATCTTAAATCCAGAGGTGTGAGGGCACAATGGAGTCCTCTTAGTGGCCACCGCCAGCAGGTGACGTCAGAGACTCCTCTTGATAGGTGCTTACCTGACTGGGTGGCCAATTCTCCTCTGAGGGCTATTTAGGGTCTCTCCAGTGGGCTTTTCCTCAGTTAACGACTTGAAAGAATTCACCAGAGTTCCTCTGCACCTCTCTCTTCGACTTCCACCAAGGATCGACCGCTGACTGCTCCAGGACGGCTGCAAAACTGCAACAAAGTAGCAAGAAGACTACCAGCGACATTGTAGCGCCTAATCCTGCCGGCTTTTTCGACTGTTTCCTGATGGTGCATGCTTTGGGGGCTGCCTGCCTTCATCCTGTACTGGAAGCCACGAAGAAATCTCCAGTGGGTTGACGGAATCTTCCCCCTGCTCCAGCATGCACCAAACTTCAGCGTCACCGGTACCCTTGGACCCCTCTCATCCTGATGAGCGGGCCCCCGGAACACAGGTGGTGGACCCAAGTGACCCAGACTGTCCAGTGGTCCAACTGTCCAAATTTGGAGGAGGTCAGTCCTTGCCTCCCCACTCCAGACAGTAATCCTGTGCACCACGTGACCTGCAGCTGCTAGGGCTTCTGTGCACCTTTCCAAGGAATCCTTCCTGCACAGCCAAGCCCAGGTCCCCAACACTCTGGGGGTCATTACAACATTGGCGGTAAAAGGCGATTACCACTGTGCAGAAGACCGCCAATACACCGCCGCGGAATTCCGCCACAGCTATTATGACACACATCTCGGAATCCGCCGGAATTCAGACACCCACACAAGTCCGCCACACCAAAGGTCAGTGATAAACTGGCGAAAACAAAACCTCCACCTCCACGCCAACAGAAACACGCCCATGCTATTATGACCCACGAATCCACGCGGCGGTCTTTCAACCGCAGGATTCCATTGGCGGTACACACCGCCGCGCTCAAAATACACACACATCTCCAAAATACCGCCACATTGGACAATTCCAAATACACACACCTGAGACACATACAAACACCACTCCCACACACCCAATACAATAGAAAACACACACCCACATCACCCACAAACCCCTACGACCAAAAATCAGAGACGAACGCCAGAGAGATAGCACAGATTAGACAATCCCACCACACAGAGGCACACAACACCATCAGCCACACTACTTCCACGCACAAAACACCACACCCCACTACACATCACCACACTCATCAACACATACACCACCCCACACATCACCCACACCACCCCATGTCACGCCAAAGACACCCCCGCTTTTCCGAGGAGGAGCTCCGGGTCATGGTGGAGGAAATCCTGCAGGTAGAGCCACAGCTATTTGGCTCACAGGTGCAGCACACATCCATAGCCAGAAAGATGGAGCTATGGCGCAAAATAGTCGACAGGGTCAACGCTTTGTGACAGCATCCAAGAAATCGGGAGGACGTCAGGAAGAGGTGGAACGACCTACGGGGGAAGGTGCGTTCCGTGGTCTCCAGGCACAACTGTGTCGTTCAGCGGACTGGCGACAGACCCCCCACCTCCTCCCCCACAACTAACAACATGGAAGGAGCAAGTCTTGACCATCATGCATCCAGAGGGCCTCGGAGGAGTTGGTGGAGGAATGGACACTTGGTAAGTCAATTCTTAACTTTCATATCCCCCACCCTACCTGCATGCCATCACACACCCCCACCTTCACCCCCTCCCCTATCACCAACTAATGTAGTAATAACACAAACCACCCATCCCAACACCAAGCCCTGCATGCAACTACAAAGCATGAACACCCATCACTAAAGCATGCCCACTGCACATACCCATAACAACCCCTAACCATCATCACACAAGCCGCCACACAGGAATTCTTGCACTGGGGTACACTGTGAGCCACCAATTGCACACCATGACACACACACATGCAATAATCATGCCCTTATGCCCCTGCAGGATCACGAAGGACCGTCACCACCCCGGAGGGTCCAGACAACTCCACTCCACCCACAGAAGAGGCCCACAGTGATGATAGCAGCTCTGCCCTACTGGATCCTGATGACCAGCCCGGACCATTGTGGGCCTCGGGACAGTCGGTTCCCCTTGCACAGGCACAGCCCAACACTGATCTTCCACCCTCTGGTAACACCAGCACAGCACCCACCCAGCGGGCCCAAACCTCCGTACCCAGGACAGGTCAATCAGAGGTGTGTCCACCACTACAGGGAACCCAGAAAAACCCACCACCCCAACGACAACAGGGACCTGGGGGCAGTGGTAGTGGGCACACGGTCCAGGGGACGGAGGCACAGGAACACAGGGGAACTGGGAGGGCTGCTGTGCGACAGGGGGCGGACAGGCCAAGGGAACCCACTCTCCACGAGGCCGTCTCCTCCATCATGGGAGCATACCACCACTCCCAGGAGACGATGGCGACGGTCCTGGTCAAGTTTCAGGAGACCCAGCGCCTGCAGGAGGACCAGTATTTGGGGTTCAGGGAGGAGCTCAGGACCATCAGCTCCGCCTTGGGCACCATCGTAGGGGTGCTGAAGGACATACAGCAGACCTTGAGGGACACTGTGGAACTCCAAGGGGCCCCTGACACTAGCCAGGACGATGAACTGCCCACCACCTCCGCCGGCGCTAGTGGACAGGACGCCCTGCCACAGGACCACCACACCAGCACCCCACCCCTGCAGACGGACAACCACCACGCAAGCGGGCCCTGAGATCCAGGAACAAAACAGAGCAAGATGGCAAGACCCCCGCCAGGAAATGAGACCACCCTGATTGTCCTCCCACTGTCCCACTTTGTTACCCTGTCCATACTTAAACTGCCCCAGCTCCACTTCCTATGCCCAGATGGGCAGTGTACCTGTGAGACTAATAGACTGGACCCTGCCATGGACATTCCTCCACCATCACCCCTCACCATTTTACAACCCCCCTCCATTTTTGAGCACTTTAATAAACACCTTTGAACCACAAAACAATCTGGAGTCAGTCTATGATTTGGTAATATGTATTATCAATAACAGTGTCTGTGAGAAGGTAGCCTCTTTCTAGCCTTGTTACCCCCACTTTTGGCCTGTTTGTGAGTGTATGTCAGGGTGTTTGTCACTGTTTTCACTGTCTCACTGGGATCCTGATAGCCAGGCCTCAGTGCTCATAGTGAAAACACTATGTTTTCAGTATGGTTGTTATGTGTCACTGGGATCCTGCTGGTCAGGACCCCAGTGCTCATAGGTTTGTGGCCTATATGTATGTGTCACTGGGACCCTGTCACACAGGGCCCCAGTGCTCATAGGTGTGCATGTATATGTTCCCTGTGTGGTGCCTAACTGTCTCACTGAGGCTCTGCTAACCAGAACCTCAGTGGTTATGCTCTCTCATTACTTTTAAATTGTCACTAACAGGCTAGTGACCAATTTTACCAATTCACATTGGCTTACTGGAACACCCTTATAATTCCCTAGTATATGGTACTAAGGTACCCAGGGTATTGGGGTTCCAGGAGATCCCTATGGGCTGCAGCATTTCTTGTGCCACCCATAGGGAGCTCTGACAATTCTTACACAGGCCTGCCACTGCAGCCTGAGTGAAATAACGTCCACGTTATTTCACAGCCATTTTACACTGCACTTAAGTAACTTATAAGTCACCTATATGTCTAACCTTTACCTGGTAAAGGTTGGGTGCAAAGTTACTTAGTGTGAGGGCACCCTGGCACTAGCCAAGGTGCCCCCACATTGTTCAGAGCCAATTCCCTGAACTTTGTGAGTGCGGGGACACCATTACACGCGTGCACTACATATAGGTCACTACCTATATGTAGCTTCACCATGGTAACTCCGAATATGGCCATGTAACATGTCTATGATCATGGAATTGCCCCCTCTATGCCATCCTGGCATTGTTGGTACAATTCCATGATCCCAGTGGTCTGTAGCACAGACCCTGGTACTGCCAAACTGCCCTTCCTGGGGTTTCACTGCAGCTGCTGCTGCTGCCAACCCCTCAGACAGGCATCTGCCCTCCTGGGGTCCAGCCAGGCCTGGCCCAGGATAGCAGAACAAAGAACTTCCTCTGAGAGAGGGTGTGACACCCTCTCCCTTTGGAAAATGGTGTGAAGGCAGGGGAGGAGTAGCCTCCCCCAGCCTCTGGAAATGCTTTGTTGGGCACAGAGGTGCCCAATTCTGCATAAGCCAGTCTACACCGGTTCAGGGACCCCTTAGCCCCTGCTCTGGCGCGAAACTGGACAAAGGAAAGGGGAGTGACCACTCCCCTGACCTGCACCTCCCCTGGGAGGTGTCCAGAGCTCCTCCAGTGTGCTCCAGACCTCTGCCATCTTGGAAACAGAGGTGCTGCTGGCACACTGGACTGCTCTGAGTGGCCAGTGCCACCAGGTGACGTCAGAGACTCCTGCTGATAGGCTCCTTCAGGTGTTAGTAGCCTTTCCTCTCTCCTAGGTAGCCAAACCCTCTTTTCTGGCTATTTAGGGTCTCTGTCTCTGGGGAAACTTTAGATAACGAATGCAAGAGCTCATCCGAGTTCCTCTGCATCTCCCTCTTCACCTTCTGATAAGGAATCGACCGCTGACCGCGCTGGAAGCCTGCAAACCTGCAACATAGTAGCAAAGACGACTACTGCAACTCTGTAACGCTGATCCTGCCGCCTTCTCGACTCTTTTCCTGCTTGTGCATGCTGTGGGGGTAGTCTGCCTCCTCTCTGCACCAGAAGCTCCGAAGAAATCTCCCGTGGGTCGACGGAATCTTCCCCCTGCAACCGCAGGCACCAAAAAGCTGCATTACCGGTCCCTTGGGTCTCCTCTCAGCACGACGAGCGAGGTCCCTCGAATCCAGCGACGCTGTCCAAGTGACCCCCAGTCAGCCCAAGTTTGGTGGAGGTAAGTCCTTGCCTCACCTCGCTGGGCTGCATTGCTGGGAACCGCGACTTTGCAGCTACTCCGGCCCCTGTGCACTTCCGGTGGAAATCCTTCGTGCGCAGCCAAGCCTGGGTCCACGGCACTCTAACCTGCATTGCACGACTTTCTAAGTTGGTCTCCGGCGACGTGGGACTCCTTTGTGCAACTTCGGCGAGCACCGTTTCACGCATCCTCGTAGTGCCTGTTTCTGGCACTTCTCCGGGTGCTACCTGCCTCAGTGAGGGCTCTTTGTCTTGCTCGACGTCCCCTCTCTCTGCAGGTCCAATTTGCGACCTCCTG
Organism: Pleurodeles waltl; assembly: GCF_031143425.1. NCBI lineage: Eukaryota > Metazoa > Chordata > Amphibia > Caudata > Salamandridae > Pleurodeles > Pleurodeles waltl. The sequence continues at coordinate 1,311,641,638 of NC_090440.1, forward strand.
GTCCCTCCTGGGCCCCAGCAGCGTCCAAAAACGCCAAACGCACGATTTGCGTGTAGCAAGGCTTGTTGGCGTCCTTCCGGCGGGAAGACACTTCTGCACGACTCTCCAAGGCGAGAGGGATCCGTCCACCAAAGGGGAAGTCTCTAGCCCTTTTCGTTCCTGCAGAAACCTCAGCTTCTTCTGTCCAGTCGAAGCTTCTTTGCACCCGCAGCTGGCATTTCCTGGGCATCTGCCCATCTCCGACTTGCTTGTGACTTTTGGACTTGGTCCCCTTGTTCCACAGGTACCCTAGATTGGAAATCCACAGTTGTTGCATTGCTGGTTTGTGTCTTTCCTGCATTATTCCTCTAACACGACTCTTTTGTCCTTAGGGGAACTTTGGTGCACTTTGCACTCACTTTTCAGGGTCTTGGGGAGGGTTATTTTTCTAACTCTCACTATTTTCTAATAGTCCCAGCAACCCTCTACAAGGTCACATAGGTTTGGGGTCCATTCGTGGTTCGCATTCCACTTTTGGAGTATATGGTTTGTGTTGCCCCTATCCCTATGTTTCCCCATTGCATCCTATTGTAACTATACATTGTTTGCACTGTTTTCTAAGACTATACTGCATATTTTTGCTATTGTGTATATATATCTTGTGTATATTTCCTATCCTCTCACTGAGGGTACACTCTAAGATACTTTGGCATATTGTCATAAAAATAAAGTACCTTTATTTTTAGTATAACTGTGTATTGTGTTTTCTTATGATATTGTGCATATGACACTAAGTGGTACTGTAGTAGCTTCACACGTCTCCTAGTTCAGCCTAAGCTGCTCTGCTAAGCTACCATTATCTATCAGCCTAAGCTGCAAGACACCCTATACACTAATAAGGGATAACTGGGCCTGGTGCAAGGTGCAAGTACCCCTTGGTACTCACTACAAGCCAGTCCAGCCTCCTACATTGGTTGTGCAGTGGTGGGATAAGTGCTTGAGACTACTTACCACTCTTGTCATTGTACTTTTCATAAGAGAAAAATATACAAAACAAGGTCAGTGTATATACACATAGCCAAAAAGTTTTGCATTTCCTCTTTTCACTCTTTTCTAAGTGCTGAAAAGTACTTCTAAACTTTCAAAAAGTTCTTAAAAGTTTAAAAAGTTTTTTTCTGTCTTTCCAAAAAGTTCTGAAAACTTTTTTCTCTTTTTCTATCACTTTAACTCTCTCTAAAAAATGTCTGGCACAGGAAAAAATGTTGAACTGTCCAAACTTGCATATGATCACCTTAGCTGGAAAGGAGCAAGGAGTCTCTGCATAGAGAGAGGTTTGAGTGTAGGGAAGAATCCTTCCTTAGAACTATTAATTAACATGCTTAGAGTACAGGATAAGGCCATAAGTGCCCAATCTGGTGAAAAAGCAGCTAATGGTTCTCAATCTGATCCAGGGACTCCCCCAGGAAAAGATTCAGGAAAGAAACTTCTCAGCCTGCCCATTACTAGACAGTCTAGCATAGTTGGTACAGAGGTTGAATCACACCATACTGATGGTGTGCTCTCACATTATACTGGTAGCCAAGCTGTTAGGGTGCCCTCTGTAAGGGACAGGTCTCCTTCTGTTCATTCCCATCATACCTCTGTATCTAGAAATGTCCCTCCCACCCACCCTGATGACAGATTGTTAGAAAGGGAGCTCAATAGATTGAGAGTGGAACAAACCAGACTGAAGCTCAAGAAGCAACAGCTGGATTTGGATAGACAGTCTTTAGAAATAGAGAAGGAAAGACAGAAGTTGGGTTTAGATACCCATGGTGGCAGCAGCAGTATTCCCCATAGTCATCCTGCAAAAGAGCATGATTCCAGGAATCTGCACAAGATAGTTCCCCCTTATAAGGAGGGGGATGACATTAACAAGTGGTTTGCTGCACTTGAGAGGGCCTGTGTTGTACAGGATGTCCCTCAAAGGCAGTGGGCTGCTATCCTATGGCTATCATTTAGTGGAAAAGGTAGGGATAGGCTCCTTACTGTGAAAGAAAATGATGCCAATAATTTTACAGTTCTTAAGAATGCACTCCTGGATGGTTATGGCTTAACCACTGAACAGTACAGGATAAAGTTCAGAGAGACCAAAAAGGAGTCTTCACAAGACTGGGTTGATTTCATTGACCATTCAGTGAAGGCCATGGAGGGGTGGTTACATGGCAGTAAAGTTACTGATTATGAAAGCCTGTATAACACAATCCTGAGAGAGCATATACTTAATAATTGTGTGTCTGATTTGTTGCACCAGTACCTGGTAGACTCTGATCTGACCTCTCCCCAAGAATTGGGAAAGAAGGCAGACAAATGGGTCAGAACAAGGGTGAACAGAAAAGTTCATACAGGGGGTGACAAAGATGGCAATAAGAAGAAAGATGGTGAAAAATCTCAAGATAAGCATGGGGATAAGGGTAAAACCAAAGATCCCACTTCAAATCTTAAACACTCTTCAGAGGGTGGGGATAAAACTAATTCTTCCTCTTCTTCCCAACCTGCACACATTAAAAAGCCTTGGTGCTTTGTGTGTAAAAACAGAGGCCATAGGCCAGGGGATAAGTCCTGTCCAGGTAAACCCCCTGAGCCTACCACCACTAATACATCAAGCTCTAGTGCCCCTAGCAGTAGTGGTACTAGTGGTGGGACTGCTGGCAACAGTCAAGCAAAGGGTGTAGTTGGGTTCACTTATGGGTCCATAGTGGAAACTGATGTAATCAGCCCCAAGACAGTTTCTGTCACACCTAGTGGCACTGGCCTTGCCACACTGGCTGCTTTTCCCCTTACAATGGATAAGTACAGGCAGACAGTTTCAATAAATGGTGTTGAGGCCTTGGCCTACAGGGACACAGGTGCCACTTTGGTGACTGAAAATCTAGTGCCTCCTGAACAACACATCATTGGACAACAGTATAAGATTATTGATGTCCATAACTCCACTAAGTTTCTTCCCTTAGCTATAATTCAGTTTAGTTGGGGTGGAGTTACTGGCCCTAAGCAGGTGGTGGTATCACCTAGCTTACCTGTAGACTGTCTCTTAGGTTATGACCTAGAGGCCTCAGGTTGGGCTGATGTAGAGTTTTATGCCCATGCAGCCATGCTAGGCATCCCTGAGGAATTGTTCCCTCTCATTTCAAGTGAAATGAAAAAGCAAAGGAGAGAAGGCCTGAAAACTCAGGATCCCTCTCCATCAACAGGTAAAAAGGGTATCACAGTATCCCCTAACCACCCTACCATTCAGGATACTATTCCTGTGGTGGGAGAAACCTCTCCTGGGGTGGCACCTGTTCCAAGGGAATCATCAGCTGGCAAAGCTGGACTCCCTGAGGTGGAAGTACCTCTCTGTGGGATAACTAACATTGGTGAGAAAAACAGCACCATTTTAGTTAACATGGAACATCCCTCCAACCCTCCCAGAGAAACTTTAGTGCAGAAACCCTGCACTACCTCACAACACTTAGGACAGCATCCCTGCCCTAGTGTGGAGCTCATAGGACAGCATCCCTGCCCTGCTCCAACTCAAGAGAAACAGCATCCCTGTTCTCTCTTCCAGCCAGATGGACAAAGTTTTTGCCCAGCTATGGCTTTTCTGAGACAGCATCCCTGTCTGGCATTTCCATCACTACAAATAGGTTCAGTGGACAATTCCCACTGCTCTAAACTAAAACTTACTGATAGAAACTCTGAAAATACATCTTCACATTGTTGCTTAGCTAAAAAACTTCAAACAGGGTGGTTTACATCCCCACAGGGAAGTAACCATATAGTGGATGATAAAGGGAGTAACCAGTCTATTGCAGAGCTACTCTCTACTTATCACCACTTAGACAATAAAGTCTCAACTGGCCAAGGTTAGCCTTATTGTCCTTCGTTTGGGGGGGGGTTGTGTGAGAAGGTAGCCTCTTTCTAGCCTTGTTACCCCCACTTTTGGCCTGTTTGTGAGTGTATGTCAGGGTGTTTGTCACTGTTTTCACTGTCTCACTGGGATCCTGATAGCCAGGCCTCAGTGCTCATAGTGAAAACACTATGTTTTCAGTATGGTTGTTATGTGTCACTGGGATCCTGCTGGTCAGGACCCCAGTGCTCATAGGTTTGTGGCCTATATGTATGTGTCACTGGGACCCTGTCACACAGGGCCCCAGTGCTCATATGTGTGCATGTATATGTTCCCTGTGTGGTGCCTAACTGTCTCACTGAGGCTCTGCTAACCAGAACCTCAGTGGTTATGCTCTCTCATTACTTTTAAATTGTCACTAACAGGCTAGTGACCAATTTTACCAATTCACATTGGCTTACTGGAACACCCTTATAATTCCCTAGTATATGGTACTAAGGTACCCAGGGTATTGGGGTTCCAGGAGATCCCTATGGGCTGCAGCATTTCTTGTGCCACCCATAGGGAGCTCTGACAATTCTTACACAGGTCTGCCACTGCAGCCTGAGTGAAATAACGTCCACGTTATTTCACAGCCATTTTACACTGCACTTAAGTAACTTATAAGTCACCTATATGTCTAACCTTTACCTGGTAAAGGTTGGGTGCAAAGTTACTTAGTGTGAGGGCACCCTGGCACTAGCCAAGGTGCCCCCACATTGTTCGGAGCCAATTCCCTGAACTTTGTGAGTGCGGGGACACCATTACACGCGTGCACTACATATAGGTCACTACCTATATGTAGCTTCACCATGGTAACTCCGAATATGGCCATGTAACATGTATATGATCATGGAATTGCCCCCTCTATGCCATCCTGGCATTGTTGGTACAATTCCATGATCCCAGTGGTCTGTAGCACAGACCCTGGTACTGCCAAACTGCCCTTCCTGGGGTTTCACTGCAGCTGCTGCTGCTGCCAACCCCTCAGACAGGCATCTGCCCTCCTGGGGTCCAGCCAGGCCTGGCCCAGGATAGCAGAACAAAGAACTTCCTCTGAGAGAGGGTGTGACACCCTCTCCCTTTGGAAAATGGTGTGAAGGCAGGGGAGGAGTAGCCTCCCCCAGCCTCTGGAAATGCTTTGTTGGGCACAGAGGTGCCCAATTCTGCATAAGCCAGTCTACACCGGTTCAGGGACCCCTTAGCCCCTGCTCTGGCGCGAAACTGGACAAAGGAAAGGGGAGTGACCACTCCCCTGACCTGCACCTCCCCTGGGAGGTGTCCAGAGCTCCTCCAGTGTGCTCCAGACCTCTGCCATCTTGGAAACAGAGGTGCTGCTGGCACACTGGACTGCTCTGAGTGGCCAGTGCCACCAGGTGACGTCAGAGACTCCTGCTGATAGGCTCCTTCAGGTGTTAGTAGCCTTTCCTCTCTCCTAGGTAGCCAAACCCTCTTTTCTGGCTATTTAGGGTCTCTGTCTCTGGGGAAACTTTAGATAACGAATGCAAGAGCTCATCCGAGTTCCTCTGCATCTTCCTCTTCACCTTCTGATAAGGAATCGACCGCTGACCGCGCTGGAAGCCTGCAAACCTGCAACATAGTAGCAAAGACGACGACTGCAACTCTGTAACGCTGATCCTGCCGCCTTCTCGACTGTTTTCCTGCTTGTGCATGCTGTGGGGGTAGTCTGCCTCCTCTCTGCACCAGAAGCTCCGAAGAAATCTCCCGTGGGTCGACGGAATCTTCCCCCTGCAACCGCAGGCACCAAAAAGCTGCATTACCGGTCCCTTGGGTCTCCTCTCAGCACGACGAGCGAGGTCCCTCGAATCCAGCGACGCTGTCCAAGTGACCCCCACAGTCTAGTGACTCTTCAGCCCAAGTTTGGTGGAGGTAAGTCCTTGCCTCACCTCGCTGGGCTGCATTGCTGGGAACCGCGACTTTGCAGCTACTCCGGCCCCTGTGCACTTCCGGCGGAAATCCTTCGTGCACAGCCAAGCCTGGGTCCACGGCACTCTAACCTGCATTGCACGACTTTCTAAGTTGGTCTCCGGCGACGTGGGACTCCTTTGTGCAACTTCGGCGAGCACCGTTTCACGCATCCTCGTAGTGCCTGTTTCTGGCACTTCTCCGGGTGCTACCTGCCTCAGTGAGGGCTCTTTGTCTTGCTCAACGTCCCCTCTCTCTGCAGGTCCAATTTGCGACCTCCTGGTCCCTCCTGGGCCCCAGCAGCGTCCAAAAACGATTTGCGTGTAGCAAAGCTTGTTGGCGTCCTTCCGGCAGGAAGACACTTCTGCACGACTCTCCAAGGCGAGAGGGATCCGTCCACCAAAGGGGAAGTCTCTAGCCCTTTTCGTTCCTGCAGAAACCTCAGCTTCTTCTGTCCAGTCGAAGCTTCTTTGCACCCGCAGCTGGCATTTCCTGGGCATCTGCCCATCTCCGACTTGCTTGTGACTTTTGGACTTGGTCCCCTTGTTCCACAGGTACCCTAGATTGGAAATCCACAGTTGTTGCATTGCTGGTTTGTGTCTTTCCTGCATTATTCCTCTAACACGACTCTTTTGTCCTTAGGGGAACTTTGGTGCACTTGCACTCACTTTTCAGGGTCTTGGGGAGGGTTATTTTTCTAACTCTCACTATTTTCTAATAGTCCCAGCGACCCTCTACAAGGTCACATAGGTTTGGGGTCCATTCGTGGTTCGCATTCCACTTTTGGAGTATATGGTTTGTGTTGCCCCTATCCCTATGTTTCCCCATTGCATCCTATTGTAACTATACATTGTTTGCACTGTTTTCTAAGACTATACTGCATATTTTTGCTATTGTGTATATATATCTTGTGTATATTTCCTATCCTCTCACTGAGGGTACACTCTAAGATACTTTGGCATATTGTCATAAAAATAAAGTACCTTTATTTTTAGTATAACTGTGTATTGTGTTTTCTTATGATATTGTGCATATGACACTAAGTGGTACTGTAGTAGCTTCACACGTCTCCTAGTTCAGCCTAAGCTGCTCTGCTAAGCTACCATTATCTATCAGCCTAAGCTGCTAGACACCCTATACACTAATAAGGGATAACTGGGCCTGGTGCAAGGTGCAAGTACCCCTTGGTACTCACTACAAGCCAGTCCAGCCTCCTACAGTGTCAAAATGCGTTTCTACTTGTAAAGGCAACATACCTATGTCACACATCACAAGTCCTTGAAGGATGCATGCAGATGACACACGTTGGTAACCACACCTGTGAAACCGTAATGGAAAGGAACAACTCAGTTACCAAATAATGCTATTAAATTACACACAGAATAGAGGAAGACGTGTGACAGTGAATGTAATGGGAAAAAAGAAAATTTTCTCACCTGTGTGTCACTGGAAATATTGCTGTATGACTGACTCCCTGTTGTCGTTGTCTTCGTCCTCAGCTTCCTCCTCATCACTGTCCACAGGCTCCACAGGCTCCACAGCTGCCACAACACCGTCATCTGGACCATCCTCCTGCAGAAAAGGCACCTGGCGTCGCAATGCAAGATTGTGAAGCATCGAGCAGGCGATGATGATCTGGCACACCTTCTTCGGTGAGTAGAATAGGGAACCACCTGTCATATGGAGGCACCTGAACCTGGCCTTCAGGAGGCCGAAGGTGCGTTCGATCACCCTCCTAGTCTGCCCATGGGCCTTATTGTACCGTTCCTCTGCCCTGGGATTCCTCACTGGGGTCAATAGCCAGGATAGGTTGGGGTAACCAGAGTCCCCTAATAGCCACACACTCTGGAGTTGACCCATCATATCAGGGATGCTGCTATTCCGCAGGATGTAGGCGTCATGCACTGAGCCAGGGAACATCGCATTAACCTGGGAGATGTACTGGTCTGCCAAACAGACCATCTGTACATTCATAGAATGATAACTCTTCCTGTTCCTGTACACCTGTTCACTCCTGTGGGGGGGGACCAGAGCTCCATGGGTCCCATCAATAGCACCTATGATGTTGGGGATATGTCCAAGGGCATAGAAGTCACCTTTCACTGCAGCCAAATCTCCTACCTCAGGGAAAATGATGTATCTCCTTACGTGTTTCAGCAGGGCAGCCAACACTCTGGACAGCACGTTGGAAAACATAGGCTGGGACATCCCTGATGCCATGGCCACTGTTGTCTGAAAAGACCCACTTGCAAGGAAATGGAGCACTGACAGCACCTGCACGTCAGGGGGGATTCCAGTGGGATGGCGGATTGGTGACATCAGGTCTGGCTCCAACTGGGTACATAGTTCCTGGATTGTGGCACGGTCAAACTGGTAGATGACGAGTACATGTCGCTCCTCCATTGTCAACAGGTCCACCAGCGGTCTGTACACCGGAGGATTCCGCCATCTTCTCAAATGTCCCAGCTGACGGCGCCTAGGAAGGACAACAGCGACGACCGAGTCAATTTTTAGCAAGGTATGTACCCACAGTTACACAGAAGACGACACCAAACACAAAACCCTTCCTGCATGTTTGTTGAGTGTAGGCCTAGCTATGTGTGACGCAATAGTAAATGAAGCCATGTGGACCCCTGAAATGGCGGCTGCCTGACCTCTACACTGGGACAATGGGATTGTGGGGTAACTGCGTTGGCGTTCCACACCGTCGCGGTAGGCGGTCGTAGACCGCGGCACAATGCAGCATTGGTTAACATCGGACCCTATGGGTCCCAGGAGCCAATGAACAAGTGCGCCGGCGGTGATGATACGCACCGCCGCGGACGTTACCCCCATTTTCTCTCTGTTCAATCACTAGATACCTGACCTTCAACAGGAGAGGACCTACACTGCAAGTGCTGCTGTGACCTCGGTCTGGAAGCGACGATGGCTGCTGCGTCTGGGGAAAGCGCCCCTGCCTTCACTGCTCAGGAGTCGGAGAAACTAGTAGACGGGGTCCTCCCCCAGTACACGCTACTCTACGGTCTACCAGACCAACAGGTAAGTACAAAGGGAGCACGTTGTATGGGCTAGGTGGAGAGGGCTGGTTGTAAGAGGGAAGGTGGCAGAGTTCAGGGAACATGAATGCATGTGCCAAATGTCAAGGGTAGGGAGGTGGGACACTTACATCTTCGGTGCAGTTGGTAATGGTTTCTCTTCTTCCCTTGTGCATGTCATGTAGGTCAGCGCCCGCCAGAAGAAGGACATTTGGCGTGCCATCAACAACGACGTCCGGACCCTGGGGGCCCACCAGAGACGAGGAACACACTGCCGGAAGAGATGGGAGGACATTCGCCGCTGCAGCAAGACGACGGCGGAGGCTCAGCTGGAGATGGCCTCCCAACGTGGGGGGGTGCCCGTCGCACCATGACCCCCCTGATGTTTCGGATCCTGGCAGTGGCCTACCCTGGGTTGGATGGGCGCTTGAGGGCATCACAGCAGACACAAGGAGGTGAGTACAACCTCATTCTGCTGACTTTGCGCGCAGTGGAGGGGTCTGGGTGGGGGAGGAGGCCTGTGGGTGTACCTAGGCCAGGCAGAAATACGTAGACTAGGCCCCTCTGTAATGCAGGCCATGTGGCACTCTACCCCACCGCAGTATAGTGCCAAGTACAGGTATAGATGCCCCTGTGACATCCATGTGTGCAGATGTCCACCATAGCCATGTAGGCCACATCCCAGGAATTGCATCTGCAGAGGCCAGGAGCACGGCGTAGTGCAGGGGGCAGCTGTGTCTGTATTGTCCGCCAACAGTAGCGGTATGCCATGCACTCAATCTGTTCTTCTTCTGTCTTCCCCCCACCCTTTTTGTGCTTTCCCTGTTCTTTTGTGCATCAGCATCATCAGGCGGAGGTACAGTGGCACCGGAGCACGAAGGAGCTGCATCCCACATGGCCATGGAGGGCCACACCATGGACTCAGAATGCACCAGTGGGACGGAGGGCGAGGGGAGCTTCACGTCGGCTACCGGATCACCAACCAGCGACACGGACTCGTCCGCCGATGGGAGCTCCCTTGTGGTGACGGCACCATCTGTGCGCCCCACTTCTACAGGTACAGCTGCCACCTCCCCTACCAGCCCCGCCCTCCCAGCAGCCCCTCAGCGTTCGCCCCGTGCCCGCTCACCCAGGAGGGTGGGCATCACCTTCGCCCCAGGCACCTCAGGCCCTGCCCCAGTCACCCCTGCTGCCCTCAGTGAGGAGGCCATTGACCTCCTCAGGTCACTCACTGTTGGGCAGTCTGCCATTGTGAATGCCATCCAGGGTGTAGAAAGAGAGTTGCAACACGGTAATGCATTTCTGGAGGGCATTCATTCTGGTCAGGCTGCCCTTCAGCGAACCCTGCAATCTCTGGCCTCAGCACTGATGGCAGCCATTGTCCCAGTGTCTAGCCTCCCCTCTCCAACCTCCTCCACCCAGACCCAATCCCCTGTACCCCAGCTCATCCCAAGCACACCTACAGACCAGCATGCACACACGTCAACACCCAAGGGAAGCTCTGGCAAACATAGGCACCACATAACCCACAGGCACTCAAACAAGCATCACCCACATGCAGACACACCAACACACACGGCCTCCACTGTGTCCCCCTCCTCGTCATCTGCCTCCTCCCTCCCAGTGTCGTCTACACTCTCACCTGCATGCACTACACCTACAGGCACCAGGAATCGCACCAGGACACCCAGCACCACAACCCGCTCACCTGCACTCACCACCTCCATTCATATTTACACATCCCCTGTGTCCTCTCCCAGTGTGTCTGTGACGCCCCCACCCAAAGTACACAAACGCCGGCAACCACACACCCAACATCCATCCACCTCACGACAGCCTCCAGTACCTGCACCTCCACCCAAAACACCTAAAGTGACACCTCCTACAACCACCTACTCGTCCTCCACTCCCAGACCCCCTCCAACTACCCATCCCAGTGTACGTCAGAAACTGTCCCTCTGCAAAATTGACCTTTTTGCCCCACCCCCCTCCAATTCATCAGTCCCGTCGTAGCGCCTCAGCCAAAAAGCCTCCAGTACCAGTGGTGCCTGTTCAAGGTGTGCGGAGTGCACCGGCCACCAGGGCAGGCAGTGTGACCCGAAGCCAAGACTCTGGCAGCCCACCCCCTGTAAAGGCTCTGAAATTGGAAAGTGGCCGACGGGACCCTGTGAAGACTTCTGGAGGCAAAACAACTCACAGGGGTTCCAGGGGGATTGCAGAGGCAGCTGTGACTCCTCCAAAGGTGGGGAAGGGCCAGAGGAAGTCTGCACAGCCTGGTGTGAGCATCACGACGGAGAAGGGCGGCATCCTTCCCGGCGGTCGGGACGCCACCGCCAGAACCGTCGTTACTGGTCCGGAGACCAGAGTCCTTGCCCAGGAGGGCCCAAGTATCGTCACTGGTCAGGAGACCACCGCCACCGCCGGACTAAGTGCCCAGGAGGGCCCAAGTATCGTCACTGGTCAGGAGACCACCGCCACCGCCGTAGTCAGTGCCCAGGAGGGCCCAAGTATCATCACTGGTCAGAAGACCACCGCCGGAGTCATAGCCCAGGAGGGCCTGTAGGAAAGTACCATCTTGCCTGGCATGTTACCCCCATTTTTCACTGTCTATATGTTGTTTTAGTTGTATGTGTCACTGGGACCCTGCCAGCCAGGGCCCCAGGGCTCATAAGTGTGCCTGAATGTGTTACCTGTGTTATGACTAACTGACTCACTGAGGCTCTGCTATCCAGAACCTCAGTGGTTATGCTCTCTCATTTCTTTCCAAATTGTCACTAACAGGCTAGTGACCAATTTCACCAATTCACATTGGCATACTGGAACACCCTTATAATTCCCTAGTGTATGGTACTGAGGTACCCAGGGTACTGGGGTTCCAGGAGATCCCTATGGGCAACAGCATTTCTTTTGCCACCCATAGGGAGCTCTGACAATTCTTGCACAGGCCTGCCACTGCAGCCTGAGTGAAATAACATCCACGTTATTTCACAGCCATTTACCACTGCACTTAAGTAACTTATAAGTCACCTATATGTCTAACCTTTACCTGGTAAAGGTTAGGTGCAAAGTTACTTAGTGTGTGGGCACCCTGGCACTAGCCAAGGTGCCCCCACATTGTTCAGGGCAAATTCCCCGGACTTTGTGAGTGCGGGGACACCATTACACGCGTGCACTACACATAGGTCACTACCTATGTGTAGCTTCACAATGGTAACTCCGAATATGGCCATGTAACATGTCTATGATCATGGAATTGACCCCTCTATGCCATCCTGGCATAGTTGGCACAATCCCATGATCCCACGGGTCTGTAGCACAGACCCTGGTACTGCCAAACTGCCTTTTCAGGGGTTTCACTGCAGCTGCTGCTGCTGCCAACCCCTCAGACAGGTTTCTGCCCTCCTGGGGTCCAGCCAGGCTTGGCCCAGGATGGCAGAACAAAGGACTTCCTCAGAGAGAGGGTGTTACACCCTCTCCCTTTGGAAATAGGTGTTGAGGCAGGGGAGGAGTAGCCTCCCCCAGCCTCTGGAAATGCTTTCATGGGCACAGATAGTGCCCATTTCTGCATAAGCCAGTCTACACCGGTTCAGGGACCCCTCAGCCCTGCTCTGGCGCGAAACTGGACAAAGGAAAGGGGAGTGACCACTCCCCTGACCTGCACCTCCCCTGGGAGGTGCCCAGAGCTCCTCCAGTGTGCTTCAGACCTCTGCCATCTTGGAAACAGAGGTGCTGCTGGCACACTGGACTGCTCTGAGTGGCCAGGGCCAGCAGGTGACGTCAGAGACTCCTTCTGATAGGCTCCTTCAGGTGTTGCTAGCCTATCCTCTCTCCTAAGTAGCCAAACCCTCTTTTCTGGCTATTTAGGGTCTCTGCTTTGGGGAATTCCTTAGATAACGAATGCAAGAGCTCATCAGAGTTCCTCTGCATCTCTCTCTTCACCTTCTGCCAAGGAATCGACTGCTGACCGCGCTGGAAGCCTGCAAAACTGCAACAAAGTAGCGAAGACGACTACTGCAACTCTGTAACGCTGATCCTGCCGCCTTCTCGACTGTTTTCCTGGTGGTGCATGCTGTGGGGGTAGTCTGCCTCCTCTCTGCACTGGAAGCTCCGAAGAAATCTCCCGTGGGCCGACGGAATCATCCCCCTGCAACCGCAGGCACCAAAGAATTGCATTACCGGTACCCTGGGTCTCCTCTCAGCACGACGAGCGAGGTCCCTTGAATCCAGCAACTCTGTCCAAGTGACTCCCACAGTCCAGTGACTCTTCAGTCCAAGCTTGGTGGAGGTAAGTCCTTGCCTTCCCACGCCAGACTGCATTGCTGGGAACCGCGACTTTTGCAGCTACTCCGGCCTCTGTGCACTTCCGGCGGAAATACTTTGTGCACAGCTAAGCCTGGGTCCACAGCACTCTAACCTGCATTGCACGACTTTCTAAGTTGTCCTCCGCGGCGACGTGGGACTCCTTTGTGCAACTTCGGGTGAGCACCGTTTCACTCCTCTTCGTAGTGCCTGTTCCAGCATTTCTGCGGGTGCTGCCTGCTTCTGAGAGGGCTTCTTGTCTTGCGCGACGCCCCCTCTGTCCCCAGATGCAATTGGCGACATCCTGGTCCCTCCTGGGCCACAGCAGCATCCAAAAACCCTAACTGCATGATTTGCAGCTAGCAAGGCTTGTTGGCGGTCTTTCGGCAGGAAAACACTTCTGCACGACTCTTCACGACGTGGGACATCCATCCTCTAAAGGGGAAGTTTCTAGCCCTTGTCGTTCCTGCAGAATCCTCAGCTTCTACTGTCCAGTAGCAGCTTCTTTGCACCCACAGCTGGCATTTCCTGGGCATCTGCCGATCTCCGACTTGCTTGTGACTTTTGGACTTGGTCCCCTTGTTCCACAGGTACCCTCGTTTGGAAATCCATCATTGTTGCATTGCTGGTTTGTGTCTTTCCTGCAGAATTCCCCTATCACGACTTCTATGTCCTTTGGGGAACTTTAGTGCACTTTGCACTCACTTTTCAGGGTCTTGGGGTGGGCTATTTTTCTAACCCTCACTGTTTTCTTACAGTCCCAGCGACCCTCTACAAGGTCACATAGGTTTGGGGTCCATTCATGGTTCGCATTCCACTTTTGGAGTATATGGTTTGTGTTGCCCCTATCCCTATGTGTCCCCATTGCATCCTATTGTAACTATACATTTTTTTGCACTGTTTTCTAAGACTATACTGCATATTTTTGGTATTGTGTACATATATCTTGTGTATATTTGATATCCTCATACTGAGGGTACTCACTGAGATACTTTGGCATATTGTCATAAAAATAAAGTACCTTTATTTTTAGTATATCTGTATATTGTGTTTTCTTATGAAATTGTGCAAGTGACACTAGTGGTACTGTAGGAGCTTCACTCGTCTCCTAGTTCAGCCTAAGCTGCTCTGCTAAGCTACCATTATCTATCAGCCTAAGCTGCTAGACACCCTATACATTAATAAGGGATACCTGGGCCTGGTGCAAGGTGTAAGTACCCCTTGGTACTCACTACAAGCCAGTCCAGCCTCCTACAGGGCCCAAGTATCGTCACTGGTCAGGAGACCACCGCCGGAGTCATAGCCCACGAGGGCTCAAGTATCGTCACTGGTCAGGAGACCACCGCCGGAGTCAGTGCCCAGGGGGGCCCTGGCTGCCACAGCCCCGCTGGGCAATGAGAGAACGTCATGCCACACACCAATGCCCAGTCCAGAGAACGTCGTGCCACACACCAATGCCCAGTCCAGAGAACATCATGCCACACACCAATGCCCAGTCCAGAGAACGTCATGCCACACACCAATGCCCAGTCCAGAGACCGCCATGGCAAAGCACCGCTGAACAGTCCAGAACCGCCATGGCAAAGCACCGCTGAACAGTCCAGGGACCGCCATGGCAAAGCACTGCTGAACAGTCCAGGGACCGCCATGGCAAAGCACTGCTGAACAGTCCAGACACGGCCATGGCAAAGCACTGGCGAACAGTCCAGGGACCGCCATGGTAAAGCACCGCTGAACAGTCCAGACAGCACCATGGCAAAGCACCGCTGAACAGGGCATGCACCGGGGAAGAATGAAAAGGCCGCCACATCATGCATCGTTATCCCATGTGCAGCTGGGACAGGAACTGTCACGGGGAGTCTAATCCAGTCCGGGCACCAGTCCCCCTACAGAACCAGTGGAGGCTGTTATCTACTTCAGAGACTGTGGCTTTGCACTCCCCAGGATGCTCCAGTGGGCAAGCCACCCACTGTAGAGACTTGAGAGACTGTGGCTTTGCACTCCCCAGGATGCTCCAGTGGGCAAGCCACCCACTGTAGAGACTTGAGAGACTGTGGCTTCGCACTCCCCAGGATGGTCCAGTGGGCAAGCCACCCACTGTAGAGACTTGAGAGACTGTAGCTTTGCACTCCCCAGGATGGTCCAGTGGGGAACCCACCCACTGTAGAGAATGAGAGACTGTGGCTTTGAACTCCCCAGGATACATCAATGGGCATGGAGCCCCGTCGTGGATCTGGCTTTGCAGTCATCCGGCTGAGGTGCTCCCCTTACTTTCCCCCTGAGGTGCCTGTAGTATTTCTATCTGATGCCCCGGCAGTGTTCTCTCAGTTTGTGGACAGGTATCTTTTGTGGGCCTCACCAATGCATTTTTGGACTAGTGGTGCACGGACACTGATATGTGCATATCTGCACTACTTCTCGTAATGTATATACTTTTGACTGATTTAATGATATATCTGTATATTTTTTAGACATGTATATTGATAAATTATAATGTTTGAACTGATTTCGTTTTGTCTTTGCATTCTTCCGGGGGGGGGGTTGTCGGTTGTTCCTGAGATTTTTGTGAATGCATTGGTGTGTGTGTTGTACTATGCGAGGGTGGGGGTGATGGTGGGGGTGTTGCGTGTGTGTCCCCCTAACTTTTGCCTCCCCCCTCCCCTATGTTGTAGGTGCAGTACTCACCGTTGTCTTCGCCGGCGCCAGCGTTGTTCTTCGTAGATGAGTAGGAATACAAGGGCCGGTAGGATTTGTTGTTCCGGCTCCATGGAGTTCTCCTTCCTTGTGGGATGTGTTCAGGTGAGCGTTTTCCCATTGCAGAAACTGTTTCCGCCGTGTTTTTATCCACGGTGAATCCGCCCCGGAAAGGGTGGCGGATTGGCCGGTTGTGATACTATGGGCGGTACATCGACTTCCGCCTGTCTGTTGGCGGTGACTGCCGAGCTGCTTGTCTGTACCGCCATGGCGGGCGGTGTGTTAAAGTGGCTGTCTTTGTTGGCGGTTTCCGAAAGGGTCATAATTCCCTTTTTTTGTCCGCTGGCCTGTTTGTGGTATTACCGCACCTTTAACACCGTCCGCCAGGGTTGTCATGACCAACTCTGTCCTGCATTGCTCAACTCCCTGAGTTGATCTCCGGCATCGTGGGACCCTCTTTTGTAGTGTTGAGATGACTGCCGTGCTCAGTCTTCTTGAACGTGTGTTGAAGAACTTCTGCGGGTGCTGCCTTCTTATGTGTGGGCTCTCTATGTTGCTGAGGGCCCCCTCTGTCTCCTCTCCCAGGTGGCGACATCCTGGTCCTTCCTGGGCCCGGGCAACACCCTTTTTCTTCAACTGTGACCTTTTGCCGCCAACAAGGCTTGTTTGCAGTATTTCTCCAAAGAAACAACTATACATCCTCCAGCACTCCGTGGGACATCTTCTGCACAAAGGAGAAGTTCCTGGCACTTAAGTTGTTGCAGAATCTTCAGCTTCTTCCATCCAGAGGCAGCCATTTTGCCATTTTGCACCTTCATCTGGGGTTTAGTGGGCTCCTGCCCCCCCCCCCGGACACTTTCACGACTCTGGGACTTGATTCCCTTCCTTTACAGGTCCTCAGGTCCAGGAATCCGTCTTCACTGCTTTGCAGTCTGTTGTGGTCTTTGCCAAATCCTCTATCACAAGTTTAGTGTGTTTCGGGGGAAATAGTAGCACTTTACTCCTACTTTCCAGGGTTTTGGGGTGGGGTATCTGCGACACCCTTAGAGTTTTCTTACACTCCCAACGACCCTCTACACACTACACCAGCCTAGGGGTCTATTTGTGGTTTGCATTCCACTTTCTTGGTATATGGTTTGTGTGGCCCCTACGCCTATTGCATCCTATTGTATTCTACAGTGTTTGCACCACTTTCTGACTGTTTTACTTACCTGATTTTGATTTGTGTGTATATTTTGTGTATTTTACTTACCTCCTAAGGGAGTATATCCTCTGAGATATTTTTGGCTCATTGACACTAAAATAAAGTACCTTTATTTTTAGTAACCCTGAGTATTGTTTTTCTTATGATATAGTACCTATATCATGTAAGTGGTTGTAGGAGGCTGGAATGGCTTGTAGTGAGTACCAAGGGGTACTTACACCTTGCACCAGGCCCAGGTATCCCTTATTAGTGTAGAGGGGTGTCTAGAAGCTTAGGCTGATAGAAAAGGTAGCTTTGCAGAGCAGCTTAGGCTGAACTAGGAGACGAGTGAAGCTCCTACAGTACCACTAATGTCATATGCACAATATCATAAGACAACACAATACAAAGATATACTAAAAATAATTTTATGACAATATGCCAAAAGTATCTCTGTGAGTACCCTCAGTATGAGGATAGCAAATATACACAAGATATATCTACACAATACCAAAATATGCAGTAATAGCAATAGAAAACAGTGCAAACAATGTATAGTCACAATAGAATGCAATGGGGGCACATAGGGATAGGGGCAACACAAACCCTATACTCTAGAAGTGGAATGCGAACCACGAATGGACCCCAAACCTATGTGACCTCGTAGAGGGTCGCTGGGACTGTAAGGAAACAGTGAGGGTTAGAAAAATAGCCCACCCCAAGACCCTGAAAAGTGGGTGCAAAATGCACCTAAGTTCCCCAAAGAGCACAGAAGTCGTGATAGGGGAATTCTGCAGGAAAGACCAACACCAGCAATGCAAAAACGATGGATTTGCAGAAGAGAGTACCTGTGGAACAAGGGGACCAAGTCCAAAAGTCACGATCAAGTCGGGAGTGGGCAGATGCCCAGGAAATGCTAGCTGTGGGTGCAAAGAAGCTCCCACCTGATGGTAGAAGCTGAGGATTCTGCAAGAACGACAAGGGCTAGAAACTTCCCCTTTAGAGGATGGATGTCCCACGTCGTGAAGAGTCGTGCAGAAGTGTTTTCCCGCAGAAAGACTGCAAACAAGCCTTGCTAGCTGCAAGGATCGCTGGTAGGGTTTTTGGATGCTGCTGTGGCCCAGGAGGGACCAGGATGTCACCAATTGCGTGAGGAGACAGAGGGGGCATCCAGCAAGACAAAAAGCCCACTCAGAAGCAAGCAGCACCCGCAGAAGTGCCGGAACAGGCACTACAAAGTGGAGTGAACCGGAGCTCACCCAAAGTTGCACAAGAGGGTCCCACGACGCCGGAGGACAACTCAGGAGGTTGTGCAATGCAGGTTAGAGTGCCGGGGACCCAGGCTGGGCTGTGCACAAAGGAAATCCTCGAAGAGTGCACAGGAGCCGGAGTAGCTGCAAAGCACGCGGTTCCCAGCAATGCAGTCTAGCGTAGGGAGGCAAGGACTTACCTGCACCAAACTTGGACTGAAGAGTCACTGGACTGTGCACCACCAGGAAAACAGTCGAGAAGGCGGCAGGATCAGCGTTACTGAGTTGCAGTAGTCGTCTTTGCTACTATGTTGCAGTTTTGCAGGCTTCCAGCGCGGTCAGCAGTCGATTCCTTGGCAGAAGGTGAAGAGAGAGATGCAGAGGAACTCGGATGAGCTCTTGCATTCGTTATCAAAAGTTTCCCCAGAGACCCTAAATAGCCAGAAAAGAGGGTTTGGCTACTTAGGAGAGAGGATAGGTTAGCAACACCTGAAGGAGCCTATCAGAAGGAGTCTCTGACGTCACCTGGTGGCACTGGCCACTCAGAGCAGTCCAGTGTGCCAGCAGCACCTCTGTTTCCAAGATGGCAGAGGTCTGGAGCACACTGGAGGAGCTCTGGACACCTCCCAGGGGAGGTGCAGGTCAGGGGAGTGGTCACTCCCCTTTCCTTTGTCCAGTTTCGCACCAGAGCAGGGCTAAGGGGTCCCCTGAACCGGTGTAGACTGGCTTATGCAGAAGTGGGCACATCTGTGCCCAAGAAAGCATTTCCAGAGGCTGGGGGAGGCTACTCCTCCCCTGCCTTCACACCATTTTCCAAAGGGAGAGGGTGTAACACCCTCTCTCAGAGGAAGTCCTTTGTTCTGCCATCCTGGGCCAGGCCTGGCTGGACCCCAGGAGGGCAGATGCCTGTCTGAGGGGTTGGCAGCAGCAGCAGCTGCAGTGAAACCCCAGGAAGGGCAGTTTGGCAGTACCAGGGTCTGTGCTACAGACCACTGGGATCATGGGATTGTGCCAACTATGCCAGGATGGCATAGAGGGGGCAATTCCATTATCATAGACATGTTACATGGCCATATTCGGAGTTACCATTGTGAAGCTACATATAGGTAGTGACCTATATGTAGTACACGCGTGTAATGGTGTCCCCGCACTCACAAAGTCCGGGGAATTGGCCCTGAACAATGTGGGGGCACCTTGGCTAGTGCCAGGGTGCCCTCACACTAAGTAACTTTGCACCTAACCTTTACCAGGTAAAGGTTAGACATATAGGTGACTTATAAGTTACTTAAGTGCAGTGTAAAATGGCTGTGAAATAACGTGGACGTTATTTCACTCAGGCTGCAGTGGCAGGCCTGTGTCAGAATTGTCAGAGCTCCCTATGGGTGGCAAAAGAAATGCTGCAGCCCATAGGGATCTCCTGGAACCCCAATACCCTGGGTACTTCAGTACCATATACTAGGGAATTATAAGGGTGTTCCAGTAAGCCAATGTAAATTGGTAAAATTGGTCACTAGCCTGTTAGTGACAATTTGAAAGAAATGAGAGAGCATAACCACTGAGGTTCTGATTAGCAGAGCCTCAGTGAGACAGTTAGTCACTACACAGGTAACACATTCAGGCACACTTATGAGCACTGGGGCCCTGGTGAACAGGGTCCCAGTGACACATACAACTAAAACATCATATATACAGTGAAAAATGGGGGTAACATGCCAGGCAAGATGGTACTTTCCTACACCCCTCCTGATAGGTCCATACATGATAAGGTAGCCAATCCCCCTCTCAGGGCTTACATCGAAGACAAACAGGGCCCAAGCCCCATTTTTGAGAGTCTATCAGGGTTGCAGTAAACCCTGTTAAAATATCTCTACTCATTACACGGAGTCTGGCAGGGTGACCATTTGTCCTGCAGCCATTTTGGCCTCTACCCAATCACTCTCTTCTAGTCCTCCCAAGTCCAGCTTCTCCTTAGAATCTGAGACAGATCTGACACATTTACCACCAGGGCTTTATAAAGTTGCCTCAATTGCAAATACAAAAAGAACTGCAATTCATGAAGGCTGTACTCTTTTGTGAGTTGCTCATATGACAGCATGTGATTCAATGGCCAAACATCACCTAACTTTGAGATTCCTAGTTTGTCCCAAGTCTAAAACAAGCTTAACTGGTAAAATCTCATCTAGTCATGTTCCCTGCCACAGAGGTGCCTCTCTTGACCACTTTTTTCATTATCCAATACATTGGAGCGACATGCGAGTGACCTACAACAGCTTTCAAGGATTATCACTGTCACAGTGTCTGAAATCCCACAATATCCTAACTAAAAGTAATTCAGTTATTGGTTTAGAAAAATTAATCAATCAATTTTATTTCACGATTTTGGAACTCCAAAGAGGTCCACATGTACATTCATCTACAATACAGAAGATAAAAAGGAACAAAATTCATACCAAATATATACTAACTTAAATACTAGACATAAAAATAAGGAGCAGAGAAAAACGAGGTTGTCATTACAATACAATATAAGCAGGTCGCCACCCGTCACTTGTAACTTAAGAAATCATACCATATTTCCATAGGAAGTGGTGACCATTGATAAAGCCTATCGTTTGATCACTTTCGTTTGCTTCTACCTTTACCTGATTGTACATATAAAATTCAAAGCCTAGCATTATGATGTGTAGGAAGGTAGCCTCTTTCTAGCCTTGTTACCCCCACTTCTGGCCTGGTTGTGAGTATATGTCAGGGTGTTTTACTGTCTCACTGGGATCCTGCTAGCCAGGACCCAGTGCTCATAGTGGAAATCGTATGTTGTCAGTGTGTTTGATATGTGTCAATGGGATCCTGATAGCTAGGACCCCAGTGCTCAAAGGTTTGTGGCCTGTATGTGTTCCCTGTGTGGTGCCTAACTGTATCACTGAGGCTCTGCTAACCAGAACCTCAGTGTTTATGCTCTCTCTGCTTTTAAAATTGTCACTACAGGCTAGTGACAAATTTTACCAATTCTCATTGGCACACTGGAACACCCTTATAATTCCCTTGTATATGGTACCTAGGTACCCAGGTGTAGGAGGCTGGCCTGGCTTGTAGTGGGTACCAAGGGGTACTTACACGCTGTACCATGTACAGTTATCCCTTATTAGTGTAGAAGAGGTGTTTCTAGCAGCTTAGGCTGATAGAAGGTAGCTATAGCAGAGCAGCTTAGGCTGAACTAGGAGACATGCAAAGCTCCTACTATACCACTGGTGTCATATGCACAATATCATAAGAAAACACAATACACAGATATACTAAAAACAAAGGTACTTTATTTTTATGACAATATGCCAAAAGTATCTCAGTGAGTACCCTCAGTATGAGGATGCCAAATATACACAAGATATATGTACACAATATCAAAAATATGCAGTAATAGCAAAAGGAAGTAATGCAAGCAATGTAAAGTTACAGTAGATTGCAATAGGAGCACATAGGTATAGGGGCAACACAAACCATATACTCCAAAAGTGGAATGCGAACCACAAAAGGACCCCAAACCTATGTGAGCTTGTAGGGGGTCGCTGGGACTGTAAGAAAACAGTGAGGGTTAGAAAAATAGCCCACCCCAAGACCCTGAAAAGTAGGTGTAAAGTGCACCTATAACCCCCAGAGAACACAGTAGTCCTGATAGGGGGTTTCTGCAAGGAAGACCAACACCAGCAAAGCAACAACAGCGGATTTCCAGACCTGAGTACCTGTGAAACAAGGGGACCAAGTCCAAGAGTCGCGACAATGTCGAGAGTGGGCAGATGCCCAGGAAATGCCAGCTGAGGGTGCAAAGAAGCTGCCACTGGATGGATTCTGCAAGAACGAAGAGGGCTAGACACCTCCCCTTTGGAGGATGGATGTCCCACGTCGTGAAGAAGCTTGCAGAGGTGTTCCCACACAGAAAGACCGCAAACAAGCCTTGCTAGCTGTAAGGGTTGCGGTTAGGGTTTTTGGATGCTGCTGTGGCCCAGGAGGGCCGGACCCCAGGAGGGCAGAAACCTGTCTGAGGGGTTGGCAGCAGCAGCAGCTGCAGTGAAACCCCGGGAAAGGTAGTTTGGCAGTACCCGGGTCTGTGCTAGAGGCTCGGGGATCATGGAATTGTCTGCTCAATGCCAGAATGGCATTGGGGTGACAATTCCATGATCTTAGACATGTTACATGGCCATGTTCGGAGTTACCATTGTGACGCTATACATAGGTAGTGACCTATGTATAGTGCACGCGTGAAATGGTGACCCCGCACTCACAAAGTCCGGGGAATTTGCCCTGAACGATGTGGGGGCACCTTGGCTAGTGCCAGGGTGCCCACACACTAAGTAACTTAGCACCCAACCTTCACCAGGTGAAGGTTAGACATATAGGTGACTTATAAGTTACTTAAGTACAGTGGTAAATGGCTGTGAAATAACGTGGACGTTATTTCACTCAGGCTGCAGTGGCAGGCCTGTGTAAGAATTGTCAGAGCTCCCTATGGGTGGCAAAAGAATGCTGCAGCCCATAGGGATCTCCTGGAACCCCAATACCCTGGGTACCCCAGTACCATATACTAGGGAATTATAAGGGTGTTCCAGTATGCCAATGTGAATTGGTGAAATTGGTCACTAACCTGTTAGTGACAATTTAGAAAGCAGAGAGAGCATAACCACTGAGGTTCTGGTTAGCAGAGCCTCAGTGAGACAGTTAGTCATCACACAGGGAACACATACAGGGCACACTTATGAGCACTGTGGCCTTGGCTGGCAGGGTCCCAGTGACACATACACTAAAACAACATATATACAGTGAAATATTGGGGTTACATACCAGGCAAGATGGTACTTTCCTACACCAGGGTATTGGGGTTCCAGGAGATCCCTATGGGCTCCAGCATTTCTTTTGCCACCCATAGGGAGCTCAGACAATTCTTACAGAGGACTGCCACTGCAGCCTGAGTGAAATAACATCCACGTTATTTCACAGCCATTTTTCACTTCACATAGGTAACTTATAAGTCACCTATATGTCTAACACTCACTTGGTGAAGGTTAGGTCCCAAGTTACTTAGGGGGACATTTTGACCCTGGCGGTACGAGACCGCCTGGGCTAAAATGACGGAAGCACCTCCAACAGGCTGGCGGTTCTTCCTGGCCTACTACGACCACGGCGAAACCGCCGTGGTTGCCCCGCCGGGGCCGGCGGTATTCCGCCACATTTGCCCCGGTGGTGAAAATCCGCCTAGGCAGCGCTGCTTGCAGCGCTGCCCAGGGCATTACAAGTCCCTCTCCTGTAGGAAAGTACCATCTTGCCATGCATGTTATCCCCATATTTCACTGTATATATGTTGTTTTAGTGTATGTGTCACTGGGCGGCCCAGCGGGGATCTCCAAATGGCCACGGTGGTCGGATCTTGGCAGGCAGCTGATGCCGCCCGCCAAGGTCGTAATGACCCCCTTAGTGTGTGGGCACCCTGGCTCTAGCCAAGGTGCCCCCACATTGTTCAGGGCAAATTTCACAGACTTTGTGAGTGCGGGGACACCATTACACATCAATACCTATATGTAGCTTCACAATGGTAACTCCGAATATAGCCATGTCTAAGATCATGGAATTGTCCCCCACTGCCAAGTCTGGTATTGGGGTGCCAATCGCATGCGTCCCGGGGCTCCAGCATGGAACCCGGGTACTGCTAAACCAGCTCTCTGGGGTTTACACTGCAGCTACCGCTGCTGCCAACCCACAGTCAGGCTTCTGCCCTCCTCGGGTCTGGGCAGCCCAGTCCCAGGAAGGCAGAACAAAGAATTTCCTCTGAGAGAGGGTGTTACACCCTCTCCCTTTGGAAATAGGTGTTAAGGGCTGGGGAGGAGAAGCCTCCCCCAGCCTCTGGAAATGCTTCGAAGGGCACAGATGGTGCCTTCCTTGCATAAGCAAGTCTACACCGGTTCAGGGACCCCCCAGTTCCTGCTCTGGCATGAAACTAGACAAAGGAAAGGGGAGTGACCACTCCCCTGTCCATCACCACCCCAGTGGTGGTGCCCAGAGCTCCTTCAGTGTGTCCTAGACCTCTGCCATCTTGAATCCAGAAGTGTGAGGGCACAATGGAGGCCTCTGAATAGCCACTGCCAGCAGGTGACATCAGAGACCCCTCCTGATAGGTGCTTACCTGACTAGGTGGCCAATCCTCCTCTGAGGGCTATTTAGGGTCTCTCCAGTGGGCTTTTCCTAAGATAATGACTTGCAAGAATTCACCAGAGTTCCCCTGCACCTCCAACCCCTCAGACAGGTGTCTCCAGCATGGACCCCGGGTACTGCTAAACCAGCTCTCTGGGGTTTTCACTGCAGCTACCCCTGCTGCCAACCACAGTCAGGCTTCTGCCCTCCTCTGGTCTGGGCAGCCCAGTCCCAGGAAGGCAGAACAAAGAATTTCCTCTGAGAGAGGGTGTTACAAACTCTCCCTTTGGAAATAGGTGTAAAGGACTGGGGAGGAGTAGCCTCCTCCAGCCTCTCGAAATGCTTTGATGGGCACAGATGGTGCCCATCTCTGCATAAGCCAGTCTACACTGGTTCAGGGATCCCCCAGCCCTGCTCTGGCTTGAAACTGGACAAAGGAAAGGGGAGTGACCACTCCCCTGACCCATACCTCCCAGGGGAGGTGCCCAGAGCTCCTCCAGTGTGTCCCAGACCTCTGCCATCTTGGATTCAGAGGTGTTGAGGCGCAATGGACTGCTCTGAGTGGCCAGTGCCAGCAGGTGACGTCAGAGACCCCTCTTGATAGGTGTTTACCTCTTTCCGTAGCCAAGCCTCCTTTCTTAGTAGCCAAACCTCCTTTTCTGGCTATTTAGGGTCTCTCCTCTGGTCTATCCCTCAGATAACGAATGCAAGAGCTCACCAGAGTTCCTCTGCACTTCCCTCTTTGACTTCTGCCAAGGATCGACTGCTGACTGCTCCAGGACGCCTGCAAAACCGCAACAAAGTAGCAAGAAGACTACCAGCAACATTGTAGCGCCTCATCCTGCCGGCTTTCTCAACTGTTTCCTGGTGGTGCATGCTCTGAGGGCTATCTGCCTTCACCCTGCACTGGAAGTCAAGAAGAAGTCTCCCGTGGGTCGACGGAATCTTCCCGCTGCCAATGCAGGCACCAAACTCCTGCATCACCGGTCCTCTGGGTCCCCTCTCATCCTGACGTGCGTGGTCCCTGGAACACAGGAGCTGGTTCCAAGTGTCTCCCACAGTCCAGTGGCCCTTCTGTCCAAATTTGATGGAGGTAAGTCCTTGCCTTCCCACTCCAGACAGCAAACCTGTGTACTGCGTGATTTGCACCTGCTCCGGCTTCTGTGCACTTTTTCAGGACGTCCTTGTTGCACAGCCTAGCCTTGGTCCCCAGCACTCCATCCTGCATTGCCCAACTTGCTGAGTTGAAATCTGACGTTGTGGGACCCTCCTTTGTGACTCTGAGTCGACCGCTGTCCTCAGATTTTTTAAGTGCCTGTTCCGGTACTTCTAGGGGTGCTGCCTGCTTCTGTGGGGGCTCTCTGACTTGCTAAGCGCCCCCTCTGTCTCCTCCTCCAAGGGGCGACATCCTGGTCCTTTCTGGTCCTCAGCAGCACCCAAAATCATCAACCGCGACTCTTGCAGCTAGCAAGGCTTGTTTGCGGTATTTCTGCGTGTAAACACTTCTGCAACCTTCAGCAAGCCGTTACACATCTTCCATCTAAAGGAGAAGTTCCTTGCCCTTTCCGTCGTTGCAGAATCTTTGGCTTCTTCCACCCAGAGGCAGCCCTTTTACACCTTCATCCAGGGTTTAGTGGGATCCTGCCCCCCCTGGACACTTGCGTGACCCTTGGACTCGGTCCCCTTCCTTTACAGGTCCTCAGGTCCAGGAATCCGTCTTCAGTGTTTTGCTGGTGCTTGTGGTTCTTGCAGAATCCCCTATCACAACTACACTGTCTTGCTGGGGTAGTAGGGTAACTTTACTACTACTTTTCAGGGTCTTGGGGTGGGGTATTTTGGACACCCTTACTGTCTTCTCACAGTCCCAGCGACCCTCTACAACCTACCATAGGCCTGGGGTCCATTTGTGGTTCGCATTCCACTTTTGGAGTATATGGTTTGTGTTGCCCCAGGCCTATTTCTACCTATTGCATCCTATTGTGATTCTACATTGTTTGCACTACTTTCCTTACTGTTACCTACCTGGTTATGGGTTTGTGTGCATATAATTTGTGTATATTACTTACCTCCTAAGTGAGGGTATCCTCTGAGATACTTTTGGCATATTGTCACTAAAATAAAGTACCTTTATTTTTAGTAACTCTGAGTATTGTGTGTCTTGTGATATTGTGCTATATGATATAAGTGGTATAGTAGGAGCTTTGCATGTCTTCTAGTTCAGCCTAAGCTGCTTTTTCATAGCTACCTCTAACAGCCTAAGCTGCTAGAAACACCTCTATTTTACTAAGAAGGGATAACGACTTGGCACAAGGTGTAAGTACCACAAGGTACCCACTATAAGCCTGGCCAGCCTCCTACATGATATAAGACCCAACATTAAAAGGAATAGACACAAGTCCACAAAAGGTTTTAATACATACAACAAAACAGATATGTCCTGAAAGAGCCGAAAAGCATTCGCCCCACGCTCTCTTAGAGTTCTAAGATTGTAACAACCTCAATATGTCCACCAGAGGAGAGCTAAGTTCAATAAAGATTTAAAAAAGACTTTAACATTTTTTAAATCCTAAAACACAATATTTCGTTTGGAGGATTATACATACATTTTAGTATCTCATCTGGTGAACATATATTGAGATTAGCACATAACAGTTTCAACCATTTTGTCCTTAGCTCAACTAAGTTCGGACAAAAAAATAAAACATGCCTAAAGTTTTGTATCCCCCGCTGGCAGAAATCACAAATGTTCGAGGATCCATCCCACTTAGCAGTTACACCTTTGAGAAGTAATCTATTGAATCTCAACAGGATGAAAAAACGTCTTACTCCATTTGGTAAATTCCACTGTAAGTAAGATTGTGGATAATTAAAGATCGCCGAGCTAGTTAAAGTGCTTAGCCTCCATTTTTTTGACAAAACTCCATGTCCAAAGAGAAGCTTTTGCTCCTAGTCACCTCTTTTAGGCTCGTTTTAAAGGACAAGGGGAGTTGAGATAGAAACGAGTGACCATCTAGCTGCAGTAGTTGCATAGCAAGGTTAAAATTTCTATAAAACTGAGATTTATCTCTTATTGAGCCAAATATTTCTTTATATGCTAGGAATCTTACAGAGGACTCTGCGCTAGGCAGAAGGCTCTCTGAATTACCGCAGCTAGGCCCTGTGTATAAATACTCTAGATGCCAAATTCTAGCCTTAAGGCTGACACCGAAACCAAATTATTACAGGAGACCAGTCTTCTTAAAATCAGTCCTTCTAGCTTGTTCAAAAACTCCAATTTTGTAATTGCTACTCCTTCTTTGGCATACAGAAGGGTGGATAGAATTTTTGCTTGATAAACAGAGTAAGTAGGAAAAATGCAGCCGACCCACAGCATTATAAAAGGCTAATATCCCATGGGACTGCGACTGAGCCCTGCTGATGTTATTATCTGCATGGTCTCGATCAGTAAGGGAACAGGATAACATTTTTCCCAGAAAGCAATAGGATTTCACCCGCTCCAAGCTCTGCTGACCCACAGACCATGTAAACTTAACATTTTTCCGGGATTTATTTCCCAAGAAGCATTCCAACGACCCACGGGAGATTTCTTCGGAGCTTCTAGTGCAGAGAGGAGGCAGACTACCCCCACAGCATGCACCACCAGGAAAACAGTCGAGAAGGTGGCAGGATCAGCGTTACAAGGTCGCAGTAGTCGTCTTTGCTACTTTGTTGCAGTTTTGCAGGCTTCCAGCGCGGTCAGCAGTCGATTCCTTGGCAGAAGGTGAAGAGAGAGATGCAGAGGAACTCTGATGAGCTCTTGCATTCGTTATCTAAGGAATTCCCCAAAGCAGAGACCCTAAATAGCCAGAAAAGGAGGTTTGGCTACCTAGGAGAGAGGATAGGCTAGCAACACCTGAAGGAGCCTATCAGAAGGAGTCTCTGACGTCACCTGCTGGCACTGGCCACTCAGAGCAGTCCAGTGTGCCAGCAGCACCTCTGTTTCCAAGATGGCAGAGGTCTGGAGCACACTGGAGGACCTCTGGGCACCTCCCAGGGTAGGTGCAGGTCAGGGGAGTGGTCACTCCCCTTTCCTTTGTCCAGTTTCGTGCCAGAGCAGGGCTGAGGGATCCCTGAACCGGTGCAGACTGGCTTATGCAGAGATGGGCACCATCTGTGCCCATCAAAGTATTTCCAGGGGCTGGGGGAGGCTACTCCTCCCCAGCCCTGACACCTTTTTCCAAAGGGAGAGGGTGTAACACCCTCTCTCAGAGGAAGTCCTTTGTTCTGCCTTCCTGGGCCAAGCCTGGCTGGACCCCAGGAGGGCAGAAACCTGTCTGAGGGGTTGGCAGCAGCAGCAGCTGCAGTGAAACCCCGGGAAAGGTAGTTTGGCAGTACCCGGGTCCGAGCTAGAGACTCGGGGGATCATGGAATTGAATTCCAGAATTCAGAATTCAGAATGGCATTGGGGTGACAATTCCATGATCCTAGACATGTTACATGGCCATGTTTGGAGTTACCATTGTGACGCTATACATATGTTGTGACATATGTATAGTGCACACGTGAAATGGTGACCCCGCACTCACAAAGTCCGGGGAATTTGCCCTGAACGATGTGGGGGCACCTTGGCTAGTGCCAGGGTGCCCACACACTAAGTAACTTAGCACCCAACCTTCACCAGGTGAAGGTTAGACATATAGGTGACTTATAAGTTACTTAAGTGCAGTGGTAAATGGCTGTGAAATAACGTGGACGTTATTTCACTCAGGCTGCAGTGGCAGGCCTGTGTAAGAATTGTCAGAGCTCCCTATGGGTAGCAAAAGAATGCTGCAGCCCACAGGGATCTCCTGGAACCCCAATACCCTGGGTACCTCAGTACCATATACTAGGGAATTATAAGGGTGTTCCAGTATGCCAATGTGAATTGGTGAAATTGGTCACTAGCCTGTTAGTGACAATTTAGAAAGCAGAGAGAGCATAACCACTGAGGTTCTGGTTAGCAGAGCCTCAGTGAGACAGTTAGTCATCACACAGGGAACACATACAGGGCACACTTATGAGCACTGGGGCCCTGGCTGGCAGGGTCCCAGTGACACATACACTAAAACAACATATATACAGTGAAATATGGGGGTAACATGCCAGGCAAGATGGTACTTTCCTACACCAGGGTATTGGGGTTCCAGGAGATCCCTATGGACTCCAGCATTTCTTTTGCCACCCATAGGGAGCTCAGACAATTCTTACAGAGGACTGCCACTGCAGCCTGAGTGAAATAACGTCCACGTTATTTCACAGCCATTTTTCACTTCACATAGGTAACTTATAAGTCACCTATATGTCTAACACTCACTTGGTGAAGGTTAGGTCCCCAAGTTACTTAGGGGGACATTTTGACCCTGGCGGTACGAGACCGCCTGGGCTAAAATGACGGAAGCACCTCCAACAGGCTGGCGGTTCTTCCTGGCCTATTACGACCACGGCGAAATCGCCGTGGTTGCCCCGCCGGGGCCGGCGGTATTCCGCCACATTTGCCCCGGTGGTGAAAATCCTCCTAGGCAGCGCTGCTTGCAGTGCTGCCCAGGGGATTACAAGTCCCCCTCCTGTAGGAAAGTACCATCTTGCCATGCATGTTATCCCCATATTTCACTGTATATATGTTGTTTTAGTGTATGTGTCACTGGGCGGCCCAGTGGGGATCTCCAAATGGCCACGGTGGTCGGATCTTGGCAGGCGGCTGATGCCGCCCGCCAAGGTCGTAATGACCCCCTTAGTGTGTGGGCACCCTGGCTCTAGCCAAGGTGCCCCCACATTGTTCAGGGCAAATTTCACAGACTTTGTGAGTGCGGGGACACCATTACACGTCAATACCTATATGTAGCTTCACAATGGTAACTCCGAATATAGCCATGTCTAAGATCATGGAATTGTCCCCCACTGCCAAGTCTGGTATTGGGGTGCCAATCCCATGCGTCCCGGGGCTCCAGCATGGAACCCGGGTACTGCTAAACCAGCTCTCTGGGGTTTACACTGCAGCTACCGCTGCTGCCAACCCACAGTCAGGCTTCTGCCCTCCTCGGGTCTGGGCAGCCCAGTCCCAGGAAGGCAGAACAAAGAATTTCCTCTGAGAGAGGGTGTTACACCCTCTCGCTTTGGAAATAGGTGTTAAGGGCTGGGGAGGAGAAGCCTCCCCCAGCCTCTGGAAATGCTTCGAAGGGCACAGATGGTGCCTTCCTTGCATAAGCAAGTCTACACCGGTTCAGGGACCCCCCAGTTCCTGCTCTGGCATGAAACTGGACAAAGGAAAGGGGAGTGACCACTCCCCTGTCCATCACCACACCAGGGGTGGTGCCCAGAGCTCCTTCAGTGTGTCCTAGACCTCTGCCATCTTGAATCCAGAAGTGTGAGGGCCCTTTGGAGGCCTCTGAATAGCCACTGCCAGCAGGTGACATCAGAGACCCCTCCTGATAGGTGCTTACCTGACTAGGTGGCCAATCCTCCTCTGAGGGCTATTTAGGGTCTCTCCAGTGGGCTTTTCCTAAGATAATGACTTGCAAGAATTCACCAGAGTTCCCCTGCACCTCCAACCCCTCAGACAGGTGTCTCCAGCATGGACCCCGGGTACTGCTAAACCAGCTCTCTGGGGTTTTCACTGCAGCTACCGCTGCTGCCAACCCACAGTCAGGCTTCTGCCCTCCTCTGGTCTGGGCAGCCCAGTCTCAGGAAGGCAGAACAAAGAATTTCCTCTGAGAGAGGGTGTTACAAACTCTCCCTTTGGAAATAGGTGTAAAGGACTGGGGAGGAGTAGCCTCCTCCAGCCTCTCGAAATGCTTTGATGGGCACAGATGGTGCCCATCTCTGCATAAGCCAGTCTACACTGGTTCAGGGATCCCCCAGCCCTGCTCTGGCTTGAAACTGGACAAAGGAAAGGGGAGTGACCACTCCCCTGACCCATACCTCCCAGGGGAGGTGCCCAGAGCTCCTCCAGTGTGTCCCAGACCTCTGCCATCTTGGATTCAGAGGTGTTGAGGCGCAATGGACTGCTCTGAGTGGCCAGTGCCAGCAGGTGACGTCAGAGACCCCTCTTGATAGGTGTTTACCTCTTTCCGTAGCCAAGCCTCCTTTCTTAGTAGCCAAACCTCCTTTTCTGGCTATTTAGTTTCTCTCCTCTGGTCTATCCCTCAGATAATGAATGCAAGAGCTCACCAGAGTTCCTCTGCACTTCCCTCTTTGACTTCTGCCAAGGATCGACTGCTGACTGCTCCAGGACGCCTGCAAAACCGCAACAAAGTAGCAAGAAGACTACCAGCAACATTGTAGCGCCTCATCCTGCCGGCTTTCTCAACTGTTTCCTGGTGGTGCATGCTCTGAGGGCTATCTGCCTTCACCCTGCACTGGAAGTCAAGAAGAAGTCTCCCGTGGGTCGACGGAATCTTCCCCCTGCCAATGCAGGCACCAAACTCCTGCATCACCGGTCCTCTGGGTCCCCTCTCATCCTGACGTGCGTGGTCCCTGGAACACAGGAGCTGGTTCCAAGTGTCTCCCACAGTCCAGTGGCCCTTCTGTCCAAATTTGATGGAGGTAAGTCCTTGCCTTCCCACTCCAGACAGCAAACCTGTGTACTGCGTGATTTGCACCTGCTCCGGCTTCTGTGCACTTTTCCAGGACGTCCTTCTTGCACAGCCGAGCCTTGGTCCCCAGCACTCCATCCTGCATTGCCCAACTTGCTGAGTTGAAATCTGACGTCGTGGGACCCTCCTTTGTGACTCTGAGTCGACCGCTGTCCTCAGATTTTTTAAGTGCCTGTTCCGGTACTTCTAGGGGGGCTGCCTGCTTCTGTGGGGGCTCTCTGACTTGCTAAGCGCCCCCTCTGTCTCCTCCTCCAAGGGGCGACATCCTGGTCCTTCCTGGTCCTCAGCAGCACCCAAAATCCTCAATCGCGACTCTTGCAGCTAGCAAGGCTTGTTTGCGGTATTTCTGCGTGTAAACACTTCTGCAACCTTCAGCACACCGTTACACATCTTCCATATAAAGGAGAAGTTCCTTGCCCTTTCCGTTGTTGCAGAATCTTTGGCTTCTTCCACCCAGAGGCAGCCCTTTTACACCTTCATCCAGGGTTTAGTGGGATCCTGCCTCCCCTGGACACTTGCGTGACCCTTGAACTCGGTCCCCTTCCTTTACAGGTCCTCAGGTCCAGGAATCCGTCTTCAGTGTTTTGCTGGTGCTTGTGGTTCTTGCAGAATCCCCTATCACAACTACACTGTCTTGCTGGGGTAGTAGGGTAACTTTACTACTACTTTTCAGGGTCTTGGGGTGGGGTATTTTGGACACCCTTACTGTCTTCTCACAGTCCCAGCGACCCTCTACAACCTACCATAGGCCTGGGGTCCATTTGTGGTTCGCATTCCACTTTTGGAGTATATGGTTTGTGTTGCCCCAGGCCTATTTCTACCTATTGCATCCTATTGTGATTCTACATTGTTTGCACTACTTTCCTTACTGTTACCTACCTGGTTATGGGTTTGTGTGCATATAATTTGTGTATATTACTTACCTCCTAAGTGAGGGTATCCTCTGAGATACTTTTGGCATATTGTCACTAAAATAAAGTACCTTTATTTTTAGTAACTCTGAGTATTGTGTGTCTTGTGATATTGTGCTATATGATATAAGTGGTATAGTAGGAGCTTTGCATGTCTCCTAGTTCAGCCTAAGCTGCTTTTTCATAGCTACCTCTAACAGCCTAAGCTGCTAGAAACACCTCTATTCTACTAAGAAGGGATAACGACCTGGCACAAGGTGTAAGTACCACAAGGTACCCACTATAAGCCTGGCCAGCCTCCTACATGATATAAGACCCAACATTAAAAGGAATAGACACAAGTCCACAAAAGGTTTTAATACATACAACAAAACAGATATGTCCTGAAAGAGCCCAAAAGCATTCGCCCCACGCTCTCTTAGAGTTCTAAGATTGTAACAACCTCAATATGTCCACCAGAGGAGAGCTAAGTTCAATAAAGATTTAAAAAAGACTTTAAAACTTTTTAAATCCTAAAACACAATATTTCGTTTGGAGGATTATACATACATTTTAGTATCTCATCTGGTGAACATATATTGAGATTAGCACATAACAGTTTCAACCATTTTGTCCTTAGCTCAACTAAGTTCGGACAAAAAAATAAAACATGCCTAAAGTTTTGTATCCCCCGCTGGCAGAAATCACAAATGTTTGAGGATCCATCCCACTTAGCAGTTACACCTTTGAGAAGTAATCTATTGAATCTCAACAGGATAAAAAAACGTCTTACTCCATTTGGTAAATTCCACTGTAAGTAAGATTGTGGATAATTAAAGATCGCCGAGCTAGTTAAAGTGCTTAGCCTCCATTTTTTTGACAAAACTCCATGTCCAAAGAGAAGCTTTTGCTCCTAGTCACCTCTTTTAGGCTCGTTTTAAAGGACAAGGGGAGTTGAGATAGAAACGAGTGACCATCTAGCTGCAGTAGTTGCATAGCAAGGTTAAAATTTCTATAAAACTGAGATTTATCTCTTATTGAGCCAAATATTTCTTTATATGCTAGGAATCTTACAGAGGACTCTGCGCTAGGCAGAAGGCTCTCTGAATTACCGCAGCTAGGCCCTGTGTATAAATACTCTAGATGCCAAATTCTAGCCTTAAGGCTGACACCGAAACCAAATTATTACAGGAGACCAGTCTTCTTAAAATCAGTCCTTCTAGCTTGTTCAAAAACTCCAATTTTGTAATTGCTACTCCTTCTTTGGCATACAGAAGGGTGGATAGAATTTTTGCTTGATAAACAGAGTAAGTAGGAAAAATGCAGCCGACCCACAGCATTATAAAAGGCTAATATCCCATGGGACTGCGACAGAGCCCTGCTGATGTTATTATCTGCATGGTCTCGATCAGTAAGGGAACAGGATAACATTTTTCCCAGAAAGCAATAGGATTTCACCCGCTCCAAGCTCTGCTGACCCACAGACCATGTAAACTTAACATTTTTCCGGGATTTATTTCCCAAGAAGCATACCACTTGAGATTTTAACACATTTATTTTTAAGTGATGCTGTTTCGAGAAATCATGTAAGGCAGCCAGCTGCCTGTTAAGACCTTTCGGGGTGAGATCCAACACCACAATGTCATCCGTATAGAGGAGGCTCGAGATTGAAGCGACTCCAATCGTAGGTGGAAAACCTTGGGTGTTCCCTAATACTGAGGGAAGGTCATGAATGTATGAAGAAAAGAGCAAGCCTGTTTTAAACTATTCTTTGTTGTCAATTCTGAGGACAAACCCTGCTCTCCACCTAGCAGTACTTTACACCAGGTTGAAGAGTGAAGGGCCATAATTAAGCGTAGCAAATTTGTAGGAAACCCCAATTTTGATAATTTCATCCATAATATCTTACGGTCTACCCTGTCAAACGATGTAGAAAAATCAATAAAAGCGGCATATACTACTCCACCTTTAACCAGGACATACTTTTCATTTATCGTTTGCATTAATAGGATATTATCTAGGGTATTGTGCTTCTTACTAAAGCCTGCTTGTTCAATAGGGAGAATCGCATTTTCTTCAACCCAGGTTGTTAAATACACTAGTATGCTTTTAGCAAAGATCTTACCAGCGACGTCCAGTAGGGCTATTTGCCGATAATTTATAAATTAGCGGTAGGTGCCGCTTACCGCCATGCTGACTGCCGCCAACATACTGCGACTGCGGCGGTATACCGCTACGCGTATTAGGACCCACACATAGAAATCCGCCACTATACAGACACAAACACAAGTCCGCCAGCCCAAAGGTCATTGATAAACTGGTGGTAGCAAAACCCACACTGTTACGCCAACAGAAATACGCCCACAGCATCATGACCTACAAATCACTGCGGCAGACATTCAACTGCGGTAAACCATTGGCAGTGCAAACCGCCGTGCTCATAATACACACAGCAACGAAACACCACCACATTGGACAATTCAAACTACACACACCTGACATACATACACACACCACACCCACACACCCACACCAATATAAAACACACACCCACACTACCCACAACCCTTTATTACCCAAAGAATTTGGCAACTGAGAGACAGACAAGCCAGGAGCACTCACTGAATCAGAGCCACAAAACACCATCACCCATACACCATCCACACACCTCACAGCACACACCCCAACACATCACCCCACACACCCTCACACACACCACTCACACTACACCCATGGCACCACAAAGACACTCTAGGTTCCCAGAGGAGGAGCTAAGGGTCATGGTGGAGGAAATCATCCGGGTAGAGCCACAGCTATGCAGATTACAGGTGCAGCAGACGTCCATTGCTAGGAAGATGGAGCTATGGCGGAGAGTCGTGGACAGGGTCAATGCCGTGGGACAGCACCCCAGAACAAGGGATGACATTAGGAAGATGTGGAACAAACTATGGGGGAAGGTGCGTTCTGTGGTTGCAAGACACCAGATAGCTGTACAGAGGACTGGCGGTGGACCCCACCTCCTCCTCCACAATTAACAACATGGGAGGAGCAAGTCTTGGCAATCATGCATCCTGAGGGCCTGGCAGGAGTAGCAGGAGGACTGGACTCTGGTAAGTCAAATCTTTACTACTTTATCCCCCTACCTGCATGCCATCACAAACTCCTACCCCTACCCTACCCTCACCCCATCACTTCATTACCTCACATATACCCCACCATCACAACCCACCCATCCCAATACCAAGCCCTGCATGCTACACCAATGCATGGACCCCCATCACAGACCTGCATGGACACACATCACCACAGCATGCACACTAGTGACAATCACTTAGCCAACCAAATCACAAATCACACAAGCCAAAGCTGCCTTGCTAATAACAACCATAGAGGGAAACATATCCTTGCACAAGATGTCACACGCAGAAACAATAACACTGCATTTACATGCCCACAGGACCCCCACACAATGTCATCAGAGAGGCGGTACCAGCTACATCCAGTCCCCCCTCAGAAAAGGCACACAGTGATGACAGCAGCTCTGCACGCCTGGATCAGGATGACCAACCTGGCCCATCAGGGACCTCTGGACAGTCGGTGACCCAGCCACATTCCCAAACCACCACAGAGCCTCCCCCCCTCAGGAAAAACCACCACAGCACCCACCCAGCAGGCCCATCCCTCTGTCCCCAGGGCACGTCAATCAGCAGTGTGTCCACCACTACAGGGACCCCAGGCAACCCCACAAACACAGGACGATCAGGGACCTGGGGTCAGTGGCAGTGGGCACACGCTTCAGGGGACAGAGGCACAGGACAACAGGGAAGCTGGGAGGACTGCTGTGTGACAGAGGGAGGACAGGCCCAGGAAACCGACTCTCCACAAGGCACTCACCAACATCCTGGGAGCATGCCACCATTCCCAGGAGACCATGGGCCAGATACTGGCCAAGCAGCAGGAGACCCAGCGGCTGCAGGAGGGACAATACCTGGGGACAAGGGAGGACCTGAGAGACATCCACACCACCCTGGTCGCCATTGCAGGGGTGCTGTGTGAGAAAGTAGACTCTTTCTAGCCTTGTTACCCCCACTTTTGGCCTGTTTGTGAGTATATGTCAGGGTGTTTTCACTGTCTCTCTGGGATCCTGCTAGCCAGGGCCCAGTGCTCATAGTGAAAACCCAATGTTTTCAGTATGTTTGTTATGTGTCACTGGGACCCTGCTAGCCAGGACCCCAGTGCTCATACGTTTGTGGCTATATGTATGTGTTCCCTGTGTGATGCCTAACTGTCTCACTGAGGCTCTGCTAACCAGAACCTCAGTGGTTATGCTCTCTCTGCTTTCCAAATTGTCACTAACAGGCTAGTGACCAATTTTACCAATGCACATTGGCATACTGGAACACCCTTATAATTCCCTAGTATATGGTACTGAGGTACCCAAGGTATTGGGGTTCCAGGAGATCCCTATGGGCTGCAGCATTTCTTTTGCCACCCATAGGGAGCTCTGACAATTCTTACACAGGCCTGCCACTGCAGCCTGAGTGAAATAATGCCCACGTTATTTCACAGCCATTTACCACTGCACTTAAGTAACTTAAAAGTCACCTATATGTCTAACCTTCACCTGGTGAAGGTTGGGTGCAAAGTTACTTAGTGTGTGGGCATTCTGGCACTAGCCAAGGTGCCCCCACATCGCTCAGGGTGAATTCCCCGGACTTTGTGAGTGCGGGGACACCATTTCACGCATGCACTATACATAGGTCACTACCTATGTATAGCGTCACAATGGTAACTCCGAACAGGACCATGTAACATGTCTAAGATCATGGAATTGTCACCCCAATGCCATTCTGGCATTGGGGAGACAGTTCCATGATCCCCCGAGTCTCTAGCACAGACCCGGGTACTGCCAAACTGCCTTTCCCGGGGTTTCACTGCAGCTGCTGCTGCTGTCAACCCCTCAGAAAGGTTTCTGCCCTCCTGGGGTCCAGCCATGCCTGGCCCACGAAGGCAGAACAAAGGACTTGCTCAGAGAGAGGGTGTTACACCCTCTCCCTTTGGAAAAAGGTGTCAGGGCTAGGGAGGAGTAGCCTCCCCCAGCCTCTGGAAATGCTTTGATGGGCACGGATGGTGCCCATCTCTGCATAAGCCAGTCTACACCGGTTCAGGGATCCCCCAGCCCTGCTCTGGAGCGAAACTGGACAAAGGAAATGTGAGTGACCACTCCCCTGACCTGCACCTCCCAGGGGAGGTGCCCAGAGCTCCTCCAGTGTGCTCCAGACCTCTGCCCTCTTGGAAACAGAGGTGTTGCTGGCACAGTGGACTGCTCTGAGTGGCCAGTGCCATGAGGTGACGTCAGAGACTCCTTCTGATAGGCTCTTACCTTTCTTACTACCCTATCCTCCTTCCTAGGTAGCCAAACCTCCTTTTCTGGCTATTTAGGGTCTCTGCTTCTGGGAATTCTTCAGATACCGAATGCAAGAGCTCACCAGAGTTCCTCTGCATCTCCCTCTTCACCTTCTGCCAAAGGATCGACCGCTGACTGCTCAGGACGCCTGCAAAACCGCAACAAAGTAGCAAAGACGACTACTGCAACCTTGTATCGCTTCATCCTGACGGCTTTCTTGACTGTTTCCTGGTGGTGCATGCTCTGGGGGTAGCCTGCCTCCTTTTTGCACAAGGAGCTCTGAAGAAATCTCCTGTGGGTCGACGGAATCTTCCCCCTGCAACCGCAGGCAACAAAAGACTGCATCACCGGTTCTCTGGGTCCCCTCTCAGCACAACGAGCATGGTCCCTGGAACTCAGCAACTCTCTCCAAGTGACTTCCACAGTCCAGTGACTCTTCATTCCAAGTTTGGTGGAGGTAAGTCCTTGCCTCCCCACGCTAGACTCCATTGCTGGGTACCGCGTGATTTGCAGCTGCTCTGGCACCTGTGCACTCTTCCAGGATTTCCTTCATGTACAGCCAAGCCTGGGTCACCGACACCCTAACCTGCAGTGCACAACCTTCTGAGTTGTCCTCCGGCGTCATGGGACTCCCTTTTCTGACTTCGGGTGGACTCCGGTTCACTCCTCTTCTAAGTGCCTGATCTGGTACTTCTGCGGGTGCTGCCTGCTTCTGAGGGAGCTCCCTGATGTGCTGGGCGCCCCCTCTGTCTCCTCATCCAAGTGGTGACATCCTGGTCCCTCCTGGGCCACAGCAGCATCCGAAAACCCTAACCGCAACCCTTGCAGCTAGCAAGGCTTGTTTGCGGTCTTTCTGCGTGGGAACACCTCTGCGAGCTTCTTCACGACGTGGGACATCCATCCTCCAAAGAGGAAGTTCCTAGTCATCTTCGTTCTTGCAAAACACCAAGCTTCTTCCATCCAGTGGCAGCTTCTTTGCACCCACAGCTGGCATTTCCTGGGCATCTGTCCACTGTCGACACTGTCGCGACTCTTGGACTTGGTCCCCTTGTCTTACAGGTACTCAGGTCCAGAAATCCACTGTTGTTGCTTTGCTGGTGTTGGTTTTCCTTGCAGAATCCCCCTATCACGACTTCTGTGCTCTCTGGGGGTTGTAGATGCACTTTACACCTACCTTACAGGGTCTTGGGGTGGGCTATTTTTCTAACCCTCACTGTTTTCTTACAGTCCCAGCGACCCTCTACAAGCTCACATAGGTTTGGGGTCCATTCATGGTTCGCATTCCACTTCTGGAGTATATGGTTTGTGTTGCACCTATACCTATGTGCTCCTATTGCAATCTACTGTACTTTTACATTGCTTGCATTACTTCCTTTTGCTATTACTGCATAATTTTGGTATTGTGTATATATATCTTGTGTATATTTGGCATCCTCATACTGAGGCTACTCACTGAGATACTTTTGGCATATTGTCATAAAAATAAAGTACCTTTATTTTTAGTATATCTGTGTTTTGTGTTTTCTTATGATATTGTGCATATGACCCCAGTGGTATAGTAGGAGCTTTGCATGTCTCCTAGTTCAGCCTAAGCTGCTCCGCTATAGCTACCTTCTATCAGCCTAAGCTGCTAGAAACACCTCTTCTACACTAATAAGGGATAACTGGACCTGGTACAGAGTGCAAGTACCCCTTGGTACCCACTACAAGCCAGGCCAGCCTCCTACATTGGTTGTGAAGCGGTGGGATAAGTACTTGCAACTACTTACCACTTTGTCATATTGTACTTTTCATAAGAGAATAATATACAAAACAAGTTCAGTGTATGTACACCTAACCAAAAAGTTTTGCTTTTCTTCTCTTACACTATTTGCTAAGTGCCGAAAAGTACTCCTAAACTTTCAAAAAGTTTGAAAAAGGTTTTTTTTGTTCTTTAAAACTCCTGAAACTTTTTCTCTCTTCTCACTGTCCCTAAAATCTTCTTCTATCATGTCTGATGTAGGAACTTCTCTTAAAATGGTCAATACAACATATGACAATCTTAACTTTAAGAGCCTAAGGAGTCTCTGCATTGATAGAGGTTTAGTGCTAGGAAAGAACCCTTCTAGAGAAGTTCTGTTTAACATGCTTATTGAGAATGATAAGGCCCAGGGTGGCACTTCATCTGAAAAGTTAGTAGATAGCTTGGAGTGTGGTTGGTTTTACGTATACTTTGCGTGTTAGCTTCAGGCATTAGGCCTTTGTACACTTTGCCCTGGATGTATTTTTATTCGTTTGCTTGCAGCTTAGAGCCTCTGTGCACTTTGGTCTAAATGCTTTTTATTAGGTTTCGTACTGTTATTTTTCAAATAGCCAGTTCTACGGTTTTGTTTTTTATTCATATCACACTGTTTAGCCTAACTTCAGCTCTGGAGTTCTCAATAACACATTCTTGCTCACTCTGTGCTTCAGTCAAGGATACAGTCTGGTACATTGCCGATAGACGTGGTAGGAGTTAGACTGGGCATTCCTGCGTAGGGACATTTTGTGATCACGATGACATGTTAGTTATAAAATAACTTCCTTGTCCCAGTATACGGCAGAGGGAGATTCCAACCAGGGAACCACAACTAGATGCTGACTGCCTCGCTGCAGATGCTAAACCAAGATAACAGGCCTTTGCTCAGGTATGAGGGCTGATGTCACCCCAGTGATACAGATAGGCAAGCTAGAAGCTTAACATGCTGTGCTCTAAATAGAACAAGCAGAGGGAGAGTAGAAACTATTAAGCATTATGATAGCTTTGTTCTTATGTTTTACTCTCCTGGTGACTATTTCAATCCTACTGTGTTGTATTGTTCTGGTTATTGCGACTCATGCCTTAATATCTAAAATACAGTTGTTTTATTAAAACATTATATAAAACTTATACTGTCTTTGTCATTTGTATATGAAATCATATTGAAAATGAGAGAGTTGGTTTAGATATGAGTGACCACGACTTCCCTGAGAAGTTCCAAAGATGTCATGCGCTCGGCTGCCCAATCATCTCTTCCCTTTGGGAGAAATGAGGCACTGCTAGTTAGCCGGAGCAAGAACCGGATTTAGGGTGACAGAGTTCTTTACACGTGGGTCAGACTAAGTCTCCCACACCGTTATCGATCCTGCTACCTAGAAATCCAGTAGTCTCATTTAGGATAATGAGAGCCCACGCGACAAGCTCACACTCTGACTCAGGGGAGCCCCTTGAGGGAGTGGTACAGGGTTCTCTTTCTAATCTGCCCCTTAGCAGACCACCTAGCATTGCTGGTAGTAATAGAAGCTCCGATCATAGTAGGGATGTTTTGTTCCTGAAGGCCAGGCTGTTAGAGTGCAAGCTGTTAGAGGCAGGTCTCCCTCTATTGAATCCAATATTTCTTCTGTATCCAAGCATTCCCAACCCACCCACCCTCAAGACAAATTGTTAGAAAGGGAACTCAATAAGTTGAGAGTGGAAGAGACCAGACTGAAGCTTAAACAGCAACAGCTGGCTCTAGAGAGGGAATCCCTAGACCTGGAGAAGGAGAGACAGAGGTTGGGG
Source organism: Pleurodeles waltl (assembly GCF_031143425.1). Classification (NCBI taxonomy): domain Eukaryota; kingdom Metazoa; phylum Chordata; class Amphibia; order Caudata; family Salamandridae; genus Pleurodeles; species Pleurodeles waltl. Next base: position 1,311,683,557 of record NC_090440.1, read on the forward strand.
TTTGGACCCCATGGTGGCAGCAGCAGTATTCCTGATAGCAATCCTGTGAGAGAGCATGATTCCAGGAATCTGTACAAGATAGTTCCCTCTTACAAGGAGGGGGATGACATTAACAAGTGGTTTGCTGCACTTGAGAGAGCCTGTATGGTACAGGGGGTCCCTCAAAAGCAGTGGGCTGCTATCCTATGGCTATCTTTCAGTGGAAAGGGTAGGGATAGGCTCCTTACTGTTAGAGAAAGTGATGTCAATAATTTTACAGTTTTGAAGGATGCACTCTTGGATGGATTTGGCTTAACCACTGAACAATACAGGATTACGTTCAGAGAAACCAGAAAAGAGTCCTCACAAGACTGGGTAGACTTTGTTGACTATTCAGTGAAGGCCTTGGAGGGGTGGTTACATGGCAGTAAAGTTTCTGACTATGAAAGCCTGTACAATCTAATCCTGAGAGAGCATATTCTGAATAACTGTGTGTCTGACTTGTTACACCAATATTTAGTGGACTCAGATCTGGCATCTCCCCAAGAATTGGGAAAGAAGGCAGACAAATGGGTCAGAACAAGAGTGAACAGAAAAGTTCATACGGGGGTGACAAGGATGGCAAGAAGAAGGATGGTAAGTCTTCAGACAAGGGTGGGGACAAATCTAAAAATGAGTCTTCATCAGGCCCACAAAAACACTCTGGTGGGGGTGGTGGGTCCAAATCCTCTTCTAATCAAGTAAAAAAGCCTTGGTGCTATTTATGTAAAGTAAAAGACCATTGGACAACTGATGCCAGTTGTCCAAAGAAAAGCACCAAACCTCCCACTACCACAACCCCTACTGCAATCTCTAGTGCCCCTAGTAATAGCAGTGGTGGTGGGAGCAAACCTACTAATAGCCAATCCAAGGGAGTAACTGGGCTCACTTTTGGTAATTTAGTTGGGGTTGGTTTTGTTAGGGAGACCACAGAGGCTGTGCTAGTCTCTGAAGGTGCCATTGATTTGGCCACCTTGGTTGCTTGTCCCCTTAATAAGGATAAGTACAAGTAACTTCCCCTAATCAATGGTGTTGAGGTTCAGGCCTACAGGGACACAGGTGCCAGTGTTCCCATGGTAATAGAGAAACTGGTACACCCTGAACAATACCTACTTGGTCACCAGTACCAAGTGACAGACACTCATAACAACACTCTTAGCCACCCCATGGCTGTTCTGAATCTCAACTGGGGGTTGGTTACTGGTCCAAAGAAAGTTGTGGTTGCTTCAGATTTACCTGTAGACTGTCTCTTAGGTAATGACCTAGAGGCCTCAGGTTGGGCTGAGGTAGAGTTTTATACCCATGCAGCCATGCCTGGTATCCCTGAGGAATTGTTCCCTCTCATTTCTACTGAAATGAAAAAGCAAATGAGAGAAAAAGCCCTGAAAACTCAGGATCCTTCTCCAAAAACAGGTAAAAAGGGTATCACAGTATCACCTACCCACCCTGCCATTCAGGATACCATTCCTGTGGTGGGAGAAACCTCTCCTGGGGTGGCACCTGTACTAAGGGAATCATCATCTGGCATAGCTGTACTCCCTGAGGTGGAAGTACCTCTCTGTGGGATAACTAATATTGGTGAGAAAAAGAGCACGATTTTAGTTAACATGGAGCATCCCTCCAACCCTCCAAGAGAAACTTTAGTGCAGAAAACCTGCACTGCCTCACAACACTTAGGACAGCAACAGTGCCCTAGTGTGGAGCTCATAGGACAGCATCCCTGCCCTGCTCAAACTCAAGAGAAACAGCATCCCTGTTTTTTCTTCCAGCCATATGGACAGAGTTTTTGCCCAGCTATGGCTTTACTGAGACAGCATCCCTGTCTGGCATTCTCATCACTAGAAATAGGTCTAGTGGACAATTCCCAATGCTCTAAACTAAAACTTACTAATAGAAACTGTTACAGCCAAGCCTGGGTCCCCAACACTCCAACATGCAGTGCACAACCTTCTGAGTTGTCCTCCGGCGTCATGGGACTCCCTTTTCTGACTTCGGGTGGACTCTGGTTCACTCCTCTTCTAAGTGCCTGATCCGGTACTTCTGCGGGTGCTGCCTGCTTCTGTGAGGGCTCCCTGACTTGCTGGGCGTCTCCTCTGTCTCCTCATCCAAGTGGCAACATCCTGGTCCCTCCTGGGCCACAGCAGCATCCAAAAACCTTAACCGCGACCCTTGCAGCTAGCAAGGCTTGTTTGTGGTCTTTCTGCATGGGAACACCTCTGCAAGCTTCTTCACGACGTGGGACATCCATCATCCAAAGGGGAAGTTCCTAGTCCTCTTCGTTCTTGCAAAACAGCAAGCTTCTTCAATCCGGTGGCACCTTCCTTGCACCCTCAGCTGGCATTTCCTGGGCATCTGCCCACTCTCGACACTGTCGCGACTCCGGGACTTGGTCGCCTTGTCTTACAGGTAATCAGGTCCGGAAATCCACTGTTGTTGCTTTGCTGGTGTTGGTTTTCCTTGCAGAATCCCCCTATCACGACTTCTGTGCTCTCTGGGGGTTGTAGGTGCACTTTACACCTACCTTACAGGGTCTTGGGGTGGGCTATTTTTCTAACCCTCACTGTTTTCTTACAGTCCCAGCGACCCTCTACAAGCTCACATAGGTTTGGGGTCCATTCGTGATTCGCATTCCACTTTTGGAGTATATGGTTTGTGTTGCCCCTATACCTATGTGCTCCTATTGCAATCTACTGTAACTTTACATTGCTTGCATTACTTCCTTTTAGTATTACGGCATAATTTTGGTATTGTGTACATATATCTTGTGTATATTTGGCATCCTCATACTGAGGGTACTCACTGAGATACTTTTGGCAAATTGTCATAAAAATAAAGTACCTTTATTTTTAGTATATCTGTGTTTTGTGTTTTCTTATGATATTGTGCATATGACCCCAGTGGTATAGTAGGAGCTTTGCATGTCTCCTAGTTCAGCCTAAGCTGCTCTGCTATAGCTACCCTCTATCAGCCTAAGCTGCTAGAAACACCTCTTCTACACTAATAAGGGATAACTGGACCTGGTACAGAGTGTAAGTACCCCTTGGTACCCACTACAAGCCAGGCCAGCCTCCTACATTAGTTGTGCAGCGGTGGGATAAGTACTTGTAACTACTTACCACTTTGTCATATTGTACTTTTCATATGAGAATAATACACAAAACAAGTTCAGTGTATGTACACCTAACCAAAAAGTTTTGCTTTTCTTCTCTTACACTATTTGCTAAGTGCTGGAAAGTACTCCTAAACTTTCAAAAAGTTTGAAAAAGTTTTTTTTTGTTCTTTAAAAAGTCCTGAAACTTTTTCTCTCTTCTCACTGTCCCTAAAACCTTCTTCTATCATGTCTGATGTAGGAACTTCTCTTAAAATGGTCAATACAACATATGACAATCTTAACTTTAAGAGCCTAAGGAGTCTCTGCATTGATAGAGGTTTAGTGGTAGGAAAGAACCCTTCTAGAGAATTTCTGTTTAACATGCTTATTGAGAATGATAAGGCCCAGGGTGGCACCTCATCTGAAAAGTTAGTAGATAGCTCACACTCTGACTCAGGGGAGCCCCTTGAGGGAGTGGTACAGGGTTCTCTTCCTAATCTGCCCCTTAGCAGACCACCTAGTATTGCTGGTAGTAATAGAAGCTCCCATCATAGTAGGGATGTTTTTGTTCCTGAAGGCTAGGTTGTTAGAGTGCAAGCTGTTAGAGGCAGGTCTCCCTCTATTGAATCCAATATTTCTTCTGTATCCAAGCATTCCCAACCCACCCACCCTCAAGACAAATTGTTAGAAAGGGAACTCAATAAGTTGAGAGTGGAAGAGACCAGAATGAAGTTTAAACAGCAACAGCCGGCTCTAGACAGGGAATCCCTAGATCTGGAGAAGGAGAGACAGAGGTTGGGGTTTCGGGCCCATGGTGGCAGCAGCAGTATTCCTGATAGCAATCCTGTGAGAGAGCATGATTCCAGAAATCTGCACAAGATAGTTCCCCCTTACAAGGCGGGGGATGACATTAACAAGTGGTTTGCTGCACTTGAGAGGGCCTGTATGGTTCAGGGGGTCCCTCAAAGGCAGTGGGCTGCTATCCTATGGCTATCTTTCAGTGGAAAGGGTAGGGATAGGTGTAGGAAAGTACCATCTTGCCTGGCATGTTACCCCCATTTTTCACTGTATATATGTTGTTTTAGTTGTATGTGTCACTGGGACCCTGCCAGCCAGGGCCCCAGTGCTCATAAGTGTGCCCTGAATGTGTTACCTGTGTTATGACTAACTGTCTCACTGAGGCTCTGCAATCCAGAACTTCAGTGGTTATGCTCTCTCATTTCTTTCCAAATTGTCACTAACAGGCTAGTGACCAATTTCACCAATTCACATTGGCATACTGGAACACCCTTGTAATTCCCTAGTATATGGTACTCAGGTACCCAGGTTATTGGGGTTCCAGGAGATCCCTATGGGCTGCAGCATTTCTTTTGCCACCCATAGGGAGCTCTGACAATTCTTACACAGGCCTGCCACTGCAGCCTGAGTGAAATAACGTCCACGTTATTTCACAGCCATTTACCACTGCACTTAAGTAACTTATAAGTCACCTATATGTCTATCCTGTACCTGGTAAAGGTTAGGTGCAAAGTTACTTAGTGTGTGGGCACCCTGGCACTAGCCAAGGTGCCCCCACATTGTTCAGGGCAAATTCCCCGGACTTTGTGAGTGAGGGGACACCATTACACGCGTGCACTACACATAGGTCACTACCTATGTGTAGCTTCATAATGGTAACTCCGAATATGGCCATGTAACATGTCTAAGATCATGGAATTGCCCCCTCTATGCTATCCTGGCATTGTTGGCACAATCCCATGATCCCACGGGTCTGTAGCACAGACCCGGGTACTGCCAAACTGCCTTTTCAGGGGTTTCACTGCAGCTGCTGCTGCTGCCAACCCTTCAGACAGGTTTCTGCCCTCCTGCGGTCCAGCCAGGCTTGGCCCAGGATGGCAGAACAAAGGACTTCCTCAGAGAGAGGGTGTTACACCCTCTCCCTTTGGAAAAAGGTGTTAAGGCAGGGGAGGAGTAGCCTCCCCCAGCCTCTGGAAATGCTTTCATGGGCACAGATGGTGCCCATTTCTGCATAAGCCAGTCTACACCGGTTCAGGGACCCCTCAGCCCTGCTCTGGCGCGAAACTGGACAAAGGAAAGGGGAGTGACTACTCCCCTGACCTGCACCTCCCCTGGGAGGTGGCCAGAGCCCCTCCAGTGTGCTCCAGACCTCTGCCATCTTGGAAACAGAGGTGCTGCTGGCACACTGGACTGCTCTGAGTGGCCAGGGCCAGCAGGTGACGTCAGAGACTCCTTCTGATAGGCTCCTTCAGGTGTTGCTAGCCTATCTTCTCTCCTAAGTAGCCAAACCCTCTTTTCTGGCTATTTAGGGTCTCTGCTTTGGGGAATTCCTTAGATAACGAATGCAAGAGCTCATCAGTGTTCCTCTGCATCTCTCTCTTCACCTTCTGCCAAGGAATCGACTGCTGACCGTGCTGGAAGCCTGAGAAACTGCAACAAAGTAGCAAAGACGACTACTGCAACTCTGTAACGCCGATCCTGCCGCCTTCTCGACTGTTTTCCTGGTGGTGCATGCTGTGGGGGTAGTCTGCCTCCTCTCTGCACTAAAAGCTCCGAAGAAATCTCCCGTGGGTCGACGGAAGCTTCCCCCTGCTACCGCAGGCACCAAAGAACTGCATCACCGGTCCCCTGGGTCTCCTCTCAGCACGACGAGCGAGGTCCCTTGAATCCAGCAACTCTGTCCAAGTGACTCCCACAGTCCAGTGACTCTTCAGTCCAAGTTTGGTGGAGGTAAGTCCTTGCCTCCCCACGCCAGACTGCATTGCTGGGAACTGCGTCTTTTGCAGCTACTCCGGCCTCTGTGCACTTCCGGCGGAAATCCTTTGTGCACAGCCAAGCCTGGGTCCACGGCACTCTAACCTGCATTGCACGAATTTCTAAGTTGTCCTCCGGCGGCGTGGGACTCCTTTGTGCAACTTCGGGTGAGCACCATTTCACTCCTCTTTGTAGTGCCTGTTCCGGCACTTCTGTGGGTGCTGCCTGCTTCTGAGAGGGCTCTTTGTCTTGCTTGACGCCTCCTCTGTCCCCAGACGCAACTGGCGACATCCTGGTCCCTCCTGGGCACAGCAGCATCCAAAAACCCTAACCGCACGATTTGCAGCTAGCAAGGCTTGTTGGCGGTCTTTCTTCAGGAAAAGACTTCTGAACGACTCTCCACGGTGTGGGGCATCCATCTTCCAAAGGGGAAGTTTCTAGCCCTTGTCGTTCCTGCAGAATCCTCAGCTTCTACTGTCTAGTAGCAGCTTCTTTGTACCCACAGCTGGCATTTCCTGGGCATCTGCCCATCTCCGACTTGCTTGTGACTTTTGGACTTGGTCCCCTTGTTCCACAGGTACCCTCGACTGGAAATCCATCATTGTTGCAATGCTGGTTTGTGTCTTTCCTGCAGAATTCCCCTCTCACGACTTCTATGTCCTTTGGGGAACTTTAGTGCACTTTGAACTCACTTTTCAGGGTCTTGGGGTGGGCTATTTTCCTAACCCTAACCCTCTACAAGGTCACATAGGTTTGAGGTCCATTCGTGGTTCGCATTTCACTTTTGGAGTATATGGTTTGTGTTGCCCCTATCCCTATGTGTCCCCATTGCATCCTATTGTAACTATACATTGTTCGCACTGTTTTCTAAGACTATACTGCATATTTAGGGTGTCTGCCTAAGCTGCTAGACACCCTATACACTGATAAGGGATACCTGGGCCTGGTGCAAGGTGTAAGTACCCCTTGGTACTCACAACAAGCCAGTCCAGCCTCCTACATTGGTTGTGCAGCGGTGGGATAAGTGCTTTGTGTAGGAGGCTGGACTGGCTTGTAGTGAGTACCAAGGGGTACTTGCACCTTGCACCAGGCCCAGTTATCCCTTATTAGTGTATAGGGTGATAGATAATGGTAGCTTAGCAAAGCAGCTTAGGCTGAACTAGGAGACGAGTGAAGCTCCTACAGTACCACCAGTGTCATATGCACAATATCATAAGAAAACACAATACACAGATATACTAAAAATAAAGGTACTTTATTTTTATGACAATATGCCAAAGTATCTCAGAGTGTACCCTCAGTATGAGGATAGTAAATATACACAAGATATATGTACACAATACCAAAATATGCAGTAATAGTATTAGAAAACAGTGCAAACAATGTATAGTTACAATGGGATGCAATTGGGACACATAGGGATAGGGGCAACACAAACCATATACTCCAAAAGTGGAATGCGAACCACGAATGGACCCCAAACCTATGTGACCTTGTAGAGGGTCGCTGGGACTATTAGAAAATAGTAAGGGTTAGAAAAATAGCCCACCCCAAGACCCTGAAAAGTGAGTGCAAAGTGCACTAAAGTTCCCCAAAGGACTTAGAAGTCGTGATAGGGGAATTCTGCAGGAAAGACACAAACCAACAATGCAACAACAATGGATTTCCAATCTAGGGTACCTGTGGAACAAGGGGACCAAGTCCAAAAGTCACAAGCAAGTCGGAGATGGGCAGATGCCCAGGAAATGCCAGCTGTGGGTGCAAAGAAGCTGCTACTTGACAGTAGAAGCTGAGGTTTCTGCAGGAACCACAAGGGCTAGAGACTTCCCCTTTGGAGGACAGATCCCTCACGCAGTGGAGAGTTGTGCAGAAGTGTTTTCCCACCGAAAGACCGCCACCAAGCCTTGCTAGCTGCAAATCGTGTGGTTATGGTTTTTGGATGCTGCTGTGGCCCAGGAGGGACCAGGATGTTGCCAATTGCGTCTGGGGACAGAGGGAACATCGAGCATGACAAGGAGCTCTCTCAGAAGCAGGCAGCAGCTGCAGAAGTGCCAGAACAGGCACTACGAAGATGCGTGAAACGGTGCTCACCCGAAGTCGCACAAAGGAGTCCCACGTCGCCGGAGGACAACTTAGGAGGTCGTGCAATGCAGGTTAGAGTGCCGTGGACACAGGCTGGACTGTGCACAAAGGATTTCCGCCGGAAGTGCACGGAGGCCGGAGTAGCTGCAAAAGTCGCGGTTCCCAGCAATGCAGTCTGGCGTGGGGAGGCAAGGACTTACCTCCACCAAACTTGGACTGAAGAGTCACTGGACTGTGGGAGTCACTTGGACAGAGTTGCTGGATTCAAGGGACCTCACTCGTCGTGCTGAGAGGAGACCCAGGGTACCGGTGATGCAGTTCTTTGGTGCCTGCGGTTGCAGGGGGACGATTCCGTCGACCCACGGGAGATTTCTTCGGAGCTTCTAGTGCAGAGAGGAGGCAGACTACCCCCACAGCATGCACCACCAGGAAAACAGTCAAGAAGGTGGCAGGATCAGCGTTACAGAGTTGCAGTAGTCGTCTTTGCTACTTTGTTGCAGTTTTGCAGGCTTCCAGCGCGGTCAGCAGTCGATTCCTTGGCAGAAGGTGAAGAGAGAGATGCAGACGAACTCGGATGAGCTCTTGCATTCGTTATCTAAGGAATCCCCAGAGAGAGAGACCCTAAATAGCCAGAAAAGAGGGTTTGGCTACCTAGGAGAGAGGATAGGCTAGCAACACCTGAAGGAGCCTATCAGAAGGTGTCTCTGACATCACCTGGTGGTACTGGCCACTCAGAGCAGTCCAGTGTGCCAGCAGCACCTCTGTTTCCAAGATGGCAGAGGTCTGGAGCACACTGGAGGAGCTCTGGACACCTCCCAGGGGAGGTGCAGGTCAGGGGAGTGGTCACTCCCCTTACCTTTGTCCAGTTTCGCGCCAGAGCAGGGCTAAGGGGTCCCTGAACCAGTGTAGACTGGCTTATGCAGAAATGGGCACCATGTGTGCCCATGAAAGCATTTCCAGAGGCTGGGGGAGGCTACTCCTCCCCTGCCTTCACACCATTTTCCAAAGGGAGAGGGTGTAACACCCTCTCTCAGAGGAAGTCCTTTGTTCTGCCATCCTGGGCCAAGCCTGGCTGGACCCCAGGAGGGAAGAAACCTGTCTGAGGGGTTGACAGCAGCAGCAGCTGCAGTGAAACCCCGGGAAAGGCAGTTTGGCAGTACCAGGGTCTGTGCTACAGACCACTGGGATCATGGGATTGTGCCAACTATGCCAGGATGGCATAGAGGGGGCAATTCCATGATCATAGACATGTTACATGGGCATATTCGCAGTTACCATTGTGAAGCTTCATATAGGTAGTGACCTATATGTAGTGCATGCGTGTAATGGTGTCCCCGCACTCACAAAGTCCGGGGAATTGGCACTGAACAATGTGGGGGCACCTTGGCTAGTGCCAGGGTGCCCTCACACTAAGTAACTTTGCACCTAACCTTTACCAGGTAAAGGTTAGACATATAGGTGACTTATAAGTTACTTAAGTGCAGTGTAAAATTGCTGTGAAATAACGTGGACGTTATTTCACTCAGGCTGCAGTGGCAGGCCTGTGTAAGAATTGTCAGAGCTCCCTATGGGTGGCAAAAGACATGCTGCAGCCCATAGGGATCTCCTGGAACCCCAATACCCTGGGTACCTCAGTACCATATACTAGGGAATTATAAGGGTGTTCCAGTAAGCCAATGTAAATTGGTAAAATTGGTCACTAGCCTGTTAGTGACAATTTGAAAGAAATGAGAGAGCATAACCACTGAGGTTCTGGTTAGCAGAGCCTCAGTGAGACAGTTAGTCATAACACAGGTAACACATTCAGGCACACTTATGAGCACTGGGGCCCTGGCTGGCAGGGTCCCAGTGACACATACAACTAAAACAACATATATACAGTGAAAAATAGGGGTAACATGCCAGGCAAGATGGTACTTTCCTACACAACCCCCCCCCCCCAAACGAAGGACAATAAGACTAGCCATGACCTGATGAGTCTTCATTGTCTAAGTGGAAATATCTGGAGAGTCCATCGGCATTGGAGTGGCTACTCCCAGGTCTATGTTCCACTGTATAGTCCATTCCCTGTAGGGATATGGACCACCTCAACAATTTAGGATTTTCACCTTTCATTTGTTTTAGCCAAAGTAGAGGTTTGTGGTCTGTCTGAACAATGAAGTGAGTGCCAAACAGGTATGGCCTCAACTTCTTCAGAGCCCAGACCACAGCAAAGGCCTTCCTCTCTATGGCAGACCAACGCTTTTCTCTAGGGGTCAACCTACTACTAATAAAAGCAACAGGTTGATCCTGGCCCTCAGAATTAAGTTGTGATAGGACTGCCCCTACTCCTAATTCAGATGCATCAGTTTGGACATAGAATTTTTTAGAGTAACAAGGGCTTTTCAGGACAGCTGCAGAGCACATGGCCTGCTTCAGCTCCTCAAAAGCTTTCTGACAGTTTGCTGTCCATAATACCTTTTTAGGCATTTTCTTGGATGTGAGGTCATTAAGAGGGGCTGCAATGGAGCCATAGTTCTTAATGAACCTCCTGTAATACCCAGTGAGGCCTAGGAAGGCTCTCACCTGAGTCTGAGTAGTAGGGGGAACCCAATCTATAATAGTTTGGATTTTCCCCTGAAGTGGTGCAATCTGTTCCCCACCAACAAGGTGTCCCAGATAAACCACCTTTCCCTGCCCTATCTGGCACTTTGAAGCCTTGCTAGTGAGGCCTGCCTTTTGCAGGGCCTCGAAAACTTTCCATAGGTGGACCAGGTGATCATCCCAGCTGGAGCTAAAGACAGCTATATCGTCCAAATATGCTGCACTCAAAGCTTCCAGCCCTTGCAGGACTGTGTTCACCAACCTCTGAAAAGTGGCAGGTGCATTTTTCAATCCAAAAGGCATTACTGTGAATTGGTAATGGCCTCCAATGGTTGAAAATGCAGTTTTAGGTTTAGCATCTTCTGATAATTTGATCTGCCAATACCCTGCAGTCAAATCAAAAGTGCTTAGATACTTGGCAGATGCCAGTGTATCTATGAGCTCATCTGCCCTGGGTATAGGGTGAGCATCAGTTTTGGTTACCTGGTTGAGACCTCTGTAGTCTACACAAAACCGCATTTCCTTCTTTCCATCCTTGGAATGAGGTTTTGGTACAATTACCACAGGAGAAGCCCATGGACTTTCAGAGTGCTCAACCACTCCCAGTTCTAACATTTTCTGCACCTCTTGCTTTATGCAGTCTCTGACATGGTCAGGCTGCCTATAGATCTTACTTTTGACAGGCAAGCTGTCTCCAGTATCTATAGTGTGCTCACACCAAGAAGTGGTACCTGGCACAGTAGAGAAGAGTTCAGAAAACTGACCCAGGAGATTTATGCAATGGTCTTTCTGCTCAGCAGTAAGACAATCTGCCAAAACTACACCTTCCACTAGAGCATCTTGTTCTGTGGAAGAGAAGAGATCAGGTAGAGGATCATTGTCTTCTTCCTGTCCCTCATCAGTTGCCATGAGCAGGGTGAGATCAGCCCTGTCATAGTAGGGTTTCAGGCGATTGACATGGAGCACCCTAAGGGGACTCCTGGCAGTACCTAAGTCAACTAAGTAGGTGACTTCACCCATTTTCTCAACAATTGTGTGGGGTCCACTCCATTTATCTTGGAGTGCTCTTGGGGCCACAGGCTCCAAGACCCACACTTTCTGCCCTGGTTTGTACTGAACCAAAACAGCCTTCTGGTTATGCCATTGCTTTTGGAGCTCTTGGCTGGCCTGTAGGTTTTTGCTGGCCTTTTTCATGTACTCAGCCATCCTTGATCTGAGGCCAAGCACATAATCCACAATATCTTGCTTTGGAGCTTTTAAAGGTTGTTCCCAACCCTCCTTGACAAGTGTTAGTGGACCCCTAACAGGGTGTCCAAAGAGGAGTTCAAAGGGGCTTAAGCCCACTCCTTTCTGGGGTACCTCCCTGTAAGCAAAAAGGAGGCATGGTAAAAGGATATCCCATCTCCTGCGGAGTTTTTCAGGGAGTCCCATAATCATGCCTTTGAGAGTTTTGTTAAATCTCTCCACCAGTCCATTTGTTTGTGGATGACAGGGTGTAGTGAACTTGTAAGTAACACCACACTCCTTCCACATGGCCTTTAAGTAAGAAGACATGAAATTGCTTCCCCTGTCTGATACCACCTCTTTTGGGAAGCCCACCCTGGAAAATATTCCCAGGAGGGCCTTTGCCACTGCAGGTGCTGTAGTGGTCCTAAGAGGAATTGCTTCAGGATATCTTGTGGCATGGTCCACTACCACCAAGATAAACCTATTGCCTGAAGCAGTAGGAGGGTCAAGGGGCCAACTATGTCAACCCCTACCCTCTCAAAGGGAACCCCAACCACAGGCAGTGGAATAAGGGGTGCCTTTGGAGTGCCACCTGTCTTGCCACTGGCTTGACAGGTTTCACAGGACTTACAAAATTCCTTTGTGTCCTCAGACATTCAAGGCCAATGAAACAAGGGAACAAGTCTGCCCCAAGTTTTCATTTGTCCCAAATGTCCAGCTAGGGGAATGTCGTGGGCTAGAGTTAGGAGGAACTTTCTGTACTCCTGAGGAATCACTAACCCCCTGGCAGTTCCAGGTTTAGGATCCCTTGCTTCAGTGTACAAGAGGTTGTCCTCCCAGTAAACTCTGTGAGAGTCACTGACATCCCCATTAGCCTGTTTGACAGCTTGCTGTCTTAGACCCTCTAGTGTGGGACAGGTTTGCTGTGCCACACTCAGCTCCTCCCTGGCAGGCCCCCTTTCACCCAAAATCTCAGCAGTGTCTGCTTCCAGCTCCTCTGGTGTAGGTTCTGCACAGGGTGGAAATTCTTCTTCCTCAGAATTAGAATCCACTGTAGAGGGAGGGATAGTAGGAAGTGCTTTACTTCTACTAGCCCTAGCTTTAGGGAGCACTTGGTCCATTGTTCCAGGATCCAAGTTTCCCTGTCCTTTTTGCTTTTTGGCCTGAGCCCTGGTTAAAGCAAAAATGTGCCCTGGGATGCCCAGCATTGCTGCATGGGCCTCCAACTCCACATCTGACCAAGCTGATGTCTCCAAATCATTTCCTAGTAGACAGTCTACAGGTAAATCTGAGGCTACCACAACTTTCTTTGGACCAGTAACCCCCCCCAGTTGAGATTTATAACAGCCATGGGGTGTAGGAGGCTGGACTGGCTTGTAGTGAGTACCAAGGGGTACTTGCACCTTGCACCAGGCCCAGTTATCCCTTATTAGTGTATAGGGTGTCTAGCAGCTTAGGCTGATAGATAATGGTAGCTTAGCAGAGCAGCTTAGGCTGAACTAGGAGACGTGTGAAGCTACTACAGTACCACTTAGTGTCATATGCACAATATCATAAGAAAACACAATACACAGTTATACTAAAAATAAAGGTACTTTATTTTTATGACAATATGCCAAAGTATCTTAGAGTGTACCCTCAGTGAGAGGATAGGAAATATTCACAAGATATATATACACAATAGCAAAAATATGCAGTATAGTCTTAGAAAACAGTGCAAACAATGTATAGTTACAATAGGATGCAATGGGGAAACATAGGGATAGGGGCAACACAAACCATATACTCCAAAAGTGGAATGCGAACCACGAATGGACCCAAACCTATGTGACCTTGTAGAGGGTCGCTGGGACTATTAGAAAATAGTGAGAGTTAGAAAAATAACCCTCCCCAAGACCCTGAAAAGTGAGTGCAAAGTGCACTAAAGTTCCCCCAAGGACAAAGAAGTCGTGATAGAGGAATAAGGCAGGAAAGACACAACCAACAATGCAACAACTGTGGATTTCCAATCTAGGGTACCTGTGGAACAAGGGGACCAAGTCCAAAAGTCACAAGCAAGTCGGAGATGGGCATATGCCCAGGAAATGCCAGCTGTGGATGCAAAGAAGCTTCTACTGGACAGAAGAAGCTGAGATTTCTGCAGGAACGAAAAGGGCTAGAGACTTCCCCTTTGGTGGACGGATCCCACTCGCCGTGGAGAGTCGTGCAGAAGTGTTTTCCCGCCGAAAGAACGCCAACAAGCCTTGCTAGCTGCAAATCATGCAGTTAGCGTTTTTGGACGCTGCTGTGGCCCTGGAGGGACCAGGAGGTCGCAAATTGGACCAGGAGAGAGAGGGGACGTCGAGCAAGACAAGGAGCCCTCTCAGCAGCAGGTAGCACCCAGAGAAGTGCCAGAAACAGGCACTACGAGGATGCGTGAAACGGTGCTCACCCGAAGTCGCACAAAGGAGTCCCACGTCGCCGGAGACCAACTTAGAAAGTCGTGCAATGCAGGTTAGAGTGCCGTGGACCTAGGCTTGGCTGTGCACAAAGGATTTCCACCGGAAGTGCACAGGGGCCGGAGTAGCTGCAAAAGTCGCGGTTCCCAGCAATGCAGCCCAGCGAGGTGAGGCAAGGACTTACCTCCACCAAACTTGGACTGAAGAGTCACTGGACTGTGGGGGTCACTTGGACAGAGTCGCTGGATTCGAGGGACCTCGCTCGTCGTGCTGAGAGGAGACCCAAGGGACCGGTAATGCAGCTTTTTGGTGCCTGCGGTTGCAGGGGGAAGATTCCGTCGACCCACGGGAGATTTCTTCGGAGCTTCTGGTGCAGAGAGGAGGCAGACTACCCCCACAGCATGCACAAGCAGGAAAACAGTCGAGAAGGAGGCAGGATCAGCGTTACAGAGTTGCAGTAGTCGTCTTTGCTACTATGTTGCAGGTTTGCAGGCTTCCAGCGCGGTCAGCAGTCGATTCCTTGGCAGAAGGTGAAGAGAGAGATGCAGAGGAACTCGGATGAGCTCTTGCATTCGTTATCTAAACTTTCCCCAGTGACAGAGACCCTAAATAGCCAGAAAAGAGGGTTTGGCTACCTAGGAGAGAGGATAGGCTACTAACACCTGAAGGAGCCTATCAGCAGGAGTCTCTGACGTCACCTGGTGGCACTGGCCACTCAGAGCAGTCCAGTGTGCCAGCAGCACCTCTGTTTCCAAGATGGCAGAGGTCTGGAGCACACTGGAGGAGCTCTGGACACCTCCCAGGGGAGGTGCAGGTCAGGGGAGTGGTCACTCCCCTTTCCTTTGTCCAGTTTCGCGCCAGAGCAGGGCTAAGGGGTCCCCTGAACCGGTGTAGACTGGCTTATGCAGAATTGGGCACATCTGTGCCCAAGAAAGCATTTCCAGAGGCTGGGGGAGGCTACTCCTCCCCTGCCTTCACACCATTTTCCAAAGGGAGAGGGTGTAACACCCTCTCTCAGAGGAAGTCCTTTGTTCTGCCCTCCTGGGCCAGGCCTGGCTGGACCCCAGGAGGGCAGATGCCTGTCTGAGGGGTTGGCAGCAGCAGCAGCTGCAGTGAAACCCCAGGAAGGGCAGTTTGGCAGTACCAGGGTCTGTGCTACAGACCACTGGGATCATGGGATTGTGCCAACTATGCCAGGATGGTATAGAGGGGGCAATTCCATGATCATAGACATGTTACATGGCCATATTCGGAGTTACCATTGTGAAGCTACATATAGGTAGTGACCTATATGTAGTGCACGCGTGTAATGGTGTCCCCGCACTCACAAAGTCCGGGGAATTGGCCCTTAACAATGTGGGGGCACCTTGGCTAGTGCCAGGGTGCCCTCACACTAAGTAACTTTGCACCTAACCTTTACCAGGTAAAGGTTAGACATATAGGTGACTTATAAGTTACTTAAGTGCAGTGTAAAATGGCTGTGAAATAACGTGGACGTTATTTCACTCAGGCTGCAGTGGCAGGCCTGTGTAAGAATTGTCAGAGCTCCCTATGGGTGGCAAAAGAAATGCTGCAGCCCATAGGGATCTCCTGGAACCCCAATACCCTGGGTACCTCAGTACCATATACTAGGGAATTATAAGGGTGTTCCAGTAAGCCAATGTAAATTGGTAAAAATGGTCACTAGCCTGTTAGTGACAATTTGGAAAGAAATGAGAGAGAATGACCACTGAGGTTCTGATTAGCAGAGCCTCAGTGAGACAGTTAGTCACTACACAGGTAACCCATTCAGGCACACTTATGAGCACTGGGGCCCTGGGTTACCAGGGTCCCAGTGACACATACAACTAAAACAACATATATACAGTGAAAAATGGGGGTAACATGCCAGGCAAGATGGTACTTTCCTACACAACCCCCCCCCAAACGAAGGACAATAAGACTAGCCATGACCTGATGAGTCTTCATTGTCTAAGTGGAAATATCTGGAGAGTCCATCTGCATTGGAGTGGCTACTCCCAGGTCTATGTTCCACTGTATAGTCCATTCCCTGTAGGGATATGGACCACCTCAACAATTTTGGATTTTCACCTTTCATTTGTTTTAGCCAAAGTAGAGGTTTGTGGTCTGTCTGAACAATGAAGTGAGTGCCAAACAGGTATGGCCTCAACTTCTTCAGTGCCCAGACCACAGCAAAGGCCTCCCTCTCAATGGCAGACCAACGCTTTTCTCTAGGGGTCAACCTCCTACTAGTAAAAGCAACAGGTTGATCCTGGCCCTCAGAATTAAGTTGTGATAGGACTGCCCCTACTCCTAATTCAGATGCATCAGTTTGGACATAGAATTTTTTAGAGTAACAAGGGCTTTTCAGGACAGGTGCAGAGCACATGGCCTGCTTCAGCTCCTCAAAAGCTTTCTGACAGTTTGTTGTCCATAATACCTTTTTAGGCATCTTTTTGGAAGTGAGGTCATTAAGAGGGGCTGCAATGGAGCCATAGTTCTTAATGAACCTCCTGTAATACCCAGTGAGGCCTAGGAAGGCTCTCACCTGAGTCTGAGTGGTAGGGGGAACCCAATCAATAATTGTTTGGATTTTCCCCTGTAGTGGTGCAATCTGTTCCCCACCAACAAGGTGTCCCAGATAAACCACCTTACCCTGCCCTATCTGGCACTTTGAAGCCTTGATAGTGAGGCCTGCCTTTTGCAGGGCCTCCAAAACTTTCTATAGGTGGACCAGGTGATCATCCCAGCTGGAGCTAAAGACAGCTATATCGTCCAAATATGCTGCACTGAAAGCTTCCAGCCCTTGCAGGACTGTGTTCACCAACCTTTGAAAAGTGGCAGGTGCATTTTTCAAACCAAAAGGCATTACAGTAAACTGGTAATGTCCTCCAATGGTTGAAAATGCAGTCTTAGGTTTAGCATCTTCTGACAATTTGATCTGCCAATACCCTGCAGTCAAGTCAAAAGTGCTTAGATACTTGGCAGATGCCAGTGTATCTATGAGCTCATCTGCCCTGGGTATAGGGTGAGCATCAGTTTTGGTTACCAAGTTGAGACCTCTATAGTCTACACAAAACCGCATTTCCTTCTTTCCATCTTTGGAATGGGGTTTTGGTACCAGTACCACAGGAGAAGCCCATGGACTGTCAGAGTGCTCAACCACTCCTAGTTCTAACATTTTCTGGACCTCTTGCTTTATGCAGTCCCTGACATGGTCAGGCTGCCTATAGATCTTACTTTTGACAGGCAAGCTGTCTCCAGTATCTATAGTGTGCTCACACCAAGAACTGGTACCTGGCACAGTAGAGAAGAGTTCAGAGAATTGATCTAGGAGGTTTATGCAATTGTCTTTCTGCTCAGCAGTAAGACAATCAGCCAAAACTACACCTTCCACCAGAGCATCTTGTTCTGTGGAAGAGAAGAGATCAGGTAGAGGATCACTGTCTTCTTCCTGTCCCTCATCTGTTGCCATGAGCAGGGTGAGATCAGCCCTGTCATAGTAGGGTTTCAGGCGGTTGACATGGAGCACCCTAAGGGGACTCCTGGCAGTGCCTAAGTCAACTAAATAGGTGATTTCTCCCTTCTTTTCAACAATTGTGTGGGGTCCACTCCATTTATCTTGGAGTGCTCTTGGGGCTACAGGCTCCAAGACCCACACTTTCTGCCCTGGTTGGTACTGAACCAAAACAGCCTTCTGATCATGCCATTGCTTCTGGAGCTCTTGGCTGGCCTGAAGGTTTTTACTGGCCTTTTTCATGTACTCAGCCATTCTTGATCTGAGGCCAAGTACATAATCCACAATATCCTGCTTAGGAGCTTTTAAAGGTTGTTCCCAACCCTCCTTTACAAGTGTGAGTGGACCCCTAACAGGGTGTCCAAAAAGAAGTTCAAAGGGGCTGAAGCCCACTCCTTTCTGGGGTACCTCCCTGTAGGCAAAAAGGAGGCATGGTAGAAGGATATCCCATCTCCTGCGGAGTTTTTCAGGGAGACCCATAATCATGCCTTTGAGAGTTTTATTAAATCTCTCCACCAGTCCATTTGTTTGTGGATGATAGGGTGTAGTGAACTTGTAAGTTACACCACACTCCTTCCACATGGCCTTTAAGTATGCAGACATGAAATTGCTTCCCCTGTCTGATACTACTTCCTTTGGGAAGCCCACCCTGGAAAATATTCCCAGGAGGGCCTTTGCCACTGCAGGTGCTGTAGTGGTCCTTAAAGGAATAGCTTCAGGATATCTTGTGGCATGGTCCACTACCACTAAGATGAATCTATTGCCTGAAGCAGTAGGAGGGTCAAGGGGGCCAACTATGTCAACCCCTGCCCTTTCAAAGGGAACCCCAACCACAGGCAGTGGAATAAGGGGAGCCTTTGGGGTGCCACCTGTCTTGCCACTGGCTTGACAGGTGCCACAGGACTTACAAAATTCCTTTGTGTCCTCAGACATTCTAGGCCAATGAAACAGGGGAACAAGCCTGTCCCAAGTTTTCATTTGTCCTAGATGCCCAGCTAGGGGAATGTCATGTGCCAGGGTTAGGAGGAACTTTCTGTACTCCTGAGGAATCACTAATCTCCTGGCAGCTCCAGGTTTAGGATCCCTATGCTCAGTGTACAAGAGGTTGTCCTCCCAGTAAACTCTGTGAGAGTCACTGACATCCCCATTAGCCTGTTTGACAGCTTGCTGTCTGAGACCCTCTAATGTGGGACAGGTTTGCTGTGCCACACTCAGCTCCTCTCTGGCAGGCCCCCCTTCACCCAAAAGCTCAGCAGTGTCTGCTTCCAGCTCCTCTGGTGTAGGTTCTGCACAGGGAGGGAATTCTTCTTCCTCAGAAGTTGAATCCACTGTAGAGGGAGGGATAGTAGGAAGTGGTTTGCTTCTACTAGCCCTAGCTTTAGGGAGCACTTGGTCCATTGTTCCAGGATCCAAGCTTCCCTGTCCTTTTTGCTTTTTGGCCTGAGCCCTTGTCAAAACAAAAATATGCCCTGGGATGCCCAGCATTGCTGCATGGGCCTCCAACTCCACATCTGACCAAGCTGATGTCTCCAAATCATTCCCTAATAGACAGTCTACAGGTAAATCTGAAGCTACCACAACTTTCTTTGGACCAGTAACCCCCCCCCCCAGTTGAGATTTACAACAGCTATGGGGTGGCTAAGTGTGTTGTTGTGAGCATCGGTTACTTGGTACTGGTGACCAAGTAGGTGTTGTTCAGGGTGGACCAGTTTCTCTATGACCATAGTCACACTGGCTCCAGTGTCCCTGTAGGCCTGAACCTCAACACCATTTATTAGGGGTAGCTGATTGTACTTATCCATATTAAGGGGACAGGCAACTAAGGTGGCTAAATCAATAGCCCCCTCAGAGACTAACACAGCCTCTGTGGCCTCCCTAACAAGGCCAACCCCAACTAAGTTACCAATAGTGAGCCCAGCTACTCCCTTGGATTGGCTATTAGTAGGTTTGCTCCCACCACCACTGCTATTAGTAGGGACACTAGGGGTAGCAGTAGGGGTTGTAGTGGTAGGAGCATTGATGCTTTTCTTTGGACAACTGGGATCTGTTGTCCAATGGCCTTTTATTTTACATAAATAGCACCATGGTTTCTTTTCCTTGTTCTGATTAAAAGAGGATTTGGGCCCACCACCCCCACCAGAGTGTTTTTGTGGGCCTGATGAAGACTCATTTTTAGATTTGTCCCCACCCTTGTCAGAAGACTTACCATCCTTCTTTTTGTTGCCATCTTTGTCACCCCCTGTATGAACTTTTCTGTTCACCCTTGTTCTGACCCATTTGTCTGCCTTCTTTCCCAATTCTTGGGGAGAGGTCAGATCAGAGTCCACCAAGTACTGGTGCAACAAATCAGACACACAATTATTAAGAATATGCTCTCTCAGGATCAAGTTATACAGGCTGTCATAATCAGTAACTTTACTGCCATGTAACCACCCCTCCAAGGCCTTCACTGAATGGTCAATGAAATCAACCCAGTCTTGTGAAGACTCCTTTTTGGTCTCTCTGAACTTTATCCTGTATTGTTCAGTGGTTAAGCCATAACCATCCAGGAGTGCATTCTTAAGAACTTGGAAATTATTAGCATCATTTTCTTTCACAGTAAGGAGCCTATCCCTACCTTTTCCACTAAATGATAGCCATAGGATAGCAGCCCACTGCCTTTGAGGGACATCCTGTACGACACAGGCCCTCTCAAGTGCAGCAAACCACTTGTTAATGTCATCCCCCTCCTTATAAGGGGGAACTATCTTGTGCAGATTCCTGGAATCATGCTCTTTTGCAGGATGACTATGGGGAATACTGCTGCTGCCACGATGGGTTTCTAAACCCAACTTCTGTCTTTCCTTCTCTAGTTTAAAAGACTGTCTATCCAAATCCAGCTGTTGCTTTTTAAGCTTCAGTCTGGTTTGTTCCACTCTCAACTTATTGAGTTCCCTCTCTAACATTCTGTCATCAGGGTTGGTGGGAGGGACATTCCTAGATACAGAGGTATGATGGGTTTGAACAGAAGGAGACCTGTCCCTTACAGAAGCCACCCTAACAGCTTGGCTAAAAGAAACATCACTACCAGTATGGTGAGAATAAATGCTTTTGCTATGATGTGAGACAACACTATTTGTATGGTGTGGCTCATCATCATTACCAACTATGCTAGACTGTCTAGTAATGGGCAGGCTAGGAAGTTTCTTTCCAGAATCTTTTCCTGGGGGAGTCCCTGGATCAGATTGAGAACCATTAGCTACTTTTTCAACAGATGGGGCACTTTTAGCCTTATCCTGTTCTCTAAGCATGTTAATTAACAGTTCTAAGGAAGGATTCTTCCCTACACTCAAACCTCTCTTTATGCAGAGACTCCTTGCTCCTTTCCAGCTAAGGTGATCATATGCAAGTTTGGACAGATCAACATTTTGGCCTGTGCCAGACATTTTTAGAGAGAGTTAAAAGTGATAGAAAAAGAGAAAAAAGTTTTCAGAACTTTTTAGAAAGACAGAAAAAAACTTTTTAAACTTTTAAGAACTTTTTGAAAGTTTTAGAAGTACTTTTTAGCACTTAGAAAAGAGTGAAAAGAGGAAATGCAAAACTTTTTGGCTATGTGTATATACACTGACCTTGTTTTGTATATTTTTCTCTTATGAAAAGTACAATGACAAGAGTGGTAAGTAGTCTCAAAGCACTTATCCCACCGCTGCACAACCAATGTAGGAGGCTGGACTGGCTTGTAGTGAGTACCAAGGGGTACTTGCACCTTGCACCAGGCCCAGTTATCCCTTATTAGTGTATAGGGTGTCTAGCAGCTTAGGCTGATAGATAATGGTAGCTTAGCAGAGCAGCTTAGGCTGAACTAGGAGACGTGTGAAGCTACTACAGTACCACTTAGTGTCATATGCACAATATCATAAGAAAACACAATATACAGTTATACTAAAAATAAAGGTACTTTATTTTTATGACAATATGCCAAAGTATCTTAGAGTGTACCCTCAGTGAGAGGATAGGAAATATACACAAGATATATATACACAATAGCAAAAATATGCAGTATAGTCTTAGAAAACAGTGCAAACAATGTATAGTTACAATAGGATGCAATGGGGAAACATAGGGATAGGGGCAACACAAACCATATACTCCAAAAGTGGAATGCGAACCACGAATGGACCCCAAACCTATGTGACCTTGTAGAGGGTCGCTGGGACTATTAGAAAATAGTGAGAGTTAGAAAAATAACCCTCCCCAAGACCCTGAAAAGTGAGTGCAAAGTGCACTAAAGTTCCCCCAAGGACAAAGAAGTCGTGATAGAGGAATAAGGCAGGAAAGACACAAACCAACAATGCAACAACTGTGGATTTCCAATCTAGGGTACCTGTGGAACAAGGGGACCAAGTCCAAAAGTCACAAGCAAGTCGGAGATGGGCATATGCCCAGGAAATGCCAGCTGTGGATGCAAAGAAGCTTCTACTGGACAGAAGAAGCTGAGGTTTCTGAAGGAACGAAAAGGGCTAGAGACTTTCTCTTTGGTGGACGGATCCCTCTCGCCGTGGAGAGTCGTGCAGAAGTGTTTTCCCGCCGAAAGAACGCCAACAAGCCTTGCTAGCTGCAAATCATGCGGTTAGCGTTTTTGGACGCTGCTGTGGCCCTGGAGGGACCAGGAGGTCGCAAATTGGAACAGGAGAGAGAGGGGACGACGAGCAAGACAAGGAGCCCTCTCAGCAGCAGGTAGCACCTGGAGAAGTGCCAGAAACAGGCACTACGAGGATGCATGAAACGGTGCTCACCCGAAGTCGCACAAAGGAGTCCCACGTCGCCGGAGACCAACTTAGAAAGTCGTGCAATGCAGGTTAGAGTGCCGTGGACCCAGGCTTGGCTGTGCACAAAGGATTTCCGCCGGAAGTGCACAGGGGCCGGAGTAGCTGCAAAAGTTGCGGTTCCCAGCAATGCAGCCCAGCGAGGTGAGGCAAGGACTTACCTCCACCAAACTTGGACTGAAGAGTCACTGGACTGTGGGGGTCACTTGGACAGAGTCGCTGGATTCGAGGGACCTCGCTCGTCGTGCTGAGAGGAGACCCAAGGGACCGGTAATGCAGCTTTTTGGTGCCTGCGGTTGCAGGGGGAAGATTCCGTCGACCCACAGGAGATTTCTTCGGAGCTTCTGGTGCAGAGAGGAGGCAGACTACCCCCACAGCATGCACAAGCAGGAAAAAAGTCGAGAAGGCGGCAGGATCAGCGTTACAGAGTTGCAGTAGTCGTCTTTGCTACTATGTTGCAGGTTTGCAGGCTTCCAGCGCGGTCAGCAGTCGATTCCTTGGCAGAAGGTGAAGAGAGAGATGCAGAGGAACTCGGATGAGCTCTTGCATTCGTTATCTAAAGTTTCCCCAGAGACAGAGACCCTAAATAGCCAGAAAAGAGGGTATGGCTACCTAGGAGAGAGGATAGGCTACTAACACCTGAAGGAGCCTATCAGCAGGAGTCTCTGACGTCACCTGGTGGCACTGGCCACTCAGAGCAGTCCAGTGTGCCAGCAGCACCTCTGTTTCCAAGATGGCAGAGGTCTGGAGCACACTGGAGGAGCTCTGGACACCTCCCAGGGGAGGTGCAGGTCAGGGGAGTGGTCACTCCCCTTTCCTTTGTCCAGTTTCACGCCAGAGCAGGGCTAAGGGGTCCCCTGAACCGGTGTAGACTGGCTTATGCAGAATTGGGCACATCTGTGCCCAAGAAAGCATTTCCAGAGGCTGGGGGAGGCTACTCCTCCCCTGCCTTCACACCATTTTCCAAAGGGAGAGGGTGTAACACCCTCTCTCAGAGGAAGTCCTTTGTTCTGCCATCCTGGGCCAGGCCTGGCTGGACCCCAGGAGGGCAGATGCCTGTCTGAGGGGTTGGCAGCAGCAGCAGCTGCAGTGAAACCCCAGGAAGGGCAGTTTGGCAGTACCAGGGTCTGTGCTACAGACCACTGGGATCATGGGATTGTGCCAACTATGCCAGGATGGTATAGAGGGGGCAATTCCATGATCATAGACATGTTACATGGCCATATTCGGAGTTACCATTGTGAAGCTACATATAGGTAGTGACCTATATGTAGTGCACGCATGTAATGGTGTCCCCGCACTCACAAAGTTCAGGGAATTGGCTCTGAACAATGTGGGGGCACCTTGGCTAGTGCCAGGGTGCCCTCACACTAAGTAACTTTGCACCTAACCTTTACCAGGTAAAGGTTAGACATATAGGTGACTTATAAGTTACTTAAGTGCAGTGTAAAATGGCTGTGAAATAACGTGGACGTTATTTCACTCAGGCTGCAGTGGCAGGCCTGTGTAAGAATTGTCAGAGCTCCCTATGGGTGGCAAAAGAAATGCTGCAGCCCATAGGGATCTCCTGGAACCCCAATACCCTGGGTACCTCAGTACCATATACTAGGGAATTATAAGGGTGTTCCAGTAAGCCAATGTAAATTGGTAAAAATGGTCACTAGCCTGTTAGTGACAATTTGGAAAGAAATGAGAGAGCATGACCACTGAGGTTCTGATTAGCAGAGCCTCAGTGAGACAGTTAGTCACTACACAGGTAACACATTCAGGCACACTTATGAGCACTGGGGCCCTGGGTTACCAGGGTCCCAGTGACACATACAACTAAAACAACATATATACAGTGAAAAATGGGGGTAACATGCCAGGCAAGATGGTACTTTCCTACATGGGGTGGCTAAGTGTGTTGTTGTGAGCATCGGTTACTTGGTACTGGTGACCAAGTAGGTGTTGTTCAGGGTGGACCAGTTTCTCTATCACCATTGTGACACTGGCACCTGTGTCCCTGTAGGCCTGAACCTCAACACAATTTATTAGGGGTAGCTGCTTGTACTTATCCATATTAAGGGGACAAGCAACTAAGGTGGCTAAATCAATAGCCTCCTCAGAGACTTACACAGCCTCTGTGGTCTCCCTAACAAGACCAACCCCAACTAAGTTTCCAAAAGTGAGCCCAGCTACTCCCTTAGATTGGCTATTAGTAGGTTTGCTCCCACCACCACTGCTATTAGTAGGGACACTAGGGTTAGCAGTAGGGGTTGTAGTGGTAGGAGCATTGGTGCTTTTCTTTGGACAACTGGGATCTGTTGTCCAATGGCCTTTTATTTTACATAAATAGCACCATGGTTTCTTTTCCTTGTTCTGATTAAAAGAGGATTTGGGCCCACCACCCCCACCAGAGTGTTTTTGTGGGCCTGATGAAGACTCATTTTTAGATTTGTCCCCACCCTTGTCAGAAGACTTACCATCCTTCTTTTTGTTGCCATCTTTGTCACCCCCTGTATGAACTTTTCTGTTCACCCTTGTTCTGACCCATTTGTCTGCCTTCTTTCCCAATTCTTGGGGAGAGGTCAGATCAGAGTCCACCAAGTACTGGTGCAACAAATCAGACACACAATTATTAAGAATATGCTCTCTCAGGATCAAGTTATACAGGCTGTCATAATCAGTAACTTTACTGCCATGTAACCACCCCTCCAAGGCCTTCACTGAATGGTCAATGAAATCAACCCAGTCTTGTGAAGACTCCTTTTTGGTCTCTCTGAACTTTATCCTGTATTGTTCAGTGGTTAAGCCATAACCATCCAGGAGTGCATTCTTAAGAACTTGGAAATTATTAGCATCATTTTCTTTCACAGTAAGGAGCCTATCCCTACCTTTTCCACTAAATGATAGCCATAGGATAGCAGCCCACTGCCTTTGAGGGACATCCTGTACAGCACAGGCCCTCTCAAGTGCAGCAAACCACTTGTTAATGTCATCCCCCTCCTTATAAGGGGGAACTATCTTGTGCAGATTCCTAGAATCATGCCCTTTTGCAGGATGACTATTGGGAATACTGCTGCTGCCACCATGGGTTTCTAAACCCAATTTCTGTCTTTACTTTTCTACTTCTAAAGACTGTCTATCCAAATCCAGCTGTTGCTTCTTGAGCTTCAGTCTGGTTTGTTCCACTCTCAATCTATTGAGCTCCCTTTCTAACAATCTGTCATCAGGGTGGGTGGGAGGGACATGTCTAGAATCAGAAGTATGATGAGAATGGACAGAAGGAGACCTGTCCCTTACAGAAGGCACCCTAACAGCTTGGTTAACAGAAACATCACTTCTACTGTGGTGTGAAGGAATACTCTTGTTATGATGTGAGACAACACTATCTGTATGGTGTGACTCTACATCAGTACCAACTATGCTAGACTGTCTAGTAATGGGCAGGCTAGATAGTTTCTTTCCTGAATCTTTTCCTAGGGGAGTCCCTGGATCAGATTGGGAACCATTAGCTAATTTTTCAACAGATGGGGCCATTTTGGCCTTATCTTGTTCTCTAAGCATGTTAAACAATAATTCCAAGGAAGGATTCTTCCCTACACTCAAACCTCTTTCTACACAGAGACTCCTTGCTCCTTTCCAGTTAAGATGGTCATATGCAAGTTTGGACAGATCAACATTTTGGCCTGTGCCAGACATTTTTAGAAAGAGTTTAAGTGATAGAAAAAGAGAAAAAAGTTTTCAGAACTTTTTAGAAAGACAGAAAAAAAACTTTTAAAACTTTTTAAGAACTTTTAGAAAGTTTAGAGGTACTTTTCAGCACTTTAGAAAAGAGGTGAGAAAAGAAATGCAAAACCTTTTGGTTAGGTGTACATACACTGAACTTGTTTTGTATATTTTTCTCTTATGAAAAGTATACTGACAAAAGTGGTAAGTAGTCTCAAAGCAATTATCCCACCGCTGCACAACCAATGTAGGAGGCTGGACTGGCTTGTAGTGAGTACCAAGGGGTACTTGCACCTTGCACCAGGCCCAGTTATCCCTTATTAGTTTATAGGGTGTCTAGCAGCATAGGCTGATAGATAATGGTAGCTTAGCAGAGCAGCTTAGGCTGAACTAGGAGACGAGTGAAGCTCCTACAGTACCACCAGTGTCATATGCACAATATCATAAGAAAACACAATACACAGATATACTAAAAATAAAGGTACTTTATTTTTATGACAATATGCCAAAGTATCTCAGAGTGTACCCTCAGTATGAGGATAGTAAATATACACAAGATATATGTACACAATACCAAAATATGCAGTAATAGTATTAGAAAACAGTGCAAACAATGTATAGTTACAATAGGATGCAATGGGGACACATAGGGATAGGGGCAACACAAACCATATACTCCAAAAGTGGAATGCGAACCACGAATGGACCCCAAACCTATGTGACCTTGTAGAGGGTCGCTGGGACTATTAGAAAATAGTAAGGGTTAGAAAAATAGCGCTCCCCAAGACCCTGAAAAGTGAGTGCAAAGTGCACTAAAGTTCCCCAAAGGACTTAGAAGTCGTGATAGGGGAATTCTGCAGGAAAGACACAAACCAGCAATGCAACAACAATGGATTTCCAGTCGAGGGTACCTGTGGAACAAAGGAATCAAGTCCAAAAGTAACAAGCAAGTCGGAGATGGGGAGATGCCCAGGAAATGCAAGCTGTGGGTGCAAAGAAGCTGCTACTGGGCAGTAGAAGCTGAGGTTTCTGCAGGAACGACAAGGGCTAGAGACTTCCCCTTTGGAGGACGGATCCCTCACACCGTGGAGAGTCGTGCAGAAGTATTTTCCCGCCGAGAGACCGCCAACAAGCCTTGCTAGCTGCAAATTGTCCGGTTAGTGTTTTTGGATGCTGCTGTGGCCCAGGAGGGACCAGGATGTCGCCAATTGCGTCTGGGGACAGAGGGGGCGTCGAGCAAGACAAGGAACCCTCTCAGCAGCAGGCAGCATCCGCAGAAGTGCCAGAACAGGCACTACAAAGATGCGTGAAACTGTGCTCACCCGAAGTCGCACAAAGGAGTCCCACGTCGCCGGAGTACAACTTAGGAGGTCGTGCAATGCAGGTTAGAGTGCCGTGGACACAGGCTGGACTGTGCACAAAGGATTTCCGCCGGAAGTGCACGGAGGCCGGAGTAGCTGCAAAAGTGGCGGTTCCCAGCAATGCAGTATGGCGTGGGGAGGCAAGGACTTACCTCCACCAAACTTGGACTAAAGAGTCACTGGACTGTGGGAGTCACTTGGACAGAGTTGCTGGATTCAAGGGACCTCGCTCGTCGTGCTGAGAGGAGACCCAGGGTACCGGTGATGCAGTTCTTTGGTGCCTGCGGTTGCAGGGGGACGATTCCGTTGACCCACTGGAGATTTCTTCGGAGCTTCTAGTGCAGAGAGGAGGCAGACTACCCCCACAGCATGCACCACCAGGAAAACAGTCAAGAAGGCGTCAGGATCAGCGTTACAGAGTTGCAGTAGTCGTCTTTGCTACTTTGTTGTAGTTTTGCAGGCTTACAGCGCGGTCAGCAGTCGATTCCTTGGCAGAAGGTGAAGAGAGAGATGCAGAGGAACTCGGATGAGCTCTTGCATTCGTTATCTAAGGAACCCCCAGAGACAGAGACCCCAAATAGCCAGAAAAGAGGGTTTGGCTACCTAGGAGAGAGGATAGGCTAGCAACACCTGAAGGAGCCTATCAGAAGGAGTCTCTGACGTCACCTGGTGGCACTGGCCACTCAGAGCAGTCCAGTGTGCCAGCAGCACCTCTGTTTCCAAGATGGCAGAGGTCTGGAGCACACTGGAGGAGCTCTGGACACCTCCCAGGGGAGGTGCAGGTCAGGGGAGTGGTCACTCCCCTTTCCTTTGTCCAGTTTCGCGCCAGAGCAGGGCTAAGGGGTCCCTGAACCAGTGTAGACTGGCTTATGCAGAAATGGGCACCATGTGTGCCCATGAAAGCATTTCCAGAGGCTGGGGGAGGCTACACCTCCCCTGCCTTCACACCATTTTCCAAAGGGAGAGGGTGTAACACCCTCTCTCAGAGGAAGTCCTTTCTTCTGCCATCCTGGGCCAAGCCTGGCTGGACCCCAGGAGGGCAGAAACCTGTCTGAGGGGTTGGCAGCAGCAGCAGCTGCAGTGAAACCCCGGGAAAGGCAGTTTGGCAGTACCAGGGTCTGTGCTACAGACCACTGGGATCATGGGATTGTGCCAACTATGCCAGGATGGCATAGAGGGGGCAATTCCATGATCATAGACATGTTACATGGCCATATTCAGAGTTACCATTGTGAAGCTACATATAGGTAGTGACCTATATGTAGTGCACGCGTGTAATGGTGTCCCTGCACTCACAAAGTCCGGGGAATTGGCCCTGAACAATGTGGGGGCACCTTGGCTAGTGCCAGGGTGCCCTCACACTAAGTAACTTTGCACTTAACCTTTACCAGGTAAAGGTTAGACATATAGGTGACTTATGAGTTACTTAAGTGCAGTGTAAAGTTGCTGTGAAATAACGTGGACGTTATTTCACTCAGGCTGCAGTGGCAGGCCTGTGTAAGAATTGTCAGAGCTCCCTATGGGTGGCAAAAGAAATGCTGCAGCCCATAGGGATCTCCTGGAACCCCAATACCCTGGGTACCTCAGTACCATATACTAGGGAATTATAAGGGTGTTCCAGTAAGCCAATGTAAATTGGTAAAATTGGTCACTAGCCTGTTGACAATTTGAAAGAAATGAGAGAGCATAACCACTGAGGTTCTGGTTAGCAGAGCCTCAGTGAGACAGTTAGTCATAACACAGGTAACACATTCAGGCACACTTATGAGCACTGGGGCCCTGGCTGGCAGGGTCCCAGTGACACATACTACTAAAACAACATATATACAGTGAAAAATGGGGGTAACATGCCAGGCAAGATGGTACTTTCCTACACTTTGTAACTACTTACCACTTTTGTCATTGTACTTTTCATAAGAGAAAAATATACAAAACAAGTTCAGTGTATGTACACCTAACCAAAAAGTTTTGCATTTCCTCTTTTCACTCTTTTCTAAGTGCTGAAAAGTACCTCTAAACTTTCTAAAAGTTTTAAAAAGTTTAAAACGTTTTTTTTTTCCTGTCTTTCCAAAAGTTCTGAAAAACTTTTCTCACTTTTTCTGTCACTTAAACACTGTCTAAAATGTCTGGCACAGGCCAAACTGTTGATCTGTCCAAACTTGCTTATGATCACCTTAGCTGGAAAGGAGCAAGGCATCTCTGCATAGATAGAGGTTTAAGTGTAGGGAAGAATCCCCCCAGAGAACTGTGGGTTAACATGCTTATAGAACAGGATAAGGCCAGAGGTGCCCCTTCTGTTGAAAAAGTAGCTAATGGTTCCCAATCTGATCCAGGGACTCCCCTAGAAAAAGAGTCAGGAAAGAAACTTCCTAGCCTGCCCATTACCAGACAGCCTAGCATAGTTGGTACTGATGTAGAGTCACACCATACTGATAGTGTTGTCTCACATCATAGCAAGAGTATTCCTTCTCAATATAGTAGAAGTGATGTTTCTGTTAACCAAGCTGTTAGGATGTCTTCTGTAAGGGACAGGTCTCCTTTTGTTCATTCTCACCATACTTCTGTTTCAAGGCATGTCCCTCCCACCCACCCTGATGACAGATTGTTAGAAAGGGAGCTCAATAGATTGAGAGTGGAACAAACCAGACTGAAGCTCAAGAAGCAACAACTTGGATTTGGATAGACAGTCCTTAGAAGTGGAGAAAGAAAGACAGAAGTTGGGTTTAGAAACCCATGGTGGCAGCAGCAGTATTCCCCATAGTCATCCTGCAAAAGAGAATGATTCCAGGAATCTGCACAAGATAGTTCCCCCTTATAAGGAGGGGGCTGACATTAACAAGTGGTTTGCTGCACTTGAGAGGGCCTGTGTTGTACAGGATGTCCCTCAAAGGCAGTGGGCTGCTATCCTATGGCTATCATTTAGTGGAAAGGGTAGGGATAGGCTCCTTACTGTGAAAGAAAGTGATGCCAATAATTTTACAGTTCTTAAGAATGCACTCCTGGATGGTTATGGCTTAACCACTGAACAGTACAGGATGAAGTTCAGAGAGACCAAAAAGGAGTCTTCACAAGACTGGGTTGATTTTGTTGACCATTCAGTGAAGGCCTTGGAGGGGTGGTTACATGGCAGTAAAGTTACTGATTATGAAAGCCTGTATAACTTGATCCTGAGAGAGCATATTCTTAATAATTGTGTGTCTGATTTGTTGCACCAGTACTTGGTGGACTCTGATCTGACCTCTCCCCAAGAATTGGGAAAGAAGGCAGACAAATGGGTCAGAACAAGGATGAACATAAAAGTTCATACAGGGGGTGACAAAGATGGCAATAAGAAGAAGGATGGTAAGTCTTCTGACAAGGGTGGGGACAAATCTAAAAATGAGTCTTCATCAGGTCCACAAAAACACTCTGGTGGGGGTGGTGGACCCAAATCCTCTTCTAATCAAAACAAAGAAAAGAAACCATGGTGCTATTTATGTAAAATAAAAGGCCATTGGACAACAGATCCCAGTTGTCCAAAGAAAAGCACCAAGCCTCCTACCACTACAAGCCCTACTGCTACACCTAGTGTCCCTACTAATAGCAGTGGTGGTGGGAGCAAACCTACTAATAGCCAATCCAAGGGAGTAGCTGGGCTCACTATTGGTAACTTAGTTGGGGTTGGTCTGATTAGGGAGACCACAGAGGCTGTGTTAGTCTCTGAGGTGGCTATTGATTTAGCCACCTTGGTTGCTTGTCCTCTTAACATGGATAAGTACAAGCAACTACCCCTAATAAATGGTGTTGAGGTTCAGGCCTACAGGGACACTGGTGCCAGTGTTACAATGGTAATAGAGAAACTGGTCCACCCTGAACAACACCTACTTGGTCACCAGTACCAAGTAACCGATGCTCATAACAACACCCTTAGCCACCCCATGGCTGTTGTGAATCTCAACTGGGGGGGGGGTTACTGGCCCAAAGAAAGTTGTGGTTGCCTCAGATTTACCTGCAGACTGTCTATTAGGGAATGATTTGGAGACATCAGCTTGGGCAGAAGTGGAGTTGGAGGCTCATGCAGCAATGCTGGGCATTCCAGGGCATATTCTTGCTTTGACCAGGGCTCAGGCCAAAAAGCAAAAAGGACAGGGTGACTTGGATCCTGGAACAATGGACCAAGTGCTCCCTAAAGCTAAGGCTAGTAGAAGTAAAGCACTACCTACTATCCCTCCCTCTACAGTGGATTCTACTTCTGAGGAAGAAGAATTTCCACCCTGTGCAGAACCTACACCAGAGGAACTGGAAGCAGACACTGCTGAGCTTTTGGGTGAAGGGGGGCCTGCCAGGGAGGAGCTGAGTGTGGCACAGCAGACCTGTCCCACACTAAAGGGTCTAAGAAAGCAAGCTGTCAAACAAGCAAATGGGGATGTCAGTGACTCTCACAGAGTTTACTGGGAGGACAACCTCTTGTAGCAATTTCATGTCTGCTTACTTAAAGGCCATGTGGAAGGAGTGTGGTGTGACATACAAGTTCACTACACCCTATCATCCACAAACAAATGGACTGGTGGAGAGATTTAACAAAACTCTCAAAGGCATGATTATGGGACTCCCTGAAAAACTCCGCAGGAGATGGGATATCCTTTTACCATGCCTCCTTTTTGCTTACAGGGAGGTACCCCAGAAAGGAGTGGGCTTCAGCCCCTTTGAACTTCTTTTTGGTCACCCTCTGAGAGGTCCCCTAACACTTGTTAAGGAGGGTTGGGAACAACCTTTAAAAGCTCCAAAGCAAGATATAGTGGACGATGTACTTGGCCTCAGATCAAGGATGGCTGATGTACTGCCATTTGATGGAGTTTGTTTTGACCAATGACTTTGTGTTTCACCACTGCTCATATTAGTTGCTCAATGTTCACCAGTAGCACATGGTATGTTTTGTTCAGTTTAGCCGCCTATGGGCTTTGACATGGCATTAGCCATTACTTTCTGTATTCAGTTTAGCCGCCTATGGGCTTTGACATTGCATTAGTCATTACATTCTGTATTCTGCCTATTGGCTTTGACATTGCATTAGCCATTACATTCTGTATTCTGCCTATTGGCTTTGACATGCTGTATTCAGTCTAGCTGCCTATTGGCTTTGACATGCTATTAGATATTCTGCCTATTGGCTTTGACATGATATCATACATTGCATTTTATATTCAGCTCAGCTGCCTATTGGCTTTGACATGATATTATACATTGCATTTTGTATTCAGCTCAGATGCCTGTTGGCTTTGACATGACACTAGACATTGCATTTGATATTTAGGTTAGCTGCCTATTGCCTTTAACGTGGAGTTAGATCTTGCAGTTGAGAATCCAAGCTGTATTTTTCCAAGCTGTGTTTTTGCACCAGATGAATCAAGATGTTTTTTCTCACAGTAGACTAGACCTGATAAGAGAGGGTACATGGGTGTTGTTTTTCTTCGCTTGAGCTTGGGAACAGGAGTAGTCTTGGAGACCTGGCCAGTCTCCAAAAGGTTTGCTCAGTTTCCCAGGTCTGAGAGGAGGGGGCACACCTTTGTAACGAATGTAACAGGCTGCAGAGAGTCAGATTCGAATCTGCCGGACCTCGTGCTGGAGCTTGGCGCCAACTGCCAGCAATCTACTGTGGGTAGATGAATCTCTTTCTCGCGGCTGACAGGGGGTCATCAGCTTGCAGACCTTAGAAAGATGAAGCTGTAAATAGTTTCCCACACGGTGAAGTATTTGTTTTGCTTTGCATTCAATATCTTATAAATATAACCTGCTATGTATATTGCAAACTGATATATTTTGTTTTATTAACGCGGGCTTGAAAGCTACTAATTTGTCATTCATAAAAAAGTGTGGTTGGGGAAGAATTAACAACAATAAAAGTCTTCTTTGAACTCAGAAGTGTATTTCTGGTGGTTTATGTTAGTGCTTTGAAACTAGATAAGAGGAAAGCACTACAGCTGAGTACATAAAAAAGGCCAGTAAAAACCTTCAGGCCAGCCAAGAGCTCCAAAAGCAATGGCATGACCAGAAGGCTGTTTTGGTTCAGTACCAACCAGGGCAGAAAGTGTGGGTCTTGGAGCCTGTGGCCCCAAGAGCACTCCAAGATAAATGGAGTGGAC
This sequence comes from Pleurodeles waltl, assembly GCF_031143425.1. Lineage (NCBI taxonomy): Eukaryota > Metazoa > Chordata > Amphibia > Caudata > Salamandridae > Pleurodeles > Pleurodeles waltl. The sequence goes on from NC_090440.1 coordinate 1,311,717,284, forward strand.
CCCACACAATTGTTGAAAGGAAGGGTGAAGTCACCTACTTAGTTGACTTAGGCACTGCCAGGAGTCCCCTTAGGGTGCTCCATGTCAATCGCCTGAAACCCTACTATGACAGGGCTGATCTCACCCTGCTCATGGCAACTGATGAGGGACAGGAAGAAGACAGTGATCCTCTTCCTGATCTCTTCTCTTCCACAGAACAAGATGCTCTAGTGGAAGGTGTTGTACTGGCAGATTGTCTTACTGCTGAGCAGAAAGACCACTGCATAAACCTCCTGGGTCAGTTTTCTGAACTCTTCTCTACTGTGCCAGGTACCACTTCTTGGTGTGAGCACACTATAGATACTGGAGACAGCTTGTCTGTCAAAAGTAAGATCTATAGGCATCCTGACCGTGTCAGAGACTGCATAAAGCAAGAGGTGCAGAAAATGTTAGAACTAGGAGTGGTTGAGCACTCTGAAAGTCCATGGGCTTCTCCTGTGGTACTTGTACCAAAACCTCATTCCAAAGATGGAAAGAAGGAAATGCGGTTTTGTGTAGACTACAGAGGTCTATGTTTGGTGGAGCTCTTGCATTCGGTATCTGAAGAATTCCCCAAAGGAGAGACCCTAAATAGCCAGAAAATGAGGTTTGGTTACCTAGGAAGGAGGATAGGCTAGTAAGAAAGGTAAGAGCCTATCAGAAGGAGTCTCTGACATCACCTGATGGCACTGGCCACTCAGAGCAGTCCAGTGTGCCAGCAACACCTCTGTTTCCAAGATGGCAGAGGTCTGGAGCACACTGGAGGAGCTCTGGGCACCTCCCCTGGGAGGTGCAGGTCAGGGGAGTGGTCACTCCCCTTTCCTTTGTCCAGTTTCGCGCCAGAGCAGGGCTGGGGGACCCCTGAACCGGTGCAGACTGGCTTATGCAGAGATGGGCACCATCTGTGCCCATCAAAGCATTTCCAGAGGCTGTGGGAGGCTACTCCTACCCAGCCCTGACACCTTTTTCCAAAGGGAGAGGGTGTAACACCCTCTCTCTGAGGAAGTCCTTTGTTATGCCTTCCTGGGCCAGGCCTGGCTGGACCCCAGGAGGGGAGAAACCTTTCTGAGGGGTTGGCAGCAGCTGCAGTGAAACCCCGTGAAAGGCAGTTTGGCAGTACCCGGGTCTGTGCTAGAGAGTCGGGGGATCATGGAACTGTCTGGCATTGGGGTGACAATTCCATGATCTTAGACATGTTACATGGCCATGTTCGGAGTTACCATTGTGACGCTATACATAGGTAGTGACCTATGTATAGTGCACGCATGAAATGGTGTCCCTGCACTCACAAAGTCCGGGGAATTTGCCCTGAATGATGTGGGGGCACCTTGGCTAGTGCCAGGGTGCCTACACACTAAGTAACTTAGCACCCAATCTTTACCAGGTAAAGGATAGACATATAGGTGACTTATAAGTTACTTAAGTGCAGTGGTAAATGGCTGTGAAATAACGTGGACGTTATTTCACTCAGGCTGCAGTGGCAGGCCTGTGTAAGAATTGTCAGAGCTCCCTATGGGTGGCAAAAGAAATGCTGCAGCCCATAGGGATCTCCTGGAACCCCAATACCCTGGGTACCTCAGTACCATGTACTAGGGAATTATAAGGGTGTTCCAGTATGCCAATATGAATTGGTAAAATTGGTCACTAGCCTGTTAGTGACAATTTGTAAAGCAGAGAGAGCATAACCACTGAGGTTCTGGTTAGCAGAGCCTCAGTGAGACAGTTAGGCATCACACAGGGAACACGTACATATAGGCCACAAACTTATGAGCAGTGGGGTCCTGGCTAGCAGGGTCCCAGTGACACATAACAAACATACTGAAAACATAGGGTTTTCACTATGAGCACTGGGCCCTGGCTGGCAGGATCCCAGTGAGACAGTGAAAACACCCTGACATATACTCACAAACAGGCCAAAAGTGGGGGTAACAAGGCTAGAAAGAGGCTACTTTCTCACACTGGGTATATATGTAATGTTGTTGCATCTGTTTGTGTGAAAGGTGTTGGTGGTGAGGGTGGAGGTTGGGGTGTTGCTTGTTGCGTGTGTGTGTGTCACTCTCTTTTTACTCTCCTCCTCCCTTGTGTGTTCGGTGCAGTACGCACCGTGGTCGTCTTCGCCGGTGTTTGTGTTCCTGGTGTATGAGGAGGTACACCAGCATTGGAAAAATGTGCAGCTGAGGCTCCGTTGCATCGTGGTTCTTCCTTGAGTGTCGAGAGGTGAGTCGTTTCCCTTCAGTGTACTGTTTCCGCCGTGCTTTTGATGGCGTTGGTACCACCCATGAAAAGCTGGTGGATTGGCCAGTTGTAATACGGTGGGCGGTACATTGTCTTCCGCCTGGCTGTTGGCGGTTACCGCCGCAGTGCTTGTTGCTACTGCATGTAGGAAGGTAGCCTCTTTCTAGCCTTGTTACCCCCACTTTTGGCCTGTTTGTGAGTGTTTTTACTGTCTCACTGGGATCCTGCTAGCCAGGGCCCAGTGCTCATAGTGAAAACCTTATGCTGTCAGTATGTTTGATATGTGTCATTGGGATCCTGCTAGCCAGGACCCCAGTGCTCATAAGTTTGTGGCCTATATGTCTTCCCTGTGTGGTGCCTAACTGTATCACTGAGGCTCTGCTAACCAGAACCTCAGTGTTTATGCTCCCTCTGCTTCTAAAATTGTCACTGCAGGCTAGTGAATAATTTTACCAATTCTCATTGGCACACTGGAACACCCTTATAATTCTCTTGTTTATGGTACTTAGGTACCCAGGGTGTTGGGGTTCCAGGAGATCCCTATGGGCTGCAGCATTTCTTTTGCCACCCATAGGGAGCTCAGACAATTCTTACACAGGACTGCCACTGAAGCCTGAGTGAAATAACGTCCACGCTATTTCACAGCCATTTTCACTGCACATAAGTAACTTATAAGTCACCTATATGTCTAACCCTTACTTGGTGAAGGTTAGCTGCCAAGTTACTTAGTGTGGGCACCCTGGCACTAGCCAAGGTGCTCCCACATTGTTCAGGGCAAATTCCCCGGACTTTGTGAGTGCGGGGACACCATTACACGCGTGCACTACATATAGGTCAATACCTGTATGTAGCTTCACCATGGTAACTGCGAACATGGCCATGTAACATGTCTACGATCATGGAATTGTCACCCCAATACCATTCTGGTATTGGGGGGACAATTCCATGCATCCCCGGGTCTCTAGCACAGAACCCGGGTCCGGGGTCTCCACTGCAGCTGCTGCTGCCAACCCCTCAGACAGGTTTCTGCCCCCCTGGGGCCTGGGCAGCCTGGTCCCAGTAAGGCAGAACAAAGGATTTCCTCTGAGAGAGGGTGTTACACCCTCTCCCTTTGGAAATAGGTGTGAAGGGCTGGGAAGGAGCAGCCTCCCCTAGCGTCTGGAAATGCTTTGATGGGCACAGATGGTGCCCATCTCTGCATAAGCCAGTCTACACCGGTTCAGGGATCACCCAGCCCTGCTCTGGCGTGAAACTGGACAAAGGAAAGGGGAGTGACCACTCCCCTGACCAGTACGTCACAGGGGAGGTGCTCAGAGCTCCTCCAGTGTGTCCCAGACCTCTGCCATCTTGGATTCAGAGGTGTTGGGGCACAATGGACAGCTCTGAGTGGCCAGTGCCAGCAGGTGACGTCAGAGACCCCTCCTAATAGGTGCTTACCTCTTTCATTAGCCAAACCTCGTTTCTCAGTAGCCAAACCTCCTTTTTTGCTATTTAGGGTCTCTCCTCTGGGCTATTCCTCAGATAACGAATGCAAGAGCTCACCAGTGTTCCTCTGCACTTCCCTCTTCGACTTCTGCCAAGGATCGACCGCTGACTGCTCCAGAACGCCTGCAAAACCGCAACAAAGTAGCAAAACGACTACCAGCAACATTGTAGTGCCTCATCCTGACGGCTTTCTCGACTGTTTCCTGGTGGTGCATGCTCTGTGGGCTGTCTGCCTTCACCCTGCACTGGAAGCCAAGAAGAAATCTCCTGTGGGTCGACGGAATCTTCCCCCTGCCAACACAGGCACCAAACTTCTGCATCACCTGTCCTCTGGGTCCCCTCTCATCCTGACGAGCGTGGTCCCTGGAACACAGGAGCTGGGTCCAAGTGTCTCCCACAGTCCAGTGGCCCTTATGTCCAAAGTTGGTGGGGGTAAGTCCTTGCCTCCCCACGCCAGAGAGCAAACCTGTGTACTGTGTGATTTGCAGCTGCTCTGGCTTCTGTGCACTTTTCAGAGGATTCCTTTGCGCACAGCCTAGCCTGGGTCCCCAGCACTCTCTCCTGCATTGCCCAACTCGCTGAGTTGGACTCCGACGTCGTGGGACCCTCCTTTGTGACTCTGAGTTCGCCGCTGTCCTCAGATCTTCTAAGTGCCTGCTCTGGTACTTCTGCAGGTGCTGCCTGCTTCTGCTAGGGCTCTCTGAGTTGCTGAGCACCCCCTCTGTCTCCTCTTCCAAGGGGCGACATCCTGGTCCTTCCTGGTCCCCAGCAGCACCCAAAAACCTCAACCATGACTCTTGAAGCTAGCAAGGCTTGTTTGTGGTATTTCTGCCTGGAAACACTTCTGCTACCTCCAGCACGCTGTGGGACATCTTCCATCCAAAGGAAAGGTTCCTAGCCCTTTTTGTTGTTGCAGAATCTTTGGCTTCTTCCACCCAGAGGCAGCCCTTTTGCACCTTCATCCGGGGTTTAGTGGGCTCCTGCCCCCCCTGGACACTTTTGTGACTCTTGGACTTAGTCCCCTTCCTTTACAGGTCCTCAGGTACAGGAATCCATCTTCAGTGTTTTGCTGGTGCTTGTGGTTCTTGCAGAATCCCCTATCACGACTATTCTGTCTTTCTGGGATAATAGGGTAACTTTACTCCTACTTTTCAGGGTCTTGCATTTGGGTATTTTGGACACCCTTACTGTTTTCTGCCAGTTCCAGCAACCCTCTACAATCTCCCATAGGTCTGGGGTCCATTTGTGATTCGCATTCCACTTTTGGAGTATATGGTTTGTGTTGCCCCTAGACCTATGTCTACCTATTGCATCCTATTGTGATTCTACATTGTTTGCACAACTTTTTTTACTGTTACTTACCTGTTTTGGGTGTGTGTACATATAATCTGTGTATATTACTTACCTCCTAATTGAGGGTATCCTCTGAGATACTTTTGGCATATTGTCACTAAAATAAAGTACCTTTATTTTTAGTAACTCTGAGTATTGTGTTTTCTTATGATATTGTGCTATATGATATAAGTGGTATAGTAGGAGCTTTGCATGTCTCCTAGTTCAGCCTAAGCTGCTTTGCCATAGCTACCTCTAACAGCCTAAGCTGCTAGAAACACCTCTAATCTACTAATAAGGGATAACTAAACCTGGCAAAGGGTGTAAGTACCACAAGGTACCCACTATAAGCCAGGCCAGCCTTCTACACCACCATGGCGGTAGGAGTGTTAAAGTGGCTGTCTGTGTTGACTGTTTCAGCCATGGTCATAATTTCATTTTGTTTACTGCCGGCATGTTGGCGGTATTACCGCCGCTTTATGACCGACCGCCAGGGTTGTAATGAGGGCCAATGTAATCCCTCCATTCTGACTCGGCTTTCGGAGGGGCTGAGTAGGTTTTATGTGACCCACAGCCTTCAGAGATGAGTGACCAAAATTTACAAAGATTTTTAGCCCTGGCTGCTTCCCTCAAGTCTATCCATCGCTGATCTGCCTCCTCCTTCCTTATTCCCTCCTTCACCTGTGCTCTTGTCCTCTTTAGAAGGGACATTTTTCTACTCCTCTCCGCAGATCCTCATCCGTGCTGCAACCTAACCAATCTATTAATTTCCGTATTCAAAAGGAGAAGAGGGTGCCTTACTTTCTTCCGTGGGGGTTTAGTGCAATTTGACTGGACTCTCTGAATGCAATTTCCCATAAATTCAGAAAAACATTTTAACGGATCTTCATGCCAGTCATCAAAATTTCTCAAGACCCTTTTTAAGTGATTCTTTCACAGATAACATTTTCAAAGGAGACAAATAGATTCTACCTGTTTTCCCATTAAGATTGACAAGGACGCCCTTAAAATTCCAAGTCTCAATAGGTGGCATTTAGAGTTTTAGCATAAGGCTCAAAATCTTATGGTCACTAAAAAAAGTATCAATAATAGTCATATCCTCCACTACTTGTGCTAAGGGGTAGGCGGCCAAGAGATAATCAATGATGGAGTTACTCAGGTGAGATTTAAGAGGAAAGGCTGCAGGGGAATTCGACTGGAAACGGCCAGTCAGAATTATACAGCTAAGTTCCCTCATGCCTTCTAATAAAATATGCCCCCTTTTGTCAGTCCTAATTCCTGTCGGAATGTTAAGAAAAGATTCCCTCTCAGTATCACTAAAAGTGGAAAGGAATAGGTTAGAAATGTTACAGTTTAAATCCCCTGAGATCAATACATCAAGTGCAGTTTCATGAGAATTAAAAAAAAAAGAAATACAATTCAGCACGTGCAATACCATCCTATCATAGTCCTTCTCAGGGGAATATAAGCATTTACCAGTAACAGTGGCATTTTCCTACCATCCTCCAATGTTGGAACAATTCTAATGATCTGATACGAATATTGTTAAACTGGAATAATTTGGAACTCCCATTTATACTTATCTTTTAAGAGTACAGCGATATCCCTTTTGCATGCCCTATCCTGGACGGCTGTGCCTTTTGACAAAGGGCCATGTACCCCGGGTAAGAGAAATTAGTTACACTCCAGGTCTCTTGGATGCCAACTATGTCTGCTTGGAGAGAGCAGATATGATCTAATTTACCTGTGTGTTTCTCTAGTACAGCAGCACTCCAAGAGACCACATGGAGATTATGGTTAAACACCTTGTTGTAGTAGTTTCCCCTTTGCCCTGGTGTTATTTAAGGTGCCTGCCAGCCAGCTCCAGTTATCCTTGGAGGAAGACCAGGAAGGGGACGGGACATCTTTCACGAGCTTCACCACTCTTCCATCCTGGAAAAGAGAGATCTTAACATTTTCCCAGGAGGGAAAAGGGGATTCTCTCCCACTCAAAAGATTACTTTTATTCATACAAGGAGCTGTAGAGGACTGCATTCTACACAGATGGGAATCCTTGCTCCTGACGGGGACCATATCAATGCCTCTACGTTGCAGTTGTTCACAAATAACTAAAATTAAATTTACGCTGGTTATGGAATAAAACCAAACTCTTGTCTTTACAGAGTCGAGGCCCTACATCAGGAGTACACGAGAGATATCATCGCTTTCGATTAATTTTAACTCCGATATATCTCTAAAACAAGATAGTGAAAGAGAACTGTTTAAAAGTAAATTGGAATCAAATAAAGCGCAACTCAAGGCATGATGTCATCTCTGAGAGACTGGAAGGATTCTCCATCTCAATATTGACTGCTCCACTAGCCAAATTGTCAAGAATTAAATGCGAAGTTATTGAATTTGTTTGAGAATTACAAAATGAATCAGCGTGTGGGTTAAGAGAAGATGTAACCTTTTTTACAATTGATCGTTCATCTGATCCATCCAAAGGAGGATCAAAGAAGGGAACTAAATCAAGTTCATCCCTAGAAGAGGGGGGTACTAAGTCTTCTGAGTCTTTCCAATCAATAGACTTATCCTCCGATGGGACTTGTCTTCCATGGGAGATGGAATTCCTGTAGGAGTCTGAACATCGAACTTTACTTTCTTAGGTCTTCTTTTGGAAATTCTCCTTTTAGCTTTTCTTCCCTGCTTTTTCCCTTTAAAAAGCTTTCTCAAATTCCCTACATTGTCTACTTTCTTAAAAGATTCATTCCTCTTGTGCTCCACAGTTGAGCGAATGGGGAGGATCTCAGTCTGTGGTAAAAAAAAATAGGGAACGGGAGGACTGGAGAGGGTGGCTTTAACTCCAGATTTACTGGCACCGAAGAACTCAACTGAGGAAGTGCAGGAGAAAATATTTTTTCCAGAGAAAAGTCAATGTTTTCAAAGTTGAAAGTGTCCTCACATCTCACGGGGATAAGCAACACTCGTGGTTTACCAGCCTGGGTTCCCTTGGTAGACTGGACTGGATATTTAGAAGAGTTCTCATTCAGCATTACATCTGAGGAGCACAGCGGTGTACTAGGATGACTACCCCCCAGTTCGTTGGGAGCTTCCTTTGCAAACATCGGAGCTATCTCTATCAAAGCTAGATCTTCCTTCTTTTGGTCAGTCAGGGCTTTCAATATAGCCAGTAGGGTGTCTTGAGAATGGTCAAAGCTATTTATCGATTTTTCTAACAGCGCTAAAATAGAAGATAGTATTCTCTCTAAGCATTTAAAAGACTCTGATAATACTGTATGTTGGTCCAAAGGAGCACTTGGTAAATTTCTAGAGAACAAAAACTCAGGGGAAAGATAAGGAAAAGCTTGGAATGAGGTACGCTGCATAGGTGTACTGCTTATAAGTCTTAGACAATGAGATTCCTTTCTCCTGGCTAAGGACAGGGCTGCACAGCAAGAGGACAAGCTCTTTACGTCATATGCTCCTTTCACCTCAATGTCAGGCAAGGTGAAATCTACTATATCCTGGGGGGGGGACCCGAGTAGGCGGGGGAGAGCATTGCATTCTCCAGGTCCCCCCCAGCAATAGGCTACTGCCCGTTAGGAGGAGATGGAGCCAAAGCAGTTCCGGAAATAACAAGACCATCAGAAGTTGCAAAAACCGTCCTTCCTGGAAGAGAAATCATCAAGGATCTCCTTATGCAGAAAAGGCAAGATTGTACACCAATTTTTAGTATTCAGGTGGGACATACTCTTGTTTCTTAGAATATATGATTTAGTCTTTTTACATGCCCGGTTAAGAAAGGATCTGCCCATTCGAAGACGTTTAGCAGTCATGTCCAGGAAAGGGATTACCTTGGACACCTGGCTGACAATTAATTTGCCTTTCTTTTGCCTTTCCGCTCCTGTATACACATCCCTCAGGCTCTTTGTCTGCGTATTGATTCTTTCCAAAATAAGGAGAGATATGGTAAGCCAAAAGGTACTTTAGGCAGGCCGAATCTTAAACAAAGGCACTTCCAGAGACTTTAGTTGCCAAACAGGGCACGCCCAAGGTTGATTATAACAATATAGACTTCATCTAGACAGGGACCTTTTGTTCCGTGCTTTCGGCTTTTCCTAGACTGATACTCCTGGGAACATTAACAGAAAACATGGCGTAGGATGATAAGCTGCACTCGCACCTACATTGCTTCAAACTATGTGACCAGAAGAGTGAAGCAAGGACAAGGTAAGGCAAAACAAAACCAAGATGATGGGGAGGGTTCTCCAAGCCCAGAGGATCTACTTCTCAATCACCACAAGACAGCTAGCTGCCAACGCAGTGCGGCCCCCAGCCAGGTCACGATCCACAGACCACCTGCCTCTAGCAGTCCGGGAAAGTGTCCATGCAACGTCGTGGTGAAACAACTCATGGTTTTTCTGTCACCGTCGCTCCTGCGCCTCCGAGCCTCCGCAGCTCCCACGACTCCCACGCTTCTTCCAGGCTCCTTCTGGGCTCTTCCGGGCTCCTCCGGTGCTCCACCTGCCACCAACAGTCCAGGTGGCCCAGGCGGTCCAGGCGATGTCCAGGCGGTGTCCAGGCGTCACTCCTAGGTGCCCTGCTGTACCGCCAAGCCTCGGTGCACCTCCGGGCTCCTCTGACCGCGCGCCATCCCGGCCAGAAAGAGGGAGTTGGCCCGGGGCCATGGGGGCACCGTCTGTTGGAGCCGCGCTCACAGCTGCCGAGTTTGCCACCGAGTTCGCCGATCAGCTAAAGAGATCTAGCGGGAGCTTCGTCACCTTCGTCAACTTCGTCAGTACGCGTCAGAAGAAAACTCATATTTCTCCCAGCCTGTCAGCAAATTAATTCGATATTAATGTTTAAATAAAATAAAGAGTATTAAAATATGTTAACATAAAATATATATTTTTTGTAGACTATTGTTTAACATTAAAATAAATGTATTTAACCATTTTATTTGATTGAATGTATTTTAGCATTATTTCTTATGCAGTCTCAGCGGTTAGCTATGTGTGATGCTGGACTTCTTCCAACTGTAAGCTGAAGTACATTTACTACTGTTTTGAATTATTTTTGACAGTGATAACTAGACAGATGCAGTCTGTGACTAACAGCTGGCTTATTCTTATGTGGGTGGGTGTATGTTCCTCCCTAAACCCCTGCCTACCCCTCCGTTCGCCCCCTCCTTACTGCTCCTAAAACTCCTTCCCTTTAGTAGTAAGTATTCATAATTTTCCGGCCACTCTCCCATCCCCTCTCATATTCACTATTAGAACATATACCTATGTTTGCAGAGACTTCACAGTTAGGAAGAAGATCTCCACACAGAGAATGATATGACAGACGGAGGAATAGACCTCAAGATATAGTTTGAGAATTGCATTTCGTAGTATGTACGTGTGAACTGCCATAAACATAATAAAAGGCTCAGCTCTTGGTGTGAAATGTCCAGCACTTAACAGGTTAAAGAGAGAACAGAGGAACAGAAACAATCGGCAGAGTGGATCAGGGATAGAGAGATCTGAATAAAGTCCCTGGGGTTACTGCAGCAGTAATTGGAACTATGGGCCAAATTTGTGATTAAATCATCAGAGAGAAGCTGGTTAAATAGAATAAGTTGCAAATGACTCTTTGAGACAAGGTTTCAGTCACTTAGGAGGGAAGCGGAAGAGTGTGAATAATTTAGTATGGCCTCGAGTACAGTGAAGGAGTCTATTGCCCTTGGAGGGGTGTGTAGATTACAATATGAGCATTTAGAAAGAGGCAGTCGTCATATTGGCATTGTATTCTAGTCTGGAAGACAGTGGGAGGCAATGCAATGAATGTGACAAACTTAATATTGAGGCGGTCAGTGACTAATCGTTTTGGACAGTACATGCTCTATGCATAAAAATGGCATTATTAGTATGAAGGGCAAATGGTGTGGCTGCATTATTCGGCTCAATGCATGTTTTGCAAAGTGGAAAGGAGGTGAGTAGGAGCCAAAGTAATAAATGCTAAATGCTGTCCGTAAATAGCTGGAGGTAGATCTGAGAAGGGTTCATGTTGTATCAAGTTGTTTTTTGTGCAGAGGCAAACAACAGTGAAGAGATTATTAAGGAATGCACCGATATGTATTCGCCCCCAGTAAAACCTCCAACCCCAACAGACCCTCCAAACAAGCCAGCTGCACATCCCTGAACTAAGAACCTCAAAACCAACTGCAAACAACTGGAAAGGATTTGGCCCACTGACTGGACCACCTTCAAGAGCTCACTCAGAAGCTACCACAGACTCCGGAAAGACACCAGAAGGAATGCCTTAGCCAACCACTTCCAAACCAGCTCCACTCACAGCAAAGAACTCTTCAGCATTGTAAAGGAGTTCTCCAACCCCTCGGTGACTGAAAAAACATCACACTCTCCCAGGACCTATGCAACTACCTTGCCAACTACTTGCACAACAAGATAGCTACCATCTACAGAAACTTTGTGTTCCAACCCACCACTGCCAAAACCCTCAAAAATGTAGACCCCACAGACGCCCCTCTAACAACAGGATAATCAGATGGAACCAGTTAACCACTCAAAACACCACTGACATCATGTGCTCTGTCCACTCAGGATCTCTTACGGACCCCTGTCCACATCATGTTCAACCTCGGCAACAGCACCATCAGCAGTAAGCTCACTGACATCTTCAATACATCCATCACCTCAGCCACCTATCCCAATGACTGGAAACATGCTGAAATCAAACCCTCCTCAAAAAACCTTCCACGGGAAAACCAACTAGCTAAAAAATTACCAAACGATCTCCCTGCTCCCTTTTGCTGCCAAAGTTCTCAACAAAGTCATCAACCATAAACTCACAACATACCTAGAGAACAACGATCTTCTGGACACAACTCAATCTGGATTCTGCTTCAACCACAGCACCAAAACGTAACTTATCACCACCACGGACCACATCAGAACCCTCCTGGACCTAGGAGACTCGGCTGCTCTGATCCTCCTCATCCTCTCAGAAGCATTTGAAACTGTCTCCCACAGCACCCTAATCAAGAGGCTCCACCAGATCCACATCTGAGATGATGCACTCATATGGATCGCATCCTTACTTTCCGGTAAAACTCAGAGAGCCCACCTCCCTCCTTTCACACCGAAGCTCAAGAACATCATCTGCAGCATCCCTCAAGAATCATCCCTGAGCCCCACCCTCTTCAACACCTACATGACCTCTTGGCCAACACCATCAGAAACCACAGACTGAACATCATCTCTTATGCCGACGACACCCAGCTCATCCTCTCGCTATCCAAAGACCCTGCCACTGTAAAGGCCAACTTCCACCTCTGCATGACCAGAGTCACCAACTGGATGCAGGACAGCTGTCTCAGACTCAACACAGAGAAAATAGGAGTTATGATCTTCAGGAGCACTACTTCACCGTGGGACGACTCCTGGTGGCCTCCCTACCTGGGACCCCCCTAGCCCCACGGACCAAGCCCAAAACCTCGGTATCATCCTGGACAAAAACCTCAACATGAAGAATCAGATCAAGCAGTCTCCTCTGCCTGCTTCCCCACCCTCCGCATGCTCTATAACATCTTCAAGTGGCTCCCAATCTCCACCAGACAAACTGTCACACAAGCCGTTGTCACCAGCTGCCTGAACTATGGCAACACATTGGAGGCTGGAATCACATCACACCTCATGCAAGGATTTCAAATCATACAGGTCTCAGCAGTCAGATCCATTCTGGACCTCCCCAGATGAACCCATATCACCCTCCATCTGAGGAAACTCCACTGGCTCCCTGTACACAAAAGATGTCATTTCAAGCTGCTGACATACACCTACAAAGCCCTTTACAACCAAGGATCAGCATACCTCAACTACTAGCTTGCATCTTCCCTCCAGACCCCTGCACTCTGCCTCTCTCTCTCCCTAGCCCACATCCCTGCATCTGCTGCAGCAACAGCAGAGGTATTTCCTTTTCCTACCTCACCGTAAAATCCTGGAGCATCCTCCCCATCCACCCCAGGGCATCCCGCTCCCCCCAGGAATTCAGAAGGGAGCCTAAGACCTCGCTCTTCGACTGAAGCCCCAAGTAGCCAGACCCAGTGCCTGGATACCTTCAAGGGTGACAAGCATGTTTTACAAATCCTGATTGATTGAGTGAATGATGTGTTTGTCAATAGATTGTTCAATAATGTGAAGTACAAAGCCAAAATGTATGGTTGTGAAACGAGCTGATAAGAAACAGAATGGGACAGAAAACAAGTGTGACTATGGTAAAGGATAGGAAATGTCAGATGAGGTGTGTGAGTAATGTGGGTACAATTTGGCAGAGAAGCCTGTTCAATAAGAGACCAGAAAATATTTGTTTGTCGCATGTGCTGTTATCATCAACAGAGTACAGGAACACGTTTACTCAAAAGATGATAGCGGAATCTCAATGTGAAACAGTCCACAAGGTGTTGGGCAGCTATCATTTAAATTAAAAGAGATCACTCAAAGAGTGTATATGTGAATAATTAATGCCCGATGCGCTCAACCACATATAACGTCTTTGAGTGATCTCTTAATTTAAATGATATCTGCCCGACACCTTGTGTGACACAGAATATACAGAGTTCGTGGGGCAATCTAAAGGGTGCTGGAACACCTATTACTCAAATACACAGGACAAAGGCTACAGGGCTGTTTGTCAGACCATCCTTTGGGTGCTCGGGCACCAATCACAGAAATTAATGAGGTACAGAACAAAGCACAGTCAATAGGACAAAACATTAACAGCAAATCATGAGAAAAAAACACTTTTCTACCCTCTCCTGTAGGGACAGCAATATTTTTGAAACATTCTCTTTCAACACTTCCTTGTATCATTAATAATTAATTTAAATTAAGCCTAACAACAGATGTTACCATTTTACACGTTCCTTTTTTCTTATGATCATGAAAAAAAATGTTGCTCCAGTACAAAAGCCGGTGTGCATAATCATAAAAAACAGTGCAGCAAATGTAACATTCAAGTAACCTTCAACCTAAGTGGAACCATGCAAACCTCATCTTTCAAAACATAGTATCAATGAAAAAGAATTCATTTGGCAGTATTAATATTATTTCAGGTTAGGAGGCTCCCATGTAGTTATTGAGCGTGACTCAACTATATATTTTCCTTTTATTGGGGTATTTTTTATAGCACAAACTTTGCCATAACAATAGCTATCTGGAAGTGCTACTTCATTATATTGTTTAAAATACATTTTCATCACATTTGTGTTTTCCAGCCTTAAAGTCTGAAATTGTGCCTTCAACTGATACTGCTAATGAATGCAAATGCATTATGGGATCTTTCGTAGCACAAAGCACCCATGAATGTCGATCTCCCTGAATAAAACCTTTTGATACCTGATGACTTTACTTGATCAATCTCTTATCTGATCAGACCATAACTTGGGGCTGGGGGTGTTTCGGGTGTAACACCCCCCAAATAAATACATCTATGGCTTGGTGGTTGGGTCTGGGGGCCTGAGTCAGTAATGCTATATCTGTGTTGGCTTTTCTTGTCATACTGAGTTCACTGAAAGGTTTTGAGAAACTAAGGGCCCGAAGAGACTGTCATGTCGGCTGTCTCCCCAGTATTTAGATGTATTATGGCTAAGCCAAAGACTGCCCCTATGGCGTGCACTCTGTTGTGCAAGCTACATTCCACAGTCGACATGGCGGACTCCAATGCCAACGATTAGCACTTTGCTGCCGTCTTGAGGGCAGCATCCCATCAAGCCATTTAGATCACACAGCTGTGCTGGTGGTGTGTCAGCGGCGGGCCCATGACGGCGGGAGTCCATCGAAGCACCCTTTCATTATAGTAGTATAGCTGCGGCTATTGGTTGGATGCTAGTAGCCCATACCTGTTGTAAATGTACAATTGTGAACATCTGCAAAACACATTATAAAACACACTCCATTTCAGACCATGATCCTTTGCCATCACACTGCAGCAGACCAGACAGGCACCAGATTTTTCAAGACAGGAGACAGGTTTTATTCTGTTTCCCTCTCCCTCTGTGTTTTTGTCAAATTTACCTTATTTCAGTACTCTTCATTTTTTGAGTACTAGATTCTTTTAGCAAAAATTCACAATGGCACTGAGGAGAAATCCCCATTTCACAGAGAGAGAATTGTCTGTCTCTGTGAATGAAATCATTAGCGTAGAGCCACAATTGTTTGGAGCACAAATCCAAAATACTGCCATTTCCCAGAAAAGGCAAATGTTGTCCTGAATAGCTGACAGAGTGAAAGTTGTAGCTAGCAACCTGCACACACAGGAGGATATTAGGAAGAAGTGGGACGACTTACGGGGGAAAGTTTGTTCACTGGCCTCCAAGTGTCACCTGGAGGCCCAGAGGAATGGTGGCAGTTCTTCTCTTCCCCCATTACATCTCTTTCCCTGGGTGGAGAAGGTCTTGCAAATCCTTCATCCTGAAGGCTTGACTTGAATCCCTTGTGGAGGACAGACTGATAAATTCAACCTATGTATTTCTCTCTAAACACAAATGGAGTCCTGTCCCTAGGTTAGACATTTAGAATGCTGCAACATCCTTAGAAGCACAGGCATAACCAATTGTTACTAAACAAAATATGTTGTGTCATACAATTTACTAGCTCTCCTTCTAACATAATGCAATTTGTATAGTCAGATTGCATGTAATTCCCTATCGATCATCTCTTGCATGGGCTCTCCCATCAACCTCCGGGTAAGCCACCGCAAGGATGCGGGCCAAGTATAGTGTTTCTAACTCGTATAATCTCCTAGTTACATCATGTCCATATGTGTGTGCAAGTTGTAAACCTGTGTTTCTCTCCAATATAGTCATTCAAAGTGATATGCCTAATTTACTTTTCAAACAAATATTGTCTATGATGTCTACAGATGACTAAAACTACCATGATGCTCTGTTTTTGGATCTGAAAAACAATTGTGCAATGTAGTGTTGTTCCACCATCTTTTATTTCCATATGTATACACATTTCTAAAACTAGTGCATTTGACAGTCACCATGTCCTGCAATGGATTAAAATATCTCTTCTTGTGTATCTCAACCATGTTGACACCTGCTCATAGCTACATTCAATTGATAAAAATGCCTACATTAAACATTGTCTTTTGAATCCAAGTTATCCAAGAGTGTACTGTGGAATGCTGAATAGAATTAGCAGCCACACACAAGTCAAATTTCACTGTCCACATCACGACAAATTACAGTTTTATGCGCATTATGACCCACTTTGAATTCAATGTATTGCAGCCTGCTAGGCCTTGGAATTGTCCAGCACTCCAATCTACTCACCACTGCCTTTATTTGAAAGTATGTCAAATTTAGCCTACAGATCTGAAATAAAATCTTTGCATTTTAGGACATCTCTACAAGGTCAGCAATGGAGTTGTTATCTGTGTGAATCAGGCTGATTGTGTAAAATAATGAAAATAACACAAATACCTAATCAATCACTCTCTCTCTAGTTTTTAGGTTGGCCATTTTGTAGACAAAGACACATGACATGCACAAACTATATTTTGATTACATATTCTCTGTAATCTTCACAGGACCAAACACCCGGCCCAGTGCACCACTGTCTGCCAGCCAAGACACCTGCACTCTAACCCAGTGAGGACTCCAATGCTGCAAGTCTGGCTGACTGCGAACCAGCTCTACCTGGTCCATCTGGCCACACAGCTCTAGTGAGTCAAACTCAGCCCACACCTACACCTCCCACCCCAGCTGCAACAACATCTTAGTGTGAAGACATCTCTACTCCCTGTGCACCGAGGACCTACCCACAAATCCTGTGCCACCCAGTCCCGGCTACTTTTGAGACACCACCAATGCAGCCTCCAGTTCTGCCAGGATCCAGTGAGTTGGGGCACTCTTCCTCAAGGGCACAGGTTAGTGGGTGAAGGGCTCATGGGAGGGAATCTGTGGGCCAGCCAAGGGAGGCCACAGGGGTTTTTGGTAGCCAGACCACCATTGACCAAGTCTTAGGATCAGTACAACAGTCCCAAGACATGATGGGCCAGGTTATAACTGAGCTCTGGGAAATCAAGGAGGTGCAGAGGGAGCATATCTTGGAACTACAGTACCACAATGAAAAAATGAGCTCAGTGACTGGGGTGCTATTTGATATTTACCACCATATGGGAAGGGATTTTCCTGTACCATCAGCCCTTGACTGTGCTCCCTCAACATCTGGGCTAAATACACCACTGCCAGTCATAGATAGGGAGGCCTGCTCCTACCACCCATTCCCTGACCCACTTCCCCACGCTTCCCAGAGGGGCCGGTCATCTGGATCAGCAGGAGAGGATGGCAAGACCAACACCACCACCTCCAAGAGATGCAGAACCTAATTTTCTCCTTGTGTCTACCATTCACTCTGGGACTATTTCATTGACACATTTACCTTTTCTGAGGACAGCTGCATTTCGGACATTTGATTCCAAATTCTTTTTGGCTCTACTACCATGTTTCCATCCACTATGATAGACTCTCTTTTGTCTATTTTATCTTTTCCTAATACACCTCACTCTTGTTTTTGTGTTGTGATAATATATGTTATGGACACAGAGTACAAGACTGTTGTTGGATTATTTGTGGCATTTTATTTTTCATGTCTATTTTCCACTATCACGTTGCCACATTTTTTGAACATTCAGTAAGTAAAAAAAAATGTGCAATGACAAAGAGATAAAGTATTTACTGATTTTTTCAAAGAAAAAAACTCAACTCAGAATGCATTTGGAACATACAAATGCTGGCAACAGGTCCTTGTAGAAAAGGAATCTGGGTTTCAAAAACTAGTCCTATCCCCAGTACTCTGTGGTTATATGCTCCATGACCTTGAAACTGTGGAGGAAAGGGAATATGCAATGGGAAAAAATTAAATAGGCAAGCTATCACTGATGCATGACCTCAGTTGGAGCCATGCATCCTGTCCTCACAATAGGAATCCTAGATCAATAACACCAATAGTCTACATCCTGGCAGTAACAACATTTGAGGCCACATGGCCAGTGCAGTACTCTGTGGTAGTCTCTGATGTGACACATTCACCATTTAGTGGTGTGCTAACAAAACGTTCAATCACCTATGATGAAACACATTAACAGTTACCTTAACTGACCACAAATTGAAGATTTAGCCAATATAAAGGAAGCACAATATGTTAGCACTTAACATACATATGTGGTTTGAATAACTCAAGTGGCACATATTGCCTTGATGTCAGCATCACACAAATAACAAGGCAGATACAATCTTCTGAACTTCTATACTATCAGAGTGCAAGTTGTCTCTGGAAAAGATTTGTCCATCCCAAATGGATGTCTGTCCCAGGGCCATCACATGTTTTCCTTGTACTTCCAAACAGCAACATATCACAACAAATGCAACAATTTTGAAATGTCCAAATGGAAATGACATGTTGAAGGACCCTGAAACAGAACACGGTAAAATTAACTTTACCACTTATTAAATTGAACTCAATTGACAAGTCTGAGGACACACATACTTAGCACATGCACACTTAATCTATGTCAATGACCACATTACCCAATGTAGGGAAACTCTGATCCATTAACATCTTTGCATTGAACTGAGGGTGAGGGGACTGGCACGGAGGCCACCAGTGACTCTACATCTTCCTTGAAGGCCTCCAGTGAAGACCAGTCCTTACTGAAGGCGGACCCTGGAGAGACTGTCACACCTATATCTTCGTCCATCCCCCATTCCCATCTCCACTCTCCCTCTTGTCCCCCCAGTTGGCCATAGCCACCCCCCTAAAAGGGACTTGGTCACCTTTGCCACAGGCACCTCTGCCCATGCCCCAGTATTTATGTTGTTACTCAACACTTACACCAAAATTATATGTGTTTCTGTTTTTATGAGTGGAGAACACGTGGTTTTTTTTACATGATGCATCAAGAATATGCATATATGCATTATGCAGATAACCTGGCACTTTACATTTGAATGGGATCTTATGTTTGTATGCTTGCAGTTCACCAGCTCAATTAAATTCAATTAGTGTCAACATCAGGGCAGTGCGTGCTCTACGGGGGACGGTAATGCAAAAACCCAGCACTTATGAGATAACGTAATTCATTCATTATGTTGATATGCTGTTATTTAACCTTTTGAATTGCAGAGTTTAATCCTGAAGACTTATATTCAAGGTGCTTGTAAATACTGTTCATTTGCAATGTACTGCTGCAGGCTTTCAGAGTGTGTCAGGGTGTGGTCCCTTTCCAAGGCCTTCTAGAAGCTTTCTCTGCAGCATGACTGGGTGTGGTTTGTGGGCTGGGCCAGACTCTATATAAGGGAGCCAGCCCAGCTCCACGTGCTCACTATTCAGAGGTCCCGGTGCAGAGCAGCAGCAACTTCCTGAGCTCCTGTTCCGGAGGCCTACTTTGATCTTCCAGCCTTTGCCCTTCATTGTATTGGTGATCCTTGATCAGGGCAGTAAGACGGAGGTCAGGCTGGGCCCCCGATCCCGTTCTCGAAGGCTTTCGAGTTCTTAGGCCCAATTCTCATGATAAATGATTTTACCTTGTGCGTGTGAATGTGCTCTTGGTTTTTTCTGGCATTTGCATGCTGACATTCGAATCGGCAAGACGCGCGATTCATTTCTTGTGTGTAACTCTTGATATTCATTGTGCGCTACCATTTCTTGGCATTTACATGGTGGCATTCAAATAGACAAGACGCGCAACTCATTTTCAAGTGTTTAACTCGTAGTATTCCTTGTGCGCTACCATTTCATGGCATTTACATGGTGGCATTCGAATTGGCAAGACGTGCAACTCATTTCTTGTGTTGAACTCGTGATAATCAGTGCGCGCTACCATTTCATGGCATTTACATGGTGGCTTTCGAATCAGCAAAACGCGCGATTCATCCCTTATGCTTAACTCATGATATTCATTGTGCGCTACCA
The DNA here is from genome assembly GCF_031143425.1 of Pleurodeles waltl. NCBI lineage: Eukaryota > Metazoa > Chordata > Amphibia > Caudata > Salamandridae > Pleurodeles > Pleurodeles waltl. The sequence continues at coordinate 1,311,737,320 of NC_090440.1, forward strand.
CTTCATGGCATTTACATGGTGGCATTCGAATCTGCAAGACGCGTGATTCATTCCTCGTGTTTAACTCTTGATATTCATTGTGCGCAACCATTTCTTGGCATTTGCATGGTGATATTTGAATCGGCAAGACGCGCGATTCATTCCGTGCATTTAACTCCTGACATTCATTGTGCGCAACCATTTCTTGGCATTTGCATCGTGACATTCGAATCAGCAAGGCGCGCGATTCATTCAGTGCATTTAACTCCTGATATTCATTGTGCACAACCATTTCTTGGCATTTGCGTGGTGACATTCAAATCGGCAAGACGTGCGATTCATTCCGTGCATTTAACTCTTGATATTTATTGTGTGCAATATGTTACAACTCATGAAAAGTCCATATGAAACATTGTACTAACCATTCTTGATTCTTTTCCAGGTACCTAGATTTCTTGAGGCCTAATTAGAGTTTAGTTGTAGGCCATTCATGTTTCCTCAGTTTAAGTGTTATTTCATGTTTCGAGTATCACTGAACTCTAGATTCAACAGAGTGTTATTTCATGTGACGAGTATCACTGAACTCTAGACTCAATAGAGTGTTATTTCATGTTCCGAGTATCACTAAACTCTTGACTCAACAGAGTGTTATTTCATGTTTCGACTATCATTGAACTCTAGACTCAACAGAGTGTTATTTCATGTTTCGACTATCACTGAACTCTAGACTCAACAGAGTGTTATTTCATGTTCCGAGTATCACTGAACTCTAGACTCAACAGAGTGTTATTTCATGTTCCGAGTATCACTGAACTCTAGACTCAACAGAGTGTTATTTCATGTTCTGAGTATCTTTGAACCCTAGATTCAACGGAGAGTTTTTATGAATCTAAAAGTTATTTTATTCTGATGTTGTGTTGTTTAACCTTTTGCTTCCTACAGTTCTCCTTCCCAGCTGTTCCCTACCTAATCCCCCTTTCCCCACTTGGACTCTCTTAGACTCTGTGACATTCTAATCAGAGTATTGGAGCTGTCTTGTGGTGGACATGTTGGGAACGTGCGCAGACCCCGAAGATCTGGTGACTCTGACAATTAGCTGTTATAAAGCGCAAATACTCACCCGTAAGGTTCTCAAGGCGCTGTAGGGGTTCTGTCCTCTGCGATTCAGTCAAAGAGCTAGATATTGAGGTCCTTTCTGAATAGAGGTAACAATGGTGACTGCTGAGGTGAAGAGGCAAGGTGTTCCTGCTCTTTGCTGTGAGATAGGTAAAGGATCTTCCTCCAGCTGAAGTCTTCTGTATGTGGGGTAGGGTGGTCACTGACTGTTGAGCAGAGAAGAGAGGTCTGGCGGGGGAGTAGAAGGTGATGTGGTGGTTTAGGTCCTAAGTTGTGGAGAGCCTTGTATGCATGGACGAGGAATTTAAAGTTGATCCTTTTCTCGATGGGGAGCCATTTGAGATCTTTCAGGTGTTTTATGATGTGTTTGTGGCTGGGGAGGCTCAGGATGAATTCTGCATGAGCTGTAGTTTCTTCATATTCTTCTGGGTGGTGGCGGCGTAGAGGGCGTTGCCATTAGTCGAGTCTTCTGGTCACAGGGCGTGTGTTACAATATTGTTGCATTCGTTTGGGATCCATTTGAAAAATTTCCAGAGAAGTTGGAGTGTGTGGAAACAGGAGGATGCGACAGAGTTGATTTGGGGGGACATAACAACAGATGAATCCACGATGAAGCCGAGGTTGCTTGCGTGGGTCATTGGGGTGGGTGCTGAATGTTGCAGGCCACCAAGAGTCATACCAGGCTGATGTGGAGGGCCCCAGTCTGATTTGAGCTTGAAGCAGCCACCTGTTATCCTAGCGTCTACAGCTTCCATCCCGTTGTGGAAGTTCATCTTGGCAGTTGTAGGGTTTTTGGCCAGTGAGATGATCACCTGGGTGTCATTGGCATAGGAGACAATGTTCAAGCCATGGCTTCTGACGATGGACTCTCGCAGGACCATGTAGCTGTTGAAAAGCGTGGGAGGGAGGAGCCCTGGGGCACTCTGCAGCTGATCTTTGTAGGTTCCGACAGGTAGGGCGGGAGCCTGACTCTCGGTCTTCTACCAGTCAGGAAGGAACGTATCCACTGTAGGGCCTTGCTGCAGATGCCAGCTGCGTGGAGTCTGGAGCAGAGGGTGTGGTGGGAAACCATGTCGAAATAACCGAGAGGTCCAGTAGGATGAGGGCTGCTGTTTGGCCATGGTTGAGGAGTGAGTGGATGTCATCTGTGGCTGTGAGGAGGGTGTTTTCTGTGTTGTGGCTGCTCCTGAAGCTCGACTGGGAGATGTCCAGGATGTTGTTATGCATGTGATTGCGGAGCTGTGCATTGATGGCCTTTTGAATGACTTTGGCTAGGAAAGGCAGTAGAGAGATAGGGCAGAGTTCTTGAGGTCAGAGGGTCGGCTGTAGGTTGTTTCAGGAGAGGGCCAATTTCGGGGTGCTTTCAGTCTTCGGGGAAGGTAGCCGTCTCCAAGGAGCAGTTGAGAGTGTGGTGGAGCTCAGGTGCAATGGAGGTGTTGGCTTTGTTGAAAATGTGGTGGGGACAGGGATACATGGGGGCTCCGGAGTGGATGCGTCTCATGATGGAGGGGGTCTTGTCTGTGGTGAGGTTGGCCCAGCAGTGCAGGATCTGCAGAGGTTTGGGGATCTGGGATGGATGATTGTAGGTGGGTTTGAAGGGTTTTGGGGTCTGAAGCTGTCGTAGATGTCCTTGATTTTTCAGTGGAAGAAGGTGGCTAGTCTGTTGCAGAGGTCCTGGGATGGAGGTATGTTTGCAGCTTCTGATTGGGGTTTGGCAAAATCGTTCACCATGGCGAAGAGCTCTATGGTATTATGTGTGGTGGTGTTGATACGGTCCTGCAGGGAGGTTTTCCTAGTGGATCTGATGAGGTGGTGATGAGAGCTGATGGCAGATTTGAAAGCCGTGAGTTCCTCCTTGGTCTTGCTGTTCCTCCATCTTTTTTCTAGACGTCTGCAGGTGCACCTGGAGTCCTGGAGTGTGGGGGAGAACTAGCTGACCTTCTTGGGGTTATGTTTACCTGAGATCATTTGGAGTGGTGCTAGGTTGTTGGCGCATTTGAAGATCCATTAATGGAAGTTCCGTGCTGACATGTTTGCATCAGTGGCTGGGGAGGTGGTGACTTGCTAAGAGTACTGGGGAGTTGCTCCTCAGTGATCTAGTACCATTTCCTATATGAGGAGCAGAGGGTGTAGAGGTGGATGGTAGGTGTAGTGATGGAGAAGTGTATGCAGTGGTGGTCGCTGTACTGTAGTTGGAGGAATTGCCGAAGGTGATGTTGTTTCTAGGGGAGAAGATGGGATTGAGTGTGTGTCCGACAATGTATGTAGGGGAGGTAACCAGTTGCTTGTGTTGCGTAGTCATTTTAGTTATAGCTCCATGCATGTTATTTTAGCACTCTAGTGTAGGAGCCTGGCCTGGTTAGTACAGTTTACACCAAGTCCAGTTATCCCTTGTTAGGGAATGTGGTAGTGTTCTAGCAGCTTAGGCTGATAGAGGTAGCTATAGCAGAGCAGCTTAGGCTGAACTAGGAGACATGCAAAGCTCATGCAATACCACTTATAGTTACACATTACTTATACACAAGTAAATACAATACTCAGTGTTACCAAAAATAAAGGTATTTATTTGGGTGACACAGTACCAAAAATATCTTAGAGACAATACTCCTTCTGGAGGTAAGCATTATACACATTATATACACTAGACAACAAAATTAACAAGTAAATAGTCATAGAACAATACAAACAGTAGGAAATCCTATAGAATGCAATGGGAGAAAATAGGTCTAGGGGCAACATAAACCATATACTAAAAAAGTGGAATGTGAATCACGAATTTCCGCCTAGACAAGTGTAGTGTGTGCAGAATCGCTGGGAGAGTAAGAATACAGTAAAGGTAAGTAATTGACCCCACTCCAGAGCCCAGAAAAGTAGGAGTAAAGTACTGCAAGTTTCCTTAGGACACACTACACCTCGTTTTGGGGATTTTGCAGCAGCCAACCAAGTCTGCAAAGACCAACTGCTGGATTATTGGACCTGAAGACTTGCAAAGGAAGGGGACGAAGTCCAGAAGTCGAAAGAAGTTCCAGGAAAGACAGGAGCCCCTGCAAACCCAGAAAAGGGTGCAAAAGAAGAGTCTCTGGTAAGTTCATGACTGCAAAAATGCACCCAAGGAAGATGCCAGCGGGTTCCTGCATGATACAAAAGATGTCCCACGGCATGAAGATTGTTGCAGATGAGATTTCGTATTGGAAGATGCCAACAAGTCTTGGCTACAGCAAAAGTGCATTTTTCATCAAAATGGTGCTGGATGAACCCAGGAGGGACGTGGGGGCCTCAACTCTGTGAGGAAGGAGGAAGAGGGGGCTCCCAGCACTTCAGAGAGCCCTCAGGATGCCAGCCAGCATCCCCAGAAGTCGCAGGATCTGGGTTCAAAGGAAGTGCAAAACGTAGTTGATGCAGCACAACAAAAGGATGTCCCACGCGGCCAGAGAACAACTCAGCGAGTTAAGCATCACAGGGTGCGGTGCGGGAGACTGGGCCAGGCTGTGCACGAAGGAATTTAGCAAAGATTGCACAGAGGCCTCAGGAGGCAAAGAAGACACAAAACACAGGGGTACCATCGTTCTTGGGGAAGGCAAGGTCTTACATCCTCCAAATTGCGTCAGCAGGACCTCAGGACAGTCTATGTCAATTATGTCCACCCTCTGTGTCCTTAGGAGCATGCTCGCCACCATGAGAGGAGTCCCAGGGTACCAGCAATCGCCTTGGAAGGTGCCTGCTTGGAGCAGGGGAGAGACTCTGTCACTCCACCGGAGATTTCTTTGGTCCTTCTGGTGCAGGGTGAAGAAAGGGAGTCCCCAGAGCATGCACACCATGAAAACTGTTGCAATTGCTGACTTGGAGCTGAGGTTGCTAAAGAAAAGTGTCTCTTGTAGACACTCTGTTGCAGTTACAGTGTTTCTTGGAGCAGGCTGCGGTTGATCCAAGGTCAGAGGATGCTGAAGTTGTTGCAGAGGATTCCTGAAGGAAACTTGCAAGCAGAATCTGAAGAGAACCCACAGGAGAGACCCTAAATAGCCCTGAGAGGTGGATTGGCTACCTTATCAGGAATGGACCTATCAGTAGGGGTCTCTGACGTTACCTGCTGGCACCGGCCACTCAGAACCCTCCAGAGTGCCCCCACACCTTGCAAAGCAAGATGGCTGAAGTCTGGGACTCACTGGAGGAGCTCTGGGCACCATCCCTGGGGTGGTGATGGACAGGGGAGTGGTCACTTCCCTTTCCTTTGTCCAGTTTTCCACCACAGCAGAGGAGAAGAGGTCCCTGAACCGGTGTAGACTGGTTTATGCAAGGAGGACACCATCTGTGCCCTTCAAAGCATTTCCAGAGGCTGGGGGAGGCTATCCCTCCGCAGCCTGTAATACCTATTTCCAAAGGGAGAGGGTGTAACACCCTGCTCTCAGAGGAAATACTTTGTTCTGCCTTCCTGGGACTGGGCTGCCCAGACCCCAGGAGTGCAGAACCCTGTCTGTGAGGTGACAGCAGCTGTAGATGCAGTGCAAGCATCAGAGAGCTGTTTTGGCAGTACTGGAGGTCCATGGTCGAGCCCCCAGGATGCATGGAATTGGATTCCCAATACCAGATTTGGAATGGGGGGATAATTCCATGATCTTAGACATGTTACATGGCCATATTTGGAGTTACCATTGTGAAGCTACATATAGGTATTGACCTATATGTAGTGCACATGTGTAATGGTGTCCCTGCACTCACAAAGTCTGAGGAAATAACCAGGACGATAAAGCTTGACAGGATTAAAATTGTGACAAGGAGAGTAAAGCATAGAAATAACACTACCATATTGTCACTAAAGTCAAACAGACTTATTCCTACCTAGGCTATTATAGAGCACAGCATGTTAAGCTCTAGTTCTGCCCTTCAGGTTCCCCTGGTAAGACATCATCCCCCAAACCTGAGTAAAGGCCTGAAGTTTGCATAAACAGCTGTAGCGAAGCGTTCCGCAATCAACATACAGTCATGGTCCTCTGGCTGGAATCTCCCTCTTACGTTTATGGGACAAGGAAGTGTTTTTATATTAAAACAGCTTATGTTCTGAGAAAATGTCCCCACACAAGGATGTGTATACCTCTGTGAATGCCAGAGACAAAGCGTTATCACGTTTTCCCGGAAACCTATCTCACTGCAGCCTTGAAAGAAGCACAGAGTGAACAAGAATGTCTTGTTTGAGAGCGTAGTGCTGCCCAAGCAAAGAACAGCTAGATAGAGAGAAATAAACCAAGACTGCAAAAGTGGCTATTGTTAAAATAATAAATGAAGCTGAATAAAGTATATCTAGGTTAAAGTGCACAATGGCAGGCCTAGTTGTGAGAAAGTAGCCTCTTCCTAGCATGGTTACCTCCACTTTCGGCCTGTTTGTGAGTGTGTGTCAGTGTTTTTGTACTGTGTCACTGGGATCCTGCTAGCCAGGGCCCCAGTGCTCATAAAGAAAAACCTATATGTCAGTATGTTTTGCCTGTCTCACTGGGATCCTGCTAACCAGGACCCCAGTGCTCACAATTTGAGGCCTAATGTGTATGCCTGTGTAGTGCCTAACTGTGTCACTGAGGCTCTGATAACCAGAACCTCAGTGCTTCTGCTCTCTCTCCTTTTAAATTTGTCACTGTAGGCTAGTGACTTAATTTACTAATTTCAATTGGCATACCTGATCCCCCTTATAAGTCCCTACTATATGGTACCTAGGTACCCAGGGTATTGGGGTTCCGGGAGACCCATATGGGCTGCGGTATTCATTTTGCCACCCATAGGGAGCTCAGAGAAACCCTTACACAGGACTGCCATTGCAGCCTGCGTGAGATAGTGCACACACTATTTCACAGCCAATTTCATTGCACTTAAGTAACTTATTAGTCACCTATATGTCTAAACTACACTTACTGAAGGTTAGGTGCAAAGTTACTAAGTGTGAGGGCACCCTTGCACTAGCAAAGGTGCCCACACATAGTTCAGGGCCATTTCCACTCTTTGTAAAATTGGTTCATGCACAGCCTGGCCCAGTTCCCCAGCACTCCACCCTGCGACGCTCAACTCGCTGAGTTGTTCTCCGGTGGCGTGGGACATTCTTTTGTTGTGCTGCATCAACTGCATTTTGCACCTCCTTTGAACCTGGATCCTGGATGGCTGGCATCCTGAGGGCTCTTTAAAGTACTGAGAGCCCCCTCTTCCTCCTCACACCAAGTTGAAGCCCCCAGCTCCCTCCTGGGTTCATTCAGCACCATTTTGATGAAAAATGCACTTTTGCCGTAGCCAAGGCTTGTTGGCACCTTTCAACATGAAATCTCATCTGCAACGATCTTCAAGCCGTGGGACATCTTTTGCATTATGCGGGAACCCACTTGCGTCCTCCTAGGGTGCATTTCTGCAGTCTTCAATTAACTGGGGACACTTCTTTTGCACCTTCTTCTGGGTTGGCAGAGGCTCCTGTCCTTCCTGGAACTTCTTTTGACTTCTGGACTTTGTTCCCTTCCTTTTCCGGTCTTCAGGTCCAATAATCCCGAAGTTGTTCTTTGCAGACTTGGTTGGCTGCTGCGAAATCCCAAAAATGAGGTGTAGTTTGTTCCAGGTGCAGCCCAGTCCCAGGAAGGCAGAACAAAGGATTTCCTCTGAGAGAGGGTGTTACACCCTCTCCCTTTGGAAATAGGTGTTAAGGGCCTGAGAGGAGTAGCCTCTCCTGGCCTCTGGGAATGCTTTGAAGGGCAAAGATGGTGCCCTCCTTGCATAAGCCAGTCTACACCGGTTCAGGGATCCCCCTGCTCTGGCGCGAAACTGGACAAAGGAAAGGGGAGTGACCACTCCGCTGTCCATCACCACCCCAGGGATGGTGCCCAGAGCTCCTCCAGTGTGTCCCAGACCTCTGCGATCTTAAATGCAGAGGTGTGAGGGAACAGTGGAGGCATCTGGGTGGGCAGTGCCCGCAGGTGACATCAGAGACAGTAGAAGGCTGGCCTGGCTTATAGTGGGTACCTTGTGGTACTTATAACTTGTGCCAGGTCCAGTTCTCCCTTATTAGTAGATTAGTAGTGTTCTAGCAGCTTAGGCTGATAGAGGTAGCTATAGCAGAGCAGCTTAGGCTGAACTAGGAGACATGCAAAGCTCCTACTACACCACTTATATCATATAGTACTATATCACAAGAAACACAATACTCAGAGTTACTAAAAATAAAGGTACTTTATATTAGTGACAATGGCTCTCATTACAACATTGGCAGTAAATCCCGCTTACCGCCGTGCAGAAGACCGCCAACACACCACTGCATGTGCGGAAATCCGCTACAGCTATTACAACCCACAGGCCGGAATCCACCAAAATCTAGACACCCACACAAGTCCGCCACACCAAAGGTCAGTGATAAACTGGCGATAACAAAACCTCCACCATCACGCCAACAGAAATACGCCCACACTATCACGACCCATGAATCCACGCAGCGGTCTTTTAACCGCGGTATTCCATTGCCGGTACACACCTCCGCACTCACAATACACACACATTTACAAAACACAACCACATTGGACAATTCGAAATACACACAGCTGATACACATACACACACCACTCCCACACACTCAATACAATATAAAACACACACCCACATCACCCACAAGCCCCTACGACAAAAATTGAGAAAGAAGGACAGAGAGACACCACCATCAACAATACTAGCATCCACAGGCACACAACACCATCACTCACACAACATCCACGCACCTCACACAACACACACAAACACATCCCCTCACACATCATAACACATACCACCTCACACATCACCCACACCACACCATGGCACTGCAAAGACACCCCAGGTTCTCTGAGGAGGAGCTCAGGGTCATGGTGGAGGAAATCGTCCTGGTAGAGCCACAGCAATTCGGATCACAGGTGCAGCACACCTCCATTGCTAGGAAGATGGAGCTATGTCGCAGAATTGTCGACAGCATTAACGGAGTGGGACAGTGTAGGAGGCTAGACTGGCTTGTAGTGGGTACCAAGGGGTACTTACACCTTGCACCAGGCCCAGGTATCCCTTTTTAGTGTAGAGGGGTGCCTAGCAGCTTAGGCTGATAGAAAAGGTAGCTTAGCAGAGCAGCTTAGGCTGCACTAGGAGACGAGTGAAGCTCCTACAGTACCACTAGTGTCATATGCACAATATAATAAGAAAACACAATACACAGATATACTAAAAATAAAGGTACTTTATTTTTATGACAATATGCCAAAGTATCTCAGTGAGTACCCTCAGTATGAGGATAGCAAATATACACAAGATATATGTACACAATACCAAAATATGCAGTAATAGCAATAGAAAACAGTGCAAACAATGTATAGTCACAATAGAATGCAATGGGGGCACATAGGGATAGGAGCAACACAAACCATATACTCTAGAAGTGGAATGCGAACCACGAATGGACCCCAAACCTATGTGACCCTGTAGAGGGTCGCTGGGACTGTAAGAAAACAGTGAGGGTTAGAAAAGTAGCCCACCCCAAGTCCCTGAAAAGTGGGTGCAAAGTGCACCTAAGTTCCCCAAAGAGCACAGAAGTCGTGATAGGGGAATTCTGCAAAGAAGACCAACACCAGCAATGCAACAATGATGGATTTCCTGACAAGAGTACCTGTGGAACAAGGGGACCAAGTCCAAGAGTCACGATCAAGTCGGGAGTGGGCAGATGCCCAGGAAATGCCAGCTGTGGGTGCAAAGAAGCTGCCACCGGATGGCAGAAGCTGTGGATTCTGCAAGAACGACAAGGGCTAGAAACTTCCCCTTTGGAGGATGGATGTCCCATGTCGTGAAGAGTCGTGCAGAGATGTTTCCGGGCAGAAAGACCGCCAACAAGCCTTGCTAGCTGCAAGGGTCGCAGTTAGGGTTTTTGGATGCTGCTGTGGCCCAGGAGGGACCAGGATGTCGCCATTTGCGTGAGGGGACAGAGGGGGCATCCAGCAAGACAAAGAGCCCACTCAGAAGCAAGCAGCACCCGCAGAAGTGCCAGAACAGGCACTACAAAGTGGAGTGAAACGGAGCTCACCCGAAGTCACAAAGGAGGGTCCCACGACGCCGGAGGACAACTCAGGAGGTCGTGCACTGCAGGTTAGAGTGCCAGGGACCCAGGCTTGGCTGTGCAGAAAGGAAATCCTGGAAGAGTGCACAGGAGCCGGAGTAGCTGCAAAACACGCAGTTCCCAGCAATGCAGTCTGGCGTGGGGAGGCAAGGACTTACCTTCACCAAACTTGGACTGAAGAGTCACTGGACTGTGGGAGTCACTTGGACAGAGTTGCTGAGTTCAAGGGACCTCGCTCGTCGTGCTGAGAGGAGACCCAGAGGACCGGTGATGCAGTTCTTTGGTGCCTGCGGTTGCAGGGGGAAGATTCAGTCGACCCACGGGAGATTTCTTCGGAGCTTCGAGTGCAGAGAGGAGGCAGACTACCCCCACAGCATGCACCACCAGGAAAACAGTTGAGAAGGCGGCAGGATCAGCGTTACAAGGTCGCAGTAGTCGTCTTTGCTACTTTGTTGCAGTTTTGCAGGCTTCCAGCGCAGTCAGCAGTCGATTCCTTGGCAGAAGGTGAAGAGAGAGATGCAGAGGAACTCTGATGAGCTCTTGCATTCGTTATCTGAAGAATTCCCCAAAGCAGAGACCCTAAATAGCCAGAAAAGGAGGTTTGGCTACTTAGGAAGGAGTAAAGACTAGCAACACCTGGAGCAGCCTATCAGAAGGAGTCTCTGACGTCACCTGCTGGCCCTGGCCACTCAGAGCAGTCCAGTGTGCCAGCAGCACCTCTGTTTCCAAGATGGCAGAGGTCTGGAGCACACTGGAGGAGATCTGGGAACCTCCCCTGGGAGGTGCAGGTCAGGGGAGTGGTCACTCCCCTTTCCTTTGTCCAGTTTCGCGCCAGAGCAGGGCTGGGGGATCCCTGAACCGGTGTAGACTGGCTTATGCAGAGATGGGCACCATCTGTGCCCATCAAAGCATTTCCAGAGGCTGGGGGAGGCTACTCCTCCCCAGCCCTGACACCTTTTTCCAAAGGGAGAAGGTGTAACACCCTCTCTCTGACGAAGTCCTTTGTTCTGCCTTCCTGGGCCAAGCCTGGCTGGACCCCAGGAGGGCAGAAAGCTGTCTGAGGGGTTGGCAGCAGCAGCAGCTGCAGTGAAACCCCGGGAAAGGCAGTTTGGCAGTACCCGGGTCTGTGCTAGGGACTCGGGGGATCATGGAATTGTCTCCCCAATGCCAGGATGGCATTGGGGTGACAATTCCATGATCTTAGACATGTTACATGGCCATGTTCGGAGTTACCATTGTGACGCTATACATAGGTAGTGACCTATGTATAGTGCACGTGTGAAATGGTGTCCCCGCACTCACAAAGTCCGGGAAATTTGCCCTGAACGATGTGGGGGCACCTTGGCTAGTGCCAGGGTGCCCACACACTAAATAACTTAGCACCCAACCTTCACCAGGTGAAGGTTAGACATATAGGTGACTTATAAGTTACTTAAGTGCAGTGGTAAATGGCTGTGAAATAACGTGGATGTTATTTCACTCAGGCTGCAGTGGCAGGCCTGTGTAAGAATTGACAGAGCTCCCTATGGGTGGCAAAGGAAATGCTGCAGCCCATAGGGATCTCCTGGAACCCCAATACCCTTGGGTACCTCAGTACCATATACTAGGGAATTATAAGGGTGTTCCAGTATGCCAATGTGAATTGGTGAAATTGGTCACCAGCCTGTTAGTGACAATTTAGAAAGCAGAGAGAGAATAACCACTGAAGTTCTGGTTAGCAGAGCCTCAGTGAGACAGTTAGTCATCACGCAGGGGACACATACAAGGCACACTTATGAGCACTGGGGCACTGGCTGGCAGGGTCCCAGTGACACATACAGTAAAACAACATATATACAGTGAAATATGGGGGTAACATGCCAGGCAAGATGGTACTTTCCTACACAACCCCCCCCCAAACGAAGGACAATAAGACTAGCCATGACCTGATGAGTCTTCATTGTCTAAGTGGAAATATCTGGAGAGTCCATCTGCATTGGAGTGGGTACTCCCAGGTCTATGTTCCACTGTATAGTCCATTCCCTGTAGAGATATTGACCACCTCAACAATTTAGGGTTTTCACCTTTCATTTGTTTTAGCCAAAGTAGAGGTTTGTGGTCTGTCTGAACAATGAAGTGAGTGCCAAACAGGTATGGCCTCAACTTCTTCAGTGCCCAGACCACAGCAAAGGCCTCCCTCTCTATGGCAGACCAACGCTTTTCTATAGGGGTCAACCTTGTGCTGATAAAAGCAACAGGTTGATCCTGGCCCTCAGAATTGAGTTGTGATAAGACTGCCCCTACCCCTAATTCAGATGCATCAGTTTGAACAATGAATTTCTTGGAGTAACATGGGCTTTTTAGGACAGGTGCTGTGCACATGGCCTGTTTCAGCTCCTTAAAAGCTTTCTGACAGCTAGCTGTCCACAATACCTTTTTAGGCATTTTCTTGGAAGTGAGGTCATTAAGTGGGGCTGCAATGGAGCCATAGTTCTTAATGAACCTCCTGCAATACCCAGTGAGGCCTAAGAAGGCTCTCACCTGGGTCTGAGTTGTAGGGGGAACCCAATCCATGATTGTTTGGATTTTCCCCTGAAGTGGTGCAATCTGTTCTCCACCTACTACGTGTCCCAGATAAACCACGTTCCCCTGCACTATCTGGCACTTTGAAGCCTTGACAGTGAGGCCTGCCTTCTGCAGGGCCTCCAAAACTTTCCACAGGTGACCAGGTTATCATCCCAGGTGGAGCTAAAGACAGCTATATCGTCCAGATATGCTGCACTAAAAGCCTCCAACCCTTGCAGGACTGTATTCACCAAACTCTGAAAAGTGGCAGGTGCATTTTTCAAACCAAAGGGCATTATTGTGAATTGGTAGTGCCCTCCAATGGTCGAAAATGCAGTTTTTGCTTTAGCATCCTCTGATAACTTGATCTGCCAATACCCTGCAGTCAAATAAAAGGTGCTTAGATACTTGGCAGATGCCAGTGTATCTATGAGCTCATCTGCCCTGGGAATAGGGTGAGCATCAGTTTTTGTTACCTGGTTGAGACCTCTATAATCTACACAAAACCTCATCTCTCTTTTCCCACCTTTTGAGTGAGGCTTTGGTACAAGCACCACAGTAGAGGCCCGTGGGCTTTCAGAATGTTCAACCTCTCCTAGTTCAAGCATTTTCTGAACTTCTTGTTTTATGCAGTCCCTGACATGGTCAGGCTGCGTATAGATCTTACTTTTGACAGGCATGCTGTCTCCAGTATCTATAGTGTGCTCACATCAAGAAGTGGTGCTTGGCACAGTAGAAAGAGTTCTGAAAACTGACCTAGGAGATTTATGCAGTTGTCTTTCTGCTCAGCAGTAAGACAGTCTGCCAAAACTACACCTTCCACTAGAGCATCCTGTTCTGTGGAAGAGAAGAGATCAGGGAGAGGGTCACTCTCTTCTTCCTGTCCTTCATCTGTTGCCATGAGCAGGGTGAGATCAGCCCTGTCATAGTAGGGTTTTAGGCGATTGACATGGAGCACCCTAAGGGGACTCCTGGCAGTGCCCAGGTCAACCAAGTAGGTGACCTCACCCTTCTTTTCAACAATCATGTGGGGTCCACTCCATTTGTCTTGGAGTGCTCTTAGGGCCACAGGCTCCAATACCCACACCTTCTGTCCTGGTTGGTACTGAATCAGAACAGCCTGGTCATGCCATTGCTTTTGGAGCTCTTGGCTGGCCTGAAGGTTTTTACTGGCCTTTTTTTTTATGTACTCAGCCATTCTGGATCTTAGGCCGAGTACATAGTCCACTATGTCTTGCTTAGGAGCTTTTAAAGGTTGTTACCAACCCTCCTTAACAAGTGTTAGAGGACCTCTTACAGGATGCCCAAATAGGAGTTCAAAGGGGCGGAAGCCCACTCCTTTCTGGGATACCTCCCTGTAAGCAAAATGGAGGCAAGGTAACAGGACATCCCATCTCCTCCTGAGTTTTTCAGGGAGTCCCATTATCATTCCTTTGAGAGTTTTATTAAATCTCTCTACCAGTCCATTTGTTTGTGGATGAAAAGGTGTGGTGAATTTGTATGTTACACCGCATTCCTTCCACATGGCCTTCAAGTATGCAGACATAAAGTTGCTACCCCTGTCTGATACAACCTCTTTTGGGAACCCCACCCTGGAAAAGATTCCCAGGAGGGCTTTTGCCACTTAGATCCTTAGAGGAATTGCTTCAGGATATCTTGTGGCATTGTCCACAACCACCAAGATAAACCTATTGCCTGAAGCAGTAGGAGGGTCAAGGGGGCCAACTATGTCAACCCCTACCCTTTCAAAGGGAACCCCAACCACAGGCAGTGGAATAAGGGGAGCCGTTGGGGTGCCACCAGTCTTGCCACTGGCTTGGCAGGTCACGCAAGAGTTACAAAAGTATTTTGTGTCCTCTGACATCCTAGGCAAGTGAAACAGGGGGACACGCCTTTCCCATGTTTTAATCTGACCCAAATGTCCAGCCAAAGGAATGTCATGTGCCAGAGTTAGGAAGAACTCTCTGTACTGCAGGGGAATGACCAATCTCCTGGCTGCTCCAGGTTTTGGGTCCCTTGACTCTGTGTACAAGAGGTTGTCCTCCCAGTAAACTCTATGTGAGTCACTGACATCCCCATTTTGCTGTTTGACAGCTTGCTGTCTTAGACCCTCTAATGTGGGACAGGTTTGCTGTGCCACACTCAGCTCCTCCCTGGCAGGCCCCCCTTCACCCAAAAGCTCAGCAGTGTCTGCTGCCAGCTCCTCTGGTGAAGGTTCTGCACAGGGGGGAAATTCTTCTTCCTCAGAAGTAGAATCATCTGTAGAAGGAGGGATAGTGGGTAGGGATTTACCCTTACTAATCCTAGCTTTAGGGAGTACTTGGTCCATTGTTCCAGGATCCAAGTCACCCTGTCGTTTTTGCTGTTTGGCCTGAGCCCTTGTCAAAGCAAAAATATGCCCAGGAATGCCCAGCATTGCTGCATGAGCTTCCAACTCCACTTTTGCCCAAGCTGATGTCTCTAAATCGTTCCCTAGTAGACAGTCAACAGGTAAATCTGAGGCAACCACAACTTTCTTTGGACCAGTAAACCCCCCCCCCCAGTTGAGATTCACAACAGCCATGGGGTGGCTAAGAGTGTTGTTATGAGCGTCTGTCACTTGGTACTGGTGACCAAGTAGGTGTTGTTCAGGGTTTACCAGTTTCTCTATTACCATGGTAACACTGTCACCTGTGTCCCTGTAAACCTGAACCTCAACACCATTGATTAGGGGAAGTTGCTTGTACTTATCCATATTAAGGGGATAAGCAACCAAGGTGGCCAAATCAATGGCACCTTCAGAGACTAGCACAGCCTCTGTGGTCTCCCTAACAAGACCAACCCCAACTAAATTACCAAAAGTGAGCCCAGCTACTCCCTTGGATTGGCTATTAGTAGGTTTGCTCCCACCACCACTGCTATTACTAGGGGCACTAGAGGTTGCAGTAGGAGTTGTGGTAGTGGGAGGCTTGGTGCTTTTCTTTGGACAACTGGCATCAGTTGTCCAATGGCCTTGGATTGGCTATTAGTAGGTTTGCTCCCACCACCACTGCTATTACTAAGGGCACTAGAGGTTGCAGTAGGGGTTGTGGTAGTGGGAGGCTTGGTGCTTTTCTTTGGACAACTGGCATCAGTTGTCCAATGGCCTTTTACTTTACATAAATAGCACCATGGTTTCTTTCCTGGATTAGAAGAGGATTTGGACCCACCACCCCCACCAGAGTGTTTTTGTGGGCCTGGTGAAGACTCATTTTTAGATTTGTCCCCACCCTTGTCTGAAGACTTACCATCCTTCTTCTTGCCATCCTTGTCACCCCCTGTATGAACATTTCTGTTCACTCTTGTTCTGACCCATTTGTCTGCCTTCTTTCCCAATTCTTGGGGAGAGGTCAGATCTGAGTCCACTAGATATTGGTGTAACAAATCAGACACACAGTTATTCAGAATATGCTCCCTCAGGATTAGATTGTACAGGCTTTCATAGTCAGAAACTTTACTGCCATGTAACCACCCCTCCAAGGCCTTCACTGAATAGTCAACAAAGTCTACCCAGTCTTGTGAGGACTCTTTTCTGGTTTCTCTGAACTTAATCCCATATTGTTCAGTGGTTAAGCCAAATCCATCCAAGAAGTGCATTCTTCAAAACTGTACAATTATTGGCATCACTTTCCTTCACAGTAAGAAGCCTACCCTACCCTTTCCACTGAAAGATAGCCATAGGATATCAGCCCACTGCCTTTGAGGGACCCCCTGTACCATACAGGCCCTTTCAAGTGCAGCAAACCACTTGTTAATGTCATCCCCCTCCTTGTAAGGGGGAACTATCTTGTGCAGATTCCTAGAATCATGTTCTTTAACAGGATTGCTATCAGGAATACTGCTGCTGCCACCATGGGGTCCAAACCCCAACCTCTGTCTCTCTTTTTCTAACTCTAACTCTTGTTGTTTAAGCATCAGCCTGGTCTCTTCTACTCTCAACTTATTGAGTTCCCTTTCTAAAATTTTGTCATCAGGGTGGGTGGGTTGGGAATGTTTTGACACAGAAGAAAGATTTGAAATAGCAGAGAGAGACCTGTCCCTAACAGTTGGCACTCTAACAAACTGGCCTCCAGGAACAAAAACATCCCTACTGTGATGGGAGCTTCTATTACTACCAGCATTGCCATGTGGTCTGCTAAGGGGCAGGTTAGGAAGGGAACCCTGTAACACTCCCTCAAGGGCATCCCCTGAGTCAGAGTGTGAGCTATCTATCAACGTTTCAGATGAGGTGCCACCCTGGGCCTTATCATTCTCAATAAGCATATTAGACAGAAAATCTCTAGAAGGGTTCTTTCCTACCACTAAACCTCTATCAATGCAGAGACTCCTTAGGCTCTTAAAGTTAAGATTGTCATATGTTGTACTGACCATTTTAAGAGAAGTTTAGGAGTACTTTTCAGCACTTAGAAGATAGTGTAAGAGAAGAAAAGGAAAGCTTTTTAGCTAGGTGTACATAAACTGAACTTCTTTTGTATATTATTCTATTATGAAAAGTACAATATGACAAAGTGGTAAGTAGTTACAAGTACCTATCCCACCGCTGCACAACCAATGTAGGAGGCTGGCCTGGCTTGTAGTGGGTACCAAGGGGTACTTACACTCTGTACCAGGTCCAGTTATCCCTTATTAGTGTAGAAGAGGTGTTTCTAGCAGCTTAGGCTGATAGAAGACAGCTATAGCAGAGCAGCTTAGGCTGAACTAGGAGACATGCAAAGCTCCTACTATACCACTGGTGTCATATGCACAATATCATAAGAAAACACAATACACAGATATACTAAAAATAAAGGTACTTTATTTTTATGACAAAATGCCACAAGTATCTCAGTGAGTACCCTCAGTATGAGGATGCCAAATATACACAAGATATATGTAGTAATAGCAAAAGGAAGTAATCCAAGCAATGTAAAGTTACAGTAGATTGCAATAGGAGCACATAGGTATAGGGGCAACACAAACCATATACTCCAAAAGTGGAATGCGAACCACGAATGGACCCCAAACCTATGTGAGCTTGTAGAGGGTCGCTGGGGCTGTAAGAAAACAGTGAGGGATAGAAAAATAGCCCACACCAAGACCCTGAAAAGTAGGTGTAAAGTGCACCTATAACCCCCAGAGAGCACAGAAGTCGTGATAGGGGGTTTCTGCAAGGAAGACCAACACCAGCAAAGCAACAACAGTGGATTTCTGGACCTGAGTACCTGTGAAACAAGAGGACCAAGTCCAAGAGTAGCGACAATGTCGAGAGTGGGCAGATGCCCAGGAAATGCCAGCTGAGGGTGCAAAGAAGTTGCCACCGGATGGAGGAAGCTTTGGTTTCTGCAAGAACGAAGAGGACTAGGAACTTCCCCTTTGGAGGATGGATGTCCCACGTCGTGAAGAAGCCTGCAGAGGTGGTCCCACGCAGAAAGACCGCAAACAAGCCTTGCTAGCTGCAAGGGTCACGTTTAGGGTTTGTGGATGCTGCTGTGGCCCAGGAGGAACCAGGATGTCGCCACTTGGATGAGGAGACAGAGGGGGCGCCCAGCAAGTCAGGGAGCCCTCACAGATGCAGGCAGCACCCGCAGAAGTACCGGAACAGGCACTTAGAAGAGGAGTGAACCGGAGTCCACCCGAAGACACAAAAGGGAGTCCCACGACGCCAGAGGACAACTCAGAAGGTTTTGCACTGCAGGTTAGAGTGTCAGGGACCCAGGCTTGGCTGTGCACGAAGGAATTCCTGGAAGAGTGCACAGGAGCCGAAGCAGCTGCAAATCACGCGGTACCCAGCAATGCAGTCTAGCATGGGGAGGCAAGGACTTACCTCCACCAAACTTGGACTAAAGAGTCACTGGACTGTGGGAGTCACTTGGACAGAGTTGCTGAGCTCCAGGGACCACGCTCATTGTGCTGAGAGGGGACCCAGAGGACCGGTGATGCAGTCTTTTATTGCCTGCGGTTGCAGGGGGAGGATTCCGTCGACCCACAGGAGATTTCTTCAGAGCTCCTGGTGCAAGAAGGAGGCAGGCTACCCCCAGAGCATGCACCACCAGGAAACAGGCAAGAAAGCCAGCAGGATGAAGCGATACAAGGTTGCAGTATTCTTCTTTGCTACTTTGTTGCGGTTTTGCAGGCGTCCTGAGCAGTCAGCGGTCGATCCTTTGGCAGAAGGTGAAGAGGGAGATGCAGAGGAACTCTGGTGAGCTCTTGCATTCGGTATCTGAAGAATTCCCCAAAGCAGAGACCCTAAATAGCCAGAAAAGGAGGTTTGGCTACCTAGGAAGGAGGATAGGCTAGTAACACAGGTAAGAGCCTATCAGAAGGAGTCTCTGACGTCACCTGCTGGCCCTGGCCACTCAGAGCAGTCCAGTGTGCCAGCACACCTCTGAATCCAACATGGCAGAGGTCTGGGGCACGCTGGAGGAGCTCTGGGCACATCCCCTGGGAGGTGCAGGGGAGTGGTCACTCCCCCTTCCTTTCTCCAGTTTTGCGCCAGAGCAGGGCTGGGGGATCCCTGAACCGGTGTAGACTGGCTTATGCAGAGATGGGCACCATCTGTGCCCATCAAAGCATTTCCAGAGGCTGTGGGAGGCTACTCCTTCCCAGCCCTGACACCTTTTTCCAAAGAGAGAGGGTGTAACACCCTCTCTCTGAGGAAGTCCTTTGTTCTGCCTTCCTGGGCCAAGCCTGGCTGGACCCCAGGAGGGCAGAAACCTGTCTGAGGGGTTGGCAGCAGCAGCAGCTGCAGTGAAACCCCGGGAAAGGCAGTTTGGCAGTTCCCGGGTCTGTGCTAGAGACTCGGGGGATCAAGGAATTGTCTCCCCAATGCCAGGATGGCATTGGGGTGACAATTCCATGATCTTAGACACATTACATGGCCATGTTCAGAGTTACCATTGTGACGCTATACATAGGTAGTGACCTATGTATAGTGCACGCATGAAATGGTGTCCCCGCACTCACAAAGTCCGGGGAATTTGCCCTGAACGATGTGGGGGCACCTTGGCTAGTGCCAGGGTGCCCACACACTAAATAACTTAGCACCCAAGCTTCACCAGGTGAAGGTTAGACATATAGGTGACTTATAAGTTACTTAAGTGCAGTGGTAAATGGCTGTGAAATAACGTGGATGTTATTTCACTCAGGCTGCAGTGGCAGGCCTGTGTAAGAATTCTCAGAGCTCCCTATGGGTGGCAAAGGAAATGCTGCAGCCCATAGGAATCTCCTGGAACCCCAATACCCTGGGTACCTCAGTACCATATACTAGGGAATTATAAGGGTGTTCCAGTATGCCAATGTGAATTGGTGAAATTGGTCACTAGCCTGTTAGTGACAATTTAGAAAGCAGAGAGAGAATAACCACTGAGGTTCTGGTTAACAGAGCCTCAGTGAGACAGTTAGTCATCACGCAGGGGACACATACAAGGCACACTTATGTGCACTGGGGCCCTGGATGGCAGGGTCCCAGTGACACATACACTAAAACAACATATATACAGTGAAATATGGGGGTAACATGCCAGGCAATATGGTACTTTCCAACACAACCCTCCCCCCCCCCAAACGAAGGACAATAAGACTAGCCATGACCTGATGAGTCTTCATTGTCTAAGTGGAAATATCTGGAGAGTCCATCTGCATTGGAGTGGGTACTCCCAGGTCTATGTTCCATGTATAGCCCATTCCCTGTAGAGATATTGACCACCTCAACAATTTAGGGTTTTCACCTTTCATTTGTTTAAGACAAAGTAGAGGTTTGTGGTCTGTCTGAACAATGAAGTGAGTGCCAAACAGGTATGGCCTCAAGTTCTTCAGTGCCCAGACCACAGCAAAGGCCTCCCTCTCTATGGCAGACCAACGCTTTTCTCTAGGGGTCAACCTCGTGCTGATAAATGCAACAGGTTGATCCTGGCCCTCAGAATTGAGTTGTGATAAGACTGCCCCTACCCCTAATTCAGATACATCAGTTTGAACAATGAATTTCTTGGAGTAACATGGGCTTTTTAGGACAGGTGCAGTGCACATGGCCTGTTTCAGCTCCTCAAAAGCTTTCTGACAGCTAGCTGTCTACAATACCTTTTTAGGCATTTTCTTGGAAGTGAGGTCATTAAGTGGGGCTGCAATGGAGCCATAGTTCTTAATGAACCTCCTGTAATACCCGGTGAGGCCTAAGAAGGCTCTCACCTGGGTCTGAGTTGTAGGGGGAACCCAATCCATGATTGTTTGGATTTTCCTCTGCCCTATCTGGCACTTTGAAGCCTTGACAGTGAGGCCTGCCTTCTGCAGGGCCTCCAAAACTTTCCACAGGTGGACCAGGTGATCATCCCAGGTGGAGCTAAAGACAGCTATATCGTCCAGATATGCTGCACTAAAAGCCTCCAACCCTTGCAGGACTGTTTTCACCAACCTCTGAAAAGTGGCAGGTGCATATATCAAACCAAAAGGCATTATTGTGAATTGGTAGTGCCCTCCAATGGTCGAAAATGCAGTTTTTGCTTTAGCATCCTCTGATAACTTGATCTGCCAATACCCTGCAGTCAAATAAAAGGTGCTTAGATACTTAGCAGATGCCAGTGTATCTATGAGTTCATCTGCCCTGGGTATAGGGTGAGCATCAGTTTGAGTTACCTGGTTGAGACCTCTATAATCTACACAAAACCTCATCTCTCTTTTCCCACCTTTTGAGTGAGGCTTTGGTACAAGCACCACAGGAGAGGCCCATGGGCTTTCAGAATGTTCAACCACTCCTAGTTCAAGCATTTTCTGAACTTCTTGTTTTATGCAGTCCCTGACATGGTCAGGCTGCCTATAGATCTTACTTTTGACAGGCATGCTGTCTCCAGTATCTATAGTGTGCTCACATCAAGAAGTGGTGCCTGTCACAGTAGAAAAGAGTTCAGAAAACTGACCTAGGAGATTTATGCAGTTGTCTTTCTGCTCAGCAGTAAGGCAGTGTGCCAAAACTACACTTTCCACTAGAGCATCCTGTTCTGTGGAAGAGAAGAGATCAGGGAGAGGGTCACTCTCTTCTTCCTGTCCTTCATCTGTTGCCATGAGCAGGGTGAGATCAGCCCTGTCATAGTAGGGTTTTAGGCGATTGACATGGAGCACCCTAAGGGGACTCCTGGCAGTGCCCAGGTCAACCAAGTAGGTGACCTCGCCCTTCTTTTCAACAATGATGTGGGGTCCACTCCATTTGTCTTGGAGTGCTCTTAGGGCAACAGGCTCCAATACCCACACCTTCTGTCCTGGTTGGTACTGAATCAGAACAGCCTGGTCATGCCATTGCTTTTGGAGCTCTTGGCTGGCCTGAAGGTTTTTACTGGCCTTTTTCATGTACTCAGCCAATCTGGATCTTAGGCTGAGTACATAGTCCACTATGTCTTGCTTAGGAGCTTTTAAAGGTTGTTCCCAACCCTCCTTGACAGTTGTTAGAGGACCTCTTACAGGGTGCCCAAATAGGAGTTCAAAGGGGCTGAAGCCCACTCCTTTCTGGGGTACCTCCGTGTAAGCAAAAAGGAGGCAAGGTAACAGGACATCCCATCTCCTCCTGAGTTTTTCAGGGAGTTCCATTATCACTCCTTTGAGAGTTTTATTAAATCTCTCTACCAGTCCATTTGTTTGTGGATGATAAGGTGTGGTGAATTTGTATGTTACACCGCATTCCTTCCACATGGCCTTCAAGTATGCAGACATAAAGTTGCTACCCCTGTCTGATACAACCTCTTTTGGGAACCCCACCCTGGAAAAGATTCCCAGGAGGGCTTTTGCCACTGCAGGTGCTGTAGTGGTCCTTAGAGGAATTGCTTCAGGATATCTTGTGGCATTGTCCACTACCACCAAGATAAACCTATTGCCTGAAGCAGTAGGAGGGTCAAGGGGGCCAACTATGTCAACCCCTACCCTTTCAAAGGGAACCCCAACCACAGGCAGTGGAATAAGGGGAGCCGTTGGGGTGCCACCAGTCTTGCCACTGGCTTGGCAGGTCACGCAATATTTACAAAAGTCTTTTGTGTCCTCTGACATCCTAGGCAAGTGAAACAGGGGGACAAGCCTTTCCCATGTTTTAATCTGACCCAAATGTCCAGCCAAAGGAATGTCATGTGCCAGAGTTAGGAAGAACTCTCTGTACTGCAGGGGAATGACAAATCTCCTGGCTGCTCCAGGTTTTGGGTCCCTTGCCTCTGTGTACAAGAGGTTGTCCTCCCAGTAAACTCTATGTGAATCACTGACATCCCCATTTTGCTGTTTGACAGCTTGCTGTCTTAGACCCTCTAATGTGGGACAGGTTTGCTGTGCCATACTCAGCATCTCCCTGGCAGGCCCCCCTCCACCCAAAAGCTCAGCAGTGTATGCTGCCAGCTCCTCTGGTGAAGGTTCTTGTCAGGGGGGAAATTCTTCTTCCTCAGAAGTAGAATCATCTGTAGAGGGAGGGATAGTGGGTAGGGATTTACCCTTACTAACCCTAGCTTTAGGGAGCACTTGGTCCATTGTTCCAGGATCCAAGTCACCCTGTCCTTTTTGCTTTTTGGCCTGAGCCCTTGTCAAAGCAAAAATATGCCCAGGAATGCCCAGCATTGCTGCATGAGCTTCCAACTCCACTTCTGCCCAAGCTGATGTCTCTAAATCGTTCCCTAGTAGACAGTCTACAGGTAAATCTGAGGCAACCACAACTTTGTTTGGACCAGTAAACCCCCCCCCCCCCAGTTGAGATTCACAACAGCCATGGGGTAGCTAAGAGTGTTGTTATGAGCGTCTGTCACTTGGTACTGGTGACCAAGTAGGTGTTGTTCAGGGTGTACCAGTTTCTCTATTACCATGGTAACACTGGCACCTGTATCCCTGTAGACCTGAACCTCAACACCATTGATTAGGGGAAGTTGCTTGTACTTATCCATATTAAGGGGACAAGCAACCAAGATGGCCAAATCAATGGCACCTTCAGAGACTAGCACAGCCTCTGTGGTCTCCCTAATAAGACCAACCCCAACTAAATTACCAAAAGTGAGCCCAGCTACTCCCTTGGATTGGTTATTAGTAGGTTTGCTCCCACCACCACTGCTTTTACTAGGGGCACTAGAGGTTGCAGTAGCGGTTGTGGTAGTGGGAGGCTTGGTGCTTTTCTTTGGACAACTGGCATCAGTTGTCCAATGGCCTTTTACTTTACATAAATAGCACCATGGTTTCTTTACTTGATTAGAAGAGGATTTGGACCCACCACCCCCACCAGAGTGTTTTTTGTGGGCATGATGAAGACTCATTTTTAGATTTGTCCCCACCCTTGCCTGAAGACTTACCATCCTTCTTCTTGCCATCCTTGTCACCCCCTGTATGAACCTTTCTGTTCACTCTTGTTCTGACCCATTTGTCTGCCTTCTTTCCCAATATTTGGGGAGAGGTCAGATCTGAGTCCACTAGATATTGGTGTAACAAATCAGACACACAGTTATTCAGAATATGCTCTCTCAGGATTAGATTGTACAGGCTTTCATAGTCAGAAACTTTACTGCCATGTAACCACCCCTCCAAGGCCTTCACTGAATAGTCAACAAAGTCTACCCAGTCTTGTGAGGACTCTTTTCTGGTTTCTTTGAACGTAATCCTGTATTGTTCAGTGGTTAAGCCAAATCCATCGAAGAGGTCATTCTTCAAAAGTGTACAATTATTGGCATCACTTTCCTTCACAGTAAGGAGCCTATCCCTACCCTTTCCACTGAAAGATAGCCATAGGATAGCAGCCCACCGCCTTTGAGGGACCCCCTGTACCATACAGGCCCTCTCAAGTGCAGCACACCACTTGTTAATGTCATCCCCCTCCTTGTAAGGGGGAACTATCTTGTGCAGATTCCTAGAATCATGCTCTTTAACAGGATTGCTATCAGGAATACTGCTGCTGTCACCATGGGGTCCAAACCCCAACCTCTGTCTCTCTTTTTCTAACTCTAGGGATTCCATTTCTAGAGCCAGCTGTTGTTGTTTAAGCATCAGCCTAGTCTCTTCCACTCTCAACTTATTGAGTTCCCTTTCTAAAATTTTGTCATCAGGGTGGGTGAGTTGGGAATGTTTTGACACAGAAGAAAGATTTGAAATAGCAGAGGGAGACCTGTCCCTAACAGTTGGCATTCTAACAACATGGTCTCCAGGAACAAAAACATCCCTACTGTGATGGGAGCTTCTATTACTACCAGCATTGCCATGTGGTCTGCTAAGGGGCAGGCTAGGAAGGGAACCCTGTAACACTCCCTCAAGGGCATCCCCTGAGTCAGAGTGTGAGCTACCTATCAACTTTTCAGATGAGGTGCCACCCTGGGCCTTATCATTCTCAATAAGCATATTAGACAGAAAATCTCTAGAAGGGTTCTTTCCTACCACTAAACCTCTATCAATGCAGAGACTCCTTAGGCTCTTAAAGTTAAGATTGTCATATGTTGTACGGACCATTTTAAGAGAAGTTTAGGAGTAGTTTTCAGCACTTAGCAGATAGTGTAAGAGAAGAAAAGGAAAACTTTTTAGTTAGGTGTACATACATGGAACTTGTTTTGTATATTATTCTCTTATGAAAAGTACAATATGACAAAGTGGTAAGTAGTTACAAGTACTTATCCCACCGCTGCACAACCAATGTAGGAGGCTGGCCTGGCTTGTAGTGGGTACCAAGGGGTACTTACACTCTGTACCAGGTCCAGTTATCCCTTATTAGAGCAGAAGAGGTGTTTCTAGCAGCTTAGGCTGATAGAAGATAGCTATAGAAGAGCAGCTTAGGCTGAACTAGGAGACATGCAAAGCTCCTACTATACCACTGGTGTCATATGCCCAATATCATAAGAAACACAATAAACAGATATACTAAAAATAAAGGTACTTTATTTTTTATGACAATATGCCAAAAGTATCTCAGTGAGTACCCTCAGTATGAGGATGCCAAATATACACAAGATATATGTAGTAATAGCAAAAGGAAGTAATGCAAGCAATGTAAAGTTACAGTAGATTGCAATAGGAGCACATAGGTATAGGGGCAACACAAGCCATATACTCCAAAAGTGGAATGCGAACCACGAATGGACCCCAAACCTATGTGAGCTTGTAGAGGGTCGCTGGGACTGTAAGAAAAAAGTGAGGGTTAGAAAAATAGCCCACCCCAAGACCCTGAAAAGTAGGTGTAAAGTGCACCTATAACCCCCAGAGAGCACAGAAGTCGTGATAGGGGGTTTCTGCAAGGAAGACCAACACCAGCAAAGCAACAACAGTGGATTTCTGGACCTGAGTACCTATGAAACAAGAGGACCAAGTCCAAGAGTCACGACAATGTCGAGAGTGGGCAGATGCCCAGGAAATGCCAGCTGAGGGTGCAAAGAAGTTGCCACCGGATGGAAGAAGCTTTGGTTTCTGCAAGAACGAAGAGGACTAGGAACTTCCCCTTTGGAGGATCGATGTCCCACGTCATGAAGAAGCTTGCAGAGGTGTTCCCACGCAGAAAGACTGCAAACAAGCCTTGCTAGCTCCAAGGGTCACGGTTAGGGTTTTTGGATGCTGCTGTGGCCCAGAAGGGACCAGGATGTCGCCACTTGGATGAGGAGACAGAGGGGGCGCCCAGCAAGTCAGGGAGCCCTCACAGACGCAGGCAGCACCCGCAGAAGTACCGGAACAGGCACTTGGAAGAGGAGTGAACCGGAGTCCACCCCAAGACACAAAAGGGAGTCCCACGACGCCGGAGGACAACTCAGAAGGTTTTGCACTGCAGGTTAGAGTGTCAGGGACCCAGGCTTGGCTGTGCACGAAGGAAATCCTGGAAGAGTGCACAGGAGCCGAAGTAGCTGCAAATCACGTGGTACCCAGCAATGCAGTCTAGCGTGGGGAGGCAAGGACTTACCTCCACCAAACTTGCACTAAAGAGTCACTGGACTGTGGGAGTCACTTGGACAGAGTTGCTGAGTTCCAGGGACCACGCTCATTGTGCTGAGAGGGGACCCAGAGGACTGGTGATGCAGTCTTTTATTGCCTGCGGTTGCAGGGGGAAGATTCCGTCGACCCACACGAGATTTCTTCAGAGCTCCTGGTGCAAGAAGGAGGCAGGCTACCCCCAGAGCATGCACCACCAGGAAACAGGCGAGAAAGCCAGCAGGATGAAGCGATACAAGGTTGCAGTATTCTTCTTTGCTACTTTGTTGCGGTTTTGCAGGCGTCCTGAGCAGTCAGCGGTCGATCCTTTGGCAGAAGGTGAAGAGGGAGATGCAGAGGAACTCTGGTGAGCTCTTGCATTTGGTATCTGAAGAATTCCCCAAAGCAGAGACCCTAAATAGCCAGAAAAGGAGGTTTGGCTACCTAGGAAGGAGGATAGGCTAGTAACACAGGTAAGAGCCTATCAGAAGGAGTCTCTGACGTCACCTGCTGGCCCTGGCCACTCAGAGCAGTCCAGTGTGCCAGCACACCTCTGAATCCAACATGGCAGAGGTCTGGGGCACGCTGGAGGAGCTCTGGGCACCCCCCCTGGGAGGTGCAGGTCAGGGGAGTGGTCACTCCCCTTTCTTTTCTCCAGTTTTGCACCAGAGCAGGGCTGGGGGATCCCTGAACCGGTGTAGACTGGCTTATGCAGAGATGGGCACCATCTGTGCCCATCAAAGCATTTCCAGAGGCTGTGGGAGGCTACTCCTCCCCAGCCCTGACACCTTTTTCCAAAGTGAGAGGGTGTAACACCCTATCTCTGAGGAAGTCCTTTGTTCTGCCTTCCTGGGCCAAGCCTGGCTGGACCCCAGGAGGGCAGCAACCACTCTGAGGGGTTGGCAGCAGCAGCAGCTGCAGTGAAACCCCGGGAAAGGCAGTTTGGCAGTACCCGGGTCTGTGCTAGAGACTCGGGGGATCATGGAATTGTCTCCCCAATGCCAGGATGGCTTTGGGGTGACAATTCCATGATCTTAGACATGTTACATGGCCATGTTCAGAGTTACCATTGTGACGCTATACATAGGTAGTGACCTATGTATAGTGCACGCATGAAATGGTGTCCCCGCACTCACAAAGTCCGGGGAATTTGCCCTGAACGATGTGGGGGCACCTTGGCTAGTGCCAGGGTGCCCACACACTAAATAACTTAGCACCCAACCTTCACCAGGTGAAGGTTAGACATATAGGTGACTTATGAGTTACTTAAGTGCAGTGGTAAATGGCTGTGAAATAACGTGGATGTTATTTCACTCAGGCTGCAGTGGCAGGCCTGTGTAAGAATTCTCAGAGCTCCCTATGGGTGGCAAAGGAAATGCTGCAGCCCATAGGGATCTCCTGGAACCCCAATGCCCTGGGTACCTCAGTACCATATACTAGGGAATTATAAGGGTGTTCCAGTATGCCAATGTGAATTGGTGAAATTGGTCACTAGCCTGTTAGTGACAATTTAGAAAGCAGAGAGAGAATAACCACTGAGGTTCTGGTTAACAGAGCCTCAGTGGGACAGTTAGTCATCACGCAGGGGACACATACAAGGCACACTTATGTGCACTGGGGCCCTGGCTGGCAGGGTCCCAGTGACACATACACTAAAACAACATATATACAGTGAAATATGGGGGTAACATGCCAGGCAAGATGGTACTTTCCAACACAACCCCCCCCCCCCAAACGAAGGACAATAAGACTAGCCATGACCTGATGAGTCTTCATTGTCTAAGTGGAAATATCTGGAGAGTCCATCTGCATTGGAGTGGGTACTCCCAGGTCTATGTTCCACTGTATAGTCCATTCCCTGTAGGGAGATGGACCACCTCAACAATTTAGGGGTTTCACCTTTTGTTTGTTTAAGCCATAATAGAGGTTTGTGGTCTGTCTGAACAATAAAGTGAGTACCAAACAGGTATGGTCTCAACTTTTTCAGTGCCCAGACCACAGCAAAGGCCTCCCTCGTTATGGCAGACCAACGCTTTTCTCTAGGGGTCAACCTCCTGCTGATAAAAGCAACAGGTTGATCCTGTCCCTCAGTGTTAAGCTGTGATAGCACTGCCCCACCCTTAATTCAGAAGCATCAGTCTGGACTATGAACTTCTTGGAGTAACAAGGCTTTTTAGGACAGGTGCAGAGCACATGGCCTGTTTGAGCTCATCAAAAGCCTTTTGACAGCTAGTTGTCCACAATACCTTTTTAGGAATCTTCTTGCAGGTGAGGTCATTAAGAGGGGTTGCAAAGGAGCCAAAGTTCTTAATGAACTTCCTATACTAACCTGTGAAGTTTAAGAAGGCTCTCACCTGGGTTTGAGTTGTAGGGGGAGTCCATTCCATAATGGTTTGGAACTTCCCCTGCAGTGGTGCAATCTGTTCCCCACCTACCAGGTGTCCCAGATAAACCACTTTCCCCTGCCCTATCTGGCACTTTGAAGCCTCGACAGTGAGGCCTGCCTTCTGCAGGGCCTCCAAAGCTTTCCATAGGTGGACCAGGTGATCATCCCAGGTGGAGCTAAAGACAGCTATATCGTCCAGATATGCTGCACTAAAAGCCTCCAACCCTTGCAGGACTGTGTTCACCAACCTCTGAAAAGTGGCAGGTGCATTTTTCAAACCAAAGGGCATTATTGTGAATTGGTAGTGCCCTCCAATGGTGGAAAATGCTGTTTTAGGTTTAGCATCTTCTGATAACTTAATCTGCCAATACCCTGCAGTTAATTCAAAAGTGCTTAGATACTTGGCAGAAGCCAGTGTCTCTATGAGCTCATCTGCCCTGGGTATAGGGTGAGCATCAGTTTTGGTTACTTGATTGGGACCTCTACCGGCAACACAAAACATTATTTCCTTTTTACCATCTTTACTATGAGGTTTGGGGACAAGCACCACTGGGCTAGCCCATGGGCTTTCAGAAGGCTCAATCACTCCCAGATCTGCACCTCCTGTTTTATGCAATCTCTGACATGGGCAGGCTGCCTGTAAATCTTACTTTTGACAGGCAAACTGTCTCCAGTGTTGATTGTGTGCTCACACCAGGTAGTTGTACCTGGGATCGGTGAGAAGAGGTCAGAAAACTGATCTATGAGATTTATGCAGTTGTCCTTCTGCTCAGCACAACCCCCTCCACTAAGCCATCAGCTTCAGTGGTGGAGAAGAGGTCAGGGAGAGGTTCACTCTCTTCTTCCTGCCCCTCATCAGTTGCCATGAGCAGGGTTAAGTCAGCCCTGTTATAATAAGGTTTTAGGCAATTGACATAAAGCACCCTAAGGGGACTCCTGGCAGTGCCCAGGTCTACCAAATAGGTGACCTCGCCTTTCTTTACAACAATGAGATGGGGTCCACTCCATTTGTCCTGGAGTGCTGTTGGGGTCAGAGGCTCCAATACCCACACCTTCTGTCTTGTGTGGTACTGGGTCAGGACAGCCTCCTGGTCATGCCATTGCTTTTGGAGCTCTTGGCTGGCCTGAAGGTTTTTACTGGTCTTCTTCATGTACTCAGCCATTCTGGATCTTAGGCCAAGTCCATAGTCCACAATGTCTTGCTTGGGAGCATTTAAAGGTTGTTCCCAACTCTTCTTTACAAGAGGAAGGGGACCTCTTACAGGGTTCCCAAAGAGCAGTAAAAAGGGGCTAAAACCCACTCCTTTTTTGGGGTACCTCCCTATAAGCAAAAAGGAGGCAAGGTAACAGGACATCCCATCTCCTCCTGAGTTTTTTAGGGAGTCCCATGACCATACCTTTGAGAGTTTTATTAAACCTCTCAACAAGGCCATTTGTCTGTGGATGATAAGGAGTAGTGAACTTGTAAGTTACACCACACTCCTTCCACATATCTTTGAGGTAAGCAGACATGAAGTTACTACCTCTGTCTGACACCACTTCCTTAGGGAAACCCACTCTGGAAAAGATTCCCAGGAGGGCTTTTGCCACTGCAGGAGCTGTAGTGGTCCTTAAGGGTAAAGCTTCAGGATACTTAGTGGCTTGGTCCACTACCACAAGGATAAACCTATTGCCTGAAGCTGTTGGAGGGTCAAGGGGGCCAACTATATCAACCCCTTTCAAAGGGAACCCCAACCACTGGAAGTGGAATTAAGGGGGCTTTAGGTGTGCCAACGGTCTTGCCACTGGCTTGGCAGGTCACACAGGAGCGACAAAACACCTTTGTGTCCTCTGATATGTGAGGCCAGTGAAACAATGGAATAAGTCTGTCCCAAGTTTTACTCTGGCCCAAATGCCCAGGCAAAGGAATATCATTTGCCAAGGTCAGAAGTAACTCCCTACACTGCAAAGGGATGACCAATCTCCTGGCAGCTCCAGGTTTAGGGTCCCTCGACTCAGTATAGAGGAGGTTATCTTCCCAATAGACCTAATGGCTATCAGTGATATCCCCATTCTGCTGTTTGACAGCTTGCTGTCTTAAACCCTCTAGTGTGGGACAGGTCTGCTGTGCCACACTCAGCTCTTCCCTAGCAGGCACCCCTGTACCCAAAAGCTCAGCAGTGTCTGCTGCCAGCTCATCTGGTGTAGGTTCTGCACAGGGAGTGGATTCCTGTTCCTCAAAGGGGAATCTTCTGGAGAGGGAGGGATAGTGGGCAAGGCTTTACCCTTTCTACCCCTAGCTTTTGGGAGCACTTGGTCCATTGTTCCAGGATCCAAGCTTCCCTGTCCTCTTTGCTTCTGGGCCTGAGCCCCTGTGAGAGCAAAGATATGCCCTAGAATGCCCAGCATTGCTGCATGAGCCTCCAACTCCACTTCAGCCCAAGCTGATATCTCCAAATCATTGCCTAGTAAGCAGTCTACAGGTAAATCAGTGGCTACCACAACTTTCTTTGGACCAGTAATCCCCACCCAGTTGAGATTCACAACAGCCATGGAGTGGCTAAGAGTGTTGTTGTGAGCATCAGTCACTTGGTACTGCTGACCAAGTAGGTGTTGATCAGGGTGAACCAGTTTCTCAATCACCATAGTGACTCTGGCTCCTGTATCCCTGTAGGCCTCAACCTCAAAACCATTTATTAGGGGAAGTTGCTTGTACTTACCCATATTAAGGGGAAAAGCAACCAAGGTGGCAAAGTCAATACCATCATCAAAGACTAAAACAACCTCTGTAGTCTCCCTAACAAGACCAACCTCAACTACATTACCAATGGTGAGCCCAGCTACACCCTTTGATTGGCTATTTGTAGTAGTCTTCCCACCACCACTGCTATTACTAGGGGCACAAGAGGACGCAGATGGGGTTGTGGTAGTGGGAGCCTTGGTGTTTTTCTTTGGAAAAGTGAAATCACTTGCCCAATCGCCTTTACTTTTACATAAATAACACCATGGCTTCTTTTGATTGTTAGAAGAGGATTAGGACCCACCTCCCCCAGAGGATTTTTGTGGGCCTGATGAAGACTCAGAATGCTTTTTATCTTTGTCCCCACCCTTGTCAGATGACTTAACATCCTTCTTCTTGCCATCCTTGTCACCACCTGTATGATCTGTTCTGCTCACTCTTGTTCTGACCCATTTGTCTTCCTTCTTTCCCAATTCTTGGGGAGAGGTCAGATCTGAGTCTACCAAGTACTGATGCAACAAGTCAGACACACAATTATTCAAAATATGCTCTCTCAGAATAAGTTGCATAGGCTTTCATAGTCAGTCACCTTACTGCCATGTAACCATCCCTCCAGGGCCTTCACTGAACAGTCTACAAAGTCTGTCTAGTCTTGAGAGGACTCTTTTCTGATATCTCTGAACTTTATCCTGTATTGTTCAGTGGTTAAGCCAAATCCATCTAAGAGTGTATCTTTTAAAACTTTGTAGTTGTTGGCATCACTCTCTCTGACAGTAAGGAGCCTATCCCTACCCTTACCAGTGAAAGATAGCCACAAGATAGCAGCCCACTGCCTTTGAGGGACCAACTGTACCATACAGGCCCTCTCAAATGCAGAAAACTACTTGTTTATGTCATCCCCCTCCTTGTAAGGGGGGACAATTTTATGCAGGTTTCTTGAATATGTTTCTCTTACAGGATGATTATCAAGAATACTGCTGCTGCCACCATGGGGAACTAACCCCAACTTCTGTATCTCCCTCTCTACATCTAGAGACTCCCTGTCTAAGGCCAACTCTTGCTGTCTCAGCTTCAGTCTGGCCTCTTCCAATCTCAGCTTTCTGAGTTCCCTGTCTAGGGTGTTATCCTCAGGGTGGGAGACTTGGGAATGCTCTCACACAGAGGTGATGTGGGAATTGGCAGAAGTGGACCTGTCTCTAACTGCCTGAACCCCAGTTACCTGGCCTTTTAGAGTGAAAGGTGCCCTACTGATGTGTGCCCCCTCCTACTACCAGTTTTACTAGGAGGCCTGTTAGATGACAGGTCTTTGGAGGAACCCTCCCCATAGTCCTCAGGGCCCTCCCCTGATTCTTCCTGGGTACCCTCATCCTCAACCTCCTGCTCCTGGGATGGGCCAGACTGGTTCTGGTTACTTTCTAGGAGAAGGCTAAGGAAAAGAACTTTGGTAGGGTTCTTCCCAATGCTTAAAATTCTTTCCGTGCAGAGACCCCTCAAACTTTTAAAGTTTAAACTGCCATAAGTTGCCTGGACAACTTTGGGAGTGGCCTCTACTACAGACATAGTTGCAAGAAAGAGTTTAGGATAGAGAGAAAAAAGTTTAGAAACTTTTAAAGAAAAGAGAAAAACGTTTTCAAACTTTTCAAAACTTTTTAGAAACGTTATAGAAACTTTTTAGAAAGAGAGTTAGATTGTTTAGGTTAACTGGTATATTTTTAAGTATTTGGAATATGTTTTTCCCATGAAAAGCACCAATGACAAAGTGATAAAGCAGTTACAAGTACTTATCCTACCGCTGCACCACCAATGTAGGAGGCTGGCCTGGCTTATATTGAGTACCTGATGGAACTTACACCTTGTGCCAGGTCCAGTTATCCCTTATTAGTAGATTAGTAGTGTTCTATCAGCTTAGGCTGATAGAGGTAGCTATAGCAGAGCAGCTTAGGATGAACTAGGAGACATGCAAAGCTCCTACTATACCACTTATATCATATAGGTACTATATCATAAGAAACACAATACTCTGGGTTACTAAAAATAAAGCTACTTTATTTTAGTGACAATGTGCCAAAAATATCTCAGAGGATATACTCCTTTAGGAGGTAAGTAAAATACACAAAATATGCACACAAACCAAAATAAGGTAGGTAAAACAGTCAGAAAGTAGTGCAAACACTGTAGAATACAATAGGATGCTCTAGGCCTTGGGGCAACACAAACCATATACTCTGAAAGTGGAATGCGAACCACGAATGGACCCCTAGACTAGTGTAGTGTGTAGAGGGTTGCTGGGAGTGTAAGAAAACAGTAAGGGTGTCCAAGATACCCCACCCCAAGACCCTGAAAAGTAGGAGTAAAGTTACCCTACTTCCCCAGGAACACACTAATGTTGTGATAGGAGATTCTGCAAAGACCACAACTGACTGCAAAGCACTGAAGACGGATTCCTGGACCTGAGGACCTGTAAAGGAAGGGGACCAAGTCCAAGAGTCACGAAAGTGTCCAGGGGGGGGAGGAGCCCACTAAACCCCGGATGAAGGTGAAAAAGGGCTGCCTCCGGGTAGAAGAAGCCGAAGATTCTGCAACAACGGAAGGTGCCAGGAAATTCTCCTTTGGTCAGAAGATGTCCCACGGCGTGCTGGAGGATGCAGAGTTGTTTCGACGCAGAAAGACTGCAAACAAGCCTTGCTAGCTGCAAGAGTAGCGGTTGAAGGTTCTGAGTGCTGCCAGGGCCCAGGAAGGACCAGGAGGTTGCCCTTTGGGGGAGGAGACAGATGGGGCGCTCAGCAACAAAGAGAGCCCACGCAGAAGCTGGCAGCACCCGCAGAAGTACAGGAACAGGCATTCAAGAAATCTGAGCACGGTGGTCATTTTTGGAGAAAGACTGCAAACAAGCCTTGCTAGCTGCAAAGGTCGTGGTTGAAGAAAAAGGGTGCTGTCCGGACCCAAGAAGGACCAGGATGTCGCCACTTCGGAGAGGAGACAGAGGGGGCTCTCAGCAACACAGAGAGCCCACACACAAGAAGGCAGCACCCGCAGAAGTCCTTGAACACGGGTTCAAGAAGACTGAGCACAGCGGTCGTCTCAACACTACAAAAGAGGGTCCCACGAAGCCGGTGGTCAACTCAGCAAGTTGAGCAATGCAGGACGGAGTGCTGTGGACCTGTGCTATGCTGTGCATGAAGGATTCCTTGCAAAAGTGCAGAGAAGCCCTAGCAGTTGCAGTTCACGCGGTGCACAGGATTACTGTCTGGTGAGGGGAGGCAAGGCCTTACCTCCTCCAAATTTGGACAGTTGGACCACTGGACAGTCTGGGTCACTTGGGTCTACCACCTGTGTTCTAGGGGTCACGCTCGTCAGGATGAGAGGGTTCCCAGAGTACCAGTGATGCTGAAGTTTGGTGCCTGCTGGAGCAGGGGGAAGATTCAGTCGACCCACTGGAGATTTCTTCATGGCTTCCAGTGCAGGATGAAGGCAGGCAGCCCCCAAAGCGTGCACCACCAGAAAAAAATTGAGAAAGCCAACAGGATTAGGCGCTATAATGTCGCTGGTAGTCTTCTTGCTACTTTGTTGCAATTTTGCAGGCGTCCTGGAGCAGTCAGCGGTCGATCCTTGGCAGAAGTCGAAGAGGGAAGTGCAGAGGAACTCTTGTGAGCTCTTGCATTCGTTTTCTGGTGAGATACCCACAGGAGATACCCTAAATAGCCCTCAGAGGAGGATTGGCTACAGAGAAAGGTAAGCACCTTTCAGGAGGAGTCTCTGACGTCACCTGCTGGCACTGGCCACTCAGAGCTGTCCATTGTGCCCTCACACCTCTGCATCCAAGATGGCAGAGGTCTGGACACATTGGAGGAGCTCTGGGCACCCCCGTGGGGTGGTGATGGTCAGGGTAGTAGTCACTCCCCTTTCTTTTGTCCAGTTTCGCGCCAGAGCAGGGACTGGGGGTTCCCTGAACCGGTGTAGACTGGCTTATGCAAGGAGGGCACCATCTGTGCCCTTCACAACATTTCCAGAGGATGGGAGAGGCTACTCCTCCCCAGCCCTTAACACCTATTTCCAAAGGGAGAGGGTGTAACACCCTCTTTCAGAGGAAATTCTTTGTTCTGCCTTCCTGGGACTTGGCTGCCCAGACCCCAGGGCCTTCGGGTGGACTCCGGTTCACTCCTTTTCTAAGTGCCTGATCCGGTACTTCTGTGGGTGATGCCTGCTTCTGTGAGGGCTCCCTGAGTTGCTGGTCGCCCCCTCTGTCTCCTCATCCAAGTGGCGACATCCTGGTCCCTCCTGGGCCACAGCAGCACCCAAAAACCCTTACCGTAACCCTTGCAGCTAGCAAGGCTTGTTTGCGGTGTTTCTGCATGGGAACACCGCTGCAAGCTTCATCGCGACGTGGGATATCCATCCTCCAAAGGGAAAGTTCCTAGTCCTCTTCTTTCTTGCAGAACTCTAAGCTTCTATCAACAGGTGGCAGCTTCCTTGCACTCTCAGCTGGCATTTCCTGGGCTCCTGCCCACTCTCGACACTTTCGCGACTATTGGGTTTGGTCCCCTTGTCTTACAGGTACTCAGGTCCGGAAATCCACTGTTGTTGCATTGCTGGTGTTTGTTCTTCCTGCAGAATCCCCCTATCACGACTTCTGTGCTCTCTGGGGGTAGTAGGTGCACTTTACACCTACCTTTCAGGGTCTTGGGGTGGGCTATTTTTCTAATCCTCACTGTTTTCTTACAGTCCCAGCGACCCTCTACAAGCTCACATAGGTTTGGGGTCCATTCGTGGTTCGCATTCCACTTTTGGAGTATATGGTTTGTGTTGCCCCTATAGCTATGTGCTCCTATTGCAATCTATTGTAACTTTACACTGCTTGCATTACTTTTCTTGCTATTACCTGCATAATTTTGGTTTGTGTACATATATCTTATCCTCATACTGAGGGTACTCACTGAGATACTTTTGGCATATTGTCATAAAAATAAAGTACCTTTATTTTTAGTACTTCTGTGTATTGTGTTTTCTTATGATATTGTGCATCTGAAACCAGTGGTATAGTAGGAGCTTTACATGTCTCCTAGTTTAGCCTAAGCTGCTTTGCCATAGCTACCTTCTATCAGCCTAAGCTGCTAGAAACACCTCTTCTACACTATTAAGGGATAACTGGACCTGGCACAAGGTCTAAGTACCTCTGGTACCCACTACAAGCTAGGCCAGCCTCCTACATTGGTTGTGCAGCGGTGGGTAACTACTTACCACTTTGTCATTGTGTACTTTTCATAAGAGAATAATATACAAAACAAGTTCAGTGTATGTACACCTAACCAAAACGTTTTGCTTTTCTCCTCTTAAAACTTTTTACTAAGCTCTGAAAAGTACTCTAAAAACTTCTAAAAAGTTTCTAAAAAGTTAGAAAAAGATTTTTTTCTCTGTTCTTTAAAAAGTTCTGAAACTTGTTCTTCCTTCTCACTATTTCTAAACCTTTTACTAACATGTCTGTAGAAGACTCTACTCTTAAAATGGTCAATACTACTTATGACAATTTGAATTACAAGAGCCTAAGGAGTCTCTGCTTAGATAGAGGTTTAGTGATAGGAAAGAACCCTACAAAAGAGTTTCTATTTAACATGCTTATTGTGAATGATGAGTCCCAAGCAGGCACTTCAAATGAGAGATTAATAGAAGGTTCCCATTCTGACTCAGGGGATCTCCTTGACGGAGGTGGGGCCAGTTCTGTACCAGATCTGCCCCCTAGCAGGACACCCGGTAATGTTGGTAGTAATGGAGGTTCCCATCATAGTAGGGGAGTCTTTATTCCTGGAGGCCAAGTTGCTAGGGTTCATGCAGTTAGGGACAGATCCTCCTCTGTTGTTTCCAATTTATCTTCTGTGTCCAAGCATTCCCAACCCACCCACCCTGAAGACAACATGTTAAAAAGGGAACTCAAAAAGTTGAGGGTTGAAGAGACCAGACTGAAGCTTAAACAGCAACAGCTGGCCTTAGATAGGGAATCCCTAGACATGGAGAAGGAGAGACAGAGATTGGGGTTAGGACCCCATGGTGGCAGCAGCAGTATTCCTGATAGTAATCCGGTTAGAGAGCATGATTCCAGGAATCTGCACAAGATCGTCCCCCCTTATAAGGAGGGGTATGACATCAACAAGTGGTTTGCTGCACTTGAGAGGGCCTGTATGGTCCAGGGGGTCACTCAAAGGCAGTGGGCTGCTATACTGTGACTATCTTTCAATGGAAAAGGTAGAGATAGACTCATTACTGTTAGAGAAAGTGATGCTAACATTGCAGTTTTGAAGGATGCACTCTTGGATGGATTTGGCTTAACCACTGAACAATACAGGATTAAGTTCAGAGACACCAGAAAAGAGTCCTCACAAGACTGGATAGACTTTGTTGACTGTTCAGTGAAGGCCTTGGAGGGGTGGTTACATGGCAGTAACGTTTCTGACTATGAAAGCCTGTGTAATCTTATTCTGAGAGAGCATATTATGAATAACTGCGTGTCTGACTTGTTACACCAATATCTAGTTGACTCAGATCTGACCTCTCCCTAAGAATTTGGAAAGAAGGCAGACAAATGGGTCAGAATAAGAGTGAACAGAAACGTTCATACAGGGGGTGACAAGGATGGCAAGAAGAAAGATGGTGAGAAATCTCAGGATAAGCATGGGGATAAGGGTAAAACCAAAGATCCTTCTTCACATCCTAAACACTCTTCAGGGGGTGGGGATAAATCAAATTCTTCCTCTTCTTCACAACATACACACATTAAAAAGCCTTGGTGCTGTGTGTAAAAATAAAGGCCATTGGCAAGGGGATAAGTCCTGTCCAGGTAAACCCCCTGAGCCAACCACCACTAATACATCAAACTCTAGTGCCCCTAGCAGTAGTGGTAATAGTGGTGGGACTGGTGGCAACAGTCAAAGTAAGGGTGTAGTTGGGTTCACTAATGGGTCCATCATAGAAACTAAGGTAGTCAGTCCCAAGACAGTTTCTGTCACACCTAGTGGCATTGGCCTTGCCACACTGGCTGCTTGTCCCCTTACAATGGATAAGTACAGGCAGACAGTTTCAATAAATGCCGTTGAGGCCTAGGCCTACAGGGACACAGGTGCCAGTATCACTTTGGTGACTGAAAACCTAGTGCCTCCTGAACAACACATCATTGGACAACAGTACAAGATTATTGATGTCCATAACTCCACTAAGTTTCTTCCCTTAGCTATAGTTCAGCTTAGTTGGGGTGGAGTTACTGGCCCTAAGCAGGTGGTAGTGTCACCTAGCTTACCTGTAGACTGTCTCTTAGGTAATGACCTAGAGACCTCAGGTTGGGCTGAGGTAGAGTTTTATACCCATGCAGCCATGCTGGGTATCCCTGAGGACTTGCTTCCTATCATTTGTACTGAAATGAAAAAGCAAAGGAGAGGAACAGGCCTGAAAACTCAGGATCCTTCTCCAACAACAGAACAACAGGTAAAAAGGGCATCACAGTATCCCCTACCCACCCTGCCATTCAGGATACCATTCCTGTGGTAGGAGAAACCTTTCCTGGGGTGGCACCTGTACCAAGGGAACCATCAGCTGGCACAGCTGTACTCCCTGAGGTGAAAGTACCTCTCTGTGGGATAATTAATAGTGGTGAGAAAAAGTCCACCATTGTAGTTAACATGTACCATCCCATCAACCCTCCCAGAGAAACTTTAGTGAAGCAACCCTGCACTGCCTCAAAACACTTAGGACAGCAGCCCTGCCCTAGTGTGGAGCTCATAGGACAGCACCCCTGCCCTGCTCCAAAACAAGAGAAACAGCATCCCTGTTCTCTCTTACAGCCATATGGACAACGTTTTTGCCCAGCTATGGCTTTACTGAGACAGCATCCCTGTCTGGCATTCTCATCACTAGAAATAGGTCCAGTGGACAATTCCCACTGTTCTAAACTAAAACTTACTGATAGGAACGCTTAGAATATATCTTCACATTGTTGGTTAGCTAAAAAACTTCAAACAGGGTGGTTTACATTCCCACAGGGAAGTAACCATATAGTGGATGATAAAGCGAGTAAACAGTCTATTGCAGAGCTACTCTCCACTTATCACAACTTAGACAATAAAGACTCAACTGGCCAAGGTTAGCCTTATTGTCCTTCGTTTGGGGGTGGGGGTTGTGTGAAAAAGTAGCCTCTTTCTAGCCTTGTTACCCCCACTTTTGGCCTGTTTGTGAGTATATGTCAGGGTGTTTTCACTGTATCACTGGGATCCTGCAAGCCAGGGCCCAGTGCTCATACTGAAGACCCTATGTTGTCAGTATGTTTGTTATGTGTCACTGGGACCCTGCTAGCCAGGACCCCAGTGCTTATAAGTTTGTGGCCTATATTTGTTCCCTGTGTAATGCCTAACTGCCTCACTGAGGCTCTGCTAACCAGAACCTCAGTGGTTATGCTCTCTCTTTACTTTAAAATTTGTCACTAACAGGCTAGTGACTAAATTTACCAATT
Source organism: Pleurodeles waltl (assembly GCF_031143425.1). NCBI lineage: Eukaryota > Metazoa > Chordata > Amphibia > Caudata > Salamandridae > Pleurodeles > Pleurodeles waltl. The sequence goes on from NC_090440.1 coordinate 1,311,777,518, forward strand.
CACATTGGCATCCTGGTACACCCATATAATTCCCTAGTATATGGTACTGAGGTACCCAGGGTATTGGGGTTCCAGGAGATCACTATGGGCTGCAGCATTTCTTTTGCCACCCATAGGGTGCTCTGACAATTCTTACACAGGCCTTCCAGTGCAGCCTGCGTGAAATAACGTCCACTTTATTTCACAGCCATTTAACACTGCTCTTAAGTAACTTATAAGTCACCTATATGTCTAACCTTCACCTGGTGAAGGTTGGGTGCAAAGTTACTTAATGTGTGGGCACCCTGGCACTAGCCAAGGTGCCCCCACATCGTTCAGGGCAAATTCCCCGGTCTTTGTGAGTGCGGGGACACCATTACACGCGTGCACTATACATAGGCCACTACCTATGGATAGCGTCACAATAGTAACTCCGAAAATGGCCATGTAACATGTCTAAGATCATGGAATTGTCACCCCAATACCATTCTGGTATCGGGGGGACAATTCAATGATCCTCCGGGTCTCTAGCACAGAACCCGGGTACTACCAAACTGCCTTTTCAGGGTTTGCACTGCAGCTGCTGCTGCTGCCAGCCCCTCAGACAGGTTTCTGCCCCCCTGGGGTCCAGGCAGCCCTGGCCCAGGAGGGCAGAACAAAGGAATTCCTCTGAGAGAGGAAGTTACACCCTCTCCCTTTGGAAATAGATGTGATGGGCTGGGGAGGAGTAGCCTCCCCAGCCTCTGGAAATGCTTTGATGGGCACAGATGGTGCCCATCTCTGCATAAGCCAGTCTACACCGGTTCAGGGATCCCCCAGCCCTTCTCTGGCGCGAAACTGGACAAAGCAAAGCGGAGTGACCACTCCCTGACCTGCACCTCCCAGGGGACGTGCCCAGAGCTCCTCCAGTGTGTCCCAGGCCCCTGCCATCTTGGAAACACAGGTGTTTGTGGCACACTGGACTGCTCTGAGTGGCCAGTGCCAGCAGGTGACGTCAGAGGCTCCTTCTGATAGGCTCTTACCTCTCTTGGTAGCCAATCCTCCTTCCTTGGTAGCCAAACCTAATTTTCTGGCTATTTAGGGTCTCTGCTTTGAGGAATTCTTCAGATAACGAATGCAAGAGCTCATCAGAGTTCCTCTGCATCTCCCTCTTCACCTTCTGCCAAAGGATCGACCGCTGACTGCTGAGGACGCCTGCAAAACCGCAACAAAGTAGCAAGACGACTACTAGCAACCTTGTATCGCTTCATCCTGCCAGCTTTCTCGACTGTTTCCAGGTGGTGCATGCTTTGGGGGTAGCTTGCCTCCTCCCTGCACCAGGAGCTCTGAAGAAATCTCCCGTGGGTCGACGGAATCTTCCCCCTGCAACCGCTGGCACCAAAAGACTGCATCACTGGTCCTCTGGGTCCCCTCTCAGCACGACGAGCGTGGTCCCTGGAACTCAGCAACTCTGTCCAAGTGACTCCCACAGTCCAGTGACTCTTCAGTCCAAGTCTGGTGGAGGTAAGTCCTTGCCTCCCCACGCTAGACTGCATTGCTGGGTACGACGTGATTTGCAGCTGCTCCGGTTACTGTGCACTCTTCCAGGATTTCCTTCATGCACAGCCAAGCCTGGGTCCCCGACACTCTAACCTGCAGTGCACAACCTTCTGAGTTGTCCTCCGGCGTCGTGGGACTCCCTTTTGTGACTTCGCGTGGACTCCGGTTCACTCTTCTTCCAAGTGCCTGTTCAGGTACTTCTGTGGCTGCTGCCTGCTTCTGTGAGGGCTCCGTGAATTGCTGGGTGCCTCCTCTATCTCCTCCTCCAAGTGGCGACATCCTGGTCCCTCCTGGGCCACAGCAGCACGCAAAAACCTCTACTGCGACCCTTGCAGCTAGCAAAGCTTGTTTGCGGGCTTTCTGCATGGGAACACATCTGCAAGCTTCATTGTGACGTGGGACATCCGTCTTCCAAAGGAGAAGTCCCTAGCTCTCTTCTTTCTTGCAGAACTCCAAGCTTCTTCCAACCGGTGGCAGCTTCCTTGCACCCTCAGCTGGCATTTCCTGGGCTCCTGCCCACTCTCGACACTGTCGCGACTATTGGACCTGGTCCCCTTCTCTTACACGTACTCAGGTCCCAAAATCCACTGTTGTTGCATTGCTGTTGTTTCTTCTTCCTGCAGAATCCCCCTATCACGACTTTTGTGCTCTCTGGGGGTAGTAGGTGCACTTTACACCTACCTTTCAGGGTCTTGGGGTGGGCTATTTTTCTAACCCTCACTGTTTTCTTACAGTCCCAGTGACCCACTACAAGCTCACATAGGTTTGGGGTCCATTTGTGGTTCACATTCCACTTTTGGAGTATATGGTTTGTGTTTCCCCTATTCCTATGTGCTCCTATTGCAATCTACTGTAACTTTACACTGCTTGCATTACTTTTCTTGCTATTACCTGCATAATTGTGGTTTCTGTACATATATCTTGTGTATATAACGTATCCTCATACTGAGGGTACTCACTGAGATACTTTTGGCATATTGTCATAAAAATAAAGTACCTTTATTTTTAATACTTCTGTGTATTGTGTTTTCTTATGATATTGTGCATATGACACCAGTGGTATAGTAGGAGCTTTACATGTCTCCTAGTTCAGCCTAAGCTGCTTTGCCATAGCTACCTTCTATCAGCCTAAGCTGCTAGAAACACCTCTTCTACACTATTAAGGGATACCTGGACCTGGCACAAGGTCTAAGTACCTCTGGTACCCACTACAAGCTAGGCCAGCCTCCTACATTGGTTGTGCAGCGGTGGGATAAGTACTTGTAACTACTTACTACTTTGTCATTGTGTACTTTTCATAAGAGAATAATATACAAAACAAGTTCAGTGTATGTACACCTAACCAAAACGTTTTGCTTTTCTCCTCTTAAAACTTTTTACTAAGCTCTGAAAAGTACTCTAAAAACTTCTAAAAAGTTTCTAAAAAGTTAGAAAAAGATTTTTTTCTCTGTTCTTCAAAAAGTTCTGAAACTTTTTCTTCCTTCTCACTATTTCTAAACCTTTTACTAACATGTCTGTAGAAGACTCTACTCTTAAAATGGTCAATACTACTTATGACAATTTGAATTACAAGAGCCTAAGGAGTCTCTGCTTAGATAGAGGTTTAGTGATAGGAAAGAACCCTACAAAAGAGTTTCTATTTAACATGCTTATTGTGAATGATGAGTCCCAAGCAGGCACTTCAAATGATAGGTTAATAGAAGGTTCCCATTCTGACTCAGGGGATCTCCTTGAGGGAGGTGGGGCCAGTTCTGTACCAGATCTGCCCCCTAGCAGGACACCCAGTAATGTTGGTAGTAATGGAGGTTCCCATCATAGTAGGGGAGTCTTTATTCCTGGAGGCCAAGTTGCTAGGGTTCATGCAGTTAGGGACAGATCCTCCTCTGTTGTTTCCACTTTATCTTCTGTGTCCAAGCATTCCCAACCCACCCACCCTGAAGACAACATGTTAAAAAGGGAACTCAAAAAGTTGAGGGTTGAAGAGACCAGACTGAAGCTTAAACAGCAACAGATGGCCTTAGATAGGGAATCCCTAGACATGGAGAAGGAGAGACAGAGATTGAGGTTAGGACCCCATGGTGGCAGCAGCAGTATTCCTGATAGTAATCCGATTAGAGAGCATGATTCCAGGAATCTGCACAAGATCGTCCCCCCTTACAAGGAGGGGTATGACATCAACAAGTGGTTTGCTGCACTTGAGAGGGCCTGTATGGTCCAGGGGGTCACTCAAAGGCAGTGGGCTGCTATATTGTGGCTATCTTTCAATGGAAAAGGTAGGGATAGGCTCATTACTGTTAGAGAAAGTGATGCTAACAATTTTGCAGTTTTGAAGGATGCACTCTTGGATGGATTTGGCTTAACCACTGAATTATACAGGATTAAGTTCAGAGACACCAGAAAAGAGTCCTCACAAGACTGGATAGACTTTGTTGACTGTTCAGTGAAGGCCTTGGAGGGGTGGTTACATGGCAGTAAAGTTTCTGACTATGAAAGCATGTGTAATCTTATTCTGAGAGAGCATATTCTGAATAACTGTGTGTCTGACTTGTTACACCAATATCTAGTGGACTCAGATCTGACCTCTCCCTAAGAATTTGGAAAGAAGGCAGACAAATGGGTCAGAATAAGAGTGAACAGAAAAGTTCATACAGGGGGTGACAAGGATGGCAAGAAGAAAGATGGTGAGAAATCTCAGGATAAGCATGGGGATAAGGGTAAAACCAAAGATCCTTCTTCACATCCTAAAAGCTCTTCAGGTGGTGGGGATAAATCAAATTCTTCCTCTTCTTCACAACATACACACATTAAAAAGCCTTGGTGCTATGTGTGTAAAAATAAAGGCCATTGGCAAGGGGATAAGTCCTGTCCAGGTAAACCCCCTGAGCCAACCACCACTAATACATCAAACTCTAGTGCCCCTAGCAGTAGTGGTAATAGTGGTGGGACTGCTGGCAACAGTCAAAGCATGGGTGTAGTTGGGTTCACTTATGGGTCCATCATAGAAACTAAAGTAGTCAGTCCCAAGACAGTTTCTGTCACACCTAGTGGCACTGGCCTTGCCACACTGGCTGCTTGTCCCCTTACAATGGATAAGTACAGGCAGACAGTTTCAATAAATGGTGTTGAGGCCCAGGCCTACAGGGACACAGGTGCCAGTATCACTTTGGTGACTGAAAACCTAGTGCCTCCTGAACAACACATCATTGGACAACAGTACAAGATTATTGATGTCCATAACTCCACTAAGTTTCTTCCCTTAGCTATAGTTCAGCTTAGTTGGGGTGGAGTTACTGGCCCTAAGCAGGTGGTAGTGTCACCTAGCTTACCTGTAGACTGTCTCTTAGGTAATGACCTAGAGACCTCAGGTTGGGCTGAGGTAGAGTTTTATACCCATGCAGCCATGCTGGGTATCCCTGAGGAATTGCTTCCTATCATTTGTACTGAAATGAAAAAGCAAAGGAGAGGAACAGGCCTGAAAACTCAGGATCCTTCTCCAACAACAGAACAACAAGTAAAAAGGGCATCACGGTATCCCCTACCCACCCTGCCATTCAGGATACCATTCCTGTGGTAGGAGAAACCTCTCCTGGGGTGACTCCTGTACCAAGGGAACCATCAGCTGGCACAGCTGTACTCCCTGAGGTGAAAGTACCTCTCTGTGGGATAACTAATACTGGTGAGAAAAAGTCCACCATTGTAGTTAACATGGAGCATCCCATCAACCCTCCCAGATAAACTTTAGTGCAGCAACCCTGCACTGCCTCAAAACACTTAGGACAGCAGCCCTGCCCTAGTGTGGAGCTCATAGGACAGCACCCCTGCCCTGCTCCAAAACAAGAGAAACAGCATCCCTGTTCTCTCTTACAGCCATATGGACAACGTTTTTGCCCAGCTATGGCTTTACTGAGACAGCATCCCTGTCTGGCATTCTCATCACTAGAAATCGGTCCAGTGGACAATTCCCACTGTTCTAAACTAAAACTTAATGATAGGAAAGCTTAGAATATATCTTCACATTGTTGGTTAGCTAAAAAACTTCAAACAGGGTGGTTTACATTCCCACAGGGAGGTAACCATATAGTGGATGTTAAAGGGAGTAACCAGTCTATTGCAGAGCTGCTCTCCACTTATCACAACTTAGACAATAAAGACTCAACTGGCCAAGGTTAGCCTTATTGTCCTTTGTTTGGGGGTGGGGGTTGTGTGAGAAAGTAGCCTCTTTCTAGCCTTGTTACCCCCACTTTTGGCCTGTTTGTGAGTATATATCAGGGTGTTTTCACTGTATCACAGGGATCCTGCAAGCCAGGGCCCAGTGCTCATACTGAAGACCCTATGTTGTCAGTATGTTTGTTATGTGTCAGCGGGACCCCGCTAGCCAGGACCCCAGTGCTCATAAGTTTGTGGCCTATATTTGTTCCCTATGTGATGCCTAACTGTCTCACTGAGGCTCTGCTAACCAGAACCTCTGTGGTTATGCTCTCTCTTTACTTTAAAATTTGTCACTAACAGGCTAGTGACTAAATTTACCAATTCACATTGGCATCCTGGTACACCCATATAATTCCATAGTATATGGTACTGAGGTACCCAGGGTATTGGTGTTCCAGGAGATCCCTATGGGCTGCAGCATTTCTTTTGCCACCCATAGGGAGCTCTGACAATTCTTACACAGGCCTTCCAGTGCAGCCTGCGTGAAATAACGTCCACTTTATTTCACAGCCATTTAACACTGCTCTTAAGTAACTTATAAATGACCTATATGTATCACCTGCACCTGGTGAAGGTTGGGTGCAAAGTTACTTAGTGTGTGGGCACCCTGGCACTAGCCAAGGTGCCCCCACATCGTTCAGGGCAAATTCCCCGGACTTTGTGAGTGCGGGGACACCATTACACGCGTGCACTATACATAGGCCACTACCTATGGATAGCGTCACAATAGTAACTCCGAACATGGCCATGAAACATGTCTAAGATCATGGAATTGTCACCCCAATACCATTCTGGTATCAGGGGGACAATTCAATGATCCTCTGGGTCTCAAGCACAGAACCCGGGTACTACCAAACTGCCTTTTCAGGGTTTGCATTGCAGCTGCTGCTGCTGCCAGCCCCTCAGACAGGTTTCTGCCCCCCTGGGGTCCAGGCAGCCCTGGCCCAGGAGGGCAGAACAAAGGAATTGCTCTGAGAGAGGATTTTACACCCTCTCCCTTTGGAAATAGATGTGATGGGCTTGGGAGGAGTAGCCTCCCCAGCCTCTGGAAATGCTTTGATGGGCACAGATGGTGCTCATCTCTGCATAAGCCAGTCTACACCGGTTCAGGGATCCCCCAGCCCTTCTCTGGCGCGAAACTGGACAAAGGAAAGCGGAGTGACCACTCCCTGACCTGCACCTCCCAGGGGAGGTGCCCAGAGCTCCTCCAGTGTGTCCCAGACCCCTGCCATCTTGGAAACACAGGTGTTTGTGGCACACTGGACTGCTCTGAGTGGCCAGTGCCAGCAGGTGACGTCAGAGGCTCCTTCTGATAGGCTCTTACCTCTCTTGGTAGCCAATCCTCCTTCTTTGGTAGCCAAACCTAATTTTCTGGCTATTTAGGGTCTCTGCTTTGAGGAATTCTTCAGATAACGAATGCAATAGCTCATCAGAGTTCCTCTGCATCTCCCTCTTCACCTTCTGCCAAAGGATCGACCGCTGACTGCTCAAGACGCCTGCAAAACCACAACAAAGTAGCAAGACGACTACTAGCAACCTTGTATCGCTTCATCCTGCCAGCTTTCTCGACTGTTTCCAGGTGGTGCATGATCTGGGGGTAGCCTGCCTCCTCCCTGCACCAGGAGCTCTGAAGAAATCTCCTGTGGGTCGACGGAATCTTCCCCCTGCAACCGCTGGCACCAAAAGACTGCATCACTGGTCCTCTGGGTCCCCTCTCAGCACGATGAGCGTGGTCCCTGGAACTCAGCAACTCTGTCCAAGTGACTCCCACAGTCCAGTGACTCTTCAGTCCAAGTCTGGTGGAGGTAAGTCCTTGCCTCCCCACGCTAGACTGCATTGCTGGGTACGACGTGATTTGCAGCTGCTCCGGTTACTGTGCACTCTTCCAGGAGTTCCTTCGTGCACAGCCAAGCCTGGGTCCCCGACACTCTAACCTGCAGTGCACAACCTTCTGAGTTGTCCTCCGGCGTCGTGGGACTCCCTTTTGTGACTTCGCGTGGACTCCGGTTCACTCTTCTTCCAAGTGCCTGTTCAGGTACTTCTGTGGGCGCTGCCTGCTTCTGTGAGGGCTACGTGAATTGCTGGGTGCCTCCTCTATCTCCTCCTCCAAGTGGCAACATCCTGGTCCCTCCTGGGCCACAGCAGCACCCAAAAACCTCTACTGCGACCCTTGCAGCTAGCAAAGCTTGTTTGCGGGCTTTCTGCATGGGAAGACATCTGCAAGCTTCATTGTGATGTGGGACATCCGTCTTCCAAAGGAGAAGTCCCTAGCTCTCTTCTTTCTTGCAGAACTCCAAGCTTCTTCCAACCGGTGGCAGCTTCCTTGCACCCTCAGCTGGCATTTCCTGGGCTCCTGCCCACTCTCGACACTGTCGCGACTATTGGACTTGTTCCCCTTGTCTTACAGGTACTCAGGTCCCAAAATCCACTGTTGTTGCATTGCTGGTGTTTGTTCTTCCTGCAGAAACCCCCTATCACAACTTCTGTGCTCTCTGGGGGTAGTAAGTGCACTTTACACCTACCTTTCAGGGTTTTGGGGTGGGCTATTTTTCTAACCCTCACTGTTTTCTTACAGTCCCAGTGACCCACTACAAGCTCACATAGGTTTGGGGTCCATTTGTGGTTCACATTCCACTTTTGGAGTATATGGTTTGTGTTACCCCTATTGCTATGTGCTCCTATTGCAATCTACTGTAACTTTACACTGCTTGCATTACTTTTCTTGCTATTACCTGCGTAATTGTGGTTTGTGTACATATATCTTGTGTATATAAATTATCCTCATACTGAGGGTATTCACTGAGATACTTTTGGCATATTGTCATAAAAATAAAGGGCCTTTATCTTTAGTACTTCTGTGTATTGTGTTTTCTTATGATATTGTGCATATGACACCAGTGGTATAGTAGGAGCTTTACATGTCTCCTAGTTCAGCCTAAGCTGCTTTGCCATAGCTACCTTCTATCAGCCTAAGCTGCTAGAAACACCTCTTCTACACTATTAAGGGATAACTGGACCTGGCACAAAGTCTAAGTACCTCTCGTACCCACTACAAGCTAGGCCAGACTCCCACATTGGTTGTGCAGCTGGGGGATAAGTACTTGTAACTACTTACCACTTTGTCATTGTGTACTTTTCATAAGAGAATAATATACAAAACAAGTTCAGTGTATGTACACCTAACCAAAACGTTTTGCTTTTCTCCTCTTAAAACTTTTTACTAAGCTCTGAAAAGTACTCTAAAAACTTCTAAAAAGTTTCTAAAAAGTTAGAAAACGTTTTTTTTCTCTGTTCTTTAAAAAGTTCTGAAACTTTTTCTTCCTTCTCACTATTTCTAAACCTTTTACTAACATGTCTGTAGAAGACTCTACTCTTAAAATGCTCAATACTACTTATGACAATTTGAATTACAAGAGCCTAAGGAGTCTCTGCTTGGATAGAGGTTTAGTGATAGGAAAGAACCCTACAAAAGAGTTTCTATTTAACATTCTTATTGTGAATGATGAGTCCCAAGCAGGCACTTCAAATGAGAGGTTAATAGAAGGTTCCCATTCTGACTCAGGGGATCTCATTCAGGGAGGTGGGGCCAGTTCTGTACCAGATCTGCCCCCTAGCAGGACACCCAATAATGTTGGTAGTAATGGAGGTTCCCATCATAGTAGGGGGTCTTTATTTCTGGAGGCCAAGTTGCTAGGGTTCAGTCAGTTAGGGACAGATCCTCCTCTGTTGTTTCCAATTTATCTTCTGTGTCCAAGCATTCCCAACCCGCCCACCCTGAAGACAACATGTTAAAAAGGGAACTCAAAAAGTTGAGGGTTGAAGAGACCAGACTGAAGCTTAAACAGCAACAGATGGCCTTAGATAGGGAATCCCTAGACATGGAGAAGGAGAGACAGAGTTTGGGATTAGGACCCCATGGTGGCAGCAGCAGTATTCCTGATAGTAATCCTGTTAGAGAGCATGATTCCAGGAATCTGCACAAGATCGTCCCCCCTTACAAGGACGGGGATGACATCAACAAGTGGTTTGCTGCACTCGAGAGGGCCTGTATGGTACAGGGGGTCCCTCAAAGGCAGTGGGCTGCTATATTGTGGCTATATTTCAATGGAAAAGGTAGGGATAGGCTCCTTACTGTTAGAGAAAGTGATGCTAACAATTTTGCAGTTTTGAAGGATGCACTCTTGGATGGATTTGGTTTAACCACTGAACAATTCAGGATTACGTTCAGAGACACCAGAAAAGAGTCCTCACAAGACTGGATAGACTTTGTTGACTGTTCAGTGAAGGCCTTGGAGGGGTGGTTACATGGCAGTAAAGTTTCTGACTATGAAAGCCTGTGTAATCTTTTTCTGAGAGAGCATATTCTGAATAACTGTGTGTCTGGCTTGTTACACCAATATCTAGTGGACTCAGATCTGACCTCTCCCTAAGAATTGGGAAAGAAGGCAGACAAATGGGTCAGAACAAGAGTGAACAGAAAAGTTCATACAGGGGGTGACAAGGATGGCAAGAAGAAAGATGGTGAGAAATCTCAGGATAAGCATGGGGATAAGGGTAAAACCAAAGATCCTTCTTCACACCCTAAACACTCTTCAGGGGGTGGGGATAAATCAAATTCTTCCTCTTCTTCACAACATACACACATTAAAAAGCCTTAGTGCTATGTGTGTAAAAATAAAGGCCATTGGCAAGTGGATCAGTCCTGTCCAGGTAAACCCCCTGAGCCTACCACCACTAATACATCAAACTCTAGTTCCCCTAGCAGTAGTGGTAATAGTGGTGGGACTTCTGGCAACAGTCAAAGTAAGGGTGTAGTTGGGTTCACTTACGGGTCCATCATAGAAACTGGGGTAGTCAGTCCCAAGACAGTTTCTGTCACACCTAGTGGCATTGGCCTTGCCACACTGGCTGCTTGTCCCCTTACAATGGATAAGTACAGGCAGACAGTTTCAATAAATGGTGTTGAGGCCTTGGCCTACAGGGACACAGGTGCCAGTATCACTTTGGTGACTGAAAACCTAGTGCCTTCTGAACAACACATCATTGGACAACAGTACAAGATTATTGATGTCCATAACTCCACTAAGTTTCTTCCCTTAGCTATAGTTCAGCTTAGTTGGGGTGGAGTTACTGGCCCTAAGCAAATGGTAGTATCACCTAGCTTACCTGTAGACTGTCTCTTAGGTAATGACCTAGAGACCTCAGGTTGGGCTGAGGTAGAGTTTTATACCCATGCAGCCATGCTGGGTATCCCTGAGGAATTGCTTCCTCTCATTTGTACTGAAATAAAAAAGCAAAGGAGAGGAACAGGCCTGAAAACTCAGGATCCTTCTCCAACAACAGGTAAACAGGGCATCATAGTATCCCCTACCCACCCTGCCATTCAGGATACCATTCCTGTGGTAGGAGAAACCTCTCCTGGGGTGGCACCTGTACCAAGGGAACCATCAGTTGGTACAGCTGTACTCCCTGAGGTGAAAGTACCTCTCTTGGGGATAACTAATATTGCTTATAAAATGTCCATAATTGTAGTTAACATGGAGCATCCGTCCATCCCTCCCAGAAAAACTTTAGTGCAGCAACCTACTGATAGGAACGCTTAGAATATATCTTCACCTTGTTGGTTAGCTAAAAAACTTCAAACAGGGTGGTTTACATTCCCACAGGGAAGTAACCATATAGTGGATGATAAAGGGAGTACCCAGTCAACTGCAGTGCTACTCTCCACTTATCACCACTTAGACAATAAAGACTCAACTGGCCAAGGTTAGCCTTATTGTCCTTCGTTGGGGGGGGGAGTTGTGTGAGAAAGTAGCCTCTTTCTAGCCTTGTTACCCCCACTTTTGGCCTGTTTGTGAGTATATGTCAGGGTGTTTTCACTGTCTCACTGGGATCCTGCTAGCCAGGGCCCAGTGCTCATAGTGAAAACCCTATGTTGTCAGTATGTTTGTTATGTGTCACTGGGACCCTGCTAGCCAGGACCCCAGTGCTCATAAGTTTGTGGCCTATATGTATGTGTTCCCTGTGTGATGCCTAACTGTCTCACTGAGGCTCTGCTAACCAGAACCTCAGTGGTTATGCTCTCTCTGCTTTACAAAGTGTCACCAACAGGCTAGTGACCGATTTCACCAATTCACATTGGCATACTGGTACACCCATATAATTCCCTAGTATATGGTACTGAGGTACCCAGGGTATTGGGGTTCCAGGAGATCCCTATGGGCTGCAGCATTTCTTTTGCCACCCATAGGGAGATCTGACAATTCTTACACAGGCCTGCCAGTGCAGCCTGAGTGAAATAACGTCCACATTATTTCACGGCCATTTACCACTGCACTTAAGTAACTTATAAGTCACCTATATGTCTAACCTTCAACTGGTGAAGGTTGGGTGCAAAGTTACTTAGTGTGTGGGCACCCTGGCACTAGCCAAGGTGCCCCCACATTATTCAGGGCATGTGAGAAAGTAGCCTCTTTCTAGCCTTGTTACCCCCACTTTTGGCCTGTTTGTGAGTGTATGTCAGGGTATTTTCACTGTCTCACTGGGATCCTGCTAGCCAGGGCCCAGTGCTCATAGTGAAAACCCCATGTTTTCAGTATGTTTGTTATGTGTCACTGGGACCCTGCTAGTCAGGACCCCAGTGCTCATAAGTTTGTCGCCTATATGTATGTGTTCCCTGTGTGGTGCCTAACTGTCTCACTGAGGCTCTGCTAACCAGAACCTCAGTGGTTATGCTCTCTCATTTATTTCAAATTAGTGACCAATTTTACCAATTTACATTGGCTTACTGGAACACCCTTATAATTCCCTAGTATATGGTACTGAGGTACCCAGGGTATTGGGGTTCCAGGAGATCCCTATGGACTGCAGCATTTCTTTTGCCACCCATAGGGAGCTCTGACAATTCTTACACAGGCCTGCCACTGCAGCCTGAGTGAAATAACGTCCACGTTATTTCACAGCCATTTTACACTGCACTTAAGTAACTTATAAGTCACCTATATGTCTAACCTTTACCTGGTAAAGGTTAGGTGCAAAGTTACTTAGTGTGAGGGCACCCTGGCACTAGCCAAGGTGCCCCCACATTGTTCAGGGCCAATTCCCCGGACTTTGTGAGTGCGGGGACACCATTACACGCGTGCACTACATATAGGTCACTACCTATATGTAGCTTCACAATGGTAACTCCGAATATGGCCATGTAACATGTCTATGATCATGGAATTGCCCCCTCTATGCCATCCTGGCATAGTTGGCACAATCCCATGATCCCAGTGGTCTGTAGCACAGACCCTGGTACTGCCAAACTGCCCTTCCTGGGGTTTCACTGCAGCTGCTGCTGCTGCCAACCCCTCAGACAGGCAGCTGCCCTCCTGGGGTCCAGCCAGGCCTGGCCCAGGATGGCAGAACAAAGAACTTCCTCTGAGAGAGGGTGTGACACCCTCTCCCTTTGGAAAATGGTGTGAAGGCAGGGGAGGAGTAGCCTCCCCCAGCCTCTGGAAATGCTTTGTTGGGCACAGATGTGCCCAATTCTGCATAAGCCAGTCTACACCGGTTCAGGGGACCCCTTAGCCCTGCTCTGGCGCGAAACTGGACAAAGGAAAGGGGAGTGACCACTCCCCTGACCTGCACCTCCCCTGGGAGGTGTCCAGAGCTCCTCCAGTGTGCTCCAGACCTCTGCCATCTTGGAAACAGAGGTGCTGCTGGCACACTGGACTGCTCTGAGTGGCCAGTGCCACCAGGTGACGTCAGAGACTCCTTGTGATAGGCTCCTTCAGGTGTTGCTAGCCTATCCTCTCTCCTAGGTAGCCAAACCCTCTTTTCTGGCTATTTAGGGTCTCTGTCTCTGGGGAAACTTTAGATAACGAATGCAAGAGCTCATCCGAGTTCCTCTGCATCTCTCTCTTCACCTTCTGCCAAGGAATCAACTGCTGACCGCGCTGGAAGCCTGCAAACCTGCAACATAGTAGCAAAGACGACTACTGCAACTCTGTAACGCTGATCCTGCCGCCTTCTCGACTGTTTTCCTGCTTGTGGATGCTGTGGGGGTAGTCTGCCTCCTCTCTGCACCAGAAGCTCCGAAGAAATCTCCCGTGGGTCGACGGAATCTTCCCCCTGCAACCGCAGGCACCAAAAAGCTGCATTACCGGTCCCTTGGGTCTCCTCTCAGCACGACGAGCGAGGTCCCTCGAATCCAGCGACTCTGTCCAAGTGACACCCACAGTCCAGTGACTCTTCAGTCCAAGTTTGGTGGAGGTAAGTCCTTGCCTCACCTCGCTGGGCTGCATTGCTGGGAACCGCGACTTTTGCAGCTACTCCGGCCCCTGTGCACTTCCGGCGGAAATCCTTTGTGCACAGCCAAGCCTGGGTCCACGGCACTCTAACCTGCATTGCACGACTTTCTAAGTTGGTCTTCGGCGACGTGGGACTCCTTTGTGCGACTTCGGGTGAGCACTGTTTCACGCATCCTCGTAGTGCCTGTTTCTGGCACTTCTCCGGGTACTACCTGCTGCTGAGAGGGCTCCTTGTCTTGCTCGACGTCCCCTCTCTCTCCTGGTCCAATTTGCGACCTCATGGTCCCTCCAGGGCCACAGCAGCGTCCAAAAACGCTAACCGCACGATTTGCAGCTAGCAAGGCTTGTTGGCGTTCTTTCAGCGGGAAAACACTTCTGCACGACTCTCCACGGCGAGTGGGATCCGTCCACCAAAGGGGAAGTCTCTAGCCCTTTTCGTTCCTGCAGAAACCTCAGCTTCTTCTGTCCAGTAGAAGCTTCTTTGCACCCGCAGCTAGCATTTCCTGGGCATATGCCCATCTCCGACTTGCTTGTGACTTTTGGACTTGGTCCCCTTGTTCCACAGGTACCCTAGATTGGAAATCCACAGTTGTTGCATTGTTGGTTTGTGTCTTTCCTGCATTATTCCTCTAACACGACTTCTTTGTCCTTAGGGGAACTTTAGTGCACTTTGCACTCACTTTTCAGGGTCTTGGGGAGGGTTATTTTTCTAACTCTCACTATTTTCTAATAGTCCCAGCGACCCTCTACAAGGTCACATAGGTTTGGGGTCCATTCGTGGTTCGCATTCCACTTTTGGAGTATATGGTTTGTGTTGCCCCTATCCCTATGTTTCCCCATTGCATCCTATTGTAACTATACATTGTTTGCACTGTTTTCTAAGACTATACTGCATATTTTTGCTATTGTGTATATATATCTTGTGTATATTTTCTATCCTCTCACTGAGGGTACACTCTAAGATACTTTGGCATATTGTCATAAAAATAAAGTACCTTTATTTTTAGTATAACTGTGTATTGTGTTTTCTTATGATATTGTGCATATGACACTAAGTGGTACTGTAGTAGCTTCACACGTCTCCTAGTTAAGCCTAAGCTGCTCTGCTAAGCTACCATTATCTATCAGCCTAAGCTGCTAGACACCCTATACACTAATAAGGGATAACTGGGCCTGGTGCAAGGTGCAAGTACGCCTTGGTACTCACTACAAGCCAGTCCAGCCTCCTACACCCAGTGACCCTCTACACACTACACTAGGCCTGGGGTCCCTAAGTGGTTCGCATTCCGCTTTCTTAGTATATTGTTTGTGTTGCCCCTAGGCCTATTGCATCCTATGGTATTCTACAGTGTTTGCACTACTTTTTTGTTTACTTACCTGATTTTGATTTGTGTGTATATTTTGTGTATTTTACTTACCTCCTAAGGGAGTATATCTTCTGAGATATTTTTGGCACATTGTCACTAAAATAAAGTACCTTTATTTTTATTTACTCTGAGTATTGTGATTCTTATGATATAGTGCTATATGATATAAGTGGTATAGTAGGAGCTTTGCATCTCTCCTAGTTCAGCCTAAGCTACTTTGCCATAGCTACCTTCTATCAGCCTAAGCTGCTAGAAACACCTCTATTCTACTAATAAGGGATAACTAGACCTGGCACAGGGTGTAAGTACCACAAGGTACCCACTATAAGCCAGGCCAGCCTCCTACAATCATTCAGTAGAAATACACTAGATTAAGACATCACAAGTCTCCATGATGTCTGTAAGAGAAGAAATTGGCATGTAGCAGAAGAACAGACTGAGTACAGAATAGTTTAAAGCATTCATCAGGGCCAGGACATACATCTCAGAGGGAGCCACAATAGATGAGCAACAGACAAAAACTGAGTCCAAAAGCCCAGTTGGACCCAGGTGACAATCAAGGAAAATAAACCAATGGGGGGGCACAATCCCCTGCCAAACATAGCTTAAGCTGACCAGGCGGATGGACCTGAAGGCTAGCAACCAGAATGAAAGAAGGTCAGGGAGACAGTAGTGTACTCCTGTGAGGTCAAATCAGACAGCAGCCGACATAACACTGAAAGGCTCCCATTTGAAAACACAGGAGAAGTGCACGCTCAGGCCCATTTTAGGGAAGGGAACAGGACAGAGTCAACAAAGCCAAGACCTCCCCCATATTCATCCAAAGAAGAGAACCGACACAGGTAATGAAAAAGGTCTCCAAGATTGCTAATTGCTATCCCCTAAAGACCACCTCAAACTCCCTACAAACTCATACTGAAATCAGCCACAATGTGTAGAATGCCTGAAGAAACCACTACTTCCTGGGAGACTAATCAAAGGGATCTAAACCAAATACATCCAGGCAGTTAGAAGGCGGAACTGAACAGACAACCATTCAAATACGCCCTCAAAATGCTTTTGACAACATAACAAACCTGAGGGTAATGCACCCTAACAGTAGTGAACAAAAAAAACTTTGCAGAACCGCAGCCCATATTCCAAAGAAGGAACAACTCATTCAAACCTTTTTGTTAAACCACAATAGAGGCACCAGATACCAGGGTGAGAGACTGGAGGCCAACAAGTCAAAATAAACATGAAACGGTGTTCGGAGTGAAGTGCTTCTCAAGCACACCAGGATCAGCAAATGCCTACAGTATCTAGACAAGAAACAGAGGGTATTAGGAGCAGAGTACCCAAGCAAACAAGTATGAGTCAATAGCAAATAGCAGGGTATTGGTGTGGCAACATCAGAACCCCAGGGAAAACAGCAGAGGTAGAAGACAGAACAGAGATTCCCTCTAGCGTAGCCAACCAGGGACCCTTCTAATAGTCTTTGGTAAATAGGGGTAGTCCTGTCAAGAGGAACTGACAATCAAAATGAATTCCTGCTGAATTAAATAAGGTGAACATGTCTAGAAGTCCCAAAATGTTCTTCCACAAACGAAAGGAGCACTGACAACCGCTGGCAAAGACTCTATAGTAGCAGGAGTGAATGGTCATTGTGTAGGCAACTGTGGCAAGACATGAGAGGGGAATGACATGCAGCTAACACCATCATGAAAATGCATGTGTGCAGATCAAGGTGTAATGGGCATGGATTCACTGAGTTCAATAGACAAGTATGTGGGGGCTATTCTTGTATTCAAATTCACTGAGTTCAATAGACAAGCATGTGGGGGGTATACTTGTATTCAAATTCACAACCGGTAGTGAGAAATAAGTACAGAAAATCTGCATGTGAACTGAGGGATGATGTACAAAAACCCAGACGCCTCACAGGAATACAAATTAACCTGCTAAGTGTGATAGTCGAGCATAGAACCAACTGCTGGTTTGTAGTGGGTCCCTAGGGTACTTATACCAGGTCCAGTTATCCCTTTTTATTGAAATGTAGGCAGTGTTCTAGCAGCTTAAGCTGTCTAGAGGTAGCTGTAGCTGTGGCAGAGCAGCTTAGGCTGAACTAGGAGACATGCAAAGCTCCTACTATACCACTTATATCATATAGCACTATATCATAAGAATCACAATACTCAGAGTTAATAAAAATAAAGGTACTTTATTTTAGTGACAATATGCCGAAAATATCTCAGAGGATATACTCCCTTAGGAGGTAAGTAAAATACACAAAATATACACACAAACCAAAATCAGGTAAGTAAACAGAAAAGTAGTGCAAACACTGTAGAATACAAGAGGATGCAATAGGCCTAGGGGCAATACAAACCATATACTAAGAAAGCGGAATGTGAACCACTTAGGGACCCCAGGCCTAGTGTAGTGTGTAGAAGGTCACTGGGATCGTAAGAAAACACTAAGGGTGTCCAAGATGCCCCCCAGACCCTGAAAAGTAGGAGTAAAGTGAACCTACTTTCCCAGAAACACGCTAAAGTCGTGATAGGAGATTCTCAAAGCACTGAAGACGGATTCCTGGACCTGAGGACCTGTAAAGGAAGGGGACCAAGTCCAAGAGTCACAAAAGTGTCTGGGGGGACAGGAACCCACTAAACCCCGGATGAAGGTGCAAAATGGCTGCCTCTGGGTGGAAGAAGCTGACGATTCTGCAACAACGGAAGATGCCAGGAACTTCTCCTTTGCACAGAAGATGTCCCACGGAATGCTGGAGGATGCAGAGTTGTTTCCTTGAAGAAAGACCAAAAACAAGCCTTGCTAGCTGCAAAGGTTGTGGTTAAAGAAATTAGGTGCTGCCCAGGCCAAATACGGAACAGGAGGTCGCCACTTGGAAGAGGAGACAGAGGGGGCCCTTAGCAACACAGAGAGCCCATGCAGAAGAAGGCAGCACCCGCAGAAGTACTTGAACATAGGTTCAAGAAAACTAAGCACAGCAGTCGTCTCAACACTACAAAGGAGGGTCCCACGAAGCCGGTGGTCAACTCAGCAAGTTGAGTAATGCAGGACGGAGTGCTGGGGACCTGGGTTATGCTGTGCACAAAGGATTCTTTGCAAAAGTGCACAGAAGCCCTAACAGCTGTAGTTCATGCAGTACACAGGATTACTGTCTGGCGAGGGGAGGCAAGGACTTACCTCCGCCAAATTTGGACAGATGGACCACTGGACTGTCCGGGTCACTTGGATCCACTCCTGTGTTATAGGAGGGACCACGCTCTTCATGATGAGAGGGGACCCAGAGGACAGAGGACAGGTGAAGCAGAAGGACAGAGGACAGGTGAAGCAGAAGTTTGGTGCCTGCATTAGCAGGGGTAAGATTCCGTCGACCCACAGGAGGTTTCTTCTTGGCTTCCAGTGCAGGGTGAAGGCAGACATCCTCCTGAGCATGCACCACCAGGACACAGTCGAGAAAGTCGGCAGGATTAGGCGCTACGATGTCGCTGGTAGTCTTCTTGCTACTTTGCTGCAGTTTTACAGGCGTCCTCGAGCAGTCAGCGGTCGATCCTTGGCAGAAGTCGAAGAGGGAGATGCAGAGGAACCCTGGTGAGCTCTTGCATTCGTTATCTAAGGAAAAGCCCGCAGGTGAGACCCTAAATAGCCCTCAGAGAGGATTGACCACCTACAGCACCTATCAGGAGGGGTCTCTGACGTTACCTGCTGGCACTGGCCCCTCAGAGGTCTCCATTGTGCCCTCACACCTCAGAATCCAAGATGGCAGAGGTCTGGGACACACTGGAGGAGCTCTGGGCTCCTCCCCTGGGAGGTACTGGTCAGGGGAGTAGTCACTCCACTTTCCTTTGTCCAGTTTCACGCCAGAGCAGGGCTGGGGGATCCCTGAACCGGTGTAGACTGGCTTATGCAGAGATGGGCACCATCTGTGCCCATAAAAGCATTTCCAGAGGCTCGGGGAGGCTACTCCACCCCAGCCCTTCACACCTATTTCCAAAGGGAGAGGGTGTAAGACCCTCTCTCAGAGGAAATCCTTTGCTCTGCCTTCCTGGGCCGTGGCTGCCCAGACCCCAGGAGGGCAGAATCCTGTCTGAGGGATTGGCAGCAGCAGCAGCTTCAGTGGAAACTCCGGAAAGGCAGTTTGGCAGTACCCGGGTTCTGTGCTAGAGACCCGGGGGCTCATGGAATTGTCCCCCCAACACCAGAATGGTATTGGGGTGACAATTTCATGATCTTAGACATGTTACATGGCCATGTTCGGAGTTACCATTGTGATGCTACACATAGGTAGTGACCTATGTGCAGTGCACGCGTGTAAGGGTGTCCACACACTCACAAAGTTCGGGGAATTTGCAGTGAACGATGTGGGGGCACCTTGGCTAGTGCCAGGGTGCCCTCACACTTAGTAACTTTGCACCTAACCTTCACCAAGTGAGGGTTAGACATATAGGTGACTTATAAGTTACTTTAGTGCAGTGTAAAATGGCTGTGAAATAACGTGGACATTATTTCACTCAGGCTGCAGTGGCAGTCCTGTGTAAGATTTGTCTGAGCTTCCTATGGGTGGCAAAAGAAATGCTGCAGCCCATAGGGATCCCCAGGAACCCCAATACCCTGGGTACCTGGGTACCATATACTAGGAAATTATAAGGGTGTTCCAGTGTGCCAATTAGAATTGGTGAAAATGGTCACTAGCCTATAGTGACAATGTTAAAGGCAGAGAGAGCATAAGCACTGAGGTTCTCGTTAGGAGAGCCTCAGTGACACAGTTAGGCACTACACAGGGATACACATACAGGCCACAAACTATGAGCACTGGGGTCCTGGCTAGCAGGGTCCCAGTGAGACAGTAAAAACACACTGACATACACTCACAAACAGGCCAAATGTGGGGGTAACGATGCTAGAAATAGGCTACCTTCCTACACACAAGGCCAAAAATATATTAGAGGCAATACTCCTTCTGGACGTAAGTATTATACACAATATATACACTAGAGATCAAAATCAGGTAAGTAAATAGTCACAGAATATTGCAAACAGTAGAAAATATAATAGAATGTAATAGGAAGAAATAAGCCTAGGGGCAACATAAACCATATACTAAGAAAGTGGAATGCAAATCACAAATTCCACCCTAGGCAAGTGTAATGTGTAGAGGGTCACTGGGAGTGTAAAAAAACCACAAAGGTGAGTAAAATACCCCACCCTAGAGACCAGGAAAGTAGGGGTAAAGTACTGCAAGTTTCCTGAGGACACACTACAAATCGTGATAAGAGTTATTGTAAGAACCAAGCAAGACTGCAAGCAACAAATGGTGGATTCCTGGACCTGAAGACCTGTGAAGATAGAAGACCAAGTCCAGAAGCCGCAGAAGATTCCAGGAAGGACAGGAGCCCCTGCCAACCTAGAAGATGGTGCAAAAGAGGATTCTCCAGTTGGAAGAAGTCTGCAGAAGAGCACCAAAGAAGATGGTTGCGGATTCCTGCATAATGCAAAGGATGTCCCACGTCGAGAAGTTGGATGCAGGTGAGTTGCAGCTATGGATTCATCCAACAAGCCTTGGATCAAGCAATGTCGCGGTTTGCGTCAAAAGTTTGCTGCCTGGACCCAGGAGGGACCTGGGGGCCTCAACTCAGACTGATGAGGCAGAGGGGGGTCCCAACACCGGAGGGGACCCACAGAAGACCAGGCACCACCCACAGAGGTTCCAGGACACGGAGACCAAGAAGGTGCAAATTGCGGTTGCTGCTGCGCTACAAAAGAAGGTCCCACGCTGCCGGAGAACAACTCAGTGAGTTCAGCGTTGCAGGATAGAGTGCTAGGGACCTGGCCCACACTGTGCATGAAGGATTCTTGCAAATAGTGCTCAGAGACCTCGGGAGCTAGAGGTGGCGCGGTGCACAGGGGTACTGTCGAAAACCGGGAAGGGAAGCTCTTACCTCCACCAAATTTGGACAGCTGGACCTTAGGACAGTCCGGGTCGATGGGTTCCACCACCTGTGTCCCAGGGAGCATGTTCGTCATCAGGAGAGGAGTCCCAGAGAACCGGTTGTCATCTTAGAAGGTGCCTGCTGGAGCAGGGAAGTGACTCCGTCACTCCATGGATGATTTCTTCGGTCCTTCTGGTGCAGAGTGAAGACAGTGAGTCCTCAGAGCGTGCACACCTTGGAAACTGTTGCAGTTGCCTGCTGGAGCTGAAATTTCAGAATTGCAGTAGACTTCTTGGATACTTTGTTGCAGTTACAGCAGTTCCTGAACCAGTCTGCAGTTGATCTGATGGTCAGAGGATGAAGCAGGAGTTGCAGATGATTCCTGGTGGAAAGTTGCAACCTGAATCTGAAGAGGAAACCACAGGAGAAACCCTAAATAGCCCTGAGAGGGGATTGGCTGCCTAACTTGGTATGCACCTATCAGGAGGGGTCTTTGATGTCACCTGCTGGCACTGGCCACTCAGAGATCTCCAGAGTGTCCCCACACCTTGGGAAACAAGATGGCTAATGCCAGGGACACACTGGAGGCGCCCTGGGCACCACCCCTGGGGTGGTGATGGATAGCGGAGTGGTCACTCCCCTTTACTTTGTCCAGTTTTGCGGCAGAGCAAGGACTGGGGGTCCCTGAACCAGTGTAGGCTGGCTTATGCAAGGAGGGCACCATCTGTGCCCTTCAAAGCATTTCCTGAGGCTCTGGGGGGCTACTCCTCCCAAGCCTTTAGCACCTAGTTCCAAATGGTGAGGGTATAATACCCTCCTCCCAAAGAAATGCTTTGTTCTGGCTTCCTGGAACTGAGCTGCTCACACCCCAGGAGGGCAGAACCCTGTCTGTGAGGTGGCAGCAGCTGTAGCACCTTTGCTAGTGCATGGGTGCCCTCACACTTAGTAACTTTGCACCTAGCCTTCAGTAAATGAAATTTAGACATATAGGTGACTTATGAGTTACTTAAGTGCAGTGAAAATGGCTGTGAAATAGTGTGTGCACCATTTCACGCAGGCTGCAGAGGCAGTCCTGTAAAAGGGTTTGTCTGAGCTCTTTATGGGCGGTGAAAAAAATTGCTGCAGCCCATAAGGATCTCCTGGAACCCCAATGCCCTTGGTACCTAGGTACCATAGGGTCCAGTGTGCCAATTGGAATTGGTGAATGAAGTCACTAAACTATAGTGACTAATTTGGAGGCAGAGAGAGCATAAGCACTGAACTTCTGGACAGCAGAACTTCAGTGACACAGTTAAGCACTACTGACAACATACACATTAGGCCACAAACTATGAGCACTGGGGTCCTGGATAACAGGATCCCAGTGAGACAGGCAAAACACACTGACAAATGGGATTTCAACTATGAGCGCTGAGGTCCTGGCTAGCAGGATCCCAGTGAGACAGTAAAAACACACTGACATACACTCAAAAACAGGCTAAAAGTGGAGTTAACCATGCTAGAAAGAGACTACTATCTCACAGCCACCTACCGGCGAGCAGCGGTACTGCTCAAGAAAATCTTCTGGATCCAGTCTGATGCATGAGGAAATTCAATGGTAAGGGATCTGCGGCCAGAAGTCTCTATCGTATGTAATGGGATTACAGGGAAGTAATAGAAGCATGATGTTTGTTTTATCGATACTGTATGCTGAATTATTTTTAGAGCTTGTCTGTAAGTGTACCGAAGATGTATTGGAGACTGAAGTACTGAAAAAACACTATTGTGTTGCTTCTTCTTTTGACAGAATAACACGGACTATACTCCACAATTACAGCATCAAAGCCTGCTCAGTTGCAGTACAATAGAAAGAAGGCAACTAATTACTACAAAACAAGACACTAAAAATTACATTTTTTTTTATATCTGTAGCATGCTGGTCAGTCGCCATCTATTAAGTGCTTTTTTTTTCTTAAAACAGTTTCCTCTAGCCATATTTCAAGAACTGATACCTCACCCACAGCGGTCTTTTAAGTACATACAGTCACATCTTTCCATTGCCCCAGCAATCCGGAATTAATCATCAGACCAGCAGCAGCGACCAATGAACAGACTAATCCTTTTACACTAATATTTACTGTAATATATACAATAATATAAAATGTACTGTTATTCACCAGATTCGGGGTATCTATCATTCGTAACCAAATCCATGGCTCCTGGACAGGTCGCTTAATTTATCTGCTGGAGCTCACGCAATCGAGCACTTTCCCCTAGAAATGTCTTATTCTTGAATCATTCACATATTCATTCACATATTCAGTTATACGAACCAAGAAAATATTTACTACTTTCCTAGGAAGACTAGTCATTTCTGCGACTCATTAATCTAATGCTCGCACAGAATTCCCCACCAGTGTCTCTCCTTACGGTTTGCGCTGAAGGATGTGCGAAAGAAAGTAAAAGTGGCTGCACTGGAAAGTCTTAAAGAAACATGTCTACAAAAGGCCACTGTATGTCCTCAGATTGAGTACGCTCCGACCGGATAAACATTTCCCTCTCCCATAATATACTTACCTCCTCCTCCTCCATTCCTGTGCAACTTCACGCCATGAGTAACAATTATAATAGGAAACAATAGTTATCCTGAAGAGCGTCCTCGCTATCCAAAAGCACCAACTCTGCTCCTTTCTCCTCTCCACGAGCTCAGAGTTAGATAAGAAATGCTTCTGAGCAACCGGGTATTTCTAGGCAGAGCAGTGACGCAGTACAGCTCGAGCATATAAAAACGTCACAAAGATAGTGACGTGCCATTGTTCTCTAGCATACGCATTGCCGCTGTGTTGTCTTCAGCCACCACACGACCTGCTGGGAATTTGTTTAACCGGAATACTCCAAATGCAGGAGTTAGAGAAAACAAGCGATATTCCTATTTATCTCAGATTAGATCCAGCAAATCGTGCTGCCATTCAGATAAACCTAATTTATACAGAGGCCATGATTGACTGTACTCATGCATTATTTGCCTGGATTTCAGATCACATCCATTTCCTCCTCATTAATTCCTCGTCCCATTCCTACTTATTGCAGTTAAGGTGAGAGAAACTTATCATAACTGCAATAAGTAAGTAATGGGAAGAGGAATATGGAATTGGAGTACTGAAGGTTACCTGGAAGTAAGTAGTCCAGGCATTTGAAGACTTTAGCAGGGCTAATAACCAGTGGCGCCTACCATAATCTCAGTCCAGGGAGACTGAAGCCACCCTTTGAAGTCAAGTCAAACTTCACATTTTTACCCACCTGCAAATTGTAATGGCAAATACACTTTGAAAAACACAACCCGAGAAGCTAGCCTCTAGAGATCATAGTTGGAAACCTTTTACACCTTAGACCTGTGAACTGGCACTCCTTTCATACATCTCCCTAAATGCAAGAAGGCACTTCAGTTCTATCAATCGCAGAAGCCATAGAAATCATAGATCTGACCATCCTCATGTGAGAAAACACTGAATACGTAAAGCCTTCCCTAACAGAATTAAAGTTGTCAGAGAGTCACAAAAGCACCTCTCAACTGTCCCTGACAGCTGTACGGTAATCATCGAGAGGACATCAAGAGCATGAAGAGCCTAGTTCAAGATTGAAATAGTATAGAAAATCCAGATTGGGACTTGAGTGGATTTTAGGAAAAAGCAGAGAACCGGAAGTGGTTCTGCAATGCAAGATGGTGGATACCATTCCCTAGCACTCCTGTGCCAGCGCCCGCCATCTGTTTACAATCCTGCGGTTTACACTCTCTTCCCGTGCAAACCAGAGAGGAGTTGTGCTGCAGGAGCCCCTGCACTGACAGGAGAAGCTCCGGAGCGAAACTCACAGCCACTGTACTGCTTCAGGACCTGCCCATGCATAATCCTGCATGACACAGAAGATGCCGATCGAGTGAGAGCGCGGCTGGAGCACGCCATGGTACACTGGGTGCAGTAAGGGAGACCAGCCCTCCGGGTGCCAAGCAGGGGAATTGTTGGTGGGCTGCGTGAGGACTTCCTGGCTGGACGGATGGGGCCTTCTCTTTGCCCCAGCCACCAATCCTATATGGCAGCTCGCAGTTGAAGAAGAAAGGCGGGATTCCACGGGGAGCAATCGGACAGCGCAGGAGGGTCGCAGCCCAACATCTCAGATTCCTATAATCTCCTAATTAAGTGACATTATCAGCTGGAGGCTGTGGGGATACAAATATAGTGCAAAGTGTTAGTAAATCTGCCCCACAAACTCAAGTATTAGAAGTAGCAAAGCAGTTGGGGTTGCCTATACTAATAACAAGCATTTACACTGCAACGGGTCTCGCATTTGCTCATGTTAGAGCTGATCGCATTGTAAACTCCTAACCCGACTGTGACGGGCTGGACCCTGCTCGCCCACACTCCGCTCCTGCTTGTGCTG
Source organism: Pleurodeles waltl (assembly GCF_031143425.1). NCBI lineage: Eukaryota > Metazoa > Chordata > Amphibia > Caudata > Salamandridae > Pleurodeles > Pleurodeles waltl. Next base: position 1,311,803,255 of record NC_090440.1, read on the forward strand.
ACTCTGCCGCTCGTGCTCTGAGGCTCTCTGATCGTGATTGGAGGAAGGACCGGCAGTGGCGATGCGCTGACACTTCAAAAATGCCGCAGCAGCTTGTCATGGCGTTCAGAGCTTTGGAGGAGATCCCAGGAGACCAGGGGAGCGCTGTGAACCCTTTCGTGGAGGAGGAAACACCCAGCAACCGAGACGTGAAGGTGAAAGACCAGGAGCGGTCGTCGCCAAAGAGTCGGAGACGGCGGTCTCCTACAAGCCCTGAAGCTGCAGACGGAAGACGAGCGTCCGGAGAACCTGATCCAGGCAACCGGGGAGACGAATGGCTGCATCCCGCCAAGCTTCAGGAGGAGCGTGGCTGCTCAGGTGCCCTGAACGAGAGTGCGAGTGAGAGACAGAGGGTATAAGGAGGGAGGTCGGACAGTGTGGAAAGGTGGGAGGGGAAGGACAAAAACGAGGAATCATAACAAATATGAAAACAGAGGACAGGAGGGGGGGCTGGAACGGAGTAAGCAGACAAATAACTGAGGAAAGGTGGTGAAGGAAACAAATATAATACTTACCCGAGTCCTTGAAAAAAATCCGAAACGAAGGCCAGCAAATCCATGTGTGAGTCCGCAGTGAAGGAAAATAGAAAGGATAGAAGTGAAAACACTGAAGAAAGACAACATCTATTATTTGATACTAAACGAAATGTAATAAGAAGGACAGAGAGTCAGGGAAGGGAAAAAGGATCCAAAGACTAAACCAAGATGGGTGGCATGCACACTTACCGCTATCTTCTCTTCTCTCCACATGCACTTCCCGGGGATGACCTGTGAAACCAGAGAGACAGAATCGAAGAGTGAAGACAGAATCTCAAGAGAATACCCACCCTCAAGTCATACAACCAAAATACTCACCTATTTTCTCCTACATCTTCAACTTTCAATAAAAATAAACCTTTTCTTCAGACTACTGCGGCTTAGAGTGCTTTATACACAACTATCCGCTCACAAGTGGTGTCAGAAGTGGGATTTCCAACTATAGAAAAGAATCCACAGCTATGGAAGAGAAGGCAACTATGGCAGATGTCGTAGCCCAATTGGCTGAGGGGCAACAACATCTTCAGTTAATATGGGAACAGCAAATGAAAGAAGCCAAGGAGGAACGGGAGGCATTACAAACAGCGCTAAAAAGCCAGGCAACGTTTATGGCTAATAACCAACTGGTACATTAAATCAGCATTGGGTAAACTTACCGACACCATCGCCCATACAAAAGTACACCCCACAGTTCCAAGTAGTGTGTTACAACGATACCAGGACTCGGAAGACCCCAACTCTTTCTTCACGAACTTTGAAAGAGTGGCCAGTACTGCTAATTGGCCTGAGGACAAATGGGGTCAATATATCGCCCCCCTACTCACTGGCCACTTACAAACAACATATCAAGCTATCAATCCAAGTGGGAACTTGCCATATAAAGACTTAAAGAAAAATATACTAGAAAGAGTGGGTTTGGACAGTGAGAGTTATCTCACGAAGTTTAGACAACTAAAATGGCAGCACCAGGAAAATCCCCATACCCTGTTCTATAGAGTCCAACATTCAGCTGGGAGAAGGTTGCAACCTACAGAGAGGACCAGAGAAGAAATGTTTGATATAATTGTATTAGAACAGTACTTGGATGCTTTACCTCCTACCACTCGGAACTGGGTACAACAGCATCCTGCAATCACAAACGAAACAGCCGTAGATCTTGCCTGTGCTTATCATAGAGGTTCTGACTTTGTGAGTGCTGGGACACCGTACACGCGTGCACTACACATAGGTCAATACCTATATGTAGCTTCACAATGGTAACTACGAATATGGCCATGTAACATGTCTATGATCATGGAATTGTCCCCCCATGCCAAATCTGTGATTGGGGTGCCAATCCTATGCATCCCCGGGGGCTCCAGCATGGAACCCGGGTACTGCTAAACTAGCTCTCTGGGGTTTTCACTGCAGCTACCGCTGCTGCCAAACCACACACAGGCTTCTGCCTTCCTGGGGTCTGGGCAGCCCAGTCCCAGGAAGGCAGAACAAAGGAATTCCTCTGAGAGAGGGTGTTACATCATCTCCTTTTGGAAATAGGCGTTAAGGGATAGGGAGGAGTAGTCTCCCCCAGCCTCTGGAAATGCTTTAAAGGGCACAGATGGTGTCCTCCTTGCATAAGCCAGTCTACACCGGTTCAGGGATCCCCCAGCCCCAGCTCCAGGCGTGAAACTGGACAAAGGAAAGGGGAGTAACCACTCCCCTGTCCATCACCACCCCAGGGGTGGTGTCCAGAGCTCCTCCAATGTGTCCCAGACCTCTGCCATTTTGAATCCAGAGGTGTGAGGGCACAATGGAGGCCTCTTAGTGGTCAGTGCCAGCAGGTGATGTCAGAGACCCCTCCTGATAGGTGCTTACCTGACTATGTGGCCAATCCTCCTCTGAGGGCTATTTAGGGTCTCTCCTGTGGGCTTCTCCTCAGATAACGAATGCAAGAGCATTTCCTCTTTGACTTCTGCCAAGGATTGACCGCTAACTGCCCCAGGACGCCTGCAAAACCACAACAAAGTAGCAAGAAGACTACCAGCGACATTTTAGCGCCTGATCCTGCTGGCTTTCTCAACTGTTTCCTGGTGGTGCATGCTCTGTGGGCTGTCTGCCTTCACCCTGCACTGGAAGCCAAGAAGAAATCTCCTGTGGGTCGACGGAATCTTCCCCCTGCTAACGCAGGCACCAAACTTCTGCTTCACCGGTCCTCTGGGTCCCCTCTCATCTTGACAAGTGTGGTCCCTGGAACCCAGGAACTGGATCCAAGTGACCCCGACAGTCCAGTGGTCCATCTGTCCAAATTTGGTGGAGGTAAGTCCTTGCCTCCCCACGCCAGACAGTAACTCTGTGTACTGCTTGAACTTCAGATACTAGGGCTTCTGTGCACTTTTGCAAGGAATCCTTCGTGCACAGCACAGCCCAGGTCCCCATCACTTTGTCCTGCATTGCTCAACTCGCTGAATCGACCACCGGCTTCATGGGACCCTCCTTTGTAGTGTTGAGACGACCTCCATGCTCAGTTTTCTTGAATCTATGTTCAAGTGCTTCTGCAGGTGCTGCCTGCTTTTGCAAGGGCTCTCTGTTGCTGAGTGCCCCCTCTGTCTCCTCCTCCAAGGGGCAACCTTCTGGTCCTTGCTGGGCCCGGGCAGGTCCCATTTTCTTTAACTGTGACCTTTGCAGCTAGCAAGGCTTGTTTGCAGTCTTTCTGCGTGGAAACAACTCTGCATCCTCCAGCATGCTATGGGACATCTTCTGTGTAAAGGAGAAGTTCCTGGCATCTTCCGTTGTTGTAGAATCTTCAGCTTCTTCCACCCTGAGGCAGCCATTTTGCACCTTCATCCGGGGTTTAGTGGCCTCCTGCCCCCCCTGGACACTCTCGTGACTCTTGGACTTGGTCCCCTTCCTTTACAGGTCCTCAGGTCCAGGAATCCGTCTTCAGTGCTTTGCAGTCAGTTGTGGTCTTTTCAGAATCTCCAATCACAACTTTAGTGTGTTCCTGAGGAAGTAGAATAACTTTACTCCTACTTTTCAGCGTCTTGGGGTGGGGTATCTTGGACACCCTTAGGCCCATATTTATACTTTTTTAGCGCCGCATTTGCGTCATTTTTTGACGCAAAAACAGCGCAAAGTTGCAAAATACAATTGTATTTTGTAAGTTTGCGCCGTTTTTGCGTCAAAAAGCGGCGCACATGCAGCACTAAAAAAGTATAAATAAGGGCCTTAGTGTTTTCTTATGATCCCAGTGACCCTCTACACACTACACTAGGCCTGGGGTCCCTAAGTGGTTCGCATTCCGCTTTCTTAGTATATTGTTTGTGTTGCCCCTAGGCCTATTGCATCCTATGGTATTCTACAGTGTTTGCACTACTTTTTTGTTTACTTACCTGATTTTGATTTGTGTGTATATTTTGTGTATTTTACTTACCTCCTAAGGGAGTATATCTTCTGAGATATTTTTGGCACATTGTCACTAAAATAAAGTACCTTTATTTTTATTTACTCTGAGTATTGTGATTCTTATGATATAGTGCTATATGATATAAGTGGTATAGTAGGAGCTTTGCATGTCTCCTAGTTCAGCCTAAGCTACTTTGCCATAGCTACCTTCTATCAGCCTAAGCTGCTAGAAACACCTCTATTCTACTAATAAGGGATAACTGGACCTGGCACAGGGTGTAAGTACCACAAGGTACCCACTATAAGCCAGGCCAGCCTCCTACAATCATTCAGTAGAAATACACTAGATTAAGACATCACAAGTCTCCATGATGTCTGTAAGAGAAGAAATTGGCATGTAGCAGAAGAACAGACTGAGTACAGAATAGTTTAAAGCATTCATCAGGGCCAGGACACACATCTCAGAGGGAGCCACAATAGATGAGCAACAGACAAAAACTGAGTCCAAAAGCCCAGTTGGACCCAGGTGACAATCAAGGAAAATAAACCAATGGGGGGGGGGCACAATCCCCTGCCAAACATAGCTTAAGCTGACCAGGCGGATGGACCCGAAGTCTAGCAACCAGAATGAAAGAAGGTCAGGGAGACAGTAGTGTACTCCTGTGAGGTCAAATCAGACAGCAGCCGACATAACACTGAAAGGCTCCCATTTGAAAACACAGGAGAAGTGCACGCTCAGGCCCATTTTAGGGAAGGGAACAGGACAGAGTCAACAAAGCCAAGACCTCCCCCATATTCATCCAAAGAAGAGAACCGACACAGGTAATGAAAAAGGTCTCCAAGATTGCTAATTGCTATCCCCTAAAGACCACCTCAAACTCCCTACAAACTCATACTGAAACCAGCCACAATGTGTAGAATGCCTGAAGAAACCACTACTTCCTGGGAGACTAATCAAAGGGATCTAAACCAAATACATCCAGGCAGTTAGAAGGCGGAACTGAACAGACAACCATTAAAAAAAAAAACTTTGCAGAACCGCAGCCCATATTCCAAAGAAGGAACAACTCATTCAAACCTGTTTGTTAAACCACAATAGAGGCACCAGATACCAGGGTGAGAGACTGGAGGCCAACAAGTCAAAATAAACATGAAACGGTGTTCGGAGTGAAGTGCTTCTCAAGCACACCAGGATCAGCAAATGCCTACAGTATCTAGACAAGAAACAGAGGGTATTAGGAGCAGAGTACCCAAGCAAACAAGTCTGAGTCAATAGCAAATAGCAGGGTATTGGTGTGGCAACATCAGAACCCCAGGGAAAACAGTAGAGGTAGAAGACAGAACAGAGATTCCCTCTAGCGTAGCCAACCAGGGACCCTTCTAATAGTCTATGGTAAATAGGGGTAGTCGTGTCAAGAGGAACTGACAATCAAAATAAATTCCTGCTGAATTAAGTAAGGTGAACATGTCTAGAAGTCCCAAAATGTTCTTCCACAAATGAAAGGAGCACTGACAACCGCTGGCAAAGACTCTATAGTAGCAGGAGTGAATGGTCATTGTGTAGGCAACTGTGGCAAGACATGAGAGGGGAATGACATGCAGCTAACACCATCATGAAAATGCATGTGTGCAGATCAAGGTGTAATGGTCATGGATTCACTGAGTTCAATAGACAAGTATGTGGGGGCTATTCTTGTATTCAAATGCACTGAGTTCAATAGACAAGTATGTTGGGGGTATACCTGTATTCAAATTCACAACAGGTAGTGAGAAATAAGTACAGAAAATCTGCATGTGAACTGAGGGATGATGTACAAAAACCCAGACGCCTCACAGGAATACAAATTAACCTGCTAAGTGTGATAGTCGAGCATAGAACCAACTGCTGGTTTGTAGTGGGTCCCTAGGGTACTTATACCAGGTCCAGTTATCCCTTATCCTTATTCTTGAAATGTAGGCAGTGTTCTAGCAGCTTAAGCTGTCTAGAGGTAGCTGTAGCAGAGCAGCTTAGGCTGAACTAGGAGACATGCAAAGCTCCTACTATACCACTTATATCATATAGCACTATATCATAAGAATCACAATACTCAGAGTTAATAAAAATAAAGGTACTTTATTTTAGTGACAATATGCCGAAAATATCTCAGAGGATATACTCCCTTAGGAGGTAAGTAAAATACACAAAATATACACACATACCAAAATCAGGTAAGTAAACAGAAAAGTAGTGCAAACACTGTAGAATACAAGAGGATGCAATAGGCCTAGGGGCAACACAAACCATATACTAAGAAAGCGGAATGTGAACCACTTAGGGACCCCAGGCCTAGTGTAGTGTGTAGAAGGTCACTGGGATCGTAAGAAAACACTAAGGGTGTCCAAGATGCCCCCAAGACCCTGAAAAGTAGGAGTAAAGTGAACCTACTTTCCCAGAAACACGCTAAAGTCGTGATAGGAGATTCTCAAAGCACTGAAGACGGATTCCTGGACCTGAGGACCTGTAAAGGAAGGGGACCAAGTCCAAGAGTCACAAAAGTGTCTGGGGGGACAGGAACCCACTAAACCCCAGATGAAGGTGCAAAATGGCTGCCTCTGGGTGGAAGAAGCTGACGATTCTGCAACAACGGAAGATGCCAGGAACTTCTCCTTTGCACAGAAGATGTCCCACGGAATGCTGGAGGATGCAGAGTTGTTTCCTTGAAGAAAGACCAAAAACAAGCCTTGCTAGCTGCAAAGGTTGTGGTTAAAGAAATTAGGTGCTGCCCAGGCCAAATACGGAACAGGAGGTCGCCACTTGGAAGAGGAGACAGAGGGGGCCCTTAGCAACACAGAGAGCCCATGCAGAAGAAGGCAGCACCCGCAGAAGTACTTGAACATAGGTTCAAGAAAACTAAGCACAGCAGTCGTCTCAACACTACAAAGGAGGGTCCCACGAAGCCGGTGGTCAACTCAGCAAGTTGAGTAATGCAGGACGGAGTGCTGGGGACCTGGGTTATGCTGTGCACAAAGGATTCTTTGCAAAAGTGCACAGAAGCCCTAACAGCTGTAGTTCATGCAGTACACAGGATTACTGTCTGGCGAGGGGAGGCAAGGACTTACCTCCGCCAAATTTGGACAGATGGACCACTGGACTGTCCGGGTCACTTGGATCCACTCCTGTGTTATAGGAGGGACCACGCTCTTCATGATGAGAGGGGACCCAGAGGACAGAGGACAGGTGAAGCAGAAGGACAGAGGACAGGTGAAGCAGAAGTTTGGTGCCTGCATTAGCAGGGGGAAGATTCCGTCGACCCACAGGAGGTTTCTTCTTGGCTTCCAGTGCAGGGTGAAGGCAGACATCCTCCTGAGCATGCACCACCAGGACACAGTCGAGAAAGTCGGCAGGATTAGGCGCTACGATGTCGCTGGTAGTCTTCTTGCTACTTTGCTGCAGTTTTACAGGCGTCCTCGAGCAGTCAGCGGTCGATCCTTGGCAGAAGTCGAAGAGGGAGATGCAGAGGAACCCTGGTGAGCTCTTGCATTCGTTATCTAAGGAAAAGCCCGCAGGTGAGACCCTAAATAGCCCTCAGAGAGGATTGACCACCTACAGCACCTATCAGGAGGGGTCTCTGACGTTACCTGCTGGCACTGGCCCCTCAGAGGTCTCCATTGTGCCCTCACACCTCAGAATCCAAGATGGCAGAGGTCTGGGACACACTGGAGGAGCTCTGGGCTCCTCCCCTGGGAGGTACTGGTCAGGGGAGTAGTCACTCCCCTTTCCTTTGTCCAGTTTCGCGCCAGAGCAGGGCTGGGGGATCCCTGAACCGGTGTAGACTGGCTTATGCAGAGGTGGGCACCATCTGTGCCCATAAAAGCATTTCCAGAGGCTCGGGGAGGCTACTCCACCCCAGCCCTTCACACCTATTTCCAAAGGGAGAGGGTGTAAGACCCTCTCTCAGAGGAAATCCTTTGCTCTGCCTTCCTGGGCCGTGGCTGCCCAGACCCCAGGAGGGCAGAATCCTGTCTGAGGGATTGGCAGCAGATTCAGTGGAAACTCCGGAAAGGCAGTTTGGCAGTACCCGGGTTCTGTGCTAGAGACCCGGGGGCTCATGGAATTGTCCCCCCAACACCAGAATGGTATTGGGGTGACAATTTCATGATCTTAGACATGTTACATGGCCATGTTCGGAGTTACCATTGTGATGCTACACATAGGTAGTGACCTATGTGCAGTGCACACGTGTAAGGGTGTCCACACACTCACAAAGTTCGGGGAATTTGCAGTGAACGATGTGGGGGTACCTTGGCTAGTGCCACGGTGCCCTCACACTTAGTAACTTTGCACCTAACCTTCACCAAGTGAGGGTTAGACATATAGGTGACTTATAAGTTACTTTAGTGCAGTGTAAAATGGCTGTGAAATAACGTGGACATTATTTCACTCAGGCTGCAGTGGCAGTCCTGTGTGAGATTTGTCTGAGCTTCCTATGGGTGGCAAAAGAAATGCTGCAGCCCATAGGGATCCCCAGGAACCCCAATACCCTGGGTACCTGGGTACCATATACTAGGAAATTATAAGGGTGTTCCAGTGTGCCAATTAGAATTGGTGAAAATGGTCACTAGCCTATAGTGACAATGTTAAAGGCAGAGAGAGCATAAGCACTGAGGTTCTCGTTAGGAGAGCCTCAGTGACATAGTTAGGCACTACACAGGGATACACATACAGGCCACAAACTATGAGCACTGGGGTCCTGGCTAGCAGGGTCCCAGTGAGACAGTAAAAACACACTGACATACACTCACAAACAGGCCAAATGTGGGGGTAACGATGCTAGAAATAGGCTACCTTCCTACACACAAGGCAAAAAATATCTTAGAGGCAATACTCCTTCTGGACGTAAGTATTATACACAATATATACACTAGAGAACAAAATCAGGTAAGTAAATAGTCACAGAATATTGCAAACAGAAGAAAATATAATAGAATGTAATAGGAAGAAATAAGCCTAGGGGCAACATAAACCATATACTAAGAAAGTGGAATGCAAATCACAAATTCCACCCTAGGCAAGTGTAATGTGTAGAGGGTCACTGGGAGTGTAAGAAAACCACAAAGGTGAGTAAAATACCCCACCCTAGAGACCAGGAAAGTAGGGGTAAAGTACTGCGAGTTTCCTGAGGACACACTACAAATCATGATAAGAGTTATTGTAAGAACCAAGCAAGACTGCAAGCAACAAATGGTGGATTCCTGGACCTGAAGACCTGTGAAGATAGAAGACCAAGTCCAGAAGCCGCAGAAGATTCCAGGAAGGACAGGAGCCCCTGCCAACCTAGAAGATGGTGCAAAAGAGGATTCTCCAGTTGGAAGAAGTCTGCAGAAGAGCACCAAAGAAGATGGTTGCGGATTCCTGCATAATGTAAAGGATGTCCCACGTCGAGAAGTTGGATGCAGGTGAGTTGCAGCTATGGATTCATCCAACAAGCCTTGGTTCAAGCAATGTTGCGGTTTGCGTCAAAAGTTTGCTGCCTGGACCCAGGAGGGACCTGGGGGCCTCAACTCAGACTGATGAGGCAGAGGGGGGTCCCAACACCAGAGGGGACCCACAGAATACCAGGCACCACCCACAGAGGTCCCAGGACACGGAGACCAAGAAGGTGCAAATTGCAGTTGCTGCTGCGCTACAAAAGAAGGTCCCACGCTGCCGGAGAACAACTCAGTGAGTTCAGCGTTGCAGGATAGAGTGCTAGGGACCTGGCCCACACTGTGCATGAAGGATTCTTGCAAATAGTGCACAGAGACCTCGGGAGCTAGAGGTGGCGCGGTGCACAGGGGTACTGTCGCAAACCGGGAAGGGAAGCTCTTACCTCCACCAAATTTGGACAGCTGGACCTTAGGACAGTCCGGGTCGATGGGTTCCACCACCTGTGTCCCAGGGAGCATGTTCGTCATCAGGAGAGGAGTCCCAGAGAACCGGTTGTCATCTTAGAAGGTGCCTGCTGGAGCAGGGAAGTGACTCCGTCACTCCATGGATGATTTCTTCGGTCCTTCTGGTGCAGAGTGAAGACAGTGAGTCCTCAGAGCGTGCACACCTTGGAAACTGTTGCAGTTGCCTGCTGGAGCTGAAGTTTCAGAATTGCAGTAAACTTCTTGGATACTTTGTTGCAGTTACAGCAGTTCCTGAACCAGTCTGCACTTGATCTGATGGTCAGAGGATGAAGCAGGAGTTGCAGATGATTCCTGGTGGAAAGTTGCAAGCTGAATCTGAAGAGGAAACCACAGGAGAAACCCTAAATAGCCCTGAGAGGGGATTGGCTGCCTAACTTGGTATACAGCTATCAGGAGGGGTCTTTGATGTCACCTGCTGGCACTGGCCACTCAGAGATCTCCAGAGTGTCCCCACACCTTGGGAAACAAGATGGCTAATGCCAGGGACACACTGGAGGCGCCCTGGGCACCACCCCTGGGGTGGTGATGGATAGCGGAGTGGTCACTCCCCTTTCCTTTGTCCAGTTTTGTGGCAGAGCAAGGACTGGGGGTCCCTGAACCAGTGTAGGATGGCTTATGCAAGGAGGGCACCATCTGTGCCCTTCAAAGCAATTCCTGAGGCTCTGGGGGGCTACCCCTCCCAAGCCTTTAGCACCTAGTTCCAAATGGTGAGGGTATAATACCCTCCTCCCAAAGAAATGCTTTGTTCTGGCTTCCTGGAACTGAGCTGCTCACACCCCAGGAGGGCAGAACCCTGTCAGTGAGGTGGCAGCAGCTGTAGCACCTTTGCTAGTGCATGGGTGCCCTCACACTTAGTAACTTTGCACCTAGCCTTCAGTAAATGAAATATAGGTGACTTATGAGTTACTTAAGTGCAGTGAAAATGGCTGTGAAATAGTGTGTGCACCATTTCACGCAGGCTGCAGAGGCAGTCCTGTAAAAGGGTTTGTCTGTGCTCCTTATGGGTGGTAAAAAAAATTGCTGCAGCCCATAAGGATCTCCTGGAACCCCAATGCCCTTGGTACCTAGGTACCATAGGGTCCAGTGTGCCAATTGGAATTGGTGAATGAAGTCACTAAACTATAGTGACTATTTTGGAGGCAGAGAGAGCATAAGCACTGAACTTCTGGACAGCAGAACTTCAGTGACACAGTTAAGCACTACTGACAACATACACATTAGGCCACAAACTATGAGCACTGGGGTCCTGGATAACAGGATCCCAGTGAGACAGGCAAAACACACTGACCAATGGGATTTCAACTATGAGCGCTGGGGTCCTGGCTAGCAGGATCCCAGTGAGACAGTAAAAACACACTGACATACACTCAAAAACAGGCTAAAAGTGGGGTTAACCATGCTAGAAAGAGACTACTATCTCACAGTCATAAACATAAGGTAGGGTGTAAAAATAGGGGACTAATGGCGCTCAGGAGACTATTTGGCCAAATATAGCATTAAGGGTTGCCAACACAAGGGAAAACACCCATCCCTCGTAGGTTCACAAGAACCCAAAAATGATTAACACACTGTGAGGGCCCCCCCTTTTTTTTATAACTTTTACTTTTCAAGGTTTCCAAATTAAAATCCAGTGAGTCAAAACTCAAGTGAGCGAAATCCAAATGAACGCAATCTTAAATATCACGCCAGTCTTTTGTAAAGTCCAATCATATCCAGGATTTATTTGATCACATCTTCAGATTAACAGCATCCTTCATGAATAAACACTTCGAGCCAACACGTGTCTCGTCACGGGAGAGTCCTTTAGTCCCCAACGACTTCTTCAGGGCTCTACATTGTAAATAAATAATTATATTAGAAACCAAAATGCTCAAACTACATGATACTCAAATATGATAAATAAGGGTGACCTTAAAGTAGCCCAGAGAGAGCCAGCACCCCGTGATATGAGAGGAGAAGTGAGTAGCTGAATTCAAACATAATTCTCCAATGAAGTAATTTCAAAAGAATATACAACTACAATAGTCGTCCATTACATTGATAATTAGAGATGGTCAATGTGCTACCAATCACCAGATCACCTACACAAACACAAGCGATTTAAAACTCAAATTGTCACCGCAAACCCCTTATTTAGTCACCATAAGGAAAACTCTATGCTAGTGTCTTCATTTAAAAGATTGCCTAACAACCATAGTGGAGATAGCAAACAGCTATCATTGTATTATATAACCAATCCTATCTCATGTACTCACAGTTTCAAATGATAATAAGTTGCTTAAAGAAATGAATAATGTCCTTGTTTTTGCATCTGTGCAAAGCACCTAAATAGCATGCCTAATGAGACAAACAAGAAAACCAGGTACAACTCTATATGTATCCAGGATCCCAATTTCAAAGCATAACAAAACAGTGAAGAGTGTTAATCTTACATTATGTTCCTTGGTTTTCAATGGCTCCTTAATCGATGGCCGTGCAATTCAAGGCTAAAGCACAAGTTAAGAAATCTAATCAGTACTCTCCGTTAGTTAGTGCCCTGAAAAAACCAAAGCCCTAATAGTTCCAAACAAAATCCTGAAAGTCCTCACCTCCTGAAATATTAAACGATCCATGTACGGCGTTTCCTGGCTTCGGAAACGCCACGTTGCGAGTGCGCACCAGCGCGTCCCGCAACAATGATGGTTTAAATGTATTTTAGAGCGCGAGAACAAGCGCTCCCAATACGGTGTTTCTCCAATCAGGAAACACAAACGTTGCGAGTACGTCTCAGCGCGTCTCGCATCATCAATTATTCAAAGTATTTCCGGAGCGCGAATCACTGCGCATAGCCACAACCCACCACGGACTGCAACTTAAAGCTTATTTTGGGAAGGGAGTACGTGAATAATGACAAGCGCAGAAGACTGTAATGGAAATACATTTCATACTGCAACCCATAGCAGACCAGCAACGGAAAAATACTTATATCTACAAACAAATATATAATAATCAAATACGAATAAAATATTTGACTCTTGCCATTACCACTGACATGTGTTCCACAACTCAAAATAAAACAATTAGCAAACCGCCAATTCTTAATAGGCACATTAATTCATCCAGGTTAATCCATCTACTACCTCTGAGGCTACCATGAACGTAGACATAAGTCGTTGTCTTAAAACTGATCACAATCTCCATCTCCAAAAATAAGAGATCAAGAAGACCCACACATGAAAGTGAAAGAGAGAATAAGGAGATGAGACATTAATTACTTGTTCAAGTAAAATGATATGCTTGGGAATGCCATAAATTATCTATTAATGTTCTGATAGTGTGAGAATTTTGGTTACTAATGACAACATCCGTATATAAGCATTCCAACATAGAACAATTCAAACTTTTTCACATCACTGGTGATTAGTATAATTGTATTATTTTGATTCATAATGAACGCATCTTTGTATACAACTTAAAACATAAAACAAACCAAACATCTTCAACGTCAAATGGTGATTAACATATTTATGTTTTCAGTGATCACCCAAAAAGAACTCCAACTCTCTATCCGAATTGAGGCCGGATTCTACAGCTTTCAACCTCATTATCCACATTGCCTCTTTCCTACGTAGCATCAATTCTCGATTACCCCCTCTTGGACTGCGGGGAACATGTTCTAGTCCAAAAAATTCAAAACTCTTATACATGGATTGTGAGTTACATGATAAGATGTGGGCCACTAATGGATATCTTGCGTCGTCATTCTTAAGCATACGCATATGTTCTCCAATCCTTGCCTTTAAGGGGCGTATTGTGCTTCCTACATAAATGCGAGTACATTTGCATCGTATTATGTAGACCACATGAGTAGTGTTGCAGTTGACCCTAGTGCAAATTTGGTAAACTTTCCCTTCCAGAGAAAATTCTTTGATTTTATTACAAGCCCACCGACAAACTCCACAACTGCCACATTTAAAGAAACCCATGGTTTGTGCAGATAGCCAGGTTTTGTTAGGAGACACAGTAGTAAAACTGGGGCTCAACATGCTCTTTAAAGTTTGCCCTCTCCGGTATGTGGTGGGCACTCTTGCTGGTATCAAATTACTGATTGACTCATCCTGTGTTAACAAATGCCAATGCTTGGCCACAAGCTTCACCATGATCAAGGAAGCATCATTAAAATCTGTTATGAGACGCACCTTATTGGATTCATCTACCATGTTCTTAGTTTTGTTAGTAATCAAGGTGTCACTCCTATTTACATTTTTACTTCTTAATTGTGCTTTTTTGATCACCTTATTAGAATAGCCACGCGCTCTAAATCTTCTACCCATGTCATTCACATGCAGCAAAAATTCGTTATCCAGACTACAATTCCGTCGTGCCCCCTGTAGGGCAGATGTACTAGGACCACTTTCCCCTTCACTGCCACTAGTGACCGAAGTACTAATGGATGTTGAGTCAGAGATGTTGGAAACGCTCGCCCTTCTGGGGGCCAGATTGGTGTGTACTAAATGATCATATTTACTGGAAAAAGTGAAAATTCTCCCCGTCAAATAATCTTTTTCAACTTGCGGGCCTTTCTTTGTGTGATTTCCTACAAAAGTACAAAAGTTGTTGGAATTTTGTACTTTTTTAAACTCCAACACTATGAATGTGGAATTTACATATCAATGCAGTGCAGAGAAAATTGTCTTTTTGGACATCGAGGTTTTCATTGCAGACAATAAAATACAGAGTAGACTTTTTAGGAAAGCTACAGCGTGTAACTCAATCTTACATGCTGAGAGTGCACACCCACGACATCAGATTGCTTCCATTCCTTATGGTGAAATGGTGAGGGCACGACGGAATTGTAGTCTGGATAACGAATTTTTGCTGCATGTGAATGACATGGGTAGAAGATTTAGAGCGCGTGGCTATTCTAAAAAGGTGATCAAAAAAGCACAATTAAGAAGTAAAAATGTAAATAGGAGTGACACCTTGATTACTAACAAAACTAAGAACATGGTAGATGAATCCAATAAGGTGCGTCTCATAACAGATTTTAATGATGCTTCCTTGATCATGGTGAAGCTTGTGGCCAAGCATTGGCATTTGTTAACACAGGATGAGTCAATCAGTAATTTGATACCAGCAAGAGTGCCCACCACATACCGGAGAGGGCAAACTTTAAAGAGCATGTTGAGCCCCAGTTTTACTACTGTGTCTCCTAACAAAACCTGGCTATCTGCACAAACCATGGGTTTCTTTAAATGTGGCAGTTGTGGAGTTTGTCGGTGGGCTTGTAATAAAATCAAAGAATTTTCTCTGGAAGGGAAAGTTTACCAAATTTGCACTAGGATCAACTGCAACACTACTCATGTGGTCTACATAATACGATGCAAATGTACTCGCATTTATGTAGGAAGCACAATACGCCCCTTAAAGGCAAGGATTGGAGAACATATGCATATGCTTAAGAATGGCGACGCAAGATATCCATTAGTGGCCCACATCTTATCATGTAACTCACAATCCATGTATAAGAGTTTTGAATTTTTTGGACTAGAACATGTTCCCCGCAGTCCAAGAGGGGGTAATCGAGAATTGATGCTACGTAGGAAAGAGGCAATGTGGATAATGAGGTTGAAAGCTGTAGAATCCGACCTCAATTCGGATAGAGAGTTGGAGTTCTTTTTGGGTGATCACTGAAAACCTAAATATGTTAATCACCATTTGACGTTGAAGATGTTTGGTTTGTTTTATGTTTTAAGTTGTATACATAGATGCGTTCATTATGAATCAACATAATACAATTATACTAATCACCAGTCATGTGAAAATGTTTGAATTGTTCTATGTTGGAATGCTTATATACGGATGTTGTCATTAGTAACCAAAATTCTCACACTATCAGAACATTAATAGATAATTTATGGCATTCCCAAGCATATCATTTTACTTGAACAAGTAATTAATGTCTCATCTCCTTATTCTCTCTTTCACTTTCATGTGTGGTGTAGGAGGCTGGACTGGCTTGTAGTGAGTACCAAGGGGTACTTGCACCTTGCACCAGGCCCAGTTATCCCTTATTAGTGTGTAGGGTGTCTAGCAGCTTAGGCTGATAGATAATGGTAGCTTAGCAGAGCAGCTTAGGCTGAACTAGGAGACGTGTGAAGCTACTACAGTACCACTTAGTGTCATATGCACAATATCATAAGAAAACACAATACACAGTTATACTAAAAATAAAGGTACTTTATTTTGATGACAATATGCCAAAGTATCTTAGAGTGTACCCTCAGTGAGAGGATAGGAAATATACACAAGATATATATACACAATAGCAAAAATATGCAGTATAGTCTTAGAAAACAGTGCAAACAATGTATAGTTACAATAGGATGCAATGGGGAAACATAGGGATAGGGGCAACACAAACCATATACTCCAAAAGTGGAATGCGAACCACGAATGGACCCCAAACCTATGTGACCTTGTAGAGGGTCGCTGGGACTATTAGAAAATAGTGAGAGTTAGAAAAATAACCCTCCCCAAGACCCTGAAAAGTGAGTGCAAAGTGCACTAAAGTTCCCCTAAGGACAAAATAGTCGTGTTAGAGGAATAATGCAGGAAAGACACAAACCAGCAATGCAACAACTGTGGATTTCCAATCTAGGGTACCTGTGGAACAAGGGGACCAAGTCCAAAAGTCACAAGCAAGTCGGAGATGGGCAGATGCCCAGGAAATGCCAGCTGCGGGTGCAAAGAAGCTTCGACTGGACAGAAGAAGCTGAGGTTTCTGCAGGAACGAAAAGGGCTAGAGACTTCCCCTTTGGTGGACGGATCCCTCTCGCCTTGGAGAGTCGTGCAGAAGTGTTTTCCCGCCTGAAGGACGCCAACAAGCCTTGCTACACGCAAATCGTGTGTTTGGCGTTTTTGGACGCTGCTGGGGCCCAGGAGGGACCAGGAGGTCGCAAATTGGACCTGAAGAGAGAGGGGACGTCGAGCAAGACAACGAGTCCTGACTGAAGCAGGTAGCACCCGGAGAAGTGCCAGAAACAGGCACTACGAGGATGCGTGAAACGGTGCTCGCTGAAGTTGCACAACGGAGTCCCACGTCGCCGGAGACCAACTTAGAAAGTCGTGCAATGCAGGTTAGAGTGCCGTGGACCCAGGCTTGGCTGTGCACAAAGGATTTCCGCCGGAAGTGCACAGGGGCCGGAGTAGCTGCAAAGTTGCGGTTCCCAGCAATGCAGCCCAGCGAGGTGAGGCAAGGACTTACCTCCACCAAACTTGGGCTGAAGAGTCACTGGACTGTGGGGGTCACTTGGACAGAGTCGCTGGATTCGAGGGACCTCGCTCGTCGTGCTGAGAGGAGACCCAAGGGACCGGTAATGCAGCTTTTTGGTGCCTGCGGTTGCAGGGGGAAGATTCCGTCGACCCACGGGAGATTTCTTCGGAGCTTCTGGTGCAGAGAGGAGGCAGGCTACCCCCACAGCATGCACAAGCAGGAAAACAGTCGAGAAGGCGGCAGGATCAGCGTTACAGAGTTGCAGTAGTCGTCTTTGCTACTATGTTGCAGGTTTGCAGGCTTCCAGCGCGGTCAGCAGTCGTTTCCTTATCAGAAGGTGAAGAGGGAGATGCAGAGGAACTCGGATGAGCTCTTGCATTCGTTATCTGAAGTTTCCCCAGAGACAGAGACCCTAAATAGCCAGAAAAGAGGGTTTGGCTACTTAGGAGAGAGGATAGGCTAGCAACACCTGAAGGAGCCTATCACAAGGAGTCTCTGACGTCACCTGGTGGCACTGGCCACTCAGAGCAGTCCAGTGTGCCAGCAGCACCTCTGTTTCCAAGATGGCAGAGGTCTGGAGCACACTGGAGGAGCTCTGGACACCTCCCAGGGGAGGTGCAGGTCAGGGGAGTGGTCACTCCCCTTTCCTTTGTCCAGTTTCGCGCCAGAGCAGGGGCTAAGGGGTCCCTGAACCGGTGTAGACTGGCTTATGCAGAATTGGGCACATCTGTGCCCAACAAAGCATTTCCAGAGGCTGGGGGAGGCTACTCCTCCCCTGCCTTCACACCATTTTCCAAAGGGAGAGGGTGTCACACCCTCTCTCAGAGGAAGTTCTTTGTTCTGCCATCCTGGGCCAGGCCTGGCTGGACCCCATGAGGGCAGCTGCCTGTCTGAGGGGTTGGCAGCAGCAGCAGCTGCAGTGAAACCCCAGGAAGGGCAGTTTGGCAGTACCAGGGTCTGTGCTACAGACCACTGGGATCATGGGATTGTGCCAACTATGCCAGGATGGTATAGAGGGGGCAATTCCATGATCATAGACATGTTACATGGCCATATTCGGAGTTACCATGGTGAAGCTACACATAGGTAGTGACCTATATGTAGTGCACGCGTGTAATGGTGTCCCCGCACTCACAAAGTTCAGGGAATTGGCTCTGAACAATGTGGGGGCACCTTGGCTAGTGCCAGGGTGCCCTCACACTAAGTAACTTTGCACCTAACCTTTACCAGGTAAAGGTTAGACATATAGGTGACTTATAAGTTACTTAAGTGCAGTGTAAAATGGCTGTGAAATAACGTGGACGTTATTTCACTCAGGCTGCAGTGGCAGGCCTGTGTAAGAATTGTCAGAGCTCCCTATGGGTGGCAAAAGAAATGCTGCAGCCCATAGGGATCTCCTGGAACCCCAATACCCTGGGTACCTCAGTACCATATACTAGGGAATTATAAGGGTGTTCCAGTAAGCCAATGTAAATTGGTAAAAATGGTCACTAGCCTGTTAGTGACAATTTGGAAAGAAATGAGAGAGCATAACCACTGAGTTTCTGATTAGCAGAGCCTCAGTGAGACAGTTAGTCACTACACAGGTAACACATTCAGGCACACTTATGAGCACTGGGGCCCTGGGTTACCAGGGTCCCAGTGACACATACAACTAAAACAACATATATACAGTGAAAAATGGGGGTAACATGCCAGGCAAGATGGTACTTTCCTACACAACCCCCCCCCCCAAATGAAGGACAATAAGACTAGCCATGACCTGATGAGTCTTCATTGTCTAAGTGGAAATATCTGGAGAGTCCATCTGCATTGGAGTGGCTACTCCCAGGTCTATGTTCCACTGTATAGTCCATTCCCTGTAGGGATATGGACCACCTCAACAATTTAGGATTTTCACCTTTCATTTGTTTTAGCCAAAGTAGAGGTTTGTGGTCTGTCTGAACAATGAAGTGAGTGCCAAACAGGTATGGCCTCAACTTCTTCAGAGCCCAGACCACAGCAAAGGCCTCCCTCTCAATGGCAGACCAACGCTTTTCTCTAGGGGTCAACCTCCTACTAATAAAAGCAACAGGTTGATCCTGGCCCTCAGAATTAAGTTGTGATAGGACTGCCCCTACTCCTAATTCAGATGCATCAGTTTGGACATAGAATTTTTTAGAGTAACAAGGGCTTTTCAGGACAGGTGCAGAGCACATGGCCTGCTTCAGCTCCTCAAAAGCTTTCTGACAGTTTGCTGTCCATAATACCTTTTTAGGCATTTTCTTGGATGTGAGGTCATTAAGAGGGACTGCAATGGAGCCATAGTTCTTAATGAACCTCCTGTAATACCCAGTGAGGCCTAGGAAGGCTCTCACCTGAGTCTGAGTGGTAGGGGGAACCCAATCAATAATAGTTTGGATTTTCCCCTGAAGTGGTGCAATCTGTTCCCCACCAACAAGGTGTCCCAGATAAACCACCTTACCCTGCCCTATCTGGCACTTTGAAGCCTTGATAATGAGGCCTGCCTTTTGCAGGGCCTCCAAAACTTTCCATAGGTGGACCAGGTGATCATCCCAGCTGGAGCTAAAGACAGCTATATCGTCCAAATATGCTGCACTGAAAGCTTCCAGCCCTTGCAGGACTGTGTTCACCAACCTCTGAAAAGTGGCAGGTGCATTTTTCAAACCAAAAGGCATTACAGTAAACTGGTAATGTCCTCCAATGGTAGAAAATGCAGTCTTAGGTTTAGCATCTTCTGACAATTTGATCTGCCAATACCCTGCAGTCAAATCAAAAGTGCTTAGATACTTGGCAGATGCCAGTGTATCTATGAGCTCATCTGCCCTGGGTATAGGGTGAGCATCAGTTTTGGTTACCAAGTTGAGACCTCTATAGTCTACACAAAACCGCATTTCTTTCTTTCCATCTTTAGAATTGGGTTTTGGTACCAGTACCACAGGAGAAGCCCATGGACTGTCAGAGTGCTCAACCACTCCTAGTTCCAACATTTTCTGAACTTCTTGCTTTATGCAGTCCCTGACATGGTCAGGCTGCCTATAGATCTTACTTTTGACAGGTAAACTGTCTCCAGTATCTATAGTGTGCTCACACCAAGAAGTGGTGCCTGGCACAGTAGAGAAGAGTTCTGAAAATTGTCCTAGGAGATTTATGCAATTGTCTTTCTGCTCAGCAGTAACACAATCAGCCAAAACTACACCTTCCACAAGAGCATCTTGATCTGTGGAAGAGAAGAGATCAGGTAGAGGATCACTGTCTTCTTCCTGTCCCTCATCTGTTGCCATGAGCAGGGTGAGATCAGCCCTGTCATAGTAGGGTTTCAGGCGGTTGACATGGAGCACCCTAAGGGGACTCCTGGCAGTGCCTAAGTCAACCAAGTAGGTGACTTCACCCTTCTTTTCAACAATTGTGTGGGGTCCACTCCACTTATCTTGGAGTGCTCTTGGGGCCACAGGCTCCAAGACCCACACTTTCTGCCCTGTTTGGTACTGAACCAAAACAGCCTTCTGATCATGCCATTGCTTCTGGAGCTCTTGGCTGGCCTGAAGGTTTTTACTGGCCTTTTTCATGTACTCAGCCATCCTTGATCTGAGGCCAAGTACATAATCCACAATATCCTGCTTAGGAGCTTTTAAAGGTTGTTCCCAACCCTCCTTTACAAGTGTGAGTGGACCCCTAACAGGGTGTCCAAAAAGAAGTTCAAAGGGGCTGAAGCCCACTCCTTTCTGGGGTACCTCCCTGTAGGCAAAAAGGAGGCATGGTAGAAGGATATCCCATCTCCTGCGGAGTTTTTCAGGGAGACCCATAATCATGCCTTTGAGAGTTTTATTAAATCTCTCCACCAGTCCATTTGTTTGTGGATGATAGGGTGTTGTGAACTTGTACGTTACACCACACTCCTTCCACATGGCCTTTAAGTATGCAGACATGAAATTGCTTCCTCTGTCTGATACTACTTCCTTTGGGAAGCCCACCCTGGAAAATATTCCCAGGAGGGCCTTTGCCACTGCAGGAGCTGTAGTGGTCCTTAAAGGAATTGCTTCAGGATATCTTGTGGCATGGTCCACTACCACCAAGATAAACCTATTGCCTGAAGCAGTAGGAGGGTCAAGGGGGCCAACTATGTCAACCCCTACCCTTTCAAAGGGAACCCCAACCACAGGCAGTGGGATAAGGGGTGCCTTTGGAGTGCCACCTGTCTTGCCACTGGCTTGACAGGTTTCACAGGACTTACAAAATTCCTTTGTGTCCTCAGACATCCTAGGCCAATGAAACAATGGAACCAATCTGTCCCAAGTTTTCATTTGACCCAGGTGCCCAGCTAGGGGAATGTCATGTGCCAGTGTTAGGAGGAACTTTCTGTACTCCTGAGGAATCACTAATCTCCTGGCAGCTCCAGGTTTAGGATCCCTATGCTCAGTGTACAAGAGGTTGTCCTCCCAGTAAACTCTGTGAGAGTCACTGACATCCCCATTAGCCTGTTTGACAGCTTGCTGTCTGAGACCCTCTAATGTGGGACAGGTTTGCTGTGCCACACTCAGCTCCTCTCTGGCAGGCCCCCCTTCACCCAAAAGCTCAGCAGTGTCTGCTTCCAGCTCCTCTGGTGTAGGTTCTGCACAGGGAGGGAATTCTTCTTCCTCAGAAGTAGAATCCACTGTAGAGGGAGGGATAGTAGGAAGTGGTTTGCTTCTACTAGCCCTAGCTTTAGGGAGCACTTGGTCCATTGTTCCAGGATCCAAGCTTCCCTGTCCTTTTTGCTTTCTGGCCTGAGCCCTTGTCAAAGCAAAAATATGCCCTGGGATGCCCAGCATTGCTGCATGGGCCTCCAACTCCACATCTGACCAAGCTGATGTCTCCAAATCATTCCCTAATAGACAGTCTACAGGTAAATCTGAAGCTACCACAACTTTCTTTGGACCAGTTACCCCCCCCAGTTGAGATTTACAACAGCCATGGGGTGGCTTTGAGTTATGTTGTGAGCATCGGTTACTTGGTACTGGTGTCCAAGTATGTGTTGTTCAGGGTGCACCAGTTTCTCAATCACCATTGTGACACTGGCACCTGTGTCCCTGTAGGCCTGGACCTCAACACCATTTATTAGGGTTAGTTGCTTGTACTTCTCCAAGTTATGGGGGCAAGCAACCAAAGTGGCTAAATCAATAGCCCCTTCAGAGACTAAAGTAGCCTCTGTGGTCTCCCTAATTAGACCAACCCCAACTAAATTACCAAAAGTGAGCCCAGCTACTCCCTTGGATTGGCTATTAGTAGGTTTGCTCCCACCACCACTGCTATTAGTAGGGACACTAGGTGTAGCAGTAGGGGTTGTAGTGGTAGGAGCTGTGGTGCCTTTCTTTGGACAACTGGGATCTGTTGTCCAATGGCCTTTTATTTTACATAAATAGCACCATGGTTTCTTTTCCTTGTTCTGATTAAAGGAGGATTTGGACCCACCACCCCCACCAGAGTGTTTTTGTGGGCCTGATGAAGACTCATTTTTAGATTTGTCCCCACCCTTGTCAGAAGACTTACCATCCTTCTTTTTGTTGCCATCTTTGTCACCCCCTGTATGAACTTTTCTGTTCACTCTTGTTCTGACCCATTTGTCTGCCTTCTTTCCCAATTCTTGGGGAGAGGTCAGATCAGAGTCCACCAAGTACTGGTGCAACAAATCAGACACACAATTATTAAGAATATGCTCTCTCAGGATCAAGTTATACAGGCTGTCATAATCAGTAACTTTACTGCCATGTAACCACCCCTCCAAGGCCTTCACTGCCTGGTCAATGAAATCAACCCAGTCTTGTGAAGACTCCTTTTTGGTCTCTCTGAACTTTATCCTGTACTGTTCAGTGGTTAAGCCATAACCATCCAGGAGTGCATTCTTAAGAACTTGGAAATTATTGGCATCATTTTCTTTCACAGTAAGGAGCCTATCCCTACCTTTTCCACTAAATGATAGCCATAGGATAGCAGCCCACTGCCTTTGAGGGACATCCTGTACAACACAGGCCCTCTCAAGTGCAGCAAACCACTTGTTAATGTCATCCCCCTCCTTATAAGGGGGAACTATCTTGTGAAGATTCCTGGAATCATGCTCTTTTGCAGGATGACTATGGGGAATACTGCTGCTGCCACCATGGGTATCTAAACCCAACTTCTGTCTTTCCTTCTCTAATTCAAAAGACTGTCTATCCAAATCCAGCTGTTGCTTTTTAAGCTTCAGTCTGGTTTGTTCCACCCTCAACTTATTGAGTTCCCTCTCTAACATTCTGTCATCAGGGTTGGTGGGAGGGACATTTCTAGAAACAGAGCTATGATGGGAATGAACAGAAGGAGACCTGTCCCTTACAGAAGCCAACTTAACAGCTTGGTTTACAGAAACATTACTACCAGTATGGTGAGAATAAATGCTTTTGCTATGATGTGAGACAACACTATTTCTTTGGTGTGGCTCATCATCATTACCATCTATGCTAGATTGTCTAGTAATGGGCAGGCTAGGAAGTTTCTTTCCTGAATCTTTTCCTGGGGGAGTCCCTGAATCAGATTGGGAACTATTAGGTACTTTTTCAACAGATGGGGCACCTATGGCCTTATCCTGTTCTCTAAGCATGTTAATTAACAGTTCCAAGGCAGGATTCTTCCCTACACTCAAACCTCTCTCTATACAGAGACTCCTTGCTCTTTTCCAGCTAAGGTTGTCATACGCAAGTTTGGACAGATCAACACTTTGGCCTGTGCCAGACATTTTTTAGAGAGAGTTAAAGTGATAGAGAAAGAGACAAAAGTTTTCAGAACTTTTTGGAAAGACAGAAAAAAACTTTTTAAACTTTTAAGAACTTTTTTGAAAGTTTAGGAGTACTTTTCAGCACTTAGAAAAGAGTGAAAAGAGGAAATGCAAAACTTTTTGGCTATGTGTATATACACTGACCTTGTTTTGTATATTTTTCTCTTATGAAAAGTACAATGACAAGAGTGGTAAGTAGTCTCAAGCACTTATCCCACCACTGCACAACCAATGTAGGAGGCTGGACTGGCTTGTAGTGAGTACCAAGGGGTACTTGCACCTTGCACCAGGCCCAGTTATCCCTTATTAGTGTATAGGGTGTCTAGCAGCTTAGGCTGATAGATAATGGTAGCTTAGCAGAGCAGCTTAGGCTGAACTAGGAGACGTGTGAAGCTACTACAGTACCACTTAGTGTCATATGCACAATATCATAAGAAAACACAATACACAGTTATACTAAAAATAAAGGTACTTTATTTTTATGACAATATGCCAAAGTATCTTAGAGTGTACCCTCAGTGAGAGGATAGGAAATATACACAAGATATATATACACAATAGCAAAAATATGCAGTATAGTCTTAGAAAACAGTGCAAACAATGTATAGTTACAATAGGATGCAATGGGGAAACATAGGGATAGGGGCAACACAAACCATATACTCCAAAAGTGGAATGCGAACCACGAATGGACCCCAAACCTATGTGACCTTGTAGAGGGTCGCTGGGACTATTAGAAAATAGTGAGAGTTAGAAAAATAACCCTCCCCAAGACCCTGAAAAGTGAGTGCAAAGTGCACTAAAGTTCCCCTAAGGACAAAATAGTCGTGTTAGAGGAATAATGCAGGAAAGACACAAACCAGCAATGCAACAACTGTGGATTTCCAATCTAGGGTACCTGTGGAACAAGGGGACCAAGTCCAAAAGTCACAAGCAAGTCGGAGATGGGCAGATGCCCAGGAAATGCCAGCTGCGGGTGCAAAGAAGCTTCGACTGGACAGAAGAAGCTGAGGTTTCTGCAGGAACGAAAAGGGCTAGAGACTTCCCCTTTGGTGGACGGATCCCTCTTGCCTTGGAGAGTCGTGCAGAAGTGTTTTCCCGCCTGAAGGACGCCAACAAGCCTTGCTACACGCAAATCGTGCGTTTGGCGTTATTGGACGCTGCTGGGGCCCAGGAGGGACCAGGAGGTCGCAAATTGGACCTGAAGAGAGAGGGGACGTCGAGCAAGACAAAGAGCCTTCACTGAAGCAGGTAGCACCCGGAGAAGTGCCAGAAACAGGCACTACGAGGATGCGTGAAACGGTGCTCGCCGAAGTTGCACAACGGAGTCCCACGTCGCCGGAGACCAACTTAGAAAGTCGTGCAATGCAGGTTAGAGTGCCGTGGACCCAGGCTTGGCTGTGCAGAAAGGATTTCCACCGGAAGTGCACAGGGGCCGGAGTAGCTGCAAAGTCGCGGTTCCCAGCAATGCAGCCCAGCGAGGTGAGGCAAGGACTTACCTCCACCAAACTTGGGCTGAAGAGTCACTGGACTGTGGGGGTCACTTGGACAGAGTCGCTGGATTCGAGGGACCTCGCTCGTCGTGCTGAGAGGAGACCCAAGGGACCGGTAATGCAGCTTTTTGGTGCCTGCGGTTGCAGGGGGAAGATTCCGTCGACCCACGGGAGATTTCTTCGGAGCTTCTGGTGCAGAGAGGAGGCAGGCTACCCCCACAGCATGCACAAGCAGGAAAACAGTCGAGAAGGCGGCAGGATCAGCGTTACAGAGTTGCAGTAGTCGTCTTTGCTACTATGTTGCAGGTTTGCAGGCTTCCAGCGCGGTCAGCAGTCGTTTCCTTATCAGAAGGTGAAGAGGGAGATGCAGAGGAACTCGGATGAGCTCTTGCATTCGTTATCTGAAGTTTCCCCAGAGACAGAGACCCTAAATAGCCAGAAAAGAGGGTTTGGCTACTTAGGAGAGAGGATAGGCTAGCAACACCTGAAGGAGCCTATCACAAGGAGTCTCTGACGTCACCTGGTGGCACTGGCCACTCAGAGCAGTCCAGTGTGCCAGCAGCACCTCTGTTTCCAAGATGGCAGAGGTCTGGAGCACACTGGAGGAGCTCTGGACACCTCCCAGGGGAGGTGCAGGTCAGGGGAGTGGTCACTCCCCTTTCCTTTGTCCAGTTTCGCGCCAGAGCAGGGGCTAAGGGGTCCCTGAACCGGTGTAGACTGGCTTATGCAGAATTGGGCACATCTGTGCCCAACAAAGCATTTCCAGAGGCTGGGGGAGGCTACTCCTCCCCTGCCTTCACACCATTTTCCAAAGGGAGAGGGTGTCACACCCTCTCTCAGAGGAAGTTCTTTGTTCTGCCATCCTGGGCCAGGCCTGGCTGGACCCCAGGAGGGCAGCTGCCTGTCTGAAGGGTTGGCAGCAGCAGCAGCTGCAGTGAAACCCCAGGAAGGGCAGTTTGGCAGTACCAGGGTCTGTGCTACAGACCACTGGGATCATGGGATTGTGCCAACTATGCCAGGATGGTATAGAGGGGGCAATTCCATGATCATAGACATGTTACATGGCCATATTCGGAGTTACCATGGTGAAGCTACATATAGGTAGTGACCTATATGTAGTGCACGCGTGTAATGGTGTCCCCGCACTCACAAAGTTCAGGGAATTGGCTCTGAACAATGTGGGGGCACCTTGGCTAGTGCCAGGGTGCCCTCACACTAAGTAACTTTGCACCTAACCTTTACCAGGTAAAGGTTAGACATATAGGTGACTTATAAGTTACTTAAGTGCAGTGTAAAATGGCTGTGAAATAACGTGGACGTTATTTCACTCAGGCTGCAGTGGCAGGCCTGTGTAAGAATTGTCAGAGATCCCTATGGGTGGCAAAAGAAATGCTGCAGCCCATAGGGATCTCCTGGAACCCCAATACCCTGGGTACCTCAGTACCATATACTAGGGAATTATAAGGGTGTTCCAGTAAGCCAATGTAAATTGGTAAAAATGGTCACTAGCCTGTTAGTGACAATTTGGAAAGAAATGAGAGAGCATAACCACTGAGTTTCTGATTAGCAGAGCCTCAGTGAGACAGTTAGTCACTACACAGGTAACACATTCAGGCACACTTATGAGCACTGGGGCCCTGGGTTACCAGGGTCCCAGGGACACATACAACTAAAACAACATATATACAGTGAAAAATGGGGGTAACATGCCAGGCAAGATGGTACTTTCCTACATGTGGGTCTTCTTGATCTCTTATTTTTGGAGATGGAGATTGTGATCAGTTTTAAGACAACGACTTATGTCTACGTTCATGGTAGCCTCAGAGGTAGTAGATGGATTAACCTGGATGAATTAATGTGCCTATTAAGAATTGGCGGTTTGCTAATTGTTTTATTTTGAGTTGTGGAACACATGTCAGTGGTAATGGCAAGAGTCAAATATTTTATTCGTATTTGATTATTATATATTTGTTTGTAGATATAAGTATTTTTCCGTTGCTGGTCTGCTATGGGTTGCAGTATGAAATGTATTTCCATTACAGTCTTCTGCGCTTGTCATTATTCACGTACTCCCTTCCCAAAATAAGCTTTAAGTTGCAGTCCGTGGTGGGTTGTGGCTATGCGCGGTGATTCGCGCTCCGGAAATACTTTGAATAATTGATGATGTGAGACGCGCTGAGACGTACTCGCAACGTTTGTGTTTCCTGATTGGAGAAACACCGTATCGGGAGCGCTTGTTCTCGCGCTCTCAAATACATTTAAACCATCATTGTTGCGGGACGCGCTGGTGCGCACTCGCAACGTGGCGTTTCCGAAGCCAGGAAACGCCGTACATGGATCGTTTAATATTTCAGGAGGTGAGGACTTTCAGGATTTTGTTTGGAAGTATTAGGGCTTTGGTTTTTTCAGGGCACTAACTAACGGAGAGTACTGATTAGATTTCTTCACTTGTGCTTTAGCCTTGAATTGCACGGCCATCGATTAAGGAGCCATTGAAAACCAAGGAACATAATGTAAGATTAACACTCTTCACTGTTTTGTTATGCTTTGAAATTGGGATCCTGGATACATATAGAGTTGTACCTGGTTTTCTTGTTTGTCTCATTAGGCATGCTATTTAGGTGCGTTGCACAGATGCAAAAACAAGGACATTATTCATTTCTTTAAGCAACTTATTATCATTTGAAACTGTGAGTACATGAGATAGGATTGGTTATATAATACAATGATAGTTGTTTGCTATCTCCACTATGGTTGTTAGGCAATCTTTTAAATGAAGACACTAGCATAGAGTTTTCCTTATGGTGACTAAATAAGGGGTTTGCGGTGACAATTTGAGTTTTAAATCGCTTGTGTTTGTGTAGGTGATCTGGTGATTGGTAGCACATTGACCATCCCTAATTATCAATGTAATGGACGACTATTGTAGTTGTATATTCTTTTGAAATTACTTCATTGGAGAATTATGTTTGAATTCAGCTACTCACTTCTCCTCTGATATCACGGGGTGCTGGCTCTCTCTGGGCTACTTTAAGGTCACCCTTATTTATCATATTTGAGTATCATGTAGTTTGAGCATTTTGGTTTCTAATATAATTATTTATTTACAATGTAGAGCCCTGAAGAAGTCGTTGGGGACTAAAGGACTCTCCCGTGACGAAACACGTGTTGGCTCGAAGTGTTTATTCATGAAGGATGCTGTTAATCTGAAGATGTGATCAAATAAATCCTGGATATGATTGGACTTTACAAAAGACTGGCGTGATATTTAAGATTGCGTTCATTTGGATTTCGCTCACTTGAGTTTTGACTCACTGGATTTTAATTTGGAAACCTTGAAAAGTAAAAGTTATCAAAAAAAGGGGGGGCCCTCACAGTGTGTTAATACTATCTCACTGCCACCTACCGGCGAGCAGCGGTACTGCTCAAGAAAATCTTCTGGATCCAGTCTGATGCATGAGGAAATTCAATGGTAAGGGATCTGCGGCCAGAAGTCTCTATCGTATGTAATGGGGTTACAGGGAAGTAATAGAAGCATGATGTTTGTTTTATCGATACTGTATGCTGAATTATTTTTAGAGCTTGTCTGTAAGTGTACCGAAGATGTATTCGAGACTGAAGTACTGAAAAAACACTATTGTGTTGCTTCTTCTTTTGACAGAATAACACGGACTATACTCCACAATTACAGCATCAAAGCCTGCTCAGTTGCAGTACAATAGAAAGAAGGCAACTAATTACTACAAAACAAGACACTAAAAATTACATTTTTTTTATATCTGTAGCATGCTGGTCAGTCGCCATCTATTAAGTGCTTTTTTTTTCTTAAAACAGTTTCCTCTAGCCATATTTCAAGAACTGATACCTCACCCACAGCGGTCTTTTAAGTACATACAGTCACATCTTTCCATTGCCCCAGCAATCCGGAATTAATCATCAGACCACAGCAGCGACCAATGAACAGACTAATCCTTTTACACTAATATTTACTGTAATATATACAATAATATAAAATGTACTGTGATTCACCAGATTCGGGCTATCTATCATTCGTAACCAAATCCATGGCTCCTGGACAGGTCGCTTAATTTATCTGCTGGAGCTCACGCAATCGAGCACTTTCCCCTAGAAATGTCTTATTCTTGAATCATTCACATATTCATTCACATATTCAGTTATACGAACCAAGAAAATATTTACTACTTTCCTAGGAAGACTAGTCATTTCTGCGACTCATTAATCTAATGCTCGCACAGAATTCCCCACCAGTGTCTCTCCTTACGGTTTGCGCTGAAGGATGTGCGAAAGAAAGTAAAAGTGGCTGCACTGGAAAGTCTTAAAGAAACATGTCTACAAAAGGCCACTGTATGTCCTCAGATTGAGTACGCTCCGACCGGATAAACATTTCCCTCTCCCATAATATACTTACCTCCTCCTCCTCCATTCCTGTGCAACTTCACGCCATGAGTAACAATTATAATAGGAAACAATAGTTATCCTGAAGAGCGTCCTCGCTATCCAAAAGCACCAACTCTGCTCCTTTCTCCTCTCCACGAGCTCAGAGTTAGATAAGAAATGCTTCCGAGCAACCGGGTATTTCTAGGCAGAGCAGTGACGCAGTACAGCTCGAGCATATAAAAACGTCACAAAGATAGTGACGTGCCATTGTTCTCTAGCATACGCATTGCCGCTGTGTTGACTTCAGCCACCACACGAGCTGCTGGGAATTTGTTTAACCGGAATACTCCAAATGCAGGAGTTAGAGAAAACAAGCGATATTCCTATTTATCTCAGATTAGATCCAGCAAATCGTGCTGCCATTCAGATAAACCTAATTTATACAGAGGCCATGATTGACTGTACTCATGCATTATTTGCCTGGATTTCAGATCACATCCATTTCCTCCTCATTAATTCCTCGTCCCATTCCTACTTATTGCAGTTAAGGTGAGAGAAACTTATCATAACTGCAATAAGTAAGTAATGGGAAGAGGAATATGGAATTGGAGTACTGAAGGTTACCTGGAAGTAAGTAGTCCAGGCATTTGAAGACTTTAGCAGGGCTAATAACCAGTGGCGCGTACCATAATCTCAGTCCAGGGAGACTGAAGCCACCCTTTGAAGTCAAGTCAAACTTCAAATTTTTACCCACCTGCAAATTGTAATGGCAAATACACTTTGAAAACACAACCCGAGAAGCTGGCCTCTAGAGATCATAGTTGGAAACCTTTTACACCTTAGACCTGTGAACTGGCACTCCTTTCATACATCTCCCTAAATGCAAGAAGGCACTTCAGTTCTATCAATCGCAGAAGCCATAGAAATCATAGATCTGACCATCCTCATGTGAGAAAACACTGAATACGTAAAGCCTTCCCTAACAGAATTAAAGTTGTCAGAGAGTCACAAAAGCACCTCTCAACTGTCCCTGACAGCTGTACGGTAATCATCGAGAGGACATCAAGAGCATGAAGAGCCTAGTTCAAGATTGAAATAGTATAGAAAATCCAGATTGGGACTTGAGTGGATTTTAGGAAAAAGCAGAGAACCGGAAGTGGTTCTGCAATGCAAGATGGTGGATACCATTCCCTAGCACTCCTGTGCCAGCAACCGCCATCTGTTTACAATCCTGCGGTTTACACTCTCTTCCCTTGCAAACTAGAGAGGAGTTGTGCTGCAAGAGCCCCTGCACTGATAGGAGAAGCTCCGGAGCGAAACTCACAGCCACTGTACTGCTTCAGGACCTGCCCATGCATAATCCTGCATGACACAGAAGATGGCGATCGAATGAGAGCGCGGCTGGAGCACGCCATGGTACACTGGGTGCAGTAAGGGAGACCAGCCCTCCGGGTGCCAAGCAGGGGAATTGTTGGTGGGCTGCGTGAGGACTTCCTGGCTGGACGGATGGGGCCTTCTCTTTGCCCCAGCCACCAATCCTATATGGCAGCTCGCAGTTGAAGAAGAAAGGCGGGATTCCACGGGGAGCAATCGGACAGCGCAGGAGGGTCGCAGCCCAACATCTCAGATTCCTATAATCTCCTAATTTGGTGACACTATCAGCTGGAGGCTGTGGGGATACAAATATAGTGCAAAGTGTTAGTAAATCTGCCCCACAAACTCAAGTATTAGAAGTAGCAAAGCAGTTGGGGTTGCCTATACTAATAACAAGCATTTACACTGCAACGGGTCTCGCATTTGCTCATGTTAGAGCTGATCGCATTGTAAACTCCTAACCCGACTGTGACGGGCTGGACCCTGCTCGCCCACACTCCGCTCCTGCTTGTGCTGACTCTGCCGCTCGTGCTCTGAGGCTCTCTGATCGTGATTGGAGGAAGGACAG
Source organism: Pleurodeles waltl (assembly GCF_031143425.1). NCBI lineage: Eukaryota > Metazoa > Chordata > Amphibia > Caudata > Salamandridae > Pleurodeles > Pleurodeles waltl. The sequence goes on from NC_090440.1 coordinate 1,311,835,017, forward strand.
GCAGTGGCGATGCGCTGACACTTCAAAAATGCCGCGGCAGCTTGTCATGGCGTTCAGAGCTTTGGAGGAGATCCCAGGAGACCAGGGGAGCGCTGTGAACCCTTTCGTGGAGGAGGAAACACCCAGCAACCGAGACGTGAAGGGGAAAGACCAGGAGCGGTCGTCGCCAAAGAGTCGGAGAGGGCAGTCTCCTACAGGCCCTGAAGCTGCAGACGGAAGACGAGCGTCCGGAGAACCTGATCCAGGCAACCGGGGAGACAAGTGGCTGCATCCCGCCAAGCTTCAGGAGGAGCGTGGCTGCTCAGGTGCGTGGGACTACGTCCCTGAACGAGAGTGCGAGTGAGAGACAGAGGGTATAAGGAGGGAGGTCGGACAGTGTGGAAAGGTGGGAGGGGAAGGACAAAAACGAGGAATCATAACAAATACGAAAACAGAGGACAGGAGGTGGGGCTGGAACGGAGTAAGCAGACAAATAACTGAGGAAAGGTGGTGAAGGAAACAAATATAATACTTACCCGAGTCCTTGAAAAAAATCCGAAACGAAGGCCAGCAAATCCATGTGTGAGTCCGCAGTGAAGGAAAATAGAAAGGATAGAAGTGAAAACACTGAAGAAAGACAACATCTATTATTTGATACTAAACGAAATGTAATAAGAAGGACAGAGAGTCAGGGAAGGGAAAAAGGATCCAAAGACTAAACCAAGATGGGTGGCATGTACACTTACCGCTATCTTCTCTTCTCTCCACATGCACTTCCCGGGGATGACCTGTGAAACCAGAGAGACAGAATCGAAGAGTGAAGACAGAATCTCAAGAGAATACCCACCCTCAAGTCATACAACCAAAATACTCACCTATTTTCTCCTACATCTTCAACTTTCAATAAAAATAAACCTTTTCTTCAGACTACTGCGGCCTAGGGTGCTTTATACACGACTATCCGCTCACAAGTGGTGTCAGAAGTGGGATTTCCAACTATAGAAAAGAATCCACAGCTATGGAAGAGAAGGCAACTATGGCAGATGTCATAGCCCAATTGGCTGAGGGGCAACAACATCTTCAGTTAATATGGGAACAGCAAATGAAAGAAGCCAAGGAGGAACGGGAGGCATTACAAACAGCGCTAAAAAGCCAGGCAACGATTATGGCTAATAACCAACTGGTACATGAAACAGCATTGGGTAAACTTACCGACACCATCGCCCATACAAAAGTACACCCCACAGTTCCAAGTAATGTGTTACAACGATACCAGGACTCGGAAGACCTCGACTCTTTCTTCACGAACTTTGAAAGAGTGGCCAGTACTGCTAATTGGCCTGAGGACAAATGGTGTCAATATATCGCCCCCCTACTCACTGGCCACTTACAAACAACATATCAAGCTATCAATCCGAGTGGGAACTTGCCATATAAAGACTTAAAGAAAAATATACTAGAAAGAGTGGGTTTGGACAGTGAGAGTTATCTCACGAAGTTTAGACAACTAAAATGGCAGCACCAGGAAAATCCCCATACCCTGTACTATAGAGTCCAACATTCAGCTGGGAGAAGGTTGCAACCTACAGAGAGGACCAGAGAAGAAATGTTTGATATAATTGTATTAGAACAGTACTTGGATGCTTTACCTCCTACCACTCGGAACTGGGTACAACAGCATCCTGGACTCACAAACGAAACAGCCGTAGATCTTGCCTGTGCTTACCATAGAGGTTTTGACTTCCGGGCTACCGTTAGCCGGGCTCCTCCTCCTACGATCCGACCCGTCGTTCCTAGACTACAACAACCTCGGCCAGTCGGAGCCCACGGACCGGAAAGACCGCAACCAGGGGGCCCGGGACCCTCTGGATATACAGGCTCTGGTCCTCAATGCTACAATTGCTCAGAATGGGGTCATATAGCCCGATATTGCCCGCATAAGAAAGATGTTGAGGAACCCATGGAGATAGGGCTGACAAAGGGGAGAGTATTCTGGACTGGAGGAGAAAAACCAAAATATACCCTCCCTATCTTTGTCAATGACATAGAGAGATGGGCCCTAATTGACTCCGGATGTAGTCAGAGCGTGATCCGTAAGGATTTAGTGATGCCAGGGCAGGAAGAACCCGAGTCCCAGGTCCTCATCACCTGTGTACATGGGGACCAACGGTATTATCCCCTTGCCACTGTAAAATTAAAATGGAGAGAACAAACCGAGAATCTCCGGGTCGGGGTACTCTCCATCCTAGACAAAGCGATAATCCTCTGGACTGATTACGAGGACTTCCCTTCATTATTAGAGAAAGCCGGGCTAGAGCACCTTTTGAGAGGTTGGTGGGCGGAGGCACCTAGTGATATCATAACTAAAGAACCCACACGGGAAAGGAGTATCCTCAGCAGGAGACAAAAAAGAGAGCAACGACGGGTGTACATACAGCACTGTACAGCACTAGGCGGCCCTGCTACAAGGGGAAAGATTTGCACGATCACTGGGGATTTCCAACAGAATCAGAATGAGGACCCAACTTTAAAACATGCATGGCAACAGGCTGAGGCTGGGGCAGCAACAGGGGTAGGTCCCAGGTTTTTGATTCGTAATAACCTGTTATATAGAAATCCTACACCCACTAGAGGGAACAATCTGCAGTTAGTAGTGCCTAAAAGTCACTGCCAACAAGTGTTACAATTAGCACATGGGGATAACGGAGAAGGACATTTAGGGAGGGAGAAAACGGAGGAAGCAATCCTTAGACGGTTTTATTGGCCAGGGGTTTATGGTGAAATAAGGAAGCATTGTTTGGAGTGTCCCAAATGCCAGTTGTATAACCCTTCTCCACAAAAACCTGCACCCCTACAACCTCTTCCGATTATTGACATTCCCTTTACCAGGGTTGGAATGGACCTTATCGGGCCCCTCACCCCTTCCACTCGAGGTAAACAATATGTTCTAGTCCTAGTGGACTATGCCACACGCTATCCCGAGGCCATACCCCTTTCCAGTATACACACTAAAGCTATTCCCCAGGCAATTATAGAGTTTTTTTCACGAGTGGGTTTCCCAAAAGAAATATTGACGGACCAAGGGACTCCTTTTATGTCTAGGTTAATGGCTGCAGTATGTCGTTTGCTCGGGGTAAAACAAATCCGTACGTCAGTGTATCATCCTCAGACAGATGGGTTGGTGAAACGATACAACAAAACCATTAAATCCTTGCTAAGAAAGAGTATATCTGAGGCTGGTAGGGATTGGGAAAAAAAACTACCTCTGGTTCTGTATGCTATTCGTACTCATGTACAAGCCTCTTTAGGTCATAGCCCTTTTGAAATGCTGTTCGGTCGACAGCCACGCACGCTGTTAGATATGTTAGCCGAACAGTGGGAGGACACGTAGGAAGAGGTAAAAGACCTCTTGACCTATACGCGGGAATTAAGAGAGAACCTTCATACAGTATGGGAGGAGGCCCATGCTGCCTTACGGGAAGCTCAAAATAAACAGAAGCAAAGCTATGACACCGGAAGTGCAGTGCGCACCTTAACCGTAGAAGACAAAGCTCTAGTCCTACTCCCTAGCACTGAGAATAAATTACTGGCCAAATGGCAAGGACCATTTGAAGTAATAGCACAGATCAATCCCACCACATATAAGTTGGCCATTCCACAAGGAAGTGGAAGGGAACAGATCTATCACATTAATCTACTTAAAAAATGGTTAGAACCCACAGGAGGCACTTCCATTCACTTTATTAACACAGAGGTTGCTGACGACATCCCCTATCCCATGTTACCTCACCAGGGCCTGCCTAGCCAGGCACAACCATGGATCAATCCATCTCTTGAAAGAGGGTATCACAAACAACTAACCTGCATAGTGCAGCACAATCAAGATGTCTTTTCTAAATATCCAGGCAGAACCTCCTTAGTCCAAAATCCCATTCGTTTGAAAATGAACACTGTCTCACGACAGCGTCCCTACCGTATTCCTGAAGCCAAGCAAAAGGTAATTAAAGAGGAGGTCCAAGCCATGTTGGCAGCCGGTATATTAGAACCATCAGCCAGCCCATGGTGCTCCCCAGTCGTATTGGTACCCAAGGCAGACGGTAGCACCCGATTTTGTGTAGATTACAGGGCAGTTAACAACTTAACCTATTTCGATGCATATCCTATGCCTAGGATAGACGAACTTATTGAGAGGTTAGGCCAGGCCAAATTCCTCTCCACTCTGGATCTCACCAAAGGGTATTGGCAAATACCCTTGAAAAAGGACGATAAAGAAAAAACAGCATTTGCCACCCCCTCGGGTTTATATCAGTTTACTGTCCTCCCTTTTGGTCTGCATGGGGCCCCCGCCACCTTTCAAAGACTCATGGACGAAATCCTACACCCCTTTAAGCAGTATGCTGCTGCCTATCTCGATGACATCGTTATTTATAGTAACACTTGGGAGGAACACTTGACACATCTAGATACTATATTACAAGCTCTTCGTAAGGCCCAGCTAACAGCCAATCCTGAGAAATGTAGGCTTGGACAGACTAGTATCAAATACCTGGGGTATATTGTGGGGAATGGTCAAATTAGACCCCAAGTGGAAAAAATTGAAGCCATCTCAAGAATGTCATTCCCCAAGAGAAAGAAAGATATCAGAGCATTCTTGGGTTTGATTGGGTATTATAAACGTTTTATTCCCCATTTCTCTACAGTAGCGGAACCTCTTACTGAGCTACTCAAAAACTCATATCCCAACACCGTGGGTCCTCCCTCGGTGTCTGCCTTGCAGAGCTTTCATAAGTTAAAAACAGCCCTCATGTCTGAACCTGTCCTTTGCAGTCCTGATTTCTGTAAACCCTTTGTTTTAATGACTGATGCCTCTGATGTAGGTTTGGGAGCAGTGTTGACCAAACCACAGGATGATGATGCCCTCCACCCCATTTTATTTATCAGCAGGAAACTTCTACCGCGGGAAGTGCATTATCCGACTATAGAGAAGGAATGTTTGGCGATTAAGTGGGCCATTGAATCCCTCCGTTATTATCTATCGGGCAGGAAATTCACTCTGATTACTGATCACGCTCCTCTGACTTGGCTTGCCCATCATAAGGACTCTAATTCCCGTGTTCTCCGCTGGTTCCTTTCCCTACAGCCTTTTTCCTTTCGGATACAGCATCTTCCGGGGAAGCAATTGGTAGCCGCAGATTTTCTTTACCGCTATCCAGTCTCTGAGCGTCTCGACAGGCCGCTCTCTAGGGGGAGTGTATATGACGGGCTGGACCCTGCTCGCCCACACTCCGCTCCTGCTTGTGCTGACTCTGCCTCTCGTGCTCTGAGGCTCTCTGATCGTGATTGGAGGAAGGACCGGCTGTGGCGATGCACTGACACTTCAAAAATGCCACAGCAGCTTGTCATGGCATTCAGAGCTTTGGAGGAGATCCCAGGAGACCAGGGGAGCGCTGTGAACCCTTTCGTGGAGGAGGAAACACCCAGCAACCGAGACGTGAAGGTGAAAGACCAGGAGCGGTCGTCGCCAAAGAGTCGGAGACGGTGGTCTCCTACAGGCCCTGAAACTGCAGACGGAAGACGAGCGTCCAGAGAACCTGATCCAGGCAACCGGGGAGACGAGTGGCTGCATCCCGCCACGCTTCAGGAGGAGCGTGGCTGCTCAGGTGCGTGGGACTACGTCCCCGAACGAGAGTGCGAGTGAGAGACAGAGGGTATAAGGAGGGAGGTCGGACAGTGTGGAAAGGTGGGAGGGGAAGGACAAAAACGAGGAATCATAACAAATACAAAAACGGAGGACAGGAGGGGGGGGCTGGAACGGAGTAAGCAGACAAATAACTGAGGAAAGGTGGGGAAGGAAACGAATATAATACTTACCCGAGTCCTTGAAAAAAATCCGAAACGAAGGCCAGCAAATCCATGTGTGAGTCCGCAGTGAAGGAAAATAGAAAGGATAGAAGTGAAAACACTGAAGAAAGACAACATCTATTATTTGATACTAAACGCAATGTAATAAGAAGGACAGAGAGTCAGGGAAGGGAAAAAGGATCCAAAGACTAAACCGAGATGGGTGGCATGTACACTTACCGCTATCTTCTCTTCTCTCCACATCCACTTCCCGGGGATGACCTGTGAAACCAGAGAGACAGAATCGAAGAGTGAAGACAGAATCTCAAGACAATACCCACACTCAAGTCATACAACCAAAATACTCACCTGTTTTCTCCTACATATTCAACTTTCAATAAAAATAAACCTTTTCTTCAGACTACTGCGGCCTAGAGTGCTTTATACATGACTATCCGCTCACACCGACTTTTCACCTATCGGGCAAAAAGTGCATTTGTGTACACAATCCGAAAAAGTGAAATTAACTATGTGAAGCGCTCGACTTCTGCCAAGCGAGATCGCGCTCGTAAATTAGAGAAAAAGAAGTCCACGAGCCCGATGGAAAACAGCGAGCCTCGCATGTTTTCTGTACTTGGTCGCTGCGCTCGAGGAGGGCTAGCCACCGGAAAAGGCATGACGTATGCTTGCCTTCGACTAATGAAAGCCAGCAGATTTTATTATACAAGCCCACGAACCAATAAAAAACAGACCTGCCTAAAATATTCTTACAGACAAAACAACTTTAGACCTAGTAGGAGGCTGGCCTGGCTTATAGTGGGTACCTTGTGTTGGAGGCTGGCCTGGCTTGTATTGGGTACCAAGGGGTACTTACACTTTGTACCAGGTCCAGTTATCCCTCATTAGTGTACAGGAGGTGTTTCTAGCAACTTAGGTTGATAGAAGGTAGCAATAGCAGAGCAGCTTAGACTGAACTAGGAGACATGCAAAGCTCCTACTATACCACTGGTGTCATATGCACAATATCATAAGAAAACACAATACACAGATATACTAAAAATAAAGGTACTTTATTTTTATGACAATATGCCAAAAGTATCTCAGTGAGTACCCTCAGTATGAGGATGCCAAATATACACAAGATATATGTACACAATACCAAAAATATGCAGTAATAGCAAAAGGAAGAAATGCAAGCAATGTAAAGTTACAGTAGATTGCAATAGGAGCACATAGGTATAGGGGTATCACAAACCATATACTCCAAAAGTGGAATGCGAACCACGAATGGACCCCAAACCTATGTGAGCTGGTAGAGGGTCGCTGGGACTGTAAGAAAACAGTGAGGGTTAGAAAATAGCCCACCCCAAGATCCTGAAAAGTAGGTGTAAAGTGCACCTATAACCCCCAGAGAGCACAGAAGTCGTGATAGGGGATTTCTGCAAGGAAGACCAACACCAGAAAGAATTGTCTCCCCATTCTGGCATTGGGGAGACAATTCCATGATCCCCCCGAGTCTCTAGCACAGACCCGGGTACTGCCAAACTACCTTTCCCGGGGTTTCACTGCAGCTGCTGCTGCTGCCAACCCCTCAGGCAGGTTTCTGCCCTCCTGGGGCCCAGACGGGCTTGGCCCAGGAAGGCAGAACAAAGGACTTCCTCAGAGAGAGGGTGTTACAACCTCTCTCTTTGGAAAAAGGTGTCAGGGCTGGGGAGGAGTAGCCTCCCCCAGCCTCTGGAAATGCTTTAATGGGCACAGATGGTGTCCATTTCTGCATAAGCCAGTCTACACCGGTTCAGGGATCCCCCAGCCCTGCTCTGGCGCAAAACTGGACAAAGGAAAGGGGAGTGACCACTCCCCTGACCTGCACCTCCCCTGGGATGTGCCCAGAGCTCCTCCAGTGTGCTCCAGACCTCTGCCATCTTGGAAACATAGGTGCTGCTGGCACACTGGACTGCTGTGAGTGGCCAGTGCCAGCAGGTGACGTCAGAGACTCCTCCTGATAGGCTCTTACCTGTGTTGCTAGCCTATCCTCCTTCCTAGGTAGCCAAACCTCCTTTTCTGGCTATTTAGGGTCTCTGCTTTGGGGAATTCTTTAGATAACAAATGCAAGTGCTCATCAGAGTTACTCTTCATCTCTCTCTTCACCTTCTGCCAAAGGATCGACCACTGACTGCTCAGGATGCCTGCAAAACCGCAATAAAGTAGCAAAGATGACTACTGCAACCTTGTATCGCTGATCCTGCTGCCTTCTCGACTGTTTTCTGGTGGTGCATGATCTGGGGGTAGCCTGCCTCCTCTCTGCACTAGGAGCTCTGAAGAAATCTCCCGTGGGTCGACGGAATATTCCCCCTGCAACCGCAGGCAACAAAAGACTGCATCACCGGTCCTCTGGGTCCCCTCTCAGCACGACGAGCGTGGTCCCTGGAACTCAGCAACTCTGTCCAAGTGACTCCCACAGTCCAGTGACTCTTCAGTCCAAGTTTGGTGGAGGTAAGTCCTTGCCTCCCCACGCTAGACTGCATTGCTGGGTACCGCATGATTTGCAGCTGCTTCGGCTCCTGTGCACTCTTCTAGGATTTCCTTCGTGCACAGCCAAGCCTGGGTGCCCGACACTCTAACCTGCAGTGCACAGTTTCCTGAGTTGTCCTCCGGCGTCGTGGGACTCCCTTTTGTGTCTTCGGGTGAGCTCTGGTTCACTCCTCTTCATAGTGCCTGTTCTGCCACTTCTGCGGGTGCTGCCTGCTTCTGTGAGGGCTCCCTGACTTGCTGGGCGCCCCCTGTGTCTCCTCATCCAAGTGGTGACATCCTGGTCCCTCCTGGGCCACAGCAGCATCCAAAAACCCTAACCGCGACCCTTGCAGCTAGCTAGGCTTGTTTGCGGTCTTTCTGCATGGGAACACCTCTGCAAGCTTCTTCACGATGTGGGACATCCATCCTCCAAAGGGGAAGTTCCTAGTCCTCTTCGTTCTTGCAGAATCCACAGCTTCTACCCTCCGGTGGCAGCTTCTTTGCACCCTCAGCTGGCATTTCCTGGGCATCTGCCCAATCTTGACTTTGTTGCGACTCTTGGACTTGGTCCCCTTGTTCCACAGGTACTCTCGTCCGGAAATCCACTTTGGTTGCATTGCTGGTGTTGGTCTTCCTTGCAGAATTCCGCTGTCACGACTTCTGTGCTCTCTGGGGAATATAGGTGCTCTTTACACCTACTTTTCAGGGTCTTGGGGTGGGCTATTTTTCTAACCCTCACTTCTTACAGTCCCAGCGACCCTCTACGAGCTCACATAGGTTTGGGGTCCATACGTTATTCGCATTCCACTTTTGGAGTATATGGTTTGTGTTACCCCTATACGTATGTGCTCCTATTGCAATCTATTGTAACTATACACTGCTTGCATTACTTCCTTTTGCTATTACTGCATATTTTCGGTATTGTGTACATATATCTTGTGTATATTTGGCATCCTCATATTGAGGGTACTCACTGAGATACTTTTGGCATATTGTCATAAAAATAAAGTACCTTTATTTTTAGTATATCTGTGTATTGTGTTTTCTTATGATATTGTGCATATGACACCAGTGGTATAGTAGGAGCTTTACACGCCTCCTAGTTCAGCCTAAGCTGCTCTGCTAAGCTACCTTTTCTATCAGCCTAAGCTGCTAGACACCTCTTCTACACTAATAAGGGATAACTGGGCCTGGTGCAGAGTGTAAGTACCCCTTGGTACCACTACAAACCAGGCCAGCCTCCAACATTGGTTGTGCAGCGGTGGGATAAGTACTTGTAACTACTTACCACTTTGTCATTTTGTACTTTTCATAAGAGAAAAATATACAAAACAAGTTCAGTGTATGTACACCTAACCAACAAGTTTTGCTTTTCTTCTCTTACTCTATTGCTAAGTGCTGAAAAGTACCTCTAAAACTTTCAAAAAGTTTTTTAAAAGTTTAAAAAGTTTTTTTCTGATCCTTAAAAAGTTCTGAAACTTTTTCTTTCTTTTTCTGTCCCTTAAACCTTTTCTATCATGTCTGGTACAGGTCAAACTCTGGATCTGACCAGAACTGCTTATGACCACCTTAGCTGGAAAGGAGCAAGCAGTCTCTGCATTGAAAGAGGTTTAGGGGTAGGGAAGAATCCCTCAAGAGAATTGTTAGTTAATATGCTCATTGAACAAGATAAGACCATAGTTGGCACATCTGGTGAGAGATTAGCTGATGGTTCACACTCTGATTCTGGGGTAGCCCCAGTAAAAGGATTAGAAGGGAACCTTCCCAACCCGCCCCTTAGCAGGCCACCTAGCAGGGCTGGTACTGATGTGAGTTCTCATCATAGTATAGAGGTTACTCCTTTAGGCCAGGTTGTTAGAGTGCCATCTGTTAGGGACAGGTCTCCCTCTGTTCATTCACACCATTCTTCTGTGTCAAAGCATGCCCAACCCACCCTCCCTGAAGGCAGAATGTTAGAAAGGGAACTCAATAGATTGAGAGTGGAAGAATCCAGACTGAAGCTCAAGAAGCAACAGCTGGATCTAGACAGACAAGCATTTGACTTAGAAAAAGAAAGACAGAGGTTGGGGTTTGGACCCCATGGTGGCAGCAGCAGTATTACAGACAGTAATCCTGTAAAAGAGCATGATTCTAGGAATCTGCACAAGATAGTTCCCCCTTACAAGGAGGGGGGTGACATTAACAAGTGGTTTGCTGCACTTGAGAGGGCCTGTAATGTACAGGGGGTCCCTCAAAGGCAGTGGGCTGCTATCCTATGGCTATCTTTCAGTGGAAAGGGTAGGGATAGGCTCCTTACTGTTAAGGAAAGTGATGCCAATAATTTTACAGTTTTAAAGAATGCACTCTTGGATGGTTATGGCTTAACCAGTGAACAATACAGGATTAAGTTCAGAGAAACCAGAAAAGAGTCCTCACAAGACTGTGTAGACTGTGTTGACTATTCAGTGAAGGCCTTGGAGGGGTGGTTACATGGCAGTAAAGTTTCTGACTATGAAAGCCTGTAGAATCTAATCCTGAGAGAGCATATTCTGAATAACTGTGTGTCTGACTTGTTACAACAATATCTAGTGGACTCAGATCTGACCTCTCCCCAAGAATTGGGAAAGAAGGCAGACAAATGGGTAAGAACAAGAGTGAACAGAAACGTTCATACAGGGGGTGACAAGGATGACAAGAAGAAGGATGGTAAGTCTTCAGACAAGGGTGGGGACAAATCTAAAAATGAGTCTTCATCAGGCCCACAAAAATACTCTGGTGGGGGTGATGGGCCCAAATCCTCTTCAAATCAAGTAAAGAAACCATGGTGCTATTTATGTAAAGTAAAAGGCCATTGGACAACTGATCCCAGTTGCCCAAAGAAAAGCACCAAGCCTCCTACCACTACAACCCCTGCTGCTACACCTAGTGCCACTAGTAATAGCAGTAGTGGTGGGAGCAAACCTACTAATAGTCAATCCAAGGGAGTAGCTGGGCTCACTTTTGGTAATTTAATTGGGGTTGGTCTTGTTAGGGAGACCACAGAGGCTGTGTTAGTCTCTGAAGGTGCCATTGATTTGGCCACCTTGGTTGCTTTGTCGCGTGTGCTCTCATTATCCTAAATGAGACTACTGGATTTCTAGGCAGCAGGATCGTTCACGGTGTGGGGGACTGAGTCTGACCCACTTGGAAGGACCTCTGTCACCTTAAATCCGGGTTTGCTCCGGCTAACTAGCAGTGCCTCATTTCTCCCAAAGGGAAGAGATGATTGGGCAGCCGAGCGTATGACATCTTTGGAACTTCTCAGGGAAGTCGTGGTCACTCAGATCCAAATCAACTCTCTCATTTACAGTATGATCTCATATACAAATGACAAAGGCAGTATAAGTTTTATATAATGTTTTAATAAAACGACTGCATTTTAGATAATAAGGCGTGAGCCGCAATAACCAGAACCATACAACACAGTAGGATTGAAATAGTCACCAGGAGACTAAAACATAAGAACAACGCTATCATGGTGTTTAATAGTTTCTACTCTCCCTCTGCTTGTTCTGTTTTGAGCACAGCATGTTAAGCTTCTAACTTGCCTTTCTGAATCCCTCGGGAGACATCAGCCCTCATACCTGAGCAAAGGCCTGTGATCTTGGTTCAGCATATGCAACGAGGCAGTCAGCGTCTAGTTGTGGTTCCCTGGTCGGAATCTCCCTCTTGCGTGTATTGGGACAAGGAAGTGTTTTTATAACTAACATGTCAGCATGATCACAAAATGTCCCTATGCAGGAATGCCAAAGACTAAACTCCTACCACGTCTATCGGCAATGTACCAGACTGTATCCTTGACTGAAGCACAGAGTGAACAAGAATGTGTTATGGAGAACTCCAGTGCTGAAGTAGGCTAAACAGTGTGATATGAAATATAAAACAAGACCGTAGAACTGGCTATTTGAAAAATAACAGTACGAAGCCGAATAAAAAGCATTTAGAGCAAAGTGCACGGAGGCTCTAAGCTGCGAGCAAAGGAATAAAATACATCCAGGGCAAAATGCACAAAGGCCTAAAGCCTGAAGCAAATGCGCAAATGATACGTAAAACTGACCACACTACACCCTCCCCTTGTCGGTAGCAAGTGGTTCTAATAAAATAAAAATATGCCCCAGATATAAACAAAACATAAAAAGATACATTTCGACAAGGTCAGAGGACAATAAAGTCATAAATTTGGGAACATGTGACGATAAAGCCAAATCCAATATAATGTCGATTTTCGCTTCATTGAGAAGAGAGAGAAAAAAAAAAATCCAATTATCAGACAGAAGCAATAGAAAGCAGGGGTTCCTCCACTTCGATATATGTCAATATCGGAAGATCCACGCCAAAAAGTTGGTGTGTTCCAAAGCCCCAAACCAAAGCCCCAAAGCCCCAAAACCACTCAGGGCGGCACCCCGTGCAGGGCCTATGAATGAGACAATACCATCTTCCTCCAGGAAGGGAATTTCATAAACTGCCTCACGAAGCAAACGCAACCGTAGTGCACAAGTCTGGGAATGAGCCCTAATCGGGAACATCAACAGATCAGTATCGACCAGGCGCTGCAGTGAGAGACAGAGAGCCAGTGCATGTTCAAACGAGCACCAGAGGCACCGAAACACGGGTTGCACACAATCCAAAACCGGCCGGAATGTTTGAGACCAGTCACACTCCAAATGTCCCAGGAGTGTTGCTCCAAAATGCTGCATCATGCGTTCATGACACAGCTGCTCTGACGGGAGCATCAATATAGGATCTCGTCGTGGCAGGACAGACATTGCGGAAGAACATCAGCAATAGCAAGACTCCAGCCAATAAAGCCAAAGTAATCGGGAAACCCCCAAAAATGCTTCCGAAAATAGAGTGTATAGCCGAAGGTATTAAACCGAATATGGAAGAGAAGGTGTGAGCAAAACCAACACCAACAGCTTTGAAAAAATGTGCAATTCCAGCAGTGCTGGATGCATTAAATATACGTCCCACAAGTTCACCAAAGTGACTCGGAAAGTTAGTATTCAAAAGGGACTGTATTTCCGCTGATGACCTTGCCACCTGAAGTGCGTAGGTCTCGATAGCAGATGTAAGGGCCACATGCTTTTGAAACAATAGAGCCTTTAGTTGACTCAACTTGTCGAAATTTACCTTGGAAGTAGCAATATGAGGCCCGATGTCTGCTACCTCCCTAATTTGAGAGGGGGGAAACAACACATTCCCGCAGCACGTAACGGCCTTGGTGACAACGACTACGTAAACTATTCCGGCACGCATGCCACAACAGTGTTCGCTGTTAAGAAGAATGTAACTGCCGTTAGAAAGCACCTGGAAAGTGTTTTTAATAACTGGGACTGGAACTCCCTTCAGATAACAAGCTAAGTTAGCAATCGAAGCATTACACGCCCCGTGCAAGGACAGCTGTTTACAAACCATGGAATAGCTGACAGAAGTTTCGCATTCGCTACCGCTAAGAAAAACCTCCCTCAAACCATTAATACATCTGTATAGAAAGGGAAGCTCCCACACCTCGTGTATGTAACTGTCTCCCAACCGTTCGTATCTACCCACCGGAATGTGCTTCAAACAAGAAGTAAATTGCAGAGTGGAGATAGGCAAATTAATAACCCCATGTATCCCATTATCCACAACAGACAAAGCCTGTATCAGATTTTCCTGATCAATTTGTCTCAACCGGGCCGCTGCCTCCTGTTGTGAAAGCTTCCAAATCTCATTATATACTTCATATAAAAAACGTTTCTTCTGTGGCATCTTTGGCCCTGACAAAAAATCTTGCAAGTCAGTATCATTAGACAGCAACGTGAGATGTGATTTAACTGCATCCAGCGTGGATGATTTTAACCATTGCTGACAAGGCTTTCCCACGCTATATGTAGTTATGATATCAGCATGTTCTGGTGATATGTAGTGAGGGTCTGCCCTACTAGTCCTGAACCCCCCTGAAGAGGTGACAAAACGTTGATGACACTTATTAGTGTCTACGGGCCATAATAACCACCCGCCCGGATGTATCAATGAAGTGTTAAGCGTACCATTCTGGACCCAGTGTGTAAACTCACTAAACGTGGCATTAACATATCGCTGCCAATTGTTCAATTTGGAAGGGACAGGTATACCAGGCAAATTCAACTCTCTAATCGTTGCCAAGCCCAAACGGCTAGTCTGTTGTACTGTGTCATTGAGGAAAATCATTTCCACAGGGATAATACATGCCCTAAATAATGTGTCCCTCCCTTGCATTTGCCAATTTTTCGTTCCCCAGACACTTTTTAAATCAACAGTCTTAAACCAATATTCATACCCCTCAACCGAAAGTTTAGATACAAACAAATTCGAATACAGTAATTTAGTATCAGTCAATAACATTTGCTTATTAGCATACAGAGTAACTTTAAAATAGTAAGACTTAGCATTCTGTTGATTATGCCCAGAAAAATACACAAATGTATCATAATACGTTTTAGAACTCCCCTCTGGAGGAGTCGGGCAATGTTCCCATTGCACATAATCAAATATTGACTTAGGGCTACTTGCTTTATGAATAAAGTGGTGTCCATAATAATTGTAGCAAAACATGTCACCATGATTATCTCTAAACAGGTAAACATCTTCATCATCGTAGACAGTATAATATTGTAAATCTGTCAGCATAGAATCTACTGTCTTCACAATCAGAAACAATGCCTGGATAACGATATCATTCATTGATAACTTGAGAACATACGGTATTTGAATCAATTCAGTGGGACAATATATATCAAACATTACTTTATCCCACACAATCCCATCCGGAATCGGTATTGCAGAAATGTTCACATTGGACAAGTCTCTTCGAACCATATGAGACGAAAAATGTGGTTTCAACACCGTCTCCACGTGCTCAATGTCAGATCTATCAGTAAGAAAATGACCATGTATTACTAAAAAGAAAGTAACCACAAATCCCAACCACAAAAAAAAAAGTCATTGCAGTCATAAAAAGCCACAAATAGTTCCAAGGAAAAACAAAATATGTGCGTTTAAGCCAACACAGCAGCTTACGTGGACCTCGGATTGAAGATAGTGAGGACGATGAGTCTGACACGCATCATCAGTGTCGTTGAAGCAGCCAGAGGCAGTTCTTGCAAAAGGTGCAACCGTGAACAAAGAATCAGATGGAGGCTCTCGCCTTGGCACACTGTAAACCACATGTTCAGAAATATCAGTAGAACGTACAGCAACTTGATCAAAAGATTCCAAATTAATCGCCGTCTGTGGAACAATCGCAAGATCAGCTTCCACCCTCCCCAAGCTCGGAGAGGAAACAGCATCGGTGCAAATCACCTGCAGCAGGACTTCTTCCCCAGTAGTGAGAGGGATTCCGGAACTACTGGGTGTCCCTCTTGGTCTGCTGTGCAGAATCAGCCACATGTTGTAACTTGACATTATCAATGGAAACTAAGCGATTTCCTTTGGCCCGTGCAGCGGCGGTAAAATCACAGTTCTCGTGCCGCTAACCCCTAACACAGGGACTGGTGCTCGATAAGAAGTACCAAATTCTTTCTTTACTGTGACCTTTTCACGCGCTAGATCCCCAATCCTGGGTATCCAACCAGTAGGCGTTACTGGCTCATCCTTAATTCCTGAGGAGGCAGCACTTGCAGAAGAGTTATCTTCATGGAATTGTTGTAAATCCTGCAAAACAGTGACACGATCATTTATGTCAAAGGGCGTATCTGCCGCATCCACACCAGGACCATCTAGATCAGGAACATACATTCGTGTTCCAAACAGGCACTCATATGAAGTACGACCCCCCAGGGACCTTCTAGGCAAGTTATTAAGTGCTCTCTGTACTCCATACAGGTGGGCTAGCCAACTACGACCCGTACCTATAACTCTGGCCGTTAAGGATTGCTTTAAATCACGATTTAAACGCTCCACGACAGAATTTCCCTCGGGATGAAATGGAGACGAGAATTGGAGTTGGACCCCCAACGAAGCCATGGTGTCCCTGAATGCCTTAGAGGCAAAAGCAGGGCCCTGGTCTGAATGAAAAGCCGCAACTGCAAATGTATCGACAAAGATGCGCAAATCTTTAATAACAGTCCGAGCGTCAGCCGAGCGCTGTGGCCAGACCCACACAAATCTGGAGCACGAATCTACAGCAACCAAAATATATTTGTATGCACTATCTGGCTTCAGTGGACCACAATGATCCAAGTACACACACTGTAAAGGTTTATTTGAAATCAGAAGGGGCGTCTGCTGCGGGCGTCTAGCTGTCGAAGCTTTAATTTGTTGACAGATGTCACAACAAAGGACATACTGCTTTGTCTCCTTATAGAGACCAGGCCACCAGTAACGAGCCTGTAATAGTGAAATCGTGGCAGCCACACCAGCATGTGCAGATGCCGCCCCCACATGTGCTGCAGAAATTAATCGAGGTCTCTCAATTTTATTGGGCATTTCACGTACACCAATGCCTGGAATGTTAGCAACAGCATTTAGCGTACCACCCAAGCAGTAACTATATTTAGACGGGAATCCTTTAGGAAATGGCGTGCCATCAGCCGTAGCCTTTATGGCAGCCGAAATCTCTGTGTCTGGTTTGGAACTCGAACGAGTCACTGTGGCCACAGTGGCAACAGCCACTGCCGACTTCGCGGCTTCATCAGCCAAAGTGTTCCCAGCAACGTGTATTCCAACGCGCTGGTGCCCAAGTGTATGTACAACATGGACTTTAGGAAGCGTTTCTTTCAGATCCGCAACCTTACCCCACAGCAATTTGTGTTTAATGGTGTTGCCTCTAGAATCTCAGAACCCATCCAACCTCCTGTAGTGTAGATATTCATTGAAAGACTGAACACAGTAGTAGGAGTCACAGACCAGCAAGGTTAGAGTCGCCGGATCCGCGTGTTCCAATGCTAACAATAGAGCTTTGAGCTCAGCCAGCTGTGCCGTACAATCTCCCAAGGTTTGTGTATAAGTATGTCGGGGGCAGAACACTTCCCCCTCCATAGTGCCGCTCACCACTGCACATGCAGCAGAATACTGCTGTTTAGTCCCAACCGCTGGTTGCGCAGAGCCATCGGTATACATGACCACCTGATATTGGTCAATAGGCAATGTGCCAGCAGGAGCTGGGTACTCCATTTCATATTGAAGAAATTCTTGAGTCTGCAGTTTAGGGTCAAATATGTAATCTACATCAGTGGCTGTCAAAGACGCAGCCCACTGTATCCATTGCGGGTGTAAAGCCTTGGAATTAGGAACACTCGCTTTTGTAACAGCCTCTAAGGACGGAATCGGGGAAACGACAACAATGTGTTGGCCCTGGGCAAGAGGTCTTTCTTTAATCACAGCCATCTGTACCGCAGTGAGTATTTTCTCAGTTTGTGCAAATCGTTGTTCTGCAGTAGAATACAAGTGGGAGTTGCATGCTATCGGGACTGTCTCACCCTCATTAAAGGTGACATACGTAAACCCAACAGCCCCAGGTATCACCCTGATGACTAAATGCGTTTTAATGTCCCGTGTGTGTAAATGTTTAACTGCTAAGAGATCAGTTTGCAAATCTCGTAGTATATGTGTATGCTCAATCGTCCAAAATCTACTCGAAAAATTCGGTCGAATCAACTCGTATAAGGGTTTTATACGCGTAGCATAATCAGGAATGTAAGTTCTGCCAAAATTCAGAAATCCCAACAATGACTGGAGCTTCCGAACCGTATTAGGAGGCTGCAATTGAGCACATTTCTCCAAAAAATGTGGCGCCAAGCTCTTGCCCTCACTCGACAACTCATATCCCAGGAAAATGACGCTGAGGAAGGCAATCTTTGATTTCTTAAAATTAAACTAATAGCCAATTTCAGCAAATCCCACAACAATGCGTGCTACCCGCCTTAGATGTTGCAGAATCTCATCATCTGTCAAATATATATCATCAACATATGATAACGCCTCAGAGTCCAACTCTTGCAGAATTTCAGTTACACGAGCTGAAAATAGTCCTGGGCTATTCTTATACCCCTGAGGCAAACAACAAAACTTTTTTTGAGAGCCAAATGCACTAAAACTGGTTTAGTCCCGACTCTCGGGCGCTATATTCTGGCAGAAAAATCCATTCGAGATATCTAATGTTGTTTTGTATTTTTTACGCACTATATTATTCATAAGCGCTGCGCTGTGTGAATTCTGTATTGCATATGTGCGTGTATTTCCATTTAAGTGTCTGTAATCCACCACTATCCTATATGAATGGTCTGGATTAGCAACTGGAAATAAGGGATTATTCATCGGCGAGACACAGGGCTCAATTACACCCTGGTACTCCAATTGCGTAAGAATTTTTCTAACCGATGCCCTTGCCTCAAATTTGATAGGATACTGCGGCTGCGGCTGAGGTTCGCCCTTTATTGGAATTACATGATATGGTGATTGTCTATCCCACCCCACGTTATTTCTATATAGTGCGGGGGCCTGTGCCAGAGCCCATGATTTACTATAGGACTCCGCTAGTTCTCTCGGAACAAGTGGTGAGAATGAAGGTGTAATAACCTCCTCCCCACCCGGACAGTTACGAACAAAGTCAGGTGGCCAATCTTGTTCGGCCAGCAAAACGTCATATGATTTTACCACATGGTCCCAAAAGATGGCGTTCTACAATGCGGTCAATGTCCCCTTCTAATTGCAAAGTTATCTCATATACTCTATCAGGATCAGAGACACGCATATCTGCCGTTTCGACTTGTATGAAGTCATCAGTTGCTTTCACCTCCAGATACTCTAGAAGACTCCAGCGAACTATTGTGACCTCTGCCGCGCTGTCTAACAGTGCCAACGCCCATGTCTTGTTCGTCAAGAGAACTCTCTTCTTGAGTGGCATGTCTAACGGAGACTGCTGCCACCTTCTTCTTTTTGAATTGTTGCTTTTGGTGGAGTGGTTTCTCTTCCTGTTTAATAGAAACCTCCGTTGAGCGTTGTGATTCCTGTCTCGGTTTCACGTACTTCGTTCTCCGCTCTGACCGCCCACCTCTCTCACTTCTCTTGTCCGAGGAGTCCTGAAATGAACAAGATTGGCGTGTATCAGTATATTGATATCTATCAGGCGTTTTCAAATTATCCCTATTCGTGAGATTATACCTATTCTGCGGGGTCTCCGGTTGCGGAGACTGTCCCCCATCTTTTTTAGGTGTTTGCTGTTTCTTTTCCCAGCGCTTCTTATTACCCTCAGGTTGCTGTTGTTTAGCACTTTCTTTATTATTTTTACCCTGTAATTGGGGTTTCTGTGGTCTAGCCCCTAGGCTATCGCGACCAATACTGGAATATGTTTCCGCTATTATTCTCGGGAGTTCCTGTTCTTGATTAATCTGCGGAACGTCCCGAAGACGCATACGCACTGCTAGTGCTACTGCCTCTCCCTTGAGATTACTCAAAATAATAGAAGAAACTGCGGCAAAATTGCCCATCAACTGCATGCCTAAATCTAAGGCGGGGGCAGCCCCATATTCATCTTGAATTTGTTTAATCACTTCTGGCAAATTAGCTAATGTTGGTGTACCGTGTGCTGTAGTGTAGAGCGCGGCAAACACCGTGCCCCAGGTATTACAAAGGTCCACCGGAGGAACCATTCCATACGGCAAACACATCGTCAATATTCTATGTTTATCCTGAGGTCCCATATGGGGAAATACTGCTTCCAGCGTATTAATTTTTTGCGCCAGCCAAAATGGAGTTTCCTCACGTTTAGCCGGCACCTTACCTATAACTGGGTGTACAGTGGCCGGATTGATACCCGGAACCACTGCCTGTGGGTGCGCCGGAGTAGCACGCGCTGCATTAGTATTTAATGCCTGCATTACAAACTGAACCAGTCTTCTGTATGGAGTTGCTAAATCTATATATAAACGACGCACGTCAGCCACTGCCAATGTAGCAACCGCAGGATATGGTGTGTAAGTAGCCAATAGAGGCCAGGTTGGACCATCATTACTCAGTGGACCTAACCTTACTTGTGCTACTGTGTGTGGGAGGGTGCCATCAAGCCAATTATGGTGTTCTTGATAAGATAAAGGTATCTCTAAGTATGCATAAGCCCTGTACTGTCCAGGGACATTCACAACAGTGTATTCGTGAAAAGTGTTTGTACCCCCATCAACTGCTGGAAACACGACCCAAGAATAAAAAAGTTCAGTTCTATAGGCTGCATGGGCGTCCACCACAAAAGCGACCGGACCCCCCCTGGACACCCAGTCCATGTGCTAACAGATGTCCCGTGAGCGGTTGGCGCATATTAAGCGCTACATGCACCACTAGAGGATTCGCCATCTAGAGAAAAACAGCACCAGGGCAGAGAAGGCACACCAATAACGGGGTTTTTCCTTTTAAAGTTCAAGCTTGAACAACCGACCACTAAGTAATAGGATGTACCTATCCCGTGGCGGCGGAAATCCTCAGGCCCACGGACATCTCCGCTTACGGAACCGAGAAGTCAAAATATATATGAGACCGAGAGAGTCAGCCGGACCCAAAAATTAGAGCCAGACCAATCGTTGGCGGCGCCATGTCGCGCGGGCTCTCATTATCCTAAATGAGACTACTGGATTTCTAGGCAGCAGGATCGTTCACGGTGTTGGGGACTGAGTCTGACCCACTTGGAATGACCTCTGTCACCTTAAATCCGGGTTTGCTCCGGCTAACTAGCAGTGCCTCATTTCTCCCAAAGGGAAGAGATGATTGGGCAGCCGAGCGCATGACATCTTTGGAACTTCTCAGGGAAGTCGTGGTCACTCAGATCCAAACCAACTCTCTCATTTACAGTATGATCTCATAACCAAATGACAAAGGAAGTATAAGTTTTATATAATGTTTTAATAAAACAACTGCATTTTAGATAATAAGGCGTGAGCCGCAATAACCAGAACCATACAACACAGTAGGATTGAAATAGTCACCAGGATAGTAAAACATAAGAACAACGCTATCATGGTGTTTAATAGTTTCTACTCTCCCTCTGCTTGTTCTATTTCGAGCACAGCATGTTAAGCTTCTAACTTGCCTTTCTGAAACCCTCGGGAGACATCAGCCCTCATACCTGAGCAAAGGCCTGTGATCTTGGTTCAGCATCTGCAACGAGGAAGTCAGCGTCTAGTTGTGGTTCCCTGGTCGGAATCTCCCTCTTGCGTGTATTGGGACAAGGAAGTGTTTTTATAACTAACATGTCAGCGTGATCACAAAATGTCCCTATGCAGGAATGCCAAAGACTAAACTCCTACCACGTCTATCGGCAATGTACCAGACTGTATCCTTGACTGAAGCACAGAGTGAACAAGAATGTGTTATGGAGAACTCCAGTGCTGAAGTAGGCTAAACAGTGTGATATGAAATATAAAACAAGACCGTAGAACTGGCTATTTGAAAAATAACAGTACGAAGCCGAATAAAAAGCATTTAGAGCAACGTGCACGGAGGCTCTAAGCTGCGAGCAAAGGAATAAAATACATCCAGGGCAAAATGCACAAAGGCCTAAAGCCTGAAGCAAATGCGCAAAGGATACGTAAAACTGACCACACCACAGCTTGTCCCCTTAATATGGGTAAGTACAAGCAACTTCCCCTAATAAATGGTGTTGAGGTTCAGGTCTACAGGGACACAGGTGCCAGTGTTACCATGGTAATAGAGAAACTGGTCCACCCAGAACAACACCTACTTGGTCACCAGTACCAAGTGACTGATGCTCATAACAACACTCTTAGCCACCCCATGGCTGTTGTGAATCTCAACTGGGGGGGGGTTATTGGTCCAAAGAAAGTTGTGGTTGCCTCAGATTTACCTTTAGACTGTCTACTAGGGAACCATTTAGAGACATCAGCTTGGGCAGAAGTGGAGTTGGAGGCTCATGCAGCAATGCTTGGCATTCCTGGGCATATTTTTGCTTTGACAAGGGCTCAGGCCAAAAAGCAAAAAGGACAGGGTGACTTGAATCATGGAACAATGGACCAAGTACTCCCTAAAGCTAGGGTTAATAAATGTAAAGCACTACCTACTATCCCTCCCTCTACAGTGGATTCAACTTCTGAGGAAGAAGAATTTCCACCCTGTGCAGAACCTACACCAGAGGAGCTTCAAGCAGACACTGCTGAGCTTTTGGGTGGAGGGGGGCCTGCCAGGGAGGAGCTGAGTGTGGCACAGCAGACCTGTCCCACACTAGAGGGTCTAAGACAGCAAGCTGTCAAACAGCAAAATGGGGATGTCAGTGACTCTCACAGAGTTTACTGGGAGGACAACTTCTTGTATACAGAGGCAAGGGACCCTAAACCTGGAGCAGCCAGGAGATTGGTCATTCCCTTGCAATACAGAGAGTTCCTCCTAACTCTAGCCCACGACATTCCCTTGGCTGGACATTTGGGACAAATGAAAACTTGGGACAGACTTGTTCCCTTGTTTCATTGGCCTAGAATGTCAGAGGACACAAAATAATTTTGTAAGTCCTGTGTCACCTGTCAAGCCAGTGGCAAAACAGGTGGCACCCCAAAGGCACCCCTTATTCCACTGCCTGTGGTTGGGGTTCCCTTTGAAAGGGTAGGGGTTGACATAGTTGGCCCCCTTGACCCTCCTACTGCTTCAGGCAATACGTTTATCTTGGTGGTAGTGGACCATGCCACCAGATATCCTGAAGCAATTCCTCTAAGGACCACTACAGCTCCTGCAGTGGCAAAGGCCCTCCTGGGAATCTTTTCCAGGGTGGGCTTCCCAAAAGAGGTGGTATCAGACAGGGGAAGCAATTTCATGTCTGCTTTCTTAAAGGCCATGTGGAAGGAATGTGGTGTGACATACAAGTTCACCACACCCTATCATCCACAAACAAATGGACTGGTTGAGAGGTTTAATAAAACTCTCAAAGGAATGATAATGGGACTCCCTGAAAAACTCCGGAGGAGATGGGATGTCCTGTTACCTTGCCTCCTTTTTGCTTACAGGTAGGTACCCCAAAAAGGAGTGGGCTTCAGCCCCTTTGAACTCCTATTTGGACACCCTGTAACAGGTCCTCTAACACTTGTGAAAGAGGGTTGGGAACAACCTTTAAAAGCTCCTAAGCAAGACATAGTGGACTATGTACTTGGCCTAAGATCTAGGATGGCTGAGTACATGAAAAAGGCCAGTAAAAACCTTCAGGCCATCCAAGAGCTCCAAAAGCAATGGCATGACCAGAAGGCTGTTCTGATTCAGTACCAACCAGGGCAGAAAGTGTGGGTCTTGGAGCCTGTGGCCCCAAGAGCACTCCAAGACAAATGGAGTGGACCCCACATTATTGTTGAGAAAAAGGGAGAAGTCACCTACTGGGTTGACTTAGGCACTGCCAGGAGTCCCCTTAGGGTGCTCCATGTCAATCGCCTGAAACCCTACTATGACAGGGCTGATCTCACCCTGCTCATGGTAACAGATGAAGAACAGGAAGAAGAGAGTGACCCTCTCCCTGATCTCTTCTCTTCCACAGAACAAGATGCTCTAGTGGAAGGTGTAGTTCTGGCAGATTGTCTTACTGCTGAGCACTGCATAAATCTCCTGGGTCAGTTTTCTGAACTCTTTTCTACTGTGCCAGGCACCACTTCTTGGTGTGAGCACACTATAGATACTAGAGACAGCTTGCCTGTCAAAAGTAAGATTTATAGGCAGCCTGACCATGTCAGAGACTGCATAAAACAAGAGGTTCAGAAAATGCTTGAACTGGGAGTGGTTGAGCACTCTGAAAGTCCATGGGCCTCTCCTGTGGTACTTGTACCAAAGCCTCATTCCAAAGATGGGAAAAGGGAAATGAGATTTTGTGTTGACTACAGAGGTCTCAACCAGGTAACTAAAACTGATGCTCACCCTATACCCAGGGCAGATGAGCTAATAGATACACTGGCATCTGCCAAGTATCTAAGCACCTTTGATTTGACTGCAGGGTATCGGCAGATCAAGTTATCAGGGGATGCTAAAGCAAAAATTGCATTTTCTACCATTGGAGGGCACTACCAATTCACAGTAATGTCCTTTGGTTTGAAAAATGCACCTGCCACTTTTCAGAGGTTGGTGAATACAGTTCTGCAAGGGTTGGAGGCTTTTAGTGCAGCATATCTAGATGATATAGCTGTCTTTAGCTCCAGCTGGGATGATCACCTGGTCCACCTATGGAAAGTTTTGGAGGCCCTGCAAAAGGCAGGCCTCACTATCAAGGCTTCAAAGTGCCAGATAGGGCAGGGGAAAGTGGTTTATCTGGTAGGTGGAGAACAGATTGCACCACTTCAGGGGAAAATCTAAACTATTATAGATTGGGTTCCCCCTACAACTCAGACTCAGGTGAGAGCCTTTTTAGGCCTCACTGGGTACTACAGGAGGTTCATAAAGAACTATGGCTCCATAGCAGCCCCTCTTAATGACCTCACTTCAAAGAAAATGCCTAAAAAGGTATTATGGACAGCAAACTGTCAGAAAGCTTTTGAGGAGCTGAAGCAGGCCATGTGCTCTGCACCTGTCCTGAAAAGCCCCTGTTACTCCAAAAAATTCATTGTCCAAACTGATGCATCTGAATTAGGGGTAGGGGCAGTCTTATCACAACTTAATTCTGAGGGCCAGGATCAACCTGTTGCTTTTATCAGCAGGAGGTTGACCCCTAGAGAAAAGCCTTGGTCTGCCATAGAGAGGGAGGCCTTTGCTGTGGTCTGGGCACTGAAGAAGTTGAGGCCATACCTGTTTGGCACTCACTTCATTGTTCAGACAGACCACAAACCTCTACTTTGGCTAAAACAAATGAAATGTGAAAACCCTAAATTGTTGATAACCTAGTATATGGTACTGAGGTACCCAGGGTATTGGGGTTCCGGGAGATCCCGATGGGCTGCAGCATTTCTTTTGCCACCCATAGGGAGCTCTGACAATTCTTACACAGGCCTGCCACTGCAGCCTGAGTGAAATAACGTCCAGGTTATTTCACAGCCATTTACCACTGCACTTAAGTAACTTATAAGTCACCTCTATGTCTAACCTTTACCTGGTAAACGTTGGGTGCTAAGTTACTTAGTGTGTGGGCACCCTGGCACTAGCCAAGGTGCCCCCACATTGTTCAGGGCAAATTCCCCGGACACTGTGAGTGCAGGGACACCATTCGCGCGTGCACTATACATATGTCACGACATATGTATAGCGTCACAATGGTAACTCCGAACATGGCCATGTAACATGTCTAAGATCATGGAATTGTCACCCCAATGCCATTCTGGCATTGGGGAGACAATTCCATGATCCTCTGAGTCTCTAGCACAGACCCAGGTACTGCCAAACTACCGTTCCCGGGGTTTCACTGCAGCTGCTGCTGCTGCCAACCCCTCAGACAGGTTTCTGCCCTCCTGGGGTCCACCCAGGCTTGGCCCAGGAAGGCAGAACAAAGGACTTCCTCAGAGAGAGGGTGTTACACCCTCTCTCTTTGGAAAAAGGTGTCAGGGCAGGGGAGGAGTAGCCTCCCCCAGCCTCTGGAAATGTGTTCATGGGCACAGATGGTGCCCATTTCTGCATAAGCCAGTCTACACCGGTTCAGGGATCCCCCAGCCCTGCTCTGGCACGAAACTGGACAAAGGAAAGGGGAGTGACCACTCCCCTGACCTGCACCTCCCCTGGGAGGTGGCCAGAGCTCCTCCAGTGTGCTCCAGACCTCTGCCATCTTGGAAACAGAGGTGCTGCTGGCACACTGGACTGCTCTGAGTGGGCAGGGCCAGCAGGTGACGTCAGAGACTCCTTCTGATAGGCTCTTACCTGTGTTGCTAGCCTATCCTCCTTCCTAAGTAGCCAAACCTCCTTTTCTGACTATTTAGGGTCTCTGCTTTGGAGAATTCTTTAGATAACGAATGCAAGAGCTCATCAGAGTTCCTCTGCATCTCTCTCTTCACCTTCTGCCAAGGAATCGAACGCTGACTGCTCTGGACGCCTGCAAAACTGCAACAAAGTAGCAAAGACGACTACTGCGACCTTGTAACGCTGATCCGGCCCCCTTCTCAACTGTTTTCCTGGTGGTGCATGCTGTGGGGGTAGTCTGCCTCCTCTCTGCACTAGAAGCTCTGAAGAAATCTCCCGTGAGACGACGGAATCCTCCCCCTGCAACCGCGGGCACCAAAAGACTGCATCACCGGTCCTCTGGCTCCCCTCTCAGCACGACGAGCGTGGTCCCTGGAACTCAGCAATTCTGTCCAAGTGACTCCCACAGTCCAGTGACTCTTCAGTCCAAGTTTGGTGGAGGTAAGTCCTTGCCTCCCCACGCTAGACTGCATTGCTGGGTACCGCGTGATTTGCAGCTGCTCTGGCTCCTTTGCACTCTTCCAGGATTTCCTTTGTGCACAGCCAAGCCTGGGTCCCCGACACTCTAACCTGCAGTGCACGACCTCCTGAGTTGTCCTCCGGCGTCGTGGGACCTTCCTTTGTGACTTCGGGTGAGCTCCGGTTCACTCTTCTTCGTAGTGCCTGTTCCGGCACTTCTGCGGGTGCTGCTTGCTTCTGAGTAGGATCTTTGTCTTGCTGGACGCCTCCTCTGTCTCCTCACACAATTGGCGACATCCTGGTCCCTCCTGGGCCACAGCAGCATCCAAAAACCCTAACCGCGACCCTTGCAGCTAGCAAGGCTTGTTTGAGGTCTTTCTGCACGGAAACACCTTTGCAAGCTTCTTCACGACGTGGGACATCCATCCTCCAAAGGGGAAGTTCCTAGTCCTCTTCGCTCTTGCAGAATACACAGCTTCTACCATCCGGTGGCAGCTTCTTTGCACCCACAGCTGGCATTTCCTGGGCATCTGCCCACTCCTGACTTTATCGTGAATTTTGTACTTGGTCCCCTTGTTCCACAGGTACTCTCGTCCGGAAATCCATCGTTGTTGCATTGCTGGTGTTGGTCTTCCTTGCAGAATTCCCCTATCACGACTTCTGTGCTCTCTGGGGAACTTAGGTGCACTTTGCACCCACTCTTCAGGGTCTTGGGGTGGGCTATTTTTCTAACCCTGACTGTTTTCCTACAGTCCCAGCGACCCTCCACAAGGTCACATAGGTTTGGGGTCCATTCGTGGTTCGCATTCCATTTCTAAAGTATATGGTTTGTGTTGCCCCTATCCCAATGTGCTCTCATTGCAATCTATTGTGACTGTACATTGCTTGCATTGCTTTCTATTGCTATTACTGTATATTTTTGGTATTGTGTACATATATCTTGTGTATATTTGCTATCCTCATACTGAGGGTACTCACTGAGATGCTTTTGGCATATTGTCATAAAAATAAAGTACCTTTATTTTTAGTATATCTGTGTATTGTGTTTTCCTATGATATAGTGTATATGACACCAGTGGTATAATAGGAGCTTTACACGCCTTCTAGTTCAGCCTAAGCTGCTCTGCTAAGCTACCTTTTCTATCAGCCTAAGCTGCTAGACACCTCTTCTACACTAATAAGGGAGGCCCAGGAAGGCAGAACAAAGGACTTCCTCAGAGAGAGGGTGTTACACCCTCTCCCTTTGGAAAAAGGTGTCAGGGCTGGGGAGGAGTAGCCTTCGACAGCCTCTGGAAATGTTTTCATGGGCACAGATGGTGCCCATTTCTGCATAAGCCAGTCTACACCGGTTCAGGGATCCCCCAGCCCTGCTCTGGCACGAAACTGGACAAAGGAAAGGGGAGTGACCACTCCCCTGACCTGCACCTCCCCTGGGAGGTGCCCAGAGCTCCTCCAGTGTGCTCCAGACCTCTGCCATCTTGGAAACAGAGGTGCTGCTGGCACACTGGACTGCTTTGAGTGGGCAGTGCCAGCAGGTGACATCAGAGACTCCTTCTGATAGGCTCTTACCTGTGTTGCTAGCCTATCCTCCTTCCTAAGTAGCCAAACCTCCTTTTCTGACTATTTAGGGTCTCTGCTGTAGGAAAGTACCATCTTGCCTGGCATGTTACCCCCATTTTTCACTGTATATATGTTGTTTTAGTTGTATGTGTCACTGGGACCCTGCCAGCCAGGGCCCCAGTGCTCATAAGTGTGCCTGAATGTGTTACCTGTGTAGTGACTAACTGTCTCACTGAGGCTCTGCTATCCAGAACCTCAGTGGTTATGCTCTCTCATTTCTTTCAAATTGTCACTAGCAGGCAAGTGACCAATTTTACAAATTTACATTGGCTTACTGGAACACCCTTATAATTCCCTAGTATATGGTACTGAATTACCCAGGGTATTGGGGTTCCAGGAGATCCCTATGGGCTGCAGCATTTCTTTTGCCACCCATAGGGAGCTCTGACAATTCTTACACAGGCCTGCCACTGCAGCCTGAGTGAAATAACGTCCACGTTATTTCACAGCCATTTTACACTGCACTTAAGTAACTTATAAGTCACCTATATGTCTAACCTTTACCTGGTAAAGGTTAGGTGCAAAGTTACTTAGTGTGAGGGCACCCTAGCACTAGCCAAGGTGCCCCCACATTGTTCAGGGCCAATTCCCCGGACTTTGTGAGTGCGGGGACTGTGAGAAAGTAGCGTCTTTCTAGCCTTGTTACCCCCACTTTTGGCCTGTTTGTGAGTGTATGTCAGGGTGTTTTCACTGTCTCACTGGGATCCTGCCAGCCAGGGCCCGGTGCTCATAGTGAAAACCCTATGTTTTCAGTATGTTTGTTATGTGTCACTGGGACCCTGCTAGTCAGGACCCCAGTGCTCATAAGTTTGTGGCCTACATGTATGTGTTCCCTGTGTGGTGCCTAACTGACTCACTGAGGCTCTGCTAACCAGAACCTCAGTGGTTATGCTCTCTCTTTACAAATTGTCACTAACAGGCTAGTGACCAATTTTACCAATTCATATTGGCTTGCTGGAACACCCTTATAATTCCCTAGTATATGGTACTGATGTACCCAGGGTATTGGGGTTCCAGGAGATCCCTATGGGCTGCAGCATTTCTTTTGCCACCCATAGGGAGCTCTGACAATTCTTACACAGGCCTGCCACTGCAGCCTGAGTGAAATAACGTTCACGTTATTTCACAGCCATTTTACACTGCACTTAAGTAACTTATAAGTCACCTATATGTCTAACCTTTACCTGGTAAAGGTTAGGTGCAAAGTTACTTAGTGTGAGGGCACCATGGCACTAGCCAAGGTGCCCCCACATTGTTCAGGGCCAATTCCCCGGACTTTGTGAGTGCGGGGACACCATTACACGCGTGCACTACATATAGGTCACTACCTATATGTAGCTTCACAATGGTAACTCCGAATATGGCCATGTAACATGTCTATGATCATGGAATTGCCCCCTCTATACCATCCTGGCATTCTTGGCACAATCCCATGATCCCAGTGGTCTGTAGCACAGACCCTGGTACTGCCAAACTGCCCTTCCTGGGGTTTCACTGCAGCTGCTGCTGCTGCCAACCCCTCAGACAGGCATCTGCCCTCCTGGGGTCCAGCCAGGCCTGGCCCAGGATGGCAGAACAAAGGACTTCCTCTGAGAGAGGGTGTTACACCCTCTCCCTTTGGAAAATGGTGTGAAGGCAGGGGAGGAGTAGCCTCCCCCAGCCTCTGGAAATGCTTTCTTGGGCACAGATGTGCCCAATTCTGCATAAGCCAGTCTACACCGGTTCAGGGGACCCCTTAGCCCTGCTCTGGCGCGAAACTGGACAAAGGAAAGGGGAGTGACCACTCCCCTGAACTGCACCTCCCCTGGGAGGTGTCCAGAGCTCCTCCAGTGTGCTCCAGACCTCTGCCATCTTGGAAACAGAGGTGCTGCTGGCACACTGGACTGCTCTGAGTGGCCAGTGCCACCAGGTGACGTCAGAGACTCCTTCTGATAGGCTCCTTCAGGTGTTGCTAGCCTATCCTCTCTCCTAGGTAGCC
This sequence comes from Pleurodeles waltl, assembly GCF_031143425.1. Taxonomy (NCBI): domain Eukaryota; kingdom Metazoa; phylum Chordata; class Amphibia; order Caudata; family Salamandridae; genus Pleurodeles; species Pleurodeles waltl. Next base: position 1,311,865,234 of record NC_090440.1, read on the forward strand.
AAACCCTCTTTTCTGGCTATTTAGGGTCTCTGTCTCTGGGGAAACTTTAGATAACGAATGCAAGAGCTCATCCGAGTTCCTCTGCATCTCTCTCTTCACCTTCTGCCAAGGAATCGACTGCTGACCGCGCTGGAAGCCTGCAAAACTGCAACATAGTAGCAAAGACGACTACTGCAACTCTGTAACGCTGATCCTGCCGCCTTCTCGACTGTTTTCCTGGTGGTGCATGCTGTGGGGGTAGTCTGCCTCCTCTCTGCACTAGAAGGTCCGAAGAAATCTCCCGTGGGTCGACGGAATCTTCCCCCTGCAACCGCAGGCACCAAAAAGCTGCATTACCGGTCCCTTGGGTCTCCTCTCAGCACAACGAGCGAGGTCCCTCGAATCCAGCAACTCTGTCCAAGTGACCCCCACAGTCCAGTGACTCTTCAGTCCAAGTTTGGTGGAGGTAAGTCCTTGCCTCACCTCGCTAGACTGCATTGCTGGGAACCGCGACTTTTGCAGCTACTCCGGCCCCTGTGCACTTCCGGCGGAAATCCTTTGTGCACAGCCAAGCCTGGGTCCACGGCACTCTAACCTGCATGGCACGACTTTCTAAGTTGGTCTCCGGCGACTCCTTTGTGTAACTTCGGGTGAGCACCGTTTCACGCATCCTCGTAGTGCCTGTTTCTGGCACTTCTCCGGGTGCTACCTGCTGCTAAGAGGGCTCCTTTTCTTGCTCGACGTCCCCTCTACCTTCTGGTCCAATTTGTGACCTCCTGGTCCCTCCTGGGCCACAGCAGCGTCCAAAAACGCTAACCGCATGATTTGCAGCTAGCAAGGCTTGTTGGCGTTCTTTCGGCGGGAAAACACTTCTGCACGACTCTCCACGGCGAGAGGGATCCGTCCACCAAAGGGGAAGTCTCTAGACTTTTTCGTTCCTGCAGAAACCTCTGCTTCTTCTGTCCAGTAGAAGCTTCTTTGCACCCACAGCTGGCATTTCCTGGGCATATGCCCATCTCCGACTTGCTTGTGACTTTTGGACTTGCTCCCCTTGTTCCACAGGTACCCTAGATTGGAAATCCATCGTTGTTGCATTGTTGGTTTGTGTCTTTCCTGCATTATTCCTCTAACACAACTTCTTTGTCCTTAGGGGAACTTTAGTGCACTTTGCACTCACTTTTCAGGGTCTTGGGGAGGGTTATTTTTCTAACTCTCACTATTTTCTAATAGTCCCAGCGACCCTCTACAAGGTCACATAGGTTTGGGGTCCATTCGTGGTTCGCATTCCACTTTTGGAGTATATGGTTTGTGTTGCCCCTATCCCTATGTGTCCCCATTGCATTCTATTGTAACTATACATTGTTTGCACTGTTTTCTAAGACTATACTGCATATTTTTGCTATTGTGTATATATATCTTGTGTATATTTCCTATCCTCTCCCTGAGGGTACACTCTAAGATACTTTGGCATATTGTCATAAAAATAAAGTGCCTTTATTTTTAGTATAACTGTGTATTGTGTTTTCTTATGATATTGTGCATATGACACTAGGTGGTACTGTAGTAGCTTCACACGTCTCGTAGTTCAGCCTAAGCTGCTCTGCTAAGCTACCATTATCTATCAGGCTAAGCTGCTAGACACCCTATACACTAATAAGGGATAACTGGGCCTGGTGCAAGGTGCAAGTACCCCTTGGTACTCACTACAAGCCAGTCCAGCCTCCTACTTTGGTTGTGCAGCGGTGGGATAAGTGCTTTGAGACTACTTACCACTCTTGTCATTGTACTTTTCATAAGAGAAAAATATACAAAACAAGTTCAGTGTATATACACATAGCCAAAAAGTTTTGCATTTCCTCTTTTCACTCTTTTCTAAGTGCTGAAAAGTACTTCTAAACTTTCTAAAAAGTTCTAAAAAGTTTTAAAAGTTTTTTTTCTATGTCTTTCTAAAAGCTCTGACAAACCTTTTTCTCTTTTTCTATCACTTTAACTCTCTCTAAAAATGTCTGGCACAGGCCAAAATGTTGATCTGTCCAAACTTGCATATGATCACCTTAGCTGGAAAGGAGCAAGGAGTCTCTGCATAGAGAGAGGTTTGAGTGTAGGGAAGAATCCTTCCTTGGAATTGTTACTTAAAATGCTTAGAGAACAAGATAAGGCAAGAAGTGCCCCATCTGTTGAAAAAGTAGCTAATGGTTCCCAATCTGATCCAGGGACTCCCCCAGGAAAAGATTCAGGAAAGAAACTTCCTAGCCTGCCCATTACTAGACAGTCTAGCATAGTTGGTAATGATGAAGAGCCACACCATACAAATAGTGTTGTCTCACATCATAGCAAAAGCATTTATTCACACCACAGTGGTAATGATGTTTCTGTCAGCCAAGCTGTTAGGGTGTCCTCTGTAAGGGACAGGTCTCCTTCTGTCCATTCTCACCATACTTCTGTTTCAAGGCATGTCCCTCCCACCCACCCTGATGACAGATTGTTAGAAAGGGAGCTCAATAGATTGAGAGTGGAACAAACCAGACTGAAGCTCAAGAAGCAACAGCTGGATTTGGATAGACAGACCTTAGAAGTAGAGAAGGAGAGACAGAAACTGGGTTTAGAAACCCATGGTGGCAGCAGCAGTATTCCCCATAGTCATCCTGCAAAAGAGCATGATTCCAGGAATCTGCACAAGATAGTTCCCCCTTATAAGGAGGGAGATGACATTAACAAGTGGTTTGCTGCACTTGAGAGGGCCTGTGTTGTACAGGATGTCCCTCAAAGGCAGTGGGCTGCTATCCTATGGCTATCATTTAGTGGAAAAGGTAGGGATAGGCTCCTTACTGTGAAAGAAAATGAAGCTAATGATTACAAAGTTCTTAAGAATGCACTCCTGGATGGTTATGGCTTAACCACTGAACAGTACAGGATAAAGTTCAGAGAGACCAAAAAGGAGTCTTCACAAGACTGGGTTGATTTCATTGACCATTCAGTGAAGGCCTTGGAGGGGTGGTTACATGGCAGTAAAGTTACTGATTATGACAGCCTGTATAACTTGATCCTGAGACAGCATATTCTTAATAATTGTGTGTCTGATTTGTTGCACCAGTACCTGGTGGACTCTGATCTGACCTCTCCCCAAGAATTGGGAAAGAAGGCAGACAAATGGGTCAGAACAAGGGTGAACAGAAAAGTTCATACAGGTGGTGACAAAGAGAACAATAAGAAGAAAGATGGTGAAAAATCTCAAGATAAGCATGGGGATAAGGGTAAAACCAAAGATCCCACTTCAAATCTTAAACACTCTTCAGGGGGTGGGGATAAAACAAATTCTTCCTCTTCTTCTCAACCTACACAATTTAAAAAGCCTTGGTGCTTTGTGTGTAAAAATAGAGGCCATAGGCCAGGGGATAAGTCCTGTCCAGGTAAACCCCCTGAGCCTACCACCACTAATACATCAAGCTCTAGTGCCCCTAGCAGTAGTGGTACTAGTGGTGGGACTGCTGGCAACAGTCAATTTAAGGGTGTAGTTGGGTTCACTTATGGGTCCATAGTAGAAACTGGGGTAGTCAATCCCAAGACAGTTTTTGTCACACCTAGTGGCATTGGCCTTGCCACACTGGCTGCTTGTCCCCTTACAATGGATAAGTACAGGCAGACAGTTTCAATAAATGGTGTTGAGGCCTTGGCCTACAGGGACACAGGTGCCAGTATCACTTTGGTGACTGAAAACCTAGTGCATTCTGATCAACACATCATTGGACAACAGTATAAGATTATTGATGTCCATAACTCCACTAAGTTTCTTCCCTTAGCTATAATTCAGTTTAGTTGGGGTGGAGTTACTGGCCCTAAGCAGGTGGTGGTATCACCTAGCTTACCTGTAGACTGTCTCTTAGGTAATGACCTAGAGGCCTCAGGTTGGGCTGATGTAGAGTTTTATGCCCATGCACCCATGCTGGGCATCCCTGAGGAATTGTTCCCTCTCATTTCTACTGAAATGAAAAAGCAAAGGAAAGAAGGCCTGAAAACTCAGGATCCCTCTCCATCAACAGGTAAAAAGGGTATCACAGTATCCCCTAACCACCCTACCATTCAGGATACCATTCCTGTGGTGGGAGAAACCTCTCCTGGGGTGGCACCTGTTCCAAGGGAATCATCAGCTGGCAAAGCTGGACTCCCTGAGGTAGAAGTACCTCTCTGTGGGATAACTAACATTCGTGACAAAAAGAGCACCATTTTAGTGAACATGGAGCATCCCTCCAACCCTCCCAGAGAAACTTTAGTGCAGAAACCCTGCACTGCCTCACAACACTTAGGACAGCATCCCTGCCCTAGTGTGGAGCTCATAGGACAGCATCCCTGCCCTGCTCCAACTCAAGAGAAACAGCATCCCTGTTCTCTCTTCCAGCCATATGGACAAAGTTTTTGCCCAGCTATGGCTTTACTGAGGCAGCATCCCTGTCTGGCATTTCCATCATTACAAATAGGTTCAGTGGATAATTCCCACTGCTCTAAACTAAAACTTACTGATAGAAACTCTGAAAATACATCTTCACATTGTTGCTTAGCTAAAAAACTTAAAACAGGGTGGTTTTCATCCCCACAGGGAAGTAACCATATAGTGGATGATAAAGGGAGTAACCAGTCTATTGCAGAGCTACTCTCTACTTATCACCACTTAGACAATAAAGTCTCAACTGGCCAAGGTTAGCCTTATTGTCCTTCGTTTGGGGGGGGGGGTTGTGTGAGAAAGTAGCCTCTTTCTAGCCTTGTTACCCCCACTTTTGGCCTGTTTGTGAGTGTATGTCAGGGTGTTTTCACTGTCTCACTGGGATCCTGCCAGCCAGGGCCCGGCGCTCATAGTGAAAACCCTATGTTTTCAGTATGTTTGTTATGTGTCACTGGGACCCTGCTAGTCAGGACCCCAGTGCTCATAAGTTTGTGGCCTATATGTATGTGTTCCCTGTGTGGTGCCTAACTGTCTCACTGAGGCTCTGCTAACCAGAACCTCAGTGGTTATGCTCTCTCTTTACAAATTGTCACTAACAGGCTAGTGACCAATTTTACCAATTCATATTGGCTTGCTGGAACACCCTTATAATTCCCTAGTATATGGTACTGAGGTGCCCAGGGTATTGGGGTTCCAGGAGATCCCTATGGGCTGCAGCATTTCTTTTGCCACCCATAGGGAGCTCTGACAATTCTTACACTGGCCTGCCACTGCAGCCTGAGTGAAATAACGTTCACGTTATTTCACAGCCATTTTACACTGCACTTAAGTAACTTATAAGTCACCTATATGTCTAACCTTTACCTGGTAAAGGTTAGGTGCAAAGTTACTTAGTGTGAGGGCACCCTGGCACTAGCCAAGGTGCCCCCACATTGTTAAGGGCCAATTCCCCGGACTTTGTGAGTGCGGGGACACCATTACACGCGTGCACTACATATAGGTCACTACCTATATGTAGCTTCACAATGGTAACTCCGAATATGGCCATGTAACATGTCTATGATCATGGAATTGCCCCCTCTATACCATCCTGGCATAGTTGGCACAATCCCATGATCCCAGTGGTCTGTAGCACAGACCCTGGTACTGCCAAACTGCCCTTCCTGGGGTTTCACTGCAGCTGCTGCTGCTGCCAACCCCTCAGACAGGCATCTGCCCTCCTGGGGTCCAGCCAGGCCTGGCCCAGGATGGCAGAACAAAGGACTTCCTCTGAGAGAGGGTGTTACACCCTCTCCCTTTGGAAAATGGTGTGAAGGCAGGGGAGGAGTAGCCTCCCCCAGCCTCTGGAAATGCTTTCTTGGGCACAGATGTGCCCAATTCTGCATAAGCCAGTCTACACCGGTTCAGGGGACCCCTTAGCCCTGCTCTGGCGCGAAACTGGACAAAGGAAAGGGGAGTGACCACTCCCCTGACCTGCACCTCCCCTGGGAGGTGTCCAGAGCTCCTCCAGTGTGCTCCAGACCTCTGCCATCTTGGAAACAGAGGTGCTGCTGGCACACTGGACTGCTCTGAGTGGCCAGTGCCACCAGGTGACATCAGAGACTCCTTCTGATAGGCTCCTTCAGGTGTTGCTAGCCTATCCTCTCTCCTAGGTAGCCAAACCCTCTTTTCTGGCTATTTAGGGTCTCTGTCTCTGGGGAAACTTTAGATAACGAATGCAAGAGCTCATCCGAGTTCCTCTGCATCTCTCTCTTCACCTTCTGCCAAGGAATCGACTGCTGACCGCGCTGGAAGCCTGCAAAACTGCAACATAGTAGCAAAGACGACTACTGCAACTCTGTAACGCTGATCCTGCCGCCTTCTCGACTGTTTTCCTGGTGGTGCATGCTGTGGGGGTAGTCTGCCTCCTCTCTGCACTAGAAGCTCCGAAGAAATCTCCCGTGGGTCGACGGAATATTCCCCCTGCAACCGCAGGCACCAAAAAGCTGCATTACCGGTCCCTTGGGTCTCCTCTCAGCACGACGAGCGAGGTCCCTTGAATCCAGCAACTCTGTCCAAGTGACCCCCACAGTCCAGTGACTCTTCAGTCCAAGTTTGGTGGAGGTAAGTCCTTGCCTCACCTCGCTAGACTGCATTGCTGGGAACCGTGACTTTTGCAGCTACTCCGGCCCCTGTGCACTTCCGGCGGAAATCCTTTGTGCACAGCCAAGCCTGGGTCCACGGCACTCTAACCTGCATTGCACGACTTTCTAAGTTGGTCTCCGGCGACGTGGGACTCCTTTGTGTAACTTCGGGTGAGCACCGTTTCACGTATCCTTGTAGTGCCTGTTTCTGGCACTTCTCCGGGTGCTACCTGCTGCTAAGAGGGCTCCTTGTCTTGCTCGACATCCCCTCTACCTCCTGGTCTAATTTGTGACCTCCTGGTCCCTCCTGGGCCGCAGCAGCGTCCAAAAACGCTAACCGCACGATTTGCAGCTAGCAAGGCTTGTTGGCGTTCTTTCGGCGGGAAAAGACTTCTGCACAACTCTCCACGGCGAGAGGGATCCGTCCACCAAAGGGAAAGTCTCTAGCCCTTTTCGTTCCTGCAGAAACCTCTGCTTCTTCTGTCCAGTAGAAGCTTCTTTGCACCCACAGCTGGCATTTCCTGGGCATATGCCCATCTCCGACTTGCTTGTGACTTTTGGACTTGGTCCCCTTGTTCCACAGGTACCCTAGATTGGAAATCCATCGTTGTTGCATTGTTGGTTTGTGTCTTTCCTGCATTATTCCTCTAACACGACTTCTTTGTCTTTAGGGGAACTTTAGTGCACTTTGCACTCACTTTTCAGGGTCTTGGGGAGGGTTATTTTTCTAACTCTCACTATTTTCTAATAGTCCCAGCGACCCTCTACAAGGTCACATAGGTTTGGGGTCCATTCGTGGTTCGCATTCCACTTTTGGAGTATATGGTTTGTGTTGCCCCTATCCCTATGTGTCCCCATTGCATCCTATTGTAACTATACATTGTTTGCACTGTTTTCTAAGACTATACTTCATATTTTTGCTATTGTGTATATATATCTTGTGTATATTTCCTATCCTCTCCCTGAGGATACACTCTAAGATACTTTGGCATATTGTCATAAAAATAAAGTACCTTTATTTTTAGTATAACTGTGTATTGTGTTTTCTTATGATATTGTGCATATGACACTAGGTGGTACTGTAGTAGCTTCACACGTCTCCTAGTTCAGCCTAAGCTGCTCTGCTAAGCTACCATTATCTATCAGCCTAAGCTGCTAGACACCCTATACACTAATAAGGGATAACTGGGCCTGGTGCAAGGTGCAAGTACCCCTTGGTACTCACTACAAGCCAGTCCAGCCTCCTACAGGGACACCATTACACGCGTGCACTACATATAGGTCACTACCTATATGTAGCTTCACAATTGTAACTCCGAATATGGCCATGTAACATGTCTATGATCATGGAATTGCCCCCTCTATGCCATCCTGGCATAGTTGGCACAATCCCATGATCCCAGTGGTCTGTAGCACAGACCCTGGTGCTGCCAAACTGCCTTTCCCGGGGTTTCACTGCAGCTGCTGCCAACCCGTCAAACAGGTTTCTGCCCTCCTGGGGTCCAGCCAGGCTTGGCCCAGGATGGCAGAACAAAGGACTTCCTCTGAGAGAGGGTGATACACCCTCTCCCTTTGGAAAATGGTGTGAAGGCAGGGGAGGAGTAGCCTCCCCCAGCCTCTGGAAATACTTTCATGGGCACACATGGTGCCCATTTCTGCATAAGCCAGTCTACACCGGTTCAGGGACCCCTTAGCCCTGCTCTGGCGCGAAACTGGACAAAGGAAAGGGGAGTGACCACTCCCCTGACCTGCACCTCCCCTGGGAGGTGTCCAGAGCTCCTCCAGTGTGCTCCAGACCTCTGCCATCTTGGAAACAGAGGTGCTGCTGGCACACTGGACTGCTCTGAGTGGCCAGTGCCACCAGGTGACGTCAGAGACCCCTTCTGATAGGCTCCTTCAGGTGTTGCTAGCCTATCCTCTCTCCTAGGTAGCCAAACCCTCTTTTCTGGCTATTTAGGGTCTCTGTCTCTGGGGATTCCTTAGATAACGAATGCAAGAGCTCATCCGAGTTCCTCTGCATCTCTCTCTTCACCTTCTGCCAAGGAATCGACTGCTGACCCCGCTGGAAGCCTGCAAAACTGCAACAAAGTAGCAAAGACGACTACTGCAACTCTGTAACGCTGATCCTGCCGCCTTCTCGACTGTTTTCCTGGTGGTGCATGCTGTGGGGGTAGTCTGCCTCCTCTCTGCACTAGAAGCTCCGAAGAAATCTCCAGTGGGTCGACGGAATCATCCCCCTGCAACCGCAGGCACCAAAGAACTGCATCACCGGTCCCCTGGGTCTCCTCTTAGCACGACGAGCGAGGTCCCTTGAATCCAGCAACTCTGTCCAAGTGACTCCCACAGTCCAGTGACTCTTCAGTCCAAGTTTGGTGGAGGTAAGTCCTTGCCTCCCCACGCCAGACTGCATTGCTGGGAACTGCAGCTTCCAGGGCTCCTGTGCCCTTTTGCAAGACTTCCTTTGTGCACAGCATAGCCCAGGTCCCCAGCACTCCATCCTGCATTGCCCAACTCGCTGAGTTGGACGCCGACTTCTTGGGACCTCTTTGTTCTGCTGAGACAACCACTGTGCTCAGATATTCTGAATGCCTGTTCAGGTGCTTCTGCGGGTGCTGCCTGCTTCTGCATTGGCTCCTTGTATTGCTGTGTGCCCCCTCTGTCTCCTCCTCCAAGGGGCGACCTCCTGGTCCTTCATGGGCCCTGGCAGCACCCAAAATCCTCAACCGCAACTCTTCCAGCTATCAAGGCTTGTTTGTGGTCTTTATGCGTGGAAACAGCTTTGCGTCCTCCAGTACGCCGTGGGACATCTTCTGACCAAAGGAGAAGTTCTTGGTTCCTTCCGTTGTCGCAGAATCTTCGGCTTCTTCCACCCAGAGGCAGCCCTTTTGCACCTTAATCCAGGGTTTAGTGGGCTCCTGCCCCCCCGGACACTTGCGTGACTCTTGGACTTGGTCCCCTTCCTTTGCTGGTCCTCAGGTCCAGGAATCCGTCTTCAGTGCTTTGCAGTCAGTTGTCGTCTTTGCAGAATCCCATTTCTCGACTTTACTGTCTTTCTGAGGTAGTAGGGTAACTTTACTCCTACTTTTCAGGGTCTTGGGGTATGGTATCTTGGACACCCTTAGTGTTTTCTTACACTCCCAGCGACCCTCTACACACTACACTAGGCCTGGGGTCCATTCGTGGTTCGCATTCCACTTTTGGAGTATATGGTTTGTGTTGCCCCTAGGCCTATTGTCTCCTATTACATTCTATTGTGTTCTACAGTGTTTGCACTACTTTTCTAACTGTTTACTTACCTGATTTTGGTTAGTGTGTATATTTTGTGTATATTACTTACCTCCTAAGGGAGTATATCCTCTGAGATACTTTTGGCATATTGTCACTAAAATAAAGTACCTTTATTTTTACTAACTCTGAGTGTTGTGTTTTCTTGTGAAATAGGGGGTCATTACAACCCTGGCGGTCGTTGTTAAAGCGGCGGTAAAACCGCCAACAGGCCGGCGGTAAAAAAATTGGAAATATGACCGTGGTGGAAACCGCCAACAAAGACAGCCACGTTAACACTCCGACCGCCACGGCGGTACAGACAAACAGCGCGGCGGTCACCGCCAACAGGCAGGCGGAGGACAATGTACCGCCCACAGTATCACAACCTACCAATCCGCCACCTTTTCCGGGGCGGATTCACCGCGGATAAAAACATGGCGGAAACAGCCATTTCAAAGGGAAAACGCTCACCTCTCCACACTCCACGAGGAATGACAACACGATGGAGCCAGAACTCCATATTCTGCCAGCAATAGTCTTCCTGCTCCTATGCGAGGATCATCAATGCCGGTGGCGAAGACCACGGTGAGTACTGCACCTACGACATAAGGGAGGGGGAGGCAAAAACTCAGGGACACACACAACCAACATCCCAACCCCCACCCCGACCCTCACCCACTACAACACACACACCAATGCATATCTATACATTACAGTAACAACCCCCAACCCCCCCGGAAGAATGCAAAGACAAAAGGAAATGAGTGGAACCATTGTAATATATCAAAATACAGTAACCAAATATATACATATATATATATATATACACATTAAACAAAATATACACCAGGATTAGTAGTGCAGGTAATGCACCATTCATTGTCCGTGGACCACTGGGCCCAAAATGCATGGGCGAGGCCCACAGTAGATACCTGATCAAAACGGAGAGAACACTGCAGGGGCATCAGATAGAAATACAACAGGCACCTCAGGGGGAAGGGAAGGGGTGGCACCTCAGCCGGATGAGTGCACCACGACAGATCCATGAGGGGGCTCCATGCCCACTGATGTATCCTGGGGAGTGCAAAGCCACAGTCTCTCAAGTCTCTACTGTGGGTGGTTTGCCCACTGTACCATCCTGGGGAGTGCAAAGCCACAGTCTCTCAAGTCTCTACAGTGGGTGGGTTGCCCACTGATCAATCCTGGGGAGTGCAAAGCCACAGTCTCTCAAGTCTCTACAGTGGGTGGGTTGCCCCCAGATCAATCCTGGGGAGTGCAAAGCCACAGTCTCTCAAGTGGATGCATGTCTCAACTGGTTCTGGAGGGGGACTGGTGCCCAGAGTGCTTCATCCTGTGCAGGACAGACGGAGTGGATGCTGTTCTCCACTGGTTCTGGAGGGGGACTGGTGCCCAGAGTTCTTCATCCTGCCAAGGACAGACGGAGTGGATGCATGTCTCCACTGGTTCTGGAGGGGGACTGGTGCGCAGAATGCTTCATCCTGTGCAGGACAGACGGAGTGGATGCTGTTCTCCACTGGTTCTGGAGGGGGACTGGTGCCCACAGTGCTTCATCCTGCCAAGGACAGACGGAGTGGATGCATGTCTCCACTGGTTCTGGAGGGGGACTGGTGCCCAGAGTGCTTCATCCTGCCAAGGACAGATGGAGTGGATGTTGTTCTCCACTGGTTCCAGAGGGGGACTGGTGCCCACAGTGCAGCACTCACCCCGTGGCGGTCCCAGTTGCGTCACTGCCCCTCCCGCTAATGGGCTAGCGGTGCTCGCTTTGGCAGTCTTTGCCCTGTACAGCGGCCCTTGCCATGGCGGTCTTTACCCTGTTCAGCGGTGCTTGCCATGGTGGTCTTTGCCCTGTTCAGTGGTGCTTGATTTGGCAGTTTCTGACCTGTTCAGCGGTGCTTGCCCTGTTCAGCGGTGCTTGCCATGGCAGTCTTTGCCCTGTTCAGCGGTGCTTGAGTTGGCCGTTTCTGACCTGTGCTGCAGTGCTTGCCCTGTTCAGCGGTGCTTGAGTTGGCAGTTTCTGATCTGTTCAGCGGTGCTTGCCCTGTTCAGCGGTGCATTCCATGGCGGTCTTTGCCTTGTTCAGCGGTCCCTGGCCTGTTCAGCAGTGCTTGCGTTGCCAGTGTCAGACCTGTTCAGCGGTGCATTCCATGGCGGTCTTTGCCTTGTTCAGCGGTCCCTGGCCTGTTCCGCGGTGCTTGCCAAGGCGGTCCTTCATTGCCCAGCAGGCCTGTGGCTGGCGGTCCTTCATGGGTCAGCTGGGCTGTGGCTTGCGGGCCCTCCTGGCCAGTGACTCCGGGGCTGGCAGTGGCCTCCTGGGCAGTGACTCTGGCGGTGGCCTCCTGGCCAATGACGATGGGGCTGGCCTCCTGGCCAGTGACTCTGGCGGTGGCCTCCTGGCCAGTGACGATGGGGCTGGCCTGCGATGGTGGCCTCCTGGCCAGTGACGATTGGGCTGGCCTCCTGGGCTCTTACTCTGGCGGTGGCCTCCTGGCCAGGGACGATGTGGCTGGCCTCCTGGGCAGTGACTCTGGCCGTGGCCTCCTAGCCAGTGACGATTGGGCTGGCCTCCTGGGCAGTGACTCTGGCGGTGGCCTTCTGGCCAGTGACGATTGGGCTGGCCTCCTGGGCAGTGACTCTGGCAGTGGCCTCCTGGCCAGTGACAATGGGGCTGGCCTCCTGGGCAGTGACTCTAGCAGTGGCCTCCTGGCCAGTGACAATGGGGCTGGCCTCCTGGGCAGTGACTCTGGCGGTGGCCTCCTGGCCAGTGACGATGGGGCTGGCGGTGGCCTCCTGGGCAGTGGGGATAATGGCGATCCCGTGCTGCTCCTCCGAGACTTTGGAGATTTCTTCTGCCCCTTCCTCACCTTGGGAGGAGTCATAGCTGAGTCGACACTCCCCCCGGGACCCTTGTGAGCGGCTTTGCTGGCTGGACTCTTCCTCATCTCCCGCCGGGCACTGTCTAACTTCTGGTGCTTCACGGGGGGACTGGCTGTGCTGTGGCTCCGTGCCACACTGGCTGTCCTGGTGGCCGGTGCACTCCACATACCTGCAACAGGCACCACTGGTCCCGGAGATTTTTTAGCTGAGGTGCTAGTACGGAACCTATGAGTTGGAGGGGGGGGGAAGAGGTCAAGGTTGGCCAGGAAAAATTTCTTAGGAACACTGGTACGGGTAGCTGGAGGGGGTTTGGGAGTGGAGGAAGAGGTAGTGGTTGGAAGAGGTGTACGTTTGGTTGAAGGTGCATGGGCTGGAGGCTGTCGTGAGGTGGATGGTTGTTGGGTGGGTGTGTGCCTGCGTTCGTGTATCTTCGGAGGGGGCGCCACAGACACACTGGGAGAGGACACAGGGGATGTGGAAATGGGAGTGGGGGTGGTGAGTGCACGTGAGCGGGGTGTGGTGGTGGGTGTGCTGGTGCGGGACGTAGTGGCTGTAGTGGTAGTGCATGCAGGTGTGAGTGTAGACGAGACTGGGAGGGAGGAGGGAGACGAGGAGGAGGGGGACACAGTGGAGGCAGTGGATGTTGGTGTGTCTGTATGTGTGTGATGCTTGCATGAGTGCCTGTGGGATGTGTGGTGCTTATGTTTGCCTGAGCTTCCCTTGTGTGGTGAGGTGTGTGCAGGCTGGTCTGATGATGTGCTTGAGATAGGCTGGGGTACAGGGGATTGGGTCTGGGTGGAGGAAGTTGGAGGGGGGAGGCTAGAGACAGGGACAATGGCTGCCATCAGTGCTGAGGCCAGAGTTTGCAGGGTTCGATGAAGGGCAGCCTGACCAGAATGAATGCCCTCCAGGAATGCATTTATGTGTTGCAATTTCCTTTCTACACCCTGGATGGCATTCAAAATGGTAGACTGCCCAACAGTGAGGGACCTGAGGAGGTCAATGGCCTCCTCACTGAGGGCAGCAGAGGTGACAGGGGCAGGGGCTGAGGTGCCTGGGGCAAAGGTGATGCCCACCCTCCTGGGTGTGCGGGCACGGGGCCAAGGCTGAGGGGCGGCTGGGAGGGCGGTGCTGGTAGGAGGTGTGGCGGCTGTACCTGTAGAAGTGGGGGGCACAGATTTTGCCGCCACCACAGTGGAGCTCCCATCGGAGGACGAGTACGTGTCGCTGGTTGCAGATCCTGTGACCGCCGTGGTGCTCCCCTCGCCCTCCGTCCCACTGGTGTATTCTGAGTCCGTGGTGTGGCCCTCCATGGCCATGGGGGATGCAGCTCCCTCGTGCTCCGGTGCCACTGTACCTCCGCCTGATGATGCTGATGCACACAAGAACAGGGAGACCACAAAAAGGGGGGGGGGGCAGAAGAAAGACAGGTTGAGTGCATGGCTTACCACTACCGTTGGCGGACAATACAGACACAGCAGCCTCCTGCACTACGTCGCGCTGCTGGGCTCTACAGACATCTGCACAAATAGATGACACAGGGGCATGTATACCTGTACTTGGCACGCTGCAGAGGTGGGGTGGGGTGCCACATGGCCTGCATTACAGAGGGGCCTAGCCTACGGAACTCGCCCTGGCCAGGGGAAACCCACTGCCCTCCTCCCCCACCCAGACACCTTCACTGCGCCCAAAGTCTGCTGAATGATGTTGTACTCACCCCCTTGTGTCTGCTGTGATGCCCTCAAGTGCCCATCCAACTCAGGGTAGTCCACCGCCAGGATCCGAGACATCAGGGGGGTCATGGTTCAACAGGCACCCCTCCCACGTTGGGAGGCCATCCCCAGCTGAGCCTCCGCCGTCTTCTTGCTCCAGCGGCGAATGTCTTCTCATCTTTTCCGGCAGTGGGTGCTACGTCTGTGGTGGACCCCCAGGGTCTGGACTTCCTTGGCAATGGCACGCCAAATATCCTTCTTCTGGTGGGCACTGACCTACATGACATGTACAGGGGAAGAAGAGAAGTCATTACCAACTGCACCGTTGAAGTAAGTGGCCCACATCCCTACCCTTGCCATGTGGCACATGCATTCACAGTCCTTCATGCACGCAGAACTGTGCCCCCTTCCTTCTTACAACCAGCCCTCTCCACACAGGCATAGCCCATACAACGTGCTCCCTGTGTACTTACCTGTTGGTCTGGAGGACCGTAGAGTAGCGTGTACTGGGGAAGGACCCCGTCCACAAACTTCTCCACCTCCTCAGTGAAGGCAGGGGCCCTTTCCCCAGACGCACGAGCCATTGTCTCTTCCAGACCGAGGTCACAGCAGCACTTGCAGTGTAGGTCCTCTCCTGTCGAAGATCAGGTATCGAGTGATTGAACAGATAGAAAATGGCGGTCACGTCCGCGGTGGTGCGTTTCATCACCGCCGGCTTACATCGTAATTGGCTCCTGGGACCCATAGGGTCTAATGTTAACCAATGCAGCATTGCGCTGCGGTCTTCGACCGCCTACCACGACGGTGTACAACGCCAGTGCAGTTACCTCACATCCCATTGTTCCACTTTAGAGGTCAGGCAGCCGCCATTTCAGGGGCCCACATGGCCTAATTACCAACTGCTTCACACAGACCCAGGCCTTGTCGCACAACACAAATACAGGCCAGATTTTGTGTATGAATGGTGTTCTGTGTGGACTGTGGGTACATACCTCTGAGTTGTTTGACTCTGTGGTCGCTGTTGTCATTCCTAGGCACCGTCCACTGGGACATGTGAGGAGATGGCGGAATCCTCCGGTGTACCGACCGCTGGTGGACCTGTCGACAATGGAGGAAAGACATTTGATCATCACCTACAGGTTTGACCGTGCCACAATCCAGGAACTGTGTGCCTAGTTGGAGCCAGACCTGATGTCAGCAATCCGCCATCCCACAGGGATCCCCCCTCAAGTGCAGGTGCTATCAGTGCCCCATTTCCTTGCAAGTGGGTCATTTCAAACAACAGTGGCCATGGCATCAAGGAAGTCCCAGCCTATGTTTTCCAACGTGTTGTCCAGAGTTTTGTCTGCCCTGCTGAAACACATGCGGAGTTTTCCCTCAGGTGGAGGATTTGCCTACAGTTAAAGGTGACTTCTATGCCCTTGGACATATCCCCAACATCATAGGTGCCATTGATGGGACCCATGTAGCTCTGGTCCCCCCCCACAGGAGTGAACAGGTGTACAGGAACCGGAAGAGTTATAATTCGATGAATGTACAGATGGTATGTTTGGCAGACCAGTACATCTCCCAGGTAAATGCTATGTTCCTTGGCTCTGTGCAAGACACCTACATCCTGCGGAATAGCAGCATCCCTTATGTGATGGGTCAACTCCAGAGGCACCGGGTGTGGCTATTAGGGGACTCTGGTTACCCCAACCTGTCATGGCTACTGACCCCAGTAAGGAATCCCAGGACCAGGGCAGAGGAATGGTACAATGAGGCCCATGGGCAGACTAGGAGGGTGATCGAACGCACCTTCGGCCTCCTGAAGGCCAGGTTCAGGTGCCTCCATATGACAGGTGGTTCCCTATTCTACTCACCAAGGAAGGTGTGCCAGATCATCGTGGCCTGCTGTATGCTTCACAACTTGGCTTTGCGACGACAGGTGCCTTTTCTACAGGAGAATGTTTCAGATGACGGTGTTGTGGCAGCTGTGGAGCCTGTGGACAGTGATGAGGAGCAAGCAGAGGAAGAAGACATTGACAACAGGGACTCAGTTATCCAGCAATATTTCCAGTGACACACAGGTGAGAACATATTCCTGCCTACTACAAGTACTTTCACACTTCTACCTCTATCCTGTCTGTCGATTTCAACCAGTATATGGTAACTGAGTTGTACATTTCCCTTACGGTTTCACAGGTGTGGTTTCCAACGTGTGTCATCTGCTTAGATTCCTCATGGACTTGAAATGTGTGACATAGGTATGTTGACATTACATTTGAAAACGCATTTTGTCACTGTCATTGCTAATACACATTTTCGAAATCACAGACTGACTCCAGATTGTTTTGTGCTTCAAGGGTGTTTATTGAAGTGCGAAATATTGGAGGGGGGTTGTAAAATGGCGAGGGGTGATGGTGGAGGAATGTCCATGGCAGAGTCTAGTCTATTAGTCTCACAGGTGCATTGCTCATATGCGCATAGGAAGTGGAGCTGGGGCAGTTCCAATGTGGACAGGGTTACAAAGTGGGACAGTAGGATGACAATCAGGGTGGTCTCATTTCTTGGCGGGGGTCTTGGCATCGTGCTCTGTCTTGTTCCTGGATCTCAGGGACCATTTGCGGGGTGGTTCTCCGTCTGCAGGGGGTGGGGTGCTGGTGTGGTGGTCCTGTGGTGGGGCATCCTGTCCACTAGCGCCGGGAGAGGTGGTGGGCAGTTCATCGTCCATGCTAGTGTCAGGGGCCCCTTGGAGTGCCACAGTGTCCCTCCTGGTGTTAAGTATTTCCTTCAGCACCCCTATGATGGTGCCCAGGGTGGAGTTGATGGTTCTGAGTTCCTCCCTGAACCCCAAATACTGTTCCTCCTGCATGCGCTGGGTCTCCTGAAACTTGGCCAGGACCGTTGCCATCGTCTCCTGGGAGTGGTGGTATGCTCCCATGATGGAGGAGAGGGCCTCGTGGAGAGTGGGTTCCCTAGGCCTGTCCGCCCCCTGTCGCACAGCAGCCCTCCCAGTTCCACTGAGTTCCTGGGCCTCCGTCCCCTGGACCGTGTGCCCACTACCACTGCCCCCAGGTCCCTGTTGTTGTTGGGGTGGTGGGTTATCCTGGGTTCCCTGTAGTGGTGGGCACACAGCTGATTGACGTGTCCTGGGGACGGAGGTATGGTCCCGCTGGGTGGGTGCTGTGCTGGTGTTACCGGAGGGTGGAAGCTCTGTGGTGGCCTGTGACTGGGTGTGGGGAACCGTCTGTCCCGAGGCCCACGATGGTCCGGGCTGGTCATCTGGATCCAGTAAGACAGAGCTGCTGGCATCACTGTGGGCCTCTTCTGTGGGTGGGGTGGAGATGTCTGGACCCTCCTTTCTGGTGACATTGGGTAGTGGTCCTGCAGGGGTGTAAAAGCATGATTATTGCATCTGCGTGTGTCATGGTGTGCAATGGGTGGGTGACCGTGTACCCCAGTGCTAGCATTCCTGTGTGGGGGCTTGTGTGGTGATGGTTGAGGGGGGTGTTATGGGTATGTGCAGTGGGCATGCTTTAGTGATGGGTGTCCATGCTTTGTTGTGTCATGCAGGGCTTGGTGTTGGGATGGGTGGTTTGTGTTATTAGTACATTTGTGAGGAGTTGGAGTGATAGGGGAGGGGGTGAGGGTGGGGGTCTGTGATAGCGTGCATGTAGGGTGGGGGATATGATAGTTAAGATTTGACTTACCAGAGTCCATTCCTCCAACGACTCCTGCGAGGCCCTCAGGATGCAGAATAGTCAATACCTGCTCCTTCCATGTTGTTAGTTGTGGGGGAGGAGGTGGGGGGTCTGCCGCCAGTCCGCTGTACCGCAATGTGGTGTCTTGAGACCACGGAAAGCACCTTCCCCCGTAGGTCGTTCCACCTCTTCCTGATGTCGTCCTGATTTCTTGGGTGTTGACCCTGTCGACTATTCTTCGCCATAGCTCCATCTTCCTAGCTATGGAGGTGTGCTGCACCTGTGATCCAAATAGCTGTGGCTCTACCCGGACGATTTACTCCACCATGACCCTGAGCTCCTCCTCCGAGAACCTGGGGTGTCTTTGCTGTGCCATGGGGTGGTGTAGGTGATGTGTGGGTTGGTGTATGTGGTGATAAGTGTGATGATATGTAGTGGTGTGTGGTGTTTTGTGTGTGGAAGTAGTGTGGGTGATGGTGTTGAGTGCCTGTGGCTGCTAGTTTGTGGATGGTGGTGTCTCTCTCTGGCCTTCTTTCGGAATTTTTGGTCGTAGGGGTTTGTGGGTGATGTGGGTGTGTGTTTTATATTGTATTGGGTGTGTGGGAGTGGTGTGTGTATGTGTATCAGGTGAGTATATTTGGAATTGTCCAATGTGGCTGTGTTTTGTAAGAGTGTGTGTATTTTGAGCGCGGTGGTGTGTACTGCCAATGGAATACCGCAGTTGAAAGACCGCCACGTAGATTAGTGGGTCGTGATAGCATGGGCGTATTTCTGTTGGCGTGACGGTGGAGGTTTTGTTTTCGCCAGTTTATCACTGACCTTTGGTGTGGCGGACTTGTGTGGGTGTCTGAATTTTGTCAGATTTCGAGATTTGGGTCGTAATAGCTGTGGCGGAATTCCGCGGTCGCAGCGGTGTGTTGGCGGTCTTCTGCACGGCGGTAAGCAGCTTTTACCGCCAATGTTGTAATGACCCCCATAGTGTTATATGATATAAGTAGTATAGTAGGAGCTTTGCATGTCTCCTACTTCAGCCTAAGCTGCTCTGCTATAGCTACCTCTATCAGCCTAAGCTGCTAGAACACTTCTAATCTACTAATAAGGGATGACTGGACCTGGCACAAGGTGTAAGTACCACTAGGAACCCACTATAAGTCAGGCCAGCCTCCTACAGAGCTGTAGTGGTCCTTAAGGGGATAGCTCAGGATACCTAGTGGCATGGTCCACTACCACAAGGATAAACCTATTGCCTGAAGCTGTTGGAGGGTCAAGGGGGCCAACTATGTCAACCGCTACCCTATCAAAGGGCACCCCAACCACAGGAAGTGGAAGTAAGGGGGCCTTTGGAGTGCCACCAGTTTTGCCACTGGCCACACAAGAGCGACAAAACTCTTTGGTGTCCTCTGACATATGAGGCCAGTGAAACAGAGGAACAAGTCTGTCCCTAGTATTACTTTGGCCCAAAGGCCCAGCCAAAGGAATGTCATGTCCCAAGGTAAGAAGAAACTCGCTGTATTGCAAAGGGATGACCAATCTCCTGGCAGCTCCAGGTTTAGGGTCCCTTGATTCAGTATACAGGAGGTTGTCTTCCTAATACCCCTTATGGCTATCACTGATATCCCCATTCTGCTGCTTGACAGTTTGCTGTCTCAAACCCTCTAGTGTGGGACAGGTCTGCTGTGCCACACTCAGCTCTTCCCTAACAGGCCCCCCTGCATCCACAAGCCCTACTGGTGAGGGATGTTAGTGGGCAAGGATTTAGCCTTCCTACCCCTAGCTTTTGGGAGCACTTGGTCCATTGTTCCAGGATCCAAGTTTCCCGGTCCTTTTTGCTTTTTGGCCTGAGCCCTTGTTAAAGCACAAATATGCCCACGAATGCCCAGCATTGTTGCATGAGTCTCCAAATCCACTTCAGCCCAAGCTGATGCCTCCAAATCATCTCCTAGTAAGCAATCTACAGGTAATTCAGTGGCTACCACAACTTTCTTTGGACCAGTAACCCCCCCCAAGTTGAGATTCACAACAGCCATGGGGTGGCTAAGTGTGTTATTGTGAGCATCAGTCACGTGATACTGCTGACCAAGTAGGTGTTGATCAGGGTGAACCAGTTTCTCTATAACCATAGTTACACTGGCTCCTGTGTCCCTGTATGCCCAACCTCAACACCATTAATTAGGGGTAGTTGCTTGTACTTACCCATATTAAGGGGACAAGCAACCAAGTCAATGCCACCATCAGGCACTAAAACAGCCTCTGTGGTCTCCCTAACAAGACTAACCCCAACTACACTGCCAATAGTGAGCCCAGCTACTCCCTTAGATTGGTTATTTGTAGTAGACTTCCCACCACCACTGCTATTACTAGGGGCACTAGAGGTTGCAGTTGGGGTTGTGGTAGTGGGAGCCTTGGTGTTTTTCTTTGGACAAGTGGCATCACTTGCCCAATGGCCTTTTACTTTACATAAATAACACCATGGCTTTTTCTGATTGTGAGAAGAGGATTTGGACCCACCACCCCCAGAGGATTTTTGTGGGCCTGATGAAGACTCAGAATGTTTTTTATCTTTGTCCCCACCCTTGTCAGAAGACTTACCATCTTTCTTCTTGCCATCCTTGTCACCCCCTGTATGGACTTTTCTGTTCACTGTTGTTCTGACCCATTTGTCTGCCTTCTTTCCCAGTTCTTGGGGAGAGGTCAGATCTGAGCCTACCAAGTACTGGTGCAACAAATCAGACACACAATTGTTCAAAATATTCTCTCTCATGATTAGATTATACAGGCTTTCATAGCCAGCCACCTTACTGCAATGTAACCAACCCTCCAAGGCCTTCATTGATCAGTCTACAAAGTCTGTCCAGTCTTGAGAGGACTCTTTTCTGGTGTCTCTGAACTTAATCCTGTATTGTTCCGCGGTTAAGCCAAATCCATCCAAGAGTGCATCCTTCAAAACTTTGTTATTGTTAGCATCACTTTCTCTGATAGTAAGGAGTCTATTCCTACCGTTACCAGTGAGAGATAGCCACAAGATAGCAGCCCACTGCCTTTGAGGAACCAACTGTACCATACAGGCCCTCTCAAGTGCAGCAAACTACTTATGAATGTCATCCCTCTCTTTGTAAGGGGGGACTATCTTACGCAGGTTTCTGGAATCTTGCTCTCTAACAGGATTACTATCTAAAACACTGCTGCTGCCACCAAGGGGAAGTAACCCCAACCTCTGCCTTTCCGTTTCCACATCCAGAGATTCCCTGTCTAAGGCCAGCTGCTGCTGTTTAAGCTCCAGCCTGGCCTCTTCCAACCTCAGCTTTCTGAGTTCCCTTTCCATTAAGTTATCCTCAGGTGGGAGGCTTGGGAATTGTGAGTCACAGAAGAAATGTGGGAATTGCCAGAGAGAGACCTCTCCCTAACTGGCTGGACTCTAGTAACCTGGCCTTTAGGAGTGAAAGGTGCCCTACAAGTGTGTGACCCCCTCCCACTACCAGTGTCACTAGATGGCCTGTTAGCCGACAGGTCCTTGGAAGAACCCTCCCCAGCATCCTCAGGGGACTTCTCTGAGTCTGGCTGGGTACCCCCCTCCTCTACCTCCTGGTCCTGGGATGGGCCAGATTGGTTCTGGCCACTTTCTAGGAGAAGGCTAAGGAGAAGATCATTTGTAGGATTCTCACCAATTTCTAAACCTCTTTCAATGCAGAGACCCCTCAAACTTTTAAAGTTTAGATTCCCGGCGAGTGGCTTCGGGCGTCAAGATGGTGGTCGCACTCTGAGAGTGCTCTGGACCCCTCCGTCATCCGCCCGGAGTTAATGCGGTCTACCGAGCTGAGGGCGCCGTACCAACTATCCCCACGGGCCTCCTGATCCTTGGGAAGCCTGTCGTGGTGAGCGGTGGGGAAAAGTAAATCCCGTGCACACGCTGCGGCCCGATCGGCCTAAACATCAAAATGGCGGCCAGAGCCAGGCTGCCTCGGCGGAGCTGATACTGAGCCGGCGGCCCCTCCTGACGCGACCGCCTTGGACCGGGGACGCCGCGAGGGTCTTGGGAGGAGCTGGGGCCGCGCTCCGTGGCGCGGGCCCCTATGGACTGAGGGAGCGGCGCCGCCTCGGCCCGAGAGGGATGTTCCTGGTGGGCTGAGCCGCCACTGCACTCCCACCCGGTTGCGCCAGCCGCGGAGAGCCGCGGCAACCCGCCGCATTGGGGAGAGGACCCATTGGATCGTTCCGGGGCAGTGAAGCGGCTGTGGGGAGGACGCTCACCCACGGCCGCCCCTCCGGCGCCCCGATTGAGACGAGTGGCACGCCGGGGATACACGGTGAGTCGGAAGCTGTGCCGAGGATCGGGCGCAGCACGTTGGAAGGAACAGCGCGCCCAGGAGAGAGGAGAGGGGAAGAGAGGGGAAAAGAAAGAAAAGAAAGAAAAGAGACCCTCCCCTAAAATTGAAAAGAGGGCCTGGTGGCTCGGGCTGCCCCTCCGGGCCCCTGACCTGGTGGGGCCCACCACAGATTACAACAGCGGCTTGGAGCCGGCCGTGATCCGGACTGGTGGAGGGGGGTTTCCCCAGGCTGCCATCTAAATGTGAAGTCGCAGCACAGACAGTGCGCATCCACTGACCCCAGATGTGGAGACCAGCGACCTGGCCGGGGTGAGACTGGACCTGCCGCGGAGCCATCGGGCCCCAGGGGTGTGGAGAGCTGGATCCTAAACCAGGGTGCCTTCCTCCTTCTCTCCCCCGTCCCCCTGCGCCGAGGGTGTGACGAAGGGACTGTCGGGGGGGCAGCGGGCTGAGCCCCCCGCGTGGAACCGGTGGCGGGGTCGTCCCCCTGGAGCCCAGGGGAGCATGGATGGAACCGGAGGGAGCTCCTGACTTCGCGGCTTCCCGGCTTTCTTGAACTGGTGGCACCTGACGATTATTGCGCTCCAAATAAAGAACAGAGATCACATAAACCTGTCTACCACGACAGAACCCTACCGACGGGTGCCCCCCTTGGATCCGCGGTAATGGAGAGTGCTCTAGGGACCGAGGCTCGGACTGAAGTACCGCAAGAAACAACATAACCGACCCCCCTCCCCTGTGCCAGGATGGGGAGGGACAAGGCGAACAAACAACCTCCAGCCTCTCAGCAAAAGATTGACCAGTTCACGATGCTGACGGGCCCGCAGGGAGAAGGGGACGCGGATAATGGGGGCCCGGCGCCGTACAGAGTGAGTGCCATCCTCCAAGCAATTCAATCATCGCAGTCAGCCGTAAAGACCAAAATCGGGGAAGTACGAGAGGACATGGGCCTTATTAGGCAAGACCTCAGAAATGCAGTGAATAGAATCACTGAGGTGGAAACCTGGGTCTCCCAGACTGAAGACGATCTAACCGACCTTAGAACCAAAGTGGCCCAGCTGCAGACTCGAACCAGCGAGTTACACCACCGTGCGGAAGATGCAGAAAACCGGTCAAGATGCAACAACCTGCGCTTCATCGGATTCCCGGAGGGCATAGAGGAAGACAAGGCCTCCGAATTTCTGGAGAGGTGGATTAAGACCTGGATGCCAGATCAAACCCTCTCACCCTGGTTCGCAGTTGAACGTGCCCACAGGGCCCTTGCTCCGCGCCCCCCTCCGGGCAGCCCAAAACGGCCGAAGATTGCACACTTCTTTAATTTCAAAGACCGAGACAATATCCTTAAGGAAGTTAGACGCTCTGAAGATCTTCAATGGGAGAATCATAAAATCCTAATCTTCCCAGACTATACCCGTGAAATTCAGACCCGTCGCCAGTCATATGAGCAGGTCAAACAAAAACTTAGAGCAATGCAACTCATAGGCTCAAGGTCCTTATGGCCGGAAAAGCATACTTTTTTGAAACACCGGAGGAGGCGTGGGACTGGCTGACCGAGGAGGGCATTGGAGCTCGGAGAGGACCCCTGAGACCAGCGGGAGAGACCTCCCGTGTCGGATCTCCCCCTTTGGGGTGACCCCGGAGGAGCCAGAGGCGTACCAGATCCCGAAAGGGGAGGCAAAGAGACCCGGACATTCGTGCGAACAGTGAGGCGGCCCGAGACTCTGGTTCACAGACGGAGAGAGTCCCCACCGAACCCTTGGGGTCTCGGCTCGAGCGGCAGATAACAACCGCCTGAGCCAGTCCCCGGTGCTCGGCTGATATGAGGCGTATGGCCCCCATCGATGTGTGTGGGGGGGACCTGGGCCGCCCGGCTCGCACCCGCAGGCCCTGGAGGGGACATTATTGGTGGCATCATGCCTCTTTATTGCATGCCACCTAAGGCTTGACTTATGATGTTAATTGCAAATGATCCGACTAAAAGAAGGGGTCCACCACTCCACCCCAACAACAGTCCTTCTGGCTGTTTGGTTCTGGTTGGGTATTTAGGCGACAGATGCTTCCGGGGTGGGAGTATGGGGAGGTGGGCGGTTGGGGGGAGAAGAGTTTGAAACAGGTTTAGATAGTAATGTGTTGGTTAGCTTTTTTTGTTGCCTTAATATTTCACTGTTATGTTTAAAACGGTCGTCTCTAGGTCCACAGACAGACACTCAGCACTGTACAGCACCTACGCAACCCACGCCTGGCCCTCACTAACCCAGATCATCTCTTTGAACGTAAACAGCCTGTTAGAGATCTGCAGTATTCAATACTCTCCACAGATACTCCCCCTCAGTGGTCCTATTACAAGAAACCCACCTCCTTGCGTCTAGATGCCCCATGCTTGCACGAGGAGGATACGACAGAGCTTATCACGCGGGCTTCTCCAGAGGCTCTAGAGGGCTGGCCATTCTACTCCATCGCTCACTACCTATGGTGATTACAGCCACGCAATCCGACCCACAGGGCAGATTTGTAGTAGTCACGGGGATTCTCCATGGGTCACTGATAAACCTTGTATGTGCGTACGCCCCCCCGGCGGGACTTGATGCCTTCCTACTCTCGCTCCGCCAGGTAGCAGTGGGACTCCCCCAGGGAGTCACAGTGTTGGGAGGAGACTTTAACACCGTTCTCGACCCCAGCCTAGACGTGTCCGGCGATGTTACCGCTATTAGATCCAACCGGGCTTCAAATCTTAGCAGCTGGGCTGAGAGCCTTGGCCTATGTGAGGTGTGGAGAACCTGGCACCCCAGGGAACGTCAGTACACACACACATCGGCTGCCCACCTGACGCAATCTAGAATAGATCTCATGTTCATGCCTGCTTTAGACATCTCCAGCGTCACGGGTGCGGAGATACTGCCTCGGGGGGTCTCGGACCACGCACCAGTACGTGTCCGGCTGGGCAGAGCAGACCCCGCCAGACACCCAGTGTGGCGCCTGAATGCCTGGTACCTACAAGACAACGATTACACCCACGAGGTTAGGAACCATCTCACTCAATATTTTGAACTGAACCTGGGATCGGTCCGATCTCCAGGCAGAATATGGGCCGCCTGTAAGGTCACTCTCAGAGGACATGCCAAATATCTTCTTCGTTCCCGTGAACGCGACCGGAACTCTCAAGTGTCCAAGTTGGAGGCCAGGGCCTTAAGACTGGAGCGCCAACAAGTGACCTCAGCGTCGGCCTCTATCTTGAGGCAGCTTACTATGGTTAGAGACGAATTTAAGCACCTAGTGCTAGAATCTGCAAAACATATTTGGAGGGCCTCAGCAGCCCGAGTATATGGCTGGGGGGACAAAAATGGGAAACTTCTGCATTGGTTGGCCACCCGCCCTCTAGCTAACAGGGTCATACCTGAGATTTTGGAGGACTCGGGTTCTCTTTCCAAAACACCTACTGAAATTGCGCAAAGTTTCACTTCCTACTACACTCGCCTATATGCAAAGCACCCCGACCCACCATTGAGAGAGAGTCCCCCCTTTTAAACGATATTACTCTTTCCAGAGTTTCCCTGACGACAAGGAACAGGCTAGATGAAGCCATTAGCCTTGCGGAAATCGCCAATGCGATTTCCAGCCTGGCATCGGGCAAGACCCCAGGCCCAGATGGATTCCCAGCAGAATTATACAGCAAATGCAGCGATATTCTGGGTCCCCACCTGCTTAGCATGTACGAGGAAGCTGAGAGACAGGGCTGTTTCCCCACTGAGATCGACCAAGCCACAATTGTAGTGATCCCCAAGACCCAACCCCCGTCGCGACATTGCTTGGCATACCGGCCCATCTCACTTCTAAATACCGAGATCAAAGTGCTGTCCTCAATCCTTGCCTCCAGATTGAAGGAGGTAATGCCCACGCTGGTACATCCCGACTAGTGTGGCTTCATGCCCACCCGTAGTACTAGGCACTGCTTTAGACGGTTACATCTCGCCCTGGCACACCACAAGACCCTGTCACATACCCCCTTGGCGTTACTCCTGCTCGACTTTGAAAAAGCCTTTGATACGGTAGATTGGTCCTACCTCAATCACGTTCTGCAAAGAAACGGACTCGGGCCCAAATTCCGTGGCCTGGTGAGACTCCTGTACTCTAATCCGACGGCCCGGGTCCAGGTGAACGGGGTGGTCTCTGACCTGTTCCCCATTGGCCGTGGCACCCGGCAGGGATGCCCGCTATCCTCTCTGCTCTTTGCGCTAATAATAGAGCCCCTGGCGATACTGTTGCGAGAGGACCCTCTGATTGAGGGTTGGTCCTGGCCCGCCTGTTCAGAGGACCGTGTGGCGCTATACGCAGACGATGTCCTATTATACATTTCCAACCCGGCCAAAAGCGGCCCTCGCGTTTTACAAATTCTGGGCCTCTTCGCGGAGGCCTCAGGGCTGACTCTAAATCCCAATAAGTCCCTGTTGGTCCCCCTACATCGCTCCCGAGACTGTGTGGACTGGCAACGAAACATCCCAGTGTGAAGAAACAGTTTTAAATACTAGGGAATACATGTCTCACTTCTCCCTTGTGAGAAAGTAGCCTATTTCTAGCCTTGTTACCCCCACTTTTGGCCTGTTTCTGAGTGTATGTCAGGGTGTTTTCACTGTCTCACTGGGATCCTGCTAGCCAGGGCCCAGTGCTCATAGTGAAAACCCTATGTTTTCAGTATGTTTGTTATGTGTCACTGGGACCCTGCTAGTCAGGACCCCAGTGCTCATAAGTTTGTGGCCTATATGTATGTGTTCCCTGTGTAGTGCCTAACTGTTTCACTGAGGCTCTGCTAACCAGAACCTCAGTGGTTATGCTCTCTCATTTCTTTCCAAATTGTCACTGACAGGCTAGTGACCATTTTTACCAATTTACATTGGCTTACTGGAACACCCTTATAATTCCCTAGTATATGGTACTGAGGTACCCAGGGTATTGGGGTTCCAGGAGATCCCTATGGGCTGCAGCATTTCTTTTGCCACCCATAGGGAGCTCTGACAATTCTTACACAGGCCTGCCACTGCAGCCTGAGTGAAATAACGTCCACGTTATTTCACAGCCATTTTACACTGCACTTAAGTAACTTATAAGTCACCTATATGTCTAACCTTTACCTGGTAAAGGTTAGGTGCAAAGTTACTTAGTGTGAGGGCACCCTGGCACTAGCCAAGGTGCCCCCACATTGTTCAGAGCCAATTCCCTGAACTTTGTGAGTGCGGGGACACCATTACACGCGTGCACTACATATAGGTCACTACCTATATGTAGCTTCACAATGGTAACTCCGAATATGGCCATGTAACATGTCTATGATCATGGAATTGCCCCCTCTGTGCCATCCTGGCATAGTTGGCACAATCCCATGATCCCAGTGGTCTGTAGCACAGACCCTGGTACTGCCAAACTGCCCTTCCTGGGGTTTCACTGCAGCTGCTGCTGCTGCCAACCCCTCAGACAGGCAGCTGCCCTCCTGGGCTCCAGCCAGGCCTGGCCCAGGATGGCAGAACAAAGAACTTCCTCTGAGAGAGGGTGTGACACCCTCCCCCTTTGGAAAATGGTGTGAAGGCAGGGGAGGAGTAGCCTCCCCCAGTCTCTGGAAATGCTTTGTTGGGCACAGAGGTGCCCAATTCTGCATAAGCCAGTCTACACCGGTTCAGGGACCCCTTAGCCCCTGCTCTGGCGCGAAACTGGACAAAGGAAAGGGGAGTGACCACTCCCCTGACCTGCACCTCCCCTGGGAGGTGTCCAGAGCTCCTCCAGTGTGCTCCAGACCTCTGCCATCTTGGAAACAGAGGTGCTGCTGGCACACTGGACTGCTCTGAGTGGCCAGTGCCACCAGGTGACGTCAGAGACTCCTGCTGATAGGCTCCTTCAGGTGTTAGTAGCCTATCCTCTCTCCTAGGTAGCCAAACCCTCTTTTCTGGCTATTTAGGGTCTCTGTCTCTGGGGAAACTTTAGATAACGAATGCAAGAGCTCATCCGAGTTCCTCTGCATCTCTCTCTTCACCTTCTGATAAGGAATCGACCGCTGACCGCGCTGGAAGCCTGCAAACCTGCAAACCTGCAACATAGTAGCAAAGACGACTACTGCAACTCTGTAACGCTGATCCTGCCGCCTTCTCGACTGTTTTCCTGCTTGTGCATGCTGTGGGGGGTAGCCTGCCTCCTCTCTGCACCAGAAGCTCCGAAGAAATCTCCCGTGGGTCGACGGAATCTTCCCCCTGCAACCGCAGGCACCAAAAAGCTGCATTACCGGTCCCTTGGGTCTCCTCTCAGCACGACGAGCGAGGTCCCTCGAATCCAGCGACTATGTCCAAGTGACCCCCACAGTCCAGTGACTCTTCAGTCCAAGTTTGGTGGAGGTAAGTCCTTGCCTCACCTCGGTGGGCTGCATTGCTGGGAACCGCGACTTTGTAGCTACTCCGGCCCCTGTGCACTTCCGGCGGAAATCCTTTGTGCACAGCCAAGCCTGGGTCCACGGCACTCTAACCTGCATTGCACGACTTTCTAAGTTGGTCTCCGGCGACGTGGGACTCCTTTGTGCAACTTCGGCGAGCACCGTTTCACGCATCCTCGTAGTGCCTGTTTCTGGCACTTCCCCGGGTGCTACCTGCTTCAGTGAGGGCTCTTTGTCTTGCTCGACGTCCCCTCTCTCTTCAGGTCCAATTTGCGACCTCCTGGTCCCTCCTGGGCCCCAGCAGCGTCCAAAAATGCCAAACGCACGATTTGCAGCTAGCAAGGCTTGTTGGCGTTCTTTCGGCGGGAAGACACTTCTGCACGACTCTCCAAGGCGAGAGGGATCTGTCCACCAAAGGGGAAGTCTCTAGCCCTTTTTGTTCCTGCAGAAACCTCAGCTTCTTCTGTCCAGTCGAAGCTTCTTTGCACCCGCAGCTGGCATTTCCTGGGCATCTGCCCATCTCCGACTTGCTTGTGACTTTTGGACTTGGTCCCCTTGTTCCACAGGTACCCTAGATTGGAAATCCACAGTTGTTGCATTGCTGGTTTGTGTCTTTCCTGCATTATTCCTCTAACACGACTTCTTTGTCCTTAGGGGAACTTTAGTGCACTTTGCACTCACTTTTCAGGGTCTTGGGGAGGGTTATTTTTCTAACTCTCACTATTTTCTAATAGTCCCAGCGACCCTCTACAAGGTCACATAGGTTTAGGGTCCATTCGTGGTTCGCATTCCACTTTTGGAGTATATGGTTTGTGTTGCCCCTATCCCTATGTTTCCCCATTGCATCCTATTGTAACTATACATTGTTTGCACTGTTTTCTAAGACTATATTGCATATTTTTGCTATTGTGTATATATATCTTGTGTATATTTCCTATCCTCTCACTGAGGGTACACTCTAAGATACTTTGGCATATTGTCATAAAAATAAAGTACCTTTATTTTTAGTATAACTGTGTATTGTGTTTTCTTATGATATTGTGCATATGACACTAAGTGGTACTGTAGTAGCTTCACACGTCTCCTAGTTCAGCCTAAGCTGCTCTGCTAAGCTACCATTATCTATCAGCCTAAGCTGCTAGACACCCTATACACTAATAAGGGATAACTGGGCCTGGTGCAAGGTGCAAATACCCCTTGGTACTCACTACAAGCCAGTCCAGCCTCCTACATTGGTTGTGCAGTGGTGGGATAAGTGCTTTGAGACTACTTACCACTCTTGTCATTGTACTTTTCATAAGAGAAAAATATACAAAACAAGGTCAGTGTATATACACATAGCCAAAAAGTTTTGCATTTCCTCTTTTCACTCTTTTCTAAGTGCTGAAAAGTACTTCTAAACTTTCAAAAAGTTCCTAAAAGTTTAAAAAGTTTTTTTTCTCTGTCTTTCTAAAAGCTCTGACAAACTTTTTATCTTTTACTATCACTTTAACTCTCTCTAAAAATGTCTGGCACAGGCCAAAATGTTGATCTGTCCAAACTTGCATATGATCACCTTAGCTGGAAAGGAGCAAGGAATCTCTGCATAGAGAGAGGTTTGAGTGTAGGGAAGAATCCTTCCTTAGAACTGTTAATTAACATGCTTAGAGTACAGGATAAGGCCATAAGTGCCCAATCTGGAGAAAAAGTAGCTAATGGTTCTCAATCTGATCCAGGGACTCCCCCAGGAAAAGATTCAGGAAAGAAACTTCCTAGCCTGCCCATTACTAGACAGTCTAGCATAGTTGGTAATGATGATGAGCCACACCATATAAATAGTGTTGTCTCACATCATAGCAAAAGCATTTATTCTCACCATACTGGTAGTGATGTTTCTGTTAGCCAAGCTGTTAGGGTGGCTTCTGTAAGGGACAGGTCTCCTTCTGTCCATTCTCACCATACTTCTGTTTCAAGGCATGTCCCTCCCACCCACCCTGATGACAGATTGTTAGAAAGGGAGCTCAATAGATTGAGAGTGGAACAAACCAGACTGAAGCTTAAAAAGCAACAGCTGGATTTGGATAGACAGTCTTTAGAATTAGAGAAGGAAAGACAGAAGTTGGGTTTAGAAACCCATGGTGGCAGCAGCAGTATTCCCCATAGTCATCCTGCAAAAGAGCATGATTCCAGGAATCTGCATAAGATAGTTCCCCCTTATAAGGAGGGGGATGACATTAACAAGTGGTTTGCTGCACTTGAGAGGGCCTGTGTTGTACAGGATGTCCCTCAAAGGCAGTGGGCTGCTATCCTATGGCTATCATTTAGTGGAAAAGGTAGGGATAGGCTCCTTACTGTGAAAGAAAGTGATGCCAATAATTTTACAGTTCTTAAGAATGCACTCCTGGATGGTTATGGCTTAACCACTGAACAATACAGGATAAAGTTCAGAGAGACCAAAAAGGAGTCTTCACAAGACTGGGTTGATTTCATTGACCATTCAGTGAAGGCCTTGGAGGGGTGGTTACATGGCAGTAAAGTTACTGATTATGAAAGCCTGTATAACACAATCCTGAGAGAGCATATACTTAATAATTGTGTGTCTGATTTGTTGCACCAGTACCTGGTAGACTCTGATCTGACCTCTCCCCAAGAATTGGGAAAGAAGGCAGACAAATGGGTCAGAACAAGGGTGAACAGAAAAGTTCATACAGGGGGTGACAAAGATGGCAATAAGAAGAAAGATGGTGAAAAATCTCAAGATAAGCATGGGGATAAGGGTAAAACCAAAGATCCCACTTCAAATCTTAAACACTCTTCAGAGGGTGGGGATAAAACAAATTCTTCCTCTTCTTCCCAACCTGCACACATTAAAAAGCCTTGGTGCTTTGTGTGTAAAAACAGAGGCCATAGGCCAGGGGATAAGTCCTGTCCAGGTAAACCCCCTGAGCCTACCACCACTAATACATCAAGCTCTAGTGCCCCTAGCAGTAGTGGTACTAGTGGTGGGACTGCTGGCAACAGTCAAGTTAAGGGTGTAGTTGGGTTCACTTTTGGGTCCATAGTAGAAACTGGGGTAGTCAGTCCTAAGACAGTTTCTGTCACACCTAGTGGCATTGGCCTTGCCACACTGGCTGCTTGTCCCCTTACAATGGATAAGTACAGGCAGACAGTTTCAATAAATGGTGTTGAGGCCTTGGCCTACAGGGACACAGGTGCCAGTATCACTTTGGTGACTGAAAACCTAGTGCACCCTGATCAACACATCATTGGACAACAGTATAAGATTATTGATGTCCATAACTCCACTAAGTTTCTTCCCTTAGCTATAATTCAGTTTAGTTGGGGTGGAGTTACTGGCCCTAAGCAGGTGGTGGTATCACCTAGCTTACCTGTAGTCTGTCTCTTAGGTAATGACCTAGAGGCCTCAGGTTGGGCTGATGTAGAGTTTTATGCCCATGCAGCCATGCTGGGCATCCCTGAGGAATTGTTCCCTCTCATTTCTACTGAAATGAAAAAGCAAAGGAGAGAAGGCCTGAAAACTCAGGATCCCTCTCCATCAACAGGTAAAAAGGGTATCACAGTATCCCCTAACCACCCTACCATTCAGGATACCATTCCTGTGGTGGGAGAAACCTCTCCTGGGGTGGCACCTGATCCAAGGGAATCATCAGCTGGCAAAGCTGGACTCCCTGAGGTAGAAGTACCTCTCTGTGGGATAACTAACATTGGTGACAAAAAGAGCACCATTTTAGTTAACATGGAGCATCCCTCCAACCCTCCCAGAGAAACTTTAGTGCAGAAACCCTGCACTGCCTCACAACACTTAGGACAGCATCCCTGCCCTAGTGTGGAGCTCATAGGACAGCATCCCTGCCCTGCTCCAACTAAAGAGAAACAGCATCCCTGTTCTCTCTTCCAGCCAGATGGACAAAGTTTTTGCCCAGCTATGGCTTTATTGAGACAGCATCCCTGTCTGGCATTTCCATCATTACAAATAGGTTCAGTGGACAATTCCCACTGCTCTAAACTAAAACTTACTGATAGAAACTCTGAAAATACATCTTCACATTGTTGCTTAGCTAAAAAACTTCAAACAGGGTGGTTTACATCCCCACAGGGAAGTAACCATATAGTGGATGATAAAGGGAGTAACCAGTCTATTGCAGAGCTACTCTCTACTTATCACCACTTAGACAATAAAGTCTCAACTGGCCAAGGTTAGCCTTATTGTCCTTCGTTTGGGGGGGGGTTGTGTGAGAAAGTAGCCTCTTTCTAGCCTTGTTACCCCCACTTTTGGCCTGTTTGTGAGTGTATGTCAGGGTGTTTTCACTGTCTCACTGGGATCCTGCGAGCCAGGGCCCAGTGCTCATAGTGAAAACCCTATGTTTTCAGTATGTTTGTTATGTGTCACTGGGACCCTGCTAGTCAGGACCCCAGTGCTCATAAGTTTGTGGCCTATATGTATGTGTTCCCTGTGTAGTGCCTAACTGTTTCACTGAGGCTCTGCTAACCAGAACCTCAGTGGTTATGCTCTCTCATTTCTTTCCAAATTGTCACTGACAGGCTAGTGACCATTTTTACCAATTTACATTGGCTTACTGGAACACCCTTATAATTCCCTAGTATATGGTACTGAGGTACCCAGGGTATTGGGGTTCCAGGAGATCCCTATGGGCTGCAGCATTTCTTTTCCCACCCATAGGGAGCTCTGACAATTCTTACACAGGCCTGCCACTGCAGCCTGAGTGAAATAACGTCCACGTTATTTCACAGCCATTTTACACTGCACTTAAGTAACTTATAAGTCACCTATATGTCTAACCTTTACCTGGTAAAGGTTAGGTGCAAAGTTACTTAGTGTGAGGGCACCCTGGCACTAGCCAAGGTGCCCCCACATTGTTCAGAGCCAATTCCCTGAAATTTGTGAGTGCGGGGACACCATTACACGCGTGCACTACATATAGGTCACTACCTATATGTAGCTTCACAATGGTAACTCCGAATATGGCCATGTAACATGTCTATGATCATGGAATTGCCCCCTCTGTGCCATCCTGGCATAGTTGGCACAATCCCATGATCCCAGTGGTCTGTAGCACAGACCCTGGTACTGCCAAACTGCCCTTCCTGGGGTTTCACTGCAGCTGCTGCTGCTGCCAACCCCTCAGACAGGCAGCTGCCCTCCTGGGGTCCAGCCAGGCCTGGCCCAGGATGGCAGAACAAAGAACTTCCTCTGAGAGAGGGTGTGACACCCTCCCCCTTTGGAAAATGGTGTGAAGGCAGGGGAGGAGTAGCCTCCCCCAGCCTCTGGAAATGCTTTGTTGGGCACAGAGGTGCCCAATTCTGCATAAGCCAGTCTACACCGGTTCAGGGACCCCTTAGCCCCTGCTCTGGCGCGAAACTGGACAAAGGAAAGGGGAGTGAGCACTCCCCTGACCTGCACCTCCCCTGGGAGGTGTCCAGAGCTCCTCCAGTGTGCTCCAGACCTCTGCCATCTTGGAAACAGAGGTGCTGCTGGCACACTGGACTGCTCTGAGTGGCCAGTGCCACCAGGTGACGTCAGAGACTCCTGCTGATAGGCTCCTTCAGGTGTTAGTAGCCTATCCTCTCTCCTAGGTAGCCAAACCCTCTTTTCTGGCTATTTAGGGTCTCTGTCTCTGGGGAAACTTTAGATAACGAATGCAAGAGCTCATCCGAGTTCCTCTGCATCTCTCTCTTCACCTTCTGATAAGGAATCGACCGCTGACCGCGCTGGAAGCCTGCAAACCTGCAACATAGTAGCAAAGACGACTACTGCAACTCTGTAACGCTAATCCTGCCGCCTTCTCGACTGTTTTCCTGCTTGTGCATGCTGTGGGGGTAGCCTGCCTCCTCTCTGCACCAGAAGCTCCGAAGAAATCTCCCGTGGGTCGACGGAATCTTCCCCCTGCAACCGCAGGCACCAAAAAGCTGCATTACCGGTCCCTTGGGTCTCCTCTCAGCACGACGAGCGAGGTCCCTCGAATCCAGCGACTCTGTCCAAGTGACCCCCACAGTCCAGTGACTCTTCAGTCCAAGTTTGGTGGAGGTAAGTCCTTGCCTCACCTCGCTGGGCTGCATTGCTGGGAACCGCGACTTTGCAGCTACTCCGGCCCCTGTGCCCTTCCGGCGGAAATCCTTTGTGCACAGCCAAGCCTGGGTCCACGGCACTCTAACCTGCATTGCACGACTTTCTAAGTTGGTCTCCGGCGACGTGGGACTCCTTTGTGCAACTTCGGCGAGCACCGTTTCACGCATCCTCGTAGTGCCTGTTTCTGGCACTTCTCTGGGTGCTACCTGCTTCAGTGGGGGCTCTTTGTCTTGCTCGACGCCCCCTCTCTCTTCAGGTCCAATTTGCGACCTCCTGGTCCCTCCTGGGCCCCAGCAGCGTCCAAAAACGCCAAACGCACGATTTGCAGCTAGCAAGGCTTGTTGGCGTTCTTTCGGCGGGAAAACACTTCTTCACGACTCTCCAAGGCGAGAGGGATCCGTCCACCAAAGGGGAAGTCTCTAGCCCTTTTTGTTCCTGCAGAAACCTCAGCTTCTTCTGTCCAGTTGAAGCTTCTTTGCACCCGCAGCTGGCATTTCCTGGGCATCTGCCCATCTCCGACTTGCTTGTGACTTTTGGACTTGGTCCCCTTGTTCCACAGGTACCCTAGATTGGAAATCCACAGTTGTTGCATTGCTGGTTTGTGTCTTTCCTGCATTATTCCTCTAACACGACTTCTTTGTCCTTAGGGGAACTTTAGTGCACTTTGCACTCACTTTTCAGGGTCTTGGGGAGGGTTATTTTTCTAACTCTCACTATTTTCTAATAGTCCCAGCGACCCTCTACAAGGTCACATAGGTTTGGGGTCCATTCGTGGTTCGCATTCCACTTTTGGAGTATATGGTTTGTGTTGCCCCTATCCCTATGTTTCCCCATTGCATCCTATTGTAACTATACATTGTTTGCACTGTTTTCTAAGACTATATTGCATATTTTTGCTATTGTGTATATATATCTTGTGTATACTTCCTATCCTCTCACTGAGGGTACACTCTAAGATACTTTGGCATATTGTCATAAAAATAAAGTACCTTTATTTTTAGTATAACTGTGTATTGTGTTTTCTTATGATATTGTGCATATGACACTAAGTGGTACTGTAGTAGCTTCACACGTCTCCTAGTTCAGCCTAAGCTGCTCTGCTAAGCTACCATTATCTATCAGCCTAAGCTGCTAGACACCCTATACACTAATAAGGGATAACTGGGCCTGGTGCAAGGTGCAAGTACCCCTTGGTACTCACTACAAGCCAGTCCAGCCTCCTACACCTGAGTTGACATGGGAGCTTAACATTACACCACTAACTAGAAGAATCAGGAATGACCTCCAGCGCTGGAGGACCCTCCCCCTTAACCTGCTCGGCAGAGTAGCGCTCTATAAGATGATGATCCTCCCTAGGCTCCTTTATCTATTGCAAAACTTTCTGCACCCATCCCCAAGAAATGGTTCAGGGAGATGGATTCGTTGGCGCGCCAATTCATATGGAGTGGTACCCGTCCACGACTGGCACTCAAAACCTGCCAGAGAGATGTCTACGACAGGGGATTGGGCAAGTCCAATATCCAATACTACCACCTCGCGATGCACCTGCTCGTGATTAATGACTGGGTGGGGGGCGGATGGACAGATCAGGCATACCGACTGGAACTCCAAACGATGGGCTACCCGTGGATCTTTGATGCTCTCTAAGGGGGCCCGATCTACCGGGATGTCCCGTACGTGACTAAAGTGATCCTACTGGGATGGCGGGTGGCCCAGAGGTTGTTGGGGTGGTGGGGGCGCCTTACCCAGCAGACCCTGCTGTGGCACGGGAAGCACTTAACGGAGGTGGCGGGCCTGGAGGGATTTCAGAATTGGGATAACATAGGTATTTCCACACTGGGCGACGTCTGGGGAGGGTCACACATGCGGTCCTTTGAGGACCTCCAGAAACTCTTTTCATTAAACAAGACACAATTCCACAGGTATCTCCAACTCCGTCACGCCCTACTAGTGCATGTCCAGGTAGGGGATATCATACCCAAATATAGCCCCATGGAGGCAAAGGCATTGATGGGGAGCCTGGGTAGGGGAGGTGTTTCTCAGATATACCGCACCCTGATCACCAGCACCGCTGGTTCCCTGTGGGGGCTCCGCCAGAGATGGGAGGGATGGGTGGGTCCTAATGAAGAGATGGACTGGGATGAAGCACTGATGGCCCCACGCACCCTAACAATGGCCACTCGCTTCCGATTAATACAGACCTACTACCTCCACACAGCCTACCTCACACCCACCAAATTACACAGAGCGGGCCTCCGACCTACAGCTGAGTGCCCCCGTTGTATGAACCCCGTAGCCGATTTCATCCACATGGTATGGACCTGCCCAGTCATGGTGACCTACTGGGAGGCGGTCTTGCAAGAAGTCTCTGGAGTTTTACAGGAAGACATAGGGAGGGCGCCACAGCCCCTCCTACTGGGGATCATGGGAGACACTGGGTTGAGAAGATCGGATCGAATCTTCCTTGGGGTGGCATGCATGGTGGCCTAGAGGGATATAATGGCGGACTGGAAGGCCAAGGGTGCCCCAGCATTGACTAAATGGAGGCGGGGGTGGACTGGTGCGCGCAACGTGAAAAACTCGTATATGAGGCTAGAGGATGCCCGAACAAATATAATAAGGTATGGGGGAAGTGGGAGGCCGCAGCATGCACCTAGGTGGCATATAACCTTCAGTTATAATGTGTTGCCTGGGACAATGGGTTCGACCGCTGTTAGATGCCCGTTAGCATCTTGTTAAATGTATGTATCATTGTTTTATCTCTTTGCAAAATCAATAAAAAGTCTTTATAAAAAAAAATAAAGTTTAGATTCCCATATGTTGCCTGGACAACTGTGGGAGTAAGCTCTATTGCAGACATGACAGAAAAGGTTTAGGACAGAGAGAGAAAAAAGTTTTTAGAACTTTTAAAAGAACAGAGAAAAACTTTTTCAAACTTTTGAAAACTTTTGAAAGTTTTCGGAAACTTTTTAGAAACTTTTTAGAATGTTTTAGAGAAGGAAAGTTAAACTCTTTAGGTTACTGTGTATATTCTGAAATATTTGGTATATGTTTTTATTTTTATGAAAAGCACCAATGACAAAGTAGTAAAGCATTTACACGTACTTATCCCACTGCTACCCCACCAATGTAGGAGGCTGGCCTGGCTTATAGTGGGTACCTTGTGGTACTTACACCTTGTGCCAGGTTCAGTTATCCCTTATTAGTACATTAGTAGTGTTCTAGCAGCTTAGGCTGATAGAGGTAGCTATAGCAGAGCAGCTTAGGCTGGTCTAGGAGACATGCAAAGCTCCTACTATACCACTTACATCATATAGCACTATATCATAAGAAACACAATACTCAGAGTTACTAAAAATAAAGGTTCTTTTTTTTAGTGACAATATTCCAAAAGTATATCAGAGGGTATACCCCCTTAGGAGGTAGGCAATATACACAAAATATACACACAAACCAAAATCAGGTAAGTAAAACACTTAGAAAAGTTGTGCAAACACTGTAGAGCACAATAGAATGCAATAGGAGACAATAGGCCTAGGGGCAACACAAACCACATACTCCAAAAGAGGAATGCGAACCACGAATGGACCTCAGGCCTAGTGTAGTGTGTAGAGGGTCACTGGGAGTGTAAGAAAACACTAAGGGTGTCCAAGATACCCCACCCCAAGACCCTGAAAAGTAGGAGTAAAGTTGCCCTACTACCACAGAAAGACAGTAAAGTCGAGATAGGGGATTCTGCAAAGGCAACAACTGACTGCAAAGCGCTGAAGATGGATTCCTGGACCTGAGGACCTGCAAAGGAAGGGGACCAAGTCCAAGAGTGATGCAAGTGTCCAGGGGGAGCAGGAGCCCACTAAACCCCGGATGAAGGTGCAGAAGGGCTTGCTTGGGGTGGAAGAAGCTGAAGATTCTGCAACAACGGAAGGTGCCAGGAAATTCTCCTTTGGATGGAAGATGTCCCACATCGTGCTGGATGTTGCAGAAGTTTCCCCACGCAGAAATACTGCAAACAAGCATTGCTAGCTGCAAGGGTCGCAGTACAGGTTTTTGTGTGCTGCTGGGGACCAGGAAGGACCAGGATGTAGCCCCTTGAGGAGGAGATAGAGGGGGCGCTCAGCAACTCAGAGAGTCCTGGCAGAAGCAGGCAGCACCCGCAGAAGTACCGGAGCAGGCACTTGGAAGTTCTGTGAACTCAGAGTCACAAAAGGAGGGTCCCACGACATCAGAGTCCAACTCAGCGGGTTAAGCACTGCAGGATGGAGTGCTGGGGACCCAGGCTAGGCTGTGCACAAAGGAATCCTTGGAGAAGTGCACAGAAGCCAGAGCAGCTGCAAATCACGCAGTACACAGGTTTGCTGTCTGGCGTGGGGAGGCAAGGACTTACCTCCACCAAATTTGGACAGAAGGGCCACTGGACTGTGGGAGACACTTGGACCCAGCTCCTGTGTTCCAGGGACCATGCACGTCAGGATGAGAGGGGACCCAGAGGACCGGTGATGCAGTCTTTTGGTGCCTGTGTTAGCAGGGGGAAGATTCCATCGACCCACAGGAGATTTCCTCTTGGCTTCCAGTGCACTGTGAAGGCAGACAGCCCTCAGAGCATGCACCACCAGGAAACAGTCGAGAAAGCCGCCAGGATAAGGCGCTACAATGTTGCTGGTAGTCATCTAGCTATTTTGTTGCAGTTCTGCAGGCGTCCTGGAGCAGTCAGCGGTCGATCCTTGGCAGAAGTCAAAGAGGGAAGTGCAGAGGAACTCTGGTGAGCTCTTGAATTCGTTATCTGAGGAATAGCCCAGAGGAGAGACCCTAAATAGCCAGAAAAGGAGGTTTGGCTACCAAGAAAGGAGGTTTGGCTACCAAGAGAGGTAAGAACCTATCAGGAGGGGTCTCTGACATCACCTGCTGGCACTGGCCACTCAGAGCAGTCCAGTGTGTCCCCAACACCTCTGAATCCAGGATGGCAGAGGTCTGGGCACACTGGAGGATCTCTGGGCACTTCCCCTGGGAGGTACTGGTCAGGGGAGTGGTCACTCCCCTTTCATTTGTCCAGTTTCGTGCCAGAGCAGGGCTGGGGGATCCCTGAACTGGTCTAGACTGGCTTATACAGAGATGGGCACCATCTGTGCCCATCAAGCATTTCCAGAGGCTGGGGGAGGCTACTCCTCCCCAGCCCTTTACACCCATTTCCAAAGGGAGAGGGTGTAACACCCTCTCTCAGAGGAAATCCTTTGTTCTGCCTTCCTGGGCTGCCCAGACCCTAGGAGGGCAGAATCCTGTCAGAGGGGTTGGCAGCAGCAACAGCTGCAGTGGAAACCCCGGAAAGGCAGTTTGGCAGCATCCAGGTTCTGTGCTAGAGACCCGGGTGTAGGAAAGTACCATCTTGCCTGGCATGTTACCCCCATTTTTCACAGTATATATGTTGTTTTAGTTGTATGTGTCGCTGGGACCCTGCCAGCCAGGGCCCCAGTGCTCATAAGTGTGCCTGAATGTGTTACCTGTGTAGTGACTAACTGTCTCACTGAGGCTCTGCTAACCAGAACCTCAGTGGTTATGCTCTCTCATTTCTTTCAAATTGTCACTAACAGGCTAGTGACCAATTTTACCAATTTACATTGACT
Organism: Pleurodeles waltl; assembly: GCF_031143425.1. NCBI lineage: Eukaryota > Metazoa > Chordata > Amphibia > Caudata > Salamandridae > Pleurodeles > Pleurodeles waltl. The sequence goes on from NC_090440.1 coordinate 1,311,905,771, forward strand.
TACTGGAACACCCTTATAATTCCCTAGTATATGGTACTAAGGTACCCAGGGTATTGGGGTTCCAGGAGATCCCTGTGGGCTGCAGCATTTCTTTTGTCACCCATAGGGAGCTCTGACAATCTTACACAGGCCTGCCACTGCAGCCTGAGTGAAATAACGTCCACGTTATTTCACAGCCATTTTTCACTGCACTTAAGTAACTTATAAGTCACCTATATGTCTAACCTTTACCTTGTAAAGGTTAGGTGCAAAGTTACTTAGTGTGAGGGCACCCTGGCACTAGCCAAGGTGCCCCCACATTGTTCAGGGCCAATTCCCCGGACTTTGTGAGTGCGGGGACACCATTACACGTGTGCACTACATATAGGTCACTACCTATATCTAGCTTCACAATGGTAACTCCGAATATGGCCATGTAACATGTCTATGATCATGGAATTGCCCCCTCTATGCCATCCTGGAATAGTTGGCACAATCCCATGATCCCAGTGGTCTGTACCACAGACCCTGGTACTGCCAAACTGCCTTTCCTGGGGTTTCACTGCAGCTGCTGCTGCTGCCAACCCCTCAGACAGGCTTGGCCCAGGATGGCAGAAGAAAGGACTTCCTCTGAGAGAGGGTGTTACACCCTCTCCCTTTGGAAAATGGTGTGAAGGCAGGGGAGGAGTAGCCTCCCCCAGCCTCTGGAAATGCTTTCATGGGCACACATGGTGCCCATTTCTGCATAAGCCAGTCTACACCGGTTCAGGGACCCCTTAGCCCTGCTCTGGCGCGAAACTGGACAAAGGAAAGGGGAGTGACCACTCCCCTGACCTGCACCTCCCCTGGGAGGTGTCCAGAGCTCCTCCAGTGTGCTCCAGACCTCTGCCATCTTGGAAACAGAGGTGCTGCTGGCACACTGGACTGCTCTGAGTGGCCAGTGCCACCAGGTGACGTCAGAGACTCCTTCTGATAGGCTCCTTCAGGTGTTGCTAGCCTATCCTCTCTCCTAGGTAGCCAAACCCTCTTTTCTGGCTATTTAGGGTCTCTGTCTCTGGGGATTCCTTAGATAATGAATGCAAGAGCTCATCCGAGTTCCTCTGCATCTCTCTCTTCACCTTCTGCCAAGGAATCGACTGCTGACCGCGCTGGAAGCCTGCAAAAATGCAACAAAGTAGCAAAGACGACTACTGCAACTCTGTAACGCTGATCCTGCCGCCTTCTCAACTGTTTTCCTGGTGGTGCATGCTGTGGGGGTAGTCTGCCTCCTCTCTGCACTAGAAGCTCCGAAGAAATCTCCCGTGGGTCGACGGAATCGTCCCCCTGCAACCGCAGGCACCAAAGAACTGCATCACCGGTCCCCTGGGTCTCCTCTCAGCACGACGAGCGAGGTCCCTTGAATCCAGCAACTCTGTCCAAGTGACTCCCACAGTCCAGTGACTCTTCAGTCCAAGTTTGGTGGAGGTAAGTCCTGGCCTCCCCACGCCAGACTGCATTGCTGGGAACAGCAACTTTTGCAGCTACTCCGGCCTCCGTGCACTTCCGGCAGAAATCCTTTGTGCACAGTCCAGCCTGGGTCCACGGCACTCTAACCTGCATTGCACGACTTCCTAAGTTGTCCTCCGGCGACGTGGGACTCCTTTGTGCGACTTCGGGTGAGCACCGTTTCACGCATCTTCGTAGTGCCTGTTTCAGGCACTTCTGCGGGTGCTGCCTGCTGCCGAGAGGTCTCCTTGTCTTGCCCGATGCCCCCTCTGTCCCCAGACGCAATTGGCGACATCCTGGTCCCTCCTGGGCCACAGCAGCATCCAAAAACCCTTACCGCAAGATTTGCAGCTAGCAAGGCTTGTTGGTGGTCTTTCTTCAGGAAAACACTTCTGCACGACTCTTCACGGCGTGGGGGATCCATCCTTCAAAGGGGAAGTCTCTAGCCCTTGTCGTTCCTGCAGAACCTTCAGCTCCTACTGTCCAGTAGCAGCTTCTTTGCACCCACAGCTGGCATTTCCTGGGCATCTGCCCATCTCCGACTTGCTTGTGACTTTTGGACTTGGTCCCCTTGTTCCACAGGTACCCTCGACTGGAAATCCATTGTTTTTGCATTGCTGGTTTGTGTCTTTCCTGCAGAATTCCCCTATCACGACTTCTATGTCCTTTGGGGAACTTTAGTGCACTTTGCACTCACTTTTCAGGGTCTTGGGGTGGGCTATTTTTCTAACCCTTACTATTTTCTAATAGTCCCAGCGACCCTCTACAAGGTCACATAGGTTTGGGGTCCATTCGTGGTTCGCATTCCACTTTTGGAGTATATGGTTTGTGTTGCCCCTATCCCTTTGTGTCCCCATTGCATCCTATTGTAACTATACATTGTTTGCACTGTTTTCTAATACTATTACTGCATATTTTGGTATTGTGTACATATATTTTGTGTATATTTGGTATCCTCATACTGAGGGTACACTCTGAGATACTTTGGCATATTGTCATAAAAATAAAGTACCTTTATTTTTAGTATATCTGTGTATTGTGTTTTCTTATGATATTGTGCAAGTGACACTAGTGGTACTGTAGGAGCTTCACTCGTCTCCTAGTTCAGCCTAAGCTGCTCTGCTAAGCTACCATTATCTATCAGCCTATGCTGCTAGACACCCTATATACTAATAAGGGATAACTGGGCCTGGTGCAAGGTGCAAGTACCCCTTGGTACTCACTACAAGCCAGTCCAGCCTCCTACACCGGGGGATCATGGAATTGTCCCCCCAATACCAGGATGGTATTGGGGTGACAATTCCATGATCTTAGACATTTTACATGGCCATGTTCGGAGTTACCATTGTGACGCCACACATAGGTATTGACCTATGTGCAGTGCACGTGTGTAATGGTGTCCCCGCACTCACAAAGTTTGGGGAATTTGCCCTGAACGATGTGGGGGCACCTTTCCTAGTGCCAGGGTGCCCACACACTAAGTAACTGGGCACCTAACCTTCACCAAGTGAGGTTAGACATATAGGTGACTTATAAGTTACTTATGTGCAGTGAAAATGGCTGTGAAATAACGTGGACTTTATTTCACTCAGGCTGCAGTGGCAGGCCTGTGTAAGAATTGTCTGAGCTCCCTATGGGTGGCAAAAGAATTGCTGCAGCCAATAGGAATCTCTTGGAACCCCAATCCCCTTGGTACCTAGGTACCATATACAAGGGAATTATATGGGTGTACCAGTGTGCCAATGAGAATTGGTAAAATTTGTCACTAGCCTGCAGTGACAATTTTAGAAAGCAGAGAGAGCATAAACACTGAGGTTCTGGTTAGCAGAGCCTCAGTGGTACAGTTAGGCACCACACAGGGAACACATACAGGGCATACATTATGAGCACTGGGGTTCTGCCTAGCAGGATCCCAGTGACACAAGGGCAAAAACAAACATACATACAGTGAAAAGTGCAGTAACATTCCAGGCAAGATGGTACTTTCCTACAACAAGTCACATATCTAGTTTCGGGAGAAGTTCCATTAACAATAGGTTAATTTGAAGAAAAGCAGAAGTTTTGAGTATGATTCAAGTCCTGTAAATCTGCTAGGAAGGATTTATTGTGCAAGTTAAATTGTACAAATCTGTATATCAGCTGGTGCTGATTTCTAACTCATGATGAAGACGTTGAGTTTAAATAAGCTCAACAAGAAGCTGTGGGGTTGTAGCCAGTAAGAACAATGGAAGAATTGCCCCCTGATTTGAAAGAGACACTAAACCCAGAAGTATAGGGTTTACAGGGAAAGACATCAGACTAATCAAAGGTGTGGAAGCAGTACACATTACAATAAAGCCAAATGCAGTTTTTCCAAGAACACCACCAAAGAATTTGACCCTAGAGACAGTGGCAGGAATAACACTAATAATTGAAGATATGCTAAAGAAAGGCATACTGAAAAGAATTATTGGCAGTCCTTGCAAATTCCCCTATGATGGGCATGCAGAAATCCAAAGGTAAATTTAGGATTGTACCGGACCTTAGAAAGGTTAATATCATTGCTGTTCCATGTTGTCCCGAATTAGCCACCATCCTTTTTTAGATTATGTGTACTGCAGAATGGTTTACTGTTGTGGATCTCTCTCAGGCTTCTTTTCTACACCACTGCATGAAGAGAATCAGTTCTTATTCTCTTTTGAGGAGCACACAATCAGGATACCATAACATTGTTGAACCATCTTTTGGAGAACAGCCATAAAGTGTCCCCAAACAAACTGCAGTACTGTCAGAGAGAAGTCTAATATTTCGGACATATTACTGAAAAATGAGCAAGAAAGGTGTCACAGGAGAAGGTCCAGACTATACTAGACCTCAATAATATGAAGCATCAAACTCTTGGGAGAAAGTTTCAAATGCTAGGGTGAGAGAGAAATACCAGAGTTAGGCAAAAAGAGTAATGTGTAATTATGTAGGTGATCGATGGGATGAACAACAACAGAGATGGAGGAAAGCTACAATGGAGGGAAAACTAATTGTATCCTGCAATTACTAATGAAAAAATATGAGAAACCGAAAAAGTCAAAAGTTAAGGAAGAGAAAGATGATAAAGATGAAAGGAAAAGTCTACTCACAATTCAGAGAGAAGTGAGAATGTTGTGGGGAATGGTTGGCTACTGTAGACAGAGGATTCTAAACTTTCCTTTAATGGCTAAGCCTCTACTGAGGCTGAGATGCAGAGATGTGTCTGATCCATTTTCATGGAACTACAAGTGCTAAAAATCTTTTCTAGAGCTGATAGGAAGTCTGTGTGATGCCCCAACATTAGTTATGCGTGTTTATGCAAGATGATCACTTTGTTTTGCAGTGAGAGGGAGGGCTCCTCTCTCTCAGTGATCACTCAAATACAAGAAGATTCCCGAAGACCTGTGGCTTATTTTCCAATTACCCTTAACCCCATAGCTGCTGGACTGCCTGGTTGCCTTGAAGCAATTGTGGCAGTTGGTGTCAACATCGAGAGGAGTGGAAACATAGTGACGGTAATCCTTTAACTGTTATGGTGCTCCATTCATTAGAGAGTTTTCTGACCTCAATCAAAACTCAATACATGACCAGAGGTAGGTTAACAAATATGAACAATTGATCCTGGCATCTAATCATATAGTACTAAAGGAGATGTCAAACACTGAAACCTTCAACCCTTCAGCCTTTACTTGGAAGTGATTATAAGAATGATGAAAATGAGCATGATTGTCTAGATGTCACTGATTCCTGCACCAAGCCAAGACCAAACATCAAAGATAAACCACTGATTGAGCCTGCTTATTTAATGAAAGACCCGTTTCCATGAGGACAACAGCACTCTAGACCCATGCCAATCTGGATTCCACAGCAACCACAATACCGAAACTGCCCTCATCGCCACCACCAACGACATCAGAACCATACTGGACAATGGTGAAACTGCGGCCCTCATCCTCCTGGACCTCTCAGCCGCATTCAACACTGTCTGCCACCACACCCTATGCACATGCCTCAGCGATGCAAGAATCCATGACAGAGCCCTGGACTGGATCACCTCCTTTCTCACTGGAAGAACTCAGAGAGTCCGCCTCTCTCCATTCCACTCTGAAGCAACCAAAATCATCTGCGGCATACCCCAGGGTTCGTCCCTCAGCTCGACCCTCGTTAATGTCTACATGGCTCCACTCGTTAACATCGCCCGATCCCACAATCTTAACATCATCTCACACGCCGATGACACCCAGCTGATCCTCTCCCTCACCAAGGACACCGCCAAGACCAACTTCCATAAAGGAATGAAGGCCATCGCCGAATGGATGAAGAACAACTGCCTTAAACTAAAATCCGACAAGACTGATGTCCTCATCTTCAGCTCGACCTCCTCTGCATGGGACGGCTCTTGGTGGCCTGCCACACTGGGAACCGCACCAACACCCGCCGACAACGCACGCATCCTGGGATTCATCCTGGACTCTTCACTATCTATGACCCAGCAAGTCAACGCCATCTCCTCCACCTGCTTCAACACCTTCTGCATGCTTTGGAAGATCTACAAATGGATCCCCACCGAAACCAGAAGAACAGTCATCAAGCCCTTGTAAGCAGCAAACTGGACTACAGCAATGCCCTCTATGCGGGAACCATGGCCAAACTCCAGAAAAGACTGCAACGCATCCAGAATGGCTCTGCACGCCTCATCCTGGACATCCCCTCCCACTGCCACATCACAGCCCACCTTAGAGACCTGGATTGGCTCCCTGTCAACAAGAGAATCACCTTCAACCTCCTCACCCACGATCAGAAGGCACTGCACAACACTGGACCACAGTACCTCAACAAACGGCACTCCTTCTACAACTCGACCCCACAGCTTCGCTCTGCCAACCTTGCCCTCGCCACCGTCCCATGCATCTGCAACCACTAAAAGCAGATCATTCTCACACCTCGCTACCAAGACATGGAACACTCTTCCCACCCACCTGCGTCAGACAAAGGACCTCCTTACCTTCAGAAGACATCTCAAGGCTTGGCTGTTCGAGCAGTAGCAGCCCCCCCACCTCAGCACCTTGAGACCCTCACAGGTGAGTAGTCACTTTACAAATTCCCTGACTGATTGATTGATTGATCTTTGATGTTCATGCCCGAGAACCCATGAGGGTGCCCTGAAAGCAGCTTGAGATGTCTATACAATTCAAGAAATTGTGGAACGTTAAAGGCTTTGAGGTGTTTCCACAGCACAAGTTGCAGAATTGATTACTTTGGCAAAAACATGCAGTCTATAAGCCCAAATGAGAGTGACTATATTTACAGATAGTAAGTATGGCTTTGGTGTGGTCCATGATTTCGGACAGTTATGGTCAAAAAGGGGCTTCATGACATCGTCAGGTACCCCTATCAGAAATGGGGATCATGTGAGAAGACTTTGTGATGCTCTGCAGTTTCCAACATAAGATATGTCACAGTAGGAAATCGATTTGCCAACGCAGTTGCATGGTATTGTGCACTTGTGGCATGCACATTTATTAGTATTTCCACAAATTAATCTGATGAGGACACTACTCTTTCAATGTTGCTCTCTATTGCTGATACATGGGAAGAGTTAAAAATGTTTCAGACAGATTTTTCAGAAGAAGAGCAGCAGGGATTGTTCAGAGCGGGATGTGAGGAAAACACAAATTACATTTGGATTTCAGCAGATGCAAGACCTATGTTGCCAAACAGTTTGTTGTTCCCCCTGACATGACACTTTCATGGTCCCACACATCTGCAAAGAGACTGCCAGCTGTGCCTGCAAATGCACTTGTGAACATCACAGATGTCATGATACTGGATAACTGAAAAGGATTAACTGATGTTGCACACTCTGTTTCTCAACAAGCTGAAGCTGTCACGGCAAATCCACTTCAAGAGCAGTGCCATAATCTGCGTCCCGGTGACTGGGTTGTGGCGAATCAGCATGTTTGGAAGTTGTGCGCGGATCTGAGATAGAACGTCCCCTACCAGGTGATCTTAGTCACCAACACTGCTGTTAAATGTGCCGGAATACCTAACTGGGTGTATGCTTCACACATCCAGAGAACATGGAATCCCTATGAAGAAATAGTGCTCTGTGAACCTGGAGCCAGAGCGCTGGTAAATGTACCACCGCAAGTTGTACTATATTGAGAAGAGCTACCATAAGAGTCACAGCAGAAGAGAAGAGAAAGGAGTGAAGAACCTCAAAAGGGTGTATCTGTTCAGAATTCTGATATTTCACAAAGTGGATTTGAAATTTCTGGTGGAGAAGAAGAAACAAAAGTAAAGGCTCAAACTGAAGTGATAGCTGAAACTCCACCGAAGCAAAAGGAAGATCCAGGTGAGGTAAAAAGTACTGGACCAAGAAGAATCCCTTACAGCAGTGGATGACCAAGAGGTTATGTTTGAAAAAAATTGAGAACAATTGTATCAGTTTAATGCATACTGCCAAAAATGACTGAGGAACAGAATCAAGTGGTATAATTGACACAGAAGAAGATCAACAAGCTCAGAGGAGATAAAAAAGAGCAAGGGTACCTTGTTGGAGGTATTCTGCACCTGAGTATGCTTATTACGTGAGTCAAGTCCTGTATGTTCCAATTTTCAGATGTGCTGATGTGAAAAAAGAGCTGTTTGAACCACTTTGGCATCATATTGAGAACAATATTGGATGGAAATAAAAGTTTCAAAAGAGAAAATTGACTTTAGAAATCTTGTTGAAATTAAAGGAGATACCGAAATGAGATGTTACTAAACAAAAAGAATTAGGAAGATTCCCTAGGCCCAAGGCTTCAGTAGAAGATTAAGGAGGACATTTAGAAGAAGACGAAGAAGGATGAGTATACAAAGACTGCTGTAAATAAAGCTAAAAGAACTAACTTTACTAAAGAAAAGAAAAGAAATAAGCTGTTTGTGAAAGTAACATGAGGAATAACTATTGACATTTTGCTGTTACACTTTACTGGTTTTAAAGATCTGACGTTGTTTCCTAACCAGAGCTTGAGGTATGATCATTATGGGTATTACATTTTAGTGGTAGTATTAGTAGTTATTATTATGTTAGTTGTGGATTATTATACACCAGATGTTGAAAGAACTAATTGAACATAGCTATGACATATGCACAAAAGATTGATGAGGCGCAACTGAAGGTTTTATTTGAAGATTACATGAAAGAAGATTACACAACAAATGTTTATTCTAGATTAGTGCAAGAATATATACAAATGTTAGATACAAAGAACTGCTATGAGTGTGCTCATTTACCTTCCTGTGCTGCGGAGGTGACACATCTTCACATTACCCTATCACATTGTAGAAAAGTACTATCTTTCTTGGCATGTTACCATTATTTCTGCCTGTTTGTCAGAATGTTTTGCCTGTCTCACTGGGATCCTGCTAGCCAGGACCCCAGTGCACATAGTTTGTGGCCTATCTGGGTTGTCAGTATGCTTGACTGTCACTGAAGATCTGCTAACCAGAACTCCAATGCTTATGCTCTATCTACTTACCAAATTTGTCACTACACTTTAGTGACTCCAGATTCCAATTCTAATTGGCACCCTGGACCCCCCTTATAAGTCCCTGTCCCTAGTATATGGAACCTAGGTACGCAGGTGACTGGGATTCCAGGAGATCCTTATGGGCTGCAGCATTTCTTTTGGCACCCATAAGGAGCTCATACAAACCTTTCATCAGGACTGCCACTGCGGCCTGAGTGAAATAGTGCACATACTAATTCACAGCCATTTTACACTGCACTAACTAACTTATAAGTCACCTATATGTCTACCCTTCATTTACTGAAGGCTAGGTGTAAAGTTACTGTGTGTGAGAGCACCCTTGCACTAGCAAAGGTGTCCCCATGTTTTTCAGGGCCAATTCCCCGGACTTCGCAAGTGTGGGGACACCATTATAAGCGTGCACTACATATATGTCAATAAATATATGTAGTTTCACAATGGTAACTCTGAATATGGCAATGTGAGGTGTCTAAGATAATGGAATTGTCCCCCAAACCAAATCTGGGACTGGGGGGGCAATCCCATGCACGATGGGGGCTCCACCATGGACCCCAGTACTGCCAAACCAGCTCTCTGAGGTTTCCACTGCAGCCCCAGCTGCTGCCACCTCACAGACAGGTTTCTGCCCTCCTGAGGATTGAGCAGCTCAATCCCAGGAAGGCAGAAGTATGCATTTCCTTTAGAAGATGGGTGTTACACTCTCTCCCATTGCACATAGGTGTTACATGCAGGAGGGGTAGCCTCCCAGAGCCTCTGGAAATGCTTTGAAGGGCACAAACGTGCCCTCCTTGCATAATCAGGTCTACACCGGTTCAGGATCCCCAAGTCCCTGCTCTGGCACGACACTGGACAAAGGAAAGGGGAGTGACCATTCCCCTGTCCATCACCACTCCAGGGATGGTGCCCAGAGCTCCTCCAGAGTGTCCCTGGAATTAGCCATCTTGGATTCCAAGCTGTGGGGACCCTCTGGTGACCTCTGAGTGGCCAATGCCAGCAGGTGATGTCAGAGACCCCTCCTGATAGGTGCATACCTGGGTAGGTAGCCAATCCCCCTCTCAGGGCTATTTAGGGTCTCTCCTCTGGGTGTTTCCTCAGATTCGGTTTGCAAAATTCGTCCAGGACTCCTCTGCATCCTCTGCTTCAGCTTCTGACCGTTGGATCAACAACAGACTGCTCCAGGAACCGCTGTAACTGCAACAAAGTATCCAGGACTACTCCTGTGACCTGCAACCTCAGCTCCAGCCAGCATTTGCAACAGTTTCCAAGGTGTGCACACTCTGAGGACTGCCTGTCTTCACCCTGCACTAGAAGAACAAAAGAAATCTCCTGTGGAGTGACGGGGTCACTCCCCTGCTTCAGCAGGCACAATAGTGCGACGCCAACCGGTACTCTGAGACTCCTCTCCTGACAACGAACCTGCTCTCTGGCACACAGGTGGTGGTCCGAATTGACCCAAACTGTCCAAAGGTCCAGCTGTCCAAATTTGGTGGAGGTAAGAGTTTGCCTCCCCGTGCTGCAACAGTATCCCTGTGCACCGCGTCTGATGCAGCTCCTTAGACTTTTGTGCATTTCTTCAAAGAATCCTTTGTGCACAGCATTACCCAGGGCCCCAGCCCTCTATCTTGTGATGCACAGCTACCTGACTTGTTCTCCGGCAGTGTGGGACCTTCCAGTGTAGTGGTGCAATGGCCACACTTTGCATCTACTTTGTCCCTATGTTTTGGGACTCCCGTGGGTGCTGCCTGGTCTTCTGAGGGTTCTCTGAAGTGCTGAGAGCCCCCTCTGTCTCCTCAGTCTGAGTTGAGACTCCCAGGTCCCTCCTGTGTCCAGGCAGCTCCTTTTTGACATAAACTGCGTACTTGCTTGAACCAAAGCTTGCTGGCGGAAATCCAGCGCCGCAAACAGCATACATCCAACAACTCGACGTGGGACAACTCCTGCACCCCGCACGATCCCGCAGCCATCTTCTTTGGTGATCTTCTGCACGTTTCTTCTGACCAGAGAATCCACTTTTGCACCGGCTTCTAGGTTGGCAGGGGCTCCTGTCCTTCCTGGACTCATCTTTGACTTCTCGACTTGGTCTCCTCTCTCCACAAGTCTTCAGGTCCAGGAATCCATTGTTTGTTGCTTGCAGTCTTGCTCAGTTCTTGCAAAATCCTTTATCATTATGTGTAGTGTGTCCTGAGGAAACCTGCTGTACGTTACTCCTGTTTTCCTGGATTCTGGGGTGGAGTACACTCAACTACTAAGGTCTAAGAGCTGCAGGGGACACTCCCCCTGTCACAAGCTCCTTAATAATAAGCGAACCCCATACTCCTTTGTGTGTGTTTTGTCTCCTACTTCAGCCTAAGGTGCTCTGCTACAGCTACCTATAGACAGCCTAAGCTGCTAGAACACTGCCTACATTTCATTAATAAGGGATAACTGCAACTGGAATAAGGTGTAAGTACCTTGGGTACCCACTACAAACCTTTCCAGCCTCCTACGTTGGTGGTGCAGCTGTGGGATAAGTAGTTGCAATTGCTTTACCACTTTGTTGCTGGTGCTTTTCACAAGAAAACTATACTCCAAAAGTTAGAGCTATATACAATTATACATAGCAGTCATTTTTTCACTTTAAAAAAGTTCGTTCAAACTTATGAAAAGTTTTTCAAAGATTTGACAAGTTTTTCTTTTTCTCTAAAAAGTTAGGTTAAATAGTTTGCCCACTTTCTACTCTTCTTCCTAACCTTTTCTTTCACTATGTCTGTTGTAGAGGCTACCCCCAGGGTTGTAAAGACCACTTATGAAAGTCTGAATTTCAAAAGTCTGAGGTGTTTCTGCTTGGAAAGAAGCTTAGGGATTGGGAAGAACCCTAACAAGGAATTTCACTTGAATCTCCTCTTGCAAGATGACCAGCAGCATCCTACTGGTCAGGTACAATCAGAAGGGGAGAAAGAGGGAGATTCCACCCAGGTAGATTTACAAGAGGGTCCTAAAGATCCAGGAGAGGGTCCTTCCACAGATATTTCCCTTAACAAACCTCTTAGTGTATAGCTGGTAGTGGAAGGGGTCATACACAGGTAGGGCACCCTTCACACCTAGAGGCCAGGTCACTAGAGGAACTGAAGTTAGGGAAAGGTCAACCTCTGCTCATTCCCATGTCACTTCTGTATCAGAAGTGCCCCACACATCCAACCCTGAGAATCAATCCCTAGATAGGGAACCCAGAAAGCTCAGGTTGGAGGAGGCCAGACTGATGCTGCAGCAGCAACAGTTGGCCTTAGAGATAGAAAACCCTAGCTTTGGAAAGGGAAAGACAGGGGTTGGGATTATTTTCCCATGGTGGCAGCAGCAGCGGTAGTTTCAAACGTTCTAGTGTTAGAGAAAACACATTTTATTCTAGAAACTTGCACAAGATTGTCCCCCCTTACAAAGAGGGGAATAACATTCACAAGTGGTTTGCTGCACTTGAGAGTGCCTGTAAAGTTCAGAGGGTCCCTCAGGTACAGTGGGCAGCTATCTGGTGGTTGTCTCTCTCTGCCAAGGGGAGCGAGAGACTCCTTACTGTTGGAGAAGATGACTCAGACAACTACAATGTTCTGAAAACTGCACTCTTGGATGGATTTGGCTTAACCACTGAACAATATAGAATCAAGTTCAGAGAAACCAGAAAAGAGTCTTCACAGGATTGGATAGATTTTGTAGACTGTTCAGTGAAGGCCTTAGAAGGTTGATTGCATGGCAGCAAGGTGCCTGACTATGAAAGCTTATACAATCTGATTTTGAGAGAGCATATTCTTAACAATTTTGTGTCTGATTTATTGCACCAATATCTTGTGAACTCAGATCTGACCTCTCCCCAAGAATTGGGAATGAAGGGAGACAAATGGGTCAGAAGAAGGGTGAGCAGAAAAGCTCATACGGGGGTGACAAAGATGGCAAGAAGAAGGATGGTAAGTCACATGTCAAGGTTGGGAACAAAGATAAAAAGTAATCGCAGTTTTCATCAGGCCTACAAATATCCTCTGGGGGGGGTGGGTCCAAGTCCTCTTCTAATCATAAGCAAAATCCTTGGTGTTATTTGTGTAGGAACAAAAGCCATTGGGCAAATGACACCACTTGTCCCAAGAGAAACACCAAGCCTCCCACCACCACAACCCTCACTGGTTCCACTAGTGTCCCTAGTAATAGCAGTGGTGGTAGAAAACTCCACAAGTAGCCAAACAAAGAGTGCAGTCGGGCTCACTTTTGGTAATATAGTGGGGGTTGGTCTAGTTAGGGAGACCACTGAGGCTGTTTTAGTCTCTAATGGTGGCCTTGACCTTGCCACCTTAGTTGCTTATCCCCTTAATATGGATAAGTACAAGCAACTGCCCATAATAAATGGTGTTCAGGTTGAGGCCTACAGGGACACAGGTGCCAGTGTCACTATGGTGATGGAGAAACTGGTTGCCCCTTAGCAACACCTACTTGGTCATCAGTACCAAGTTACTGACACCATAACAACACTGTTATCTACCCCATGGCTGTTGTGAATGTCACCGGGGGGGGGGGTTACTGGTCCTAAAGAGGCTGTGGTATCCACTGGCTTACCTGCAGAGTGTCTATTGGGCAATGATCTGGAAACTTCAGCTTGGGGTGACATTGAGTTGGAGGCCCATGTAGTCATGCTGGGCATTCAAGGGCACATATTTGCTCTTATCAGGGCTCAGGACAAAAAGCAAAGAGGACAGGGAATCTTGGATCCTGGAACAATGGACCAAGTGCTCCCAAAAACTAGGGGTAGAAAGGGCAAACCCTTGTCCACTGTCCCTCCTCCACTATCCCTCCCTCTCCAGAAGATTCCCCTTTTGATGAGGAGGAGTCAACTCCCTGTACAGAACCTACACCAGAGGAGCTTCAAGCTGACACAGCTGAGCACAGGGGATATCAGTGACCCACGCAGAGTTTACTGGGAGAACAATCTCCTTTATACTGAGGCAAGGGACCCTAAACCTGGTGCTACCAGGAGACGTGTCATTCCCATGCAGTATAGGGAATTCCTCCTAACTCTGGCACATGAAATTCCCTTGTCTGGACATCTGGGGCAAAGCAAAACCTGGGACAGACTTGTCCCTCACTTTCACTGGCCTCATATGTCAGAGGACACAAAAGAGTTTTGTCGCTCTTGTGTGACTTGCCCAGCCAGTGGCAAGACTGGTGGCACCCCAAAGGCCCCCTTAATCCCACTGCCAGTGGTTTGGGTGCCCTTTGAAAGGGTAGCGGTTGATATCGTTGGCCCCCCTTGACCCTCCAACTGTTTCTGGTAATAGGTTCATCTTGGTGGTAGTGGACCATGCCACAAGACATCCAGAAGCCATCCCTTTAAGGACCACTACGCCACCTCCAGTGGCAAAGCCCCTTCTAGGAATATTTTCCAGGGTGGGGTTTCTTAAAGAGATAGGATCAGAAATGGGAAGTAACTTCATGTCTGCATACTTAAAAGCTATGTAGAGGGAGTGTGGTGTAACCTATAAATTCACCACACCCTATCATCCACAAACAAATGGACTGGTTGAGAGATTTAACAAAACTCTCAAAGACATGATCATGGGTCTCCCCCAGGGGAGGGCCCCCGGGGGCTCCACGACTCCCCCTTCCGCCAGCCTTTTCATGGCAGTTCCTACCTCCATGAAAGGGCTGGCGGGAGGGGGACTCGTAATCCCCTGTGCAGCGCTGCAAGCAGCGCTGCCCTGGGGGATTACAACCACCGGGACCAATGTGGCGGGAAACCGCCGGTCCTGGCAGTGCGACCGCGGCGCTTCCGCTGCGGTCATAATCCCATGGGAAGCACCGCCAGCCTGTTGGTGGTGCTTCTGTCAAAACAGCCCTGGCGGTCTTTGACCGCCCGGGTTGTAATGAGTGCCATAATCTCAGAAACTGAGATAATATAAAAACCCCTGATAGATATCAATATATTGATACACGTCAATCTCATTCCTTTCAGGACTCATCAGAAAAAAGAAATGAGAGAGGTGGGCGTTCACAGAGAAGAACAGAGTACATGAAATCGAGACAGGAATCACAACGTTCATCAGAGGTTTCTGTAAAAAAGGAAGAGAATCCCACCCAACAAAAACCCCAATTCAAAAAGAAAAAAATGGCAGCAGTCGCAGTCCGACATGCCACTCAGGAAGAGGGTCCTCTTGAAGAACAGGAAGTGGGCTCTAGCACTGCTAGACAGCGCGGCAGAGGTCACAATAGTTCGCCGGGGTCTTCTAGAGCATCTGGAGGTGAAAGCAACTGATTACTTTCTACAAGTAGAAACTGCGGAGATGCGTGTCTCCACACCTGATAGGGTGTATAAAGTGACACTACAGTTAGAAGGAGACATTGAGCGCATAATAGACGCAATCTTTTGGGATCGCATGGTAAACATATATGATGTTTTGTTGGCCGAAAAAGATTGGCCACCCTAATTTGCCTGTACCTGCCCACATGGGGAAGACGTGATTAAGCCTGCCTTCTCGCCCCTTGTTCCAGATGAACTCGCTGAATCCTATGCCATTAATTGGGCTTTGGCACAGGCACAGGCACCTGCGTTCTACCGAAATCACGTAGGATGGGATAAAGAATCCCCCTACCATGTAATTCCAAATTAAAAATGAACCTCAACCTCAGTATACTATAAAACACGAAGCAAAAGCACCTGTGAGAGGAAAACTCACACAATTAGATTACCAGGGCGTAATTGAACCCTGTGTCTCCCCAATGAATAATCCATTATTCCCAGTAACTAAACCAGACCATTCATATAGGATAGTGTTAGACTACAGACACTTAAACAGTCATACATGCACTTATGCTATACAAAACTCACCATACACAGCACTAATGAACAATATAGTGCGTAAAAAATACAAAACAACACTGGATATTTCCAATGTTTTTTTCTGCCAGAATATAGCACCTGAGAGTAGAGACTTAACAAGTTTCAGCGCACTAGGCTCCCAGAAAAAATTCTGTCATTTACCTCAGGGGTATAGGAACAGTCCAGGACTGTTCGCAGCTCGTGTGACAGCAATTTTCCATGAGATAGATCCTGAAGCATTGTCTGATGTGGATGATATCTATATTACGGATGATTAATTGCTACAACATTTAAAACGGGTAGCCCGCATTTATGTAGGATTTTCTGAATAGGCTACAAATTCAATAAAAAAATAAAAAAAATCGCCTTCCTCAGCGTCAAGTGAAGGAAAGACCCCAGCACCACAATTTTTAGAAAAATTAGCACAGTTACAACCACCAAATACGATTAAAAAACTCCAATCTCTATTGGGTTTCCTAACTTTTGGCAGAACTTACATCCCAGATTATGCTACACGCATAAAACATTTATATGATCTGATAAGTCCCAATTTTTCGAGTAAATTCTGGATAATTAAACATACACGCATTCTTCAAGATTTCCAAACAGACATGCTTGCAGCACAACACCTACACACGAGGGACAACAAAACACGTTTGGTCATCAGAGTAATAGCTGGTGCCATCGGTTTCACCAATGTGACATTTAATGAATGTGAGACAGTCCCAATTGCATACAAATCACACTTATATTCAGCGGCAAAACAACGCTTTGCTCCCACTGAGAAAATTCTCACTGCTGTACAGATGGCTGTCATTAAAGAATGACCTTTTGCCCAAGGAAAACGCATTATTGACTTTTCTCCAATCCCAGCCCTAGAGGTCATTCCAAAAGCCAGCATTCCGAACGCAAAGGCATTACATCCACATTGGATACAATGGTCTACGTCTTTGACAGCCACTGATGTAGACTATATTTTTGACCCAACATTAGTAACTCAAGAATTTTTGCAGTATGAAATAGAGTACCCAGTTCTAGCAAATACATTGCTTGTTGAACATTATCATAAAGTCATTACACCGATGGCTCAGCACAACCTGCAATTGGCACAAAACACCAACATTCTGCTTCTTGCGCTGTCATAAGCGGCTACATGGAGGTGATACATTTTGTCCCCTACATACATTTACGCAAACCCTAGGGGATTGCACAGCACAGTTGGCAGAGCGAAAGGCTCTGGTGATGGCACTGGAACACACAGATCCTGCATAGCCTACGTTGATTGTTTGTGATTCATATTATTGTGTCCAGTCCTTTAATGAATATCTGCATTACTGGCGCCAGAATGGGTTCAGAGATTCTAAAGGCAACACCATTAAACACAGACTTCTGTGGGGGAAAGTAGCAGATCTGAAAGAGACGCTACCAAATGTCCATGTTGTATATACACTTGGACACCACGCGTTGGGATACACGTTGCTGGAAACACCTTGGCTGATGAAGCCGCAAAGTCAGCAGTGGCCGCTGTAGCTGCAGTAGCACGTTCAAGTACAAAACCGGACGCAGACATATGGGCTGCTGTGAAAGCTACGGCTGATGGTACGCCCTATCTTAAAACATTTTGGGCTAAATATTCTGACCAAATGGAAGATCGCCTGAACGCTGAAGTTAGAATACCAGGTGTAGGCATGAGAGAGAGTCCCAAAAAAGACATAAGACCAGGGTTGATTAAAGCAGTGCATGAAGGGGTGGTATCTGCCCATGATGGTGTGGCGGCAACAATTTCGATCTTGCAAGCCTGTAATTGGTGGCCAGGGCTCCATAAAGAGACTAAGCAGTATGTCCTTTGTTGTGACATCTGCCAACAAATCAAAGTTTCTACTGCCAAACGCCCGCCGCAGACACCCCTCTTGATTTCGAACAAACCATTACAAAGTATGTACGTTGACCATTGCAGTCCCCTAACACCGGATAGTGCATACAAGTATATATTAGTCGCTGTTGACTCATGTTCCAGATTTTTATGGGTGTGGCCACAACGCTCGGCTGACGCTTGGACTGTTATTAAAGATTTGCGAGTCTTTATCGCTACATATGTGGTTGCGGCTTTCCATGCGAACCAGGGCCCTGCTATCGCCTGTACGCCATGGCTTTGTTAGGGGTCCAACTCCAATACTCGTCTCCATTTCATCCCGAGGGAAATAGTGTTATGGAGCACTTAAACCGTGATTTAAAGCAATCCTTAACAGCCAGTCTTAGGCACGGGTCGTAGTTGGCTCAACCACCTTTATGGAGTCCAGAGAGCACTTAATAATCTGCCTAGAAGGTCCCTGGGGGGGTCGTACTTCATATGAGTGCCTGTTCGGAACTCGGATGTATGTTCCTGATCTTGATGGTCCTGGCGTGGAGGGAGCAGAAACACCTTTTGACATAAATGAATGTGTCACTATTTTACAGAAATTGATGGGAGGCGCGAATCAACACTGCAGAGGAGGAGGGGCTGCCCTGTGAGCCCAGGAGTCTTTAAAACTCATCCTTCACGCTCCCGCTCTACGGGAGGCGCGAATCAACGCTGCAGAGGAGGAGGGGTTGCCCTGTGAGCCCGGGAGTCTTTAAAATTCATCCTTCACGCTCCCGCTCTACGGGAGGCGCGAATCAACGCTGCAGAGGAGGGGCTGCCCTGTGAGCCCGGGAGTCTTTCAAATTCATCCTTTGCGCTCCCGCTCGCGGGACGTGCCCGGGCAATGGACGGGCCCGTCCTTGCCCGTCACTGCCAGGAAGAGGCAGGGCAGGGCCCCCCCCGACATCTCTCCAAAGGCTTTTGAATTGGGTAGCACACAGGCACGTGGCCACCAGAAGGTACTCTCTCTTGGTGTTTCCCTTTTCTTTTTTCTTTTTTGCTGCCCCATTACGGAGCCCAACTTCTAGCCCATGCTAAGTAAATTGAACTAGCAGCATTTAGTTTTTGTTATTGGGGCAGGTCCAAACCTTCACATAATTTCTGCTGTACCTACATCACAAAACGTTGGTTTTTGTACACAATTGTCGGAGGTGGGTTTAACGCCCTACAAATTTTATTATGGGTATTTAAAAGGTCGGTTCTGCCCGTGGGGGTTGGGGGTGGGAATCACCCCCCATAAGTTTGTTCTCTGCCCTCCACTCAACCCGAGGAACTTTAACAACTTATCGGGATGGGGTAAAAGGAAAGCCAGTGGTAACCCCACTGGGCTGGGAGGGGCAAAGAAAATACCTCGACATGCTGCTGAAAACTGTACATTGACCCAAATTGATGAGCTAATAGAGGAAGTAGAATGTTTGTTAGCTACTAAGCCCTCTAAGCCCCTCAAGAAAGGGATTACTGCTGCCACTAATGATATAAAATCCTTTTTTGCCCCTGTGAATAGAGAACTGCCGTTACTTACATCACAAGGATCTAATTTAGAACCTAGTATGCTAGAAGCTCCAACTAACTTATTAGAGAGCCCCAAACTGAGCCTGTCTAGCCAGCAGGGTAGTGTGTTCCCCCTTATAATTTGCGATAACCGTTTCTTACCTCTTGCCCCCTTGGTGTCCTCTGATTTAGAGAGGAGTGTGTCAAGAGAGACAGAGGAGTCACTAATACTTACAACTACTCAGAAGGAACACCCTGTTGAGACACAGCTAGCACAAATAAGAGCTGAAATTCGGAGACTCAGAGAGTACCTTACATCTTTTAGTCATATTATACACGAGAAGTTGGACGGCATATCCGCCATAATTGGGTGCATAAGGAAATCTTCATTCAAACTTGAGCCTAACTCTGTATCTAGGCAAACCCAACAAGTTGAAACATTCACAACAGGAATACACAGGGGAAAGAGGGACGAAGTGGAAACACAGAACTCCCAGTGGGAAAAAGTGTACTTCCCATTGCGGCTGGCTTAAACAAACACGACGCAATCCGGAATAAAAGGGCGAATCGCAAGGTGCATAGAAATTAAACTTTAGATAAAAGCTCTATAGGCCCTCTGCGAAGTGCCCCATTAAGCCAGATCAAGCACAGTCATTATGACATATATATGACAAATGTCCCCTAGCTAAGCTATGGCCAAAAAGAACAAGGGGATTCCCTTAAGAACAAAGTAATCCATTGGATTTGGGGGGTAAAGAAGTGTAGGTCTATCATAAGGGATGACATAGTCATTCAAGAGAATGCTCAGCAACAGACTTTATAGGCCTGAAACTGAGCACCCAGAGCCTAGTAAAGGGCCTTTTGGCACTTGATCAAAGATTGAGACCCGGTACTTCATCCCAAATGTCACTTGTCCAAAAAATCCCTCAACCATTGGCTAATCTGTTTTTTAAAGAGAGATATAATATCCTAACGCCCCTGAGTATACGCACTCCAAGAAGGGATTATAGGAGGAGCCCAACTTCAACCATAGATTGGCGTGAAGCCCCCATAGTGAAGGCTGGGAGAGATGGCATACCTAGTAAAATGGCTTTGGACCCCTCTATACCAAGCAACCAGATATTGTGCATCCTGGGGGCAGAGTCAAGAGCACATTGTAGTGACCAACTAGAGGTGAGGGACTGTAGAGTAATGTCTCACCTAAGTGAGAATAGAGAGAAGCTGCAAGATACGGGGGATGGATCTAACTTATTGATTACGTTTCTATCTTGGAATGTGGCAGGTTTGCTGCAGAAAACAGCCAACCCTGATTGGTGCAGCCTTATAGACCAACACCATATTATCTTGCTGCAGGAGACATGGGCTTCTTCTGCGATTAATAGAGTAGGTTATTGGACCTTCCAGAAGATCGCGCTTCCATCACCATCTGGCAGGGCATCAGGAGGCTTGATAATCTGGCTAAAACATGATTTGTTCCCAAAGGCGAAGGAGCTAGCAACCCCCACAAGGGATATACTAGCTGTCGAGGTCGAACTTAGCAGCCCAAGGGGGCCCGTTCACATAGTAATTGTAAACATATACGTTAGACCTGGTACCCAAAGGTCCCAGACTGCTCTGATAAATATGCTAACAGACCTCTTGAACTGTTCACCGGGGGGACAGGGCTTAATCGTTGCAGGAGATCTGAATATGCAACTGAACTGCAGAGATTACAACCAGCAAAAAGGAACCCGGTTTGCAGATCCATTGGACAGATCTGTGCCCGTCCGGGTCACAACTAAGAAAGCAGGGGGAGCACTAGATATATTAGAAGATCTAATAAAAGCAAAGGGGTTAAGAATAGTAAATGGGAACACAAAGTCAGACACCCCGGCGTTGCCTACATATAGGAGAGGTCCATATTCAAGTAGTTTAGATTATGTCTTAGTAGACGACATCCTCTGGAAATCTCTTATCGATATGGTTGTTCTTCCTCTTAATGACAGTGACCATCAAGCTCTGAGTACCTCCTTTTCTACTACTCTATTTAGTTGCAAAACATTGACAAAGTGGGCCAAAGGCAATGCTCTAGCTATGACGAATAATTACAAAAATGTGAAATGGGAACTGGTGGAAGATGATGTAAATTTCCAGTTATTAATTTACAAAATAGTTACATCAACGCTTTTACCCTTGAAACATACTGATTTAGCGCCAGTGGATTTGATTAATTTGCATAGTATTTTGACCAACCGTTTAAAATCACACTTCCAGGTAGTAAGAAGGTGGGCCGAGACTGGGGCTAGAACATTGGGGTGGTTTTCTAACTCCTGTTGTCAGGCCAAAACACAGCTTTTGGGAGCACTGAAGGCAGGGATTTGTCGAGAGATAAGAGCATCCAGGGCTGCATACAAAGCAGCACTAAAAAATGCTAAAAAAGAGTGGGAAACTAAATACTGGAAAGGGCTGGTAGATGCACTCCACGAGAAGGATCTTAAATTGTTTTGGAAATTAGTGTTAGGCAAAGGCAGCTCCCAAACCGTGGAGAATAATCCCGCAATCCAGCCAGAAACTTGGGTGTCACATTTTAAAAATGTATATAGAGAGCCTCAAATTAGTAGCATTATTGCTCCTTTATTAAAACCTAATGGACTCTTTATTGCCAATATATCAACTGTTGGGACAGCCACACTACCTAAATTTGGCCTGGATCTTTTTTCTTTAAAAGAAACAACCTTGGGTCTCCAATCAGTACGCAAAGGGAAGGCCCCTGGGTTAGATGGTATCCCAGGTGATCTATATCTGTCCCGACCGACAACTTGGTCCCTATACTTAAATTCGCTCAGCAATGAGATACTGAGGGGTGGAGGACTTCCCCCCACGTGGCAAGGAGCAATCATAGTCCCTATCTTCAAGAAAGGGCCAAGGGAAGAACCTACCAATTATAGGCCAATAAGCCTAATTGATGTCAGTCAAAAAATATTTTGTAAGCAGGTACTGAATAGATTACAGGCATGGATAGAGGATTCTCATATCCTTTCCGACTTCCAGGCAGGATTCAGGAAAGGAATGAGCACAATAGATCAGGCGTTCAGGTTCAATCTTCTTTGCTGGAAATACCTGTTACTTAACAAGAGCCACCTGTACGTGGCTTTTATTGACCTAAAAGCTGCCTTTGACATGGTACCGCTGGATTTATTGTGGAATTCTCTGGAGAACTACCAACTTGACGGAGAACTATTAAGACTGACTAGGTACTTACATGAGGGGACTTTCGCTCAAGTACATTGGTCCCAAAGTGGTGATTTAACAGAAGCTATACCTGTTGATAGGGGGGTCAGGCAGGGGTGTGTTCTGGCCCCAACATTGTTTAATCTCTTCATCAATGGTGCGGCAGACCAGCTGTTACATTGTAACCATGATGCTCCAAAGTTAGCTGGAGCCTCTGTCCCCATTTTAATGTTTGCTGATGATACTTTATTAATTTTGAGAACGCCAATGGGCCTACAAAACGAACTGAATGTTTTTTACAACTTTTGCTCCAGCAGAGGACTTGAAATAAATTTAACCAAATCAAAGTTCATGGCTTTTAATCCGCATAAATCGTTCAGGGGGACAATGACCATAGCAGGCCATCCGGTAGAGAGAGTTAGCCAATTTGATTATCTGGGGCTTAGGCTAAGAGACGATCAACAGTGGTCGGCGCAGATTGGGAAGAGTTTGTCAGTTCTTAGACAGAGGTCAACAGTGATAGGGAGGGAAATTGCTAACATTTCGGAAGGGGAGATCTCACCCGCCATTATCGTCTACAAAGCAGCTGCAGTGGCAGCTTCAACCTATGATGTCGAGCATTGGTGGCACACTAATTCAAGATGTTTGACGACGGTAGAAAACCGCTTTCTACGTCATTTTTTGCGGCTGCCGATGAGTACCCCCTCATACCTCTTAGACTTGACCTAGCCTTAAATGAGATTCATAATGAAATTGCTCTAAGACCACTCATGTACTGGGTCCATCTCTGGACTTCCGAGTATCTGTCCACCTTCCAAATAGCAATAGATGAGTTTCTTGTGGGCGACTGTGCATTAAAAATCCCCTGGCTCAGATATATTAGAGACATGTGTAAACTTCTTAAAATGGAGGAGGTGCGGAAAGATCCTCACAACTTGACCAAGGAAGTAAAAGAGCGCATAAACAGGTGTTATTGGGAGAATATCCTGGTGCAATTCTGATCTAAAAATCAAGGTAGCCGGACCCTACAGTTTTTGGACCACAAATGTAACCCTAAATTCAAGGCCTACATGGACAATGTACACCCTCCCTACACCAAAACCCTATTTATTAAGTTCAGATTAGGGATCCTCCCGCTCAAGACATTTACTGCGAGATGGAGAGTGGAGGATCATAAACTGACTTCTTGTCATCATTGTCACAAGACACCAGAGTCACTCGCACACTTTATGTTTTTTTGCCCTAGATACCTGGCCCCTGGGAAGAAGTGGACTGTTCCATTATGCAGGTCTATGGGGATAAGGGAATGTAACACATCATTACACCTTTTGACAACTGATACAACTGACAAGATAGTTTTTTCAGTTGCGAGATATCTGCAAAGTGCATGGGCTATAAGAACTAGAGAATTGTCATAACTGTGTATTTTAACAAATAGATTTTAGATCTGAATTATTTAATGCAGCAGCTGATAATTGATTGGAATTAAGATTAATAGCCCATTATGTTTTATATCTTAATATTTAATACTCGAGAGTTTTAAGATTTCAAGATCAATGTCTAGTTTGTGCTGTTTTAACAATTATGTGATTTTATAACTTATTCAAGGTTTCTTAATGTATAATGTGGCACTTTTCGTTTATCTCTTTTTATAATTGATCCCCTGTATAATTATGATATGGCGTTTTATCGCATTCTTTTATGGCTTTTAGCTGAAATAAAGTTATTATTGAAGTACAGGAACTGCAACAGTTCCGTGACGTTCTATCATTGCTGTCTCCACAGGAATTAAGGATGCGCCTGTAACATCTACTGGCTGGATTACCAGAGTTGGAGATCTTGTACGTGAAAAAGTCGCTGTGAAAAAGGAATTTGGCCCTTCCTATCGAGCACCAGTCACAGTATTGGGAATGCACGGTACCAGAACTGTAATTCTACCACCATAGGCAGGTGCCAAAGAAAATCGTTTTGTCTCCATCGACAATGTCAAACTACACCATGTGGCTGATCCTGCACAGCAGACCAACAGGAACATCCAGTAGTACCTGAATCCCTCTCACTACTGGTCAAGAAGTCCAGGTTATTTATACCAACACTGACAACTCTCCAAGCTGAGGGAGGATGGAAGATGGTCTTGTATTGGTTCCACTAGCATTGAACAATACAGAAACAATTGACCGAGTTGACTCAACTCCAACACATACGGATGGTGCTATTTATTGTGTGCCACCACGGGAAACACCAGCTCCACCACTGACCACGGCTCCAGTTTTTGCACCTACTGCTTCTGGATATTTTGACGACTTTAATGATGACGTCTCAGATTCATTTGCCTCTTCGACACCTGAATTGTCAAACACACATAAGCTAA
The DNA here is from genome assembly GCF_031143425.1 of Pleurodeles waltl. Taxonomy (NCBI): domain Eukaryota; kingdom Metazoa; phylum Chordata; class Amphibia; order Caudata; family Salamandridae; genus Pleurodeles; species Pleurodeles waltl. Next base: position 1,311,930,580 of record NC_090440.1, read on the forward strand.
CAAACTGACTTAAAAAACATATTTTATTTTTCCATGGAACTATCTATGGTTCTCTTTGACTGTCCTAGCTTTCCTACTTTGGATTGGTTTTGTTATCACCTTGTTCTTGTTAATACATGGTAATTTTCTCCCTGAAAAATCAACAGTTGGATCGGTGGTGGAGGCCTTAAAAACACATTTTTCATCACACAAGGTCCGAAGAGACTTAGAGATTTGTGAACATTTCCGCAGTACCAATTCCTGATGGGATTGTTTGGGACAAAGTAAAATTTGATATATATGGTCCCACGGAAGTACTTCAAATACCATATGTGTTCAAACTATCAATGAACGATATTATAATACCAGGCATTGTTTCTGATGATTGTGATGTGAAAACAATTGATTCTATGATGACTGAATTGCAGTAGTACACTGTGTTTGAAAACAAAGATGTTTATCAATCTAAAGAGAATTATGGTGATATGTTTTGCTATAATTATTATGGGCACCATTTCATACATAGAGCGAGCAGCCCCACAACTGTTTTTAATTATACACAATGGAAACATTGTCCGATCCCACCACTAGGGAGTTCTAAAATATATTCTAAAAAATTTACATATTTTTTTTAAAATGCTGAGTCTTACTACTTTAAAATACCACCTACTAAAGATATACATATGCTAATTGATGAATACAAAATTTATATATTCTGAATCCTTTGTTTCCCAGTTGTCTATAGAAGGCTATGAATATTGGTTGAAATTGATTGATCTGAAGAGTGTATGGGGAACTAGACATTGGCAAATTAGGGGAAAGGAAGCTTTATTTAGAGCATGCCTCATACCTGTACAAATGATATTCTTAAATGTGACAGTACAACAAACAAGTTGTTTAAGCTTAGCTAAAATTAAGGAATTAAACATACCCAGTATACCTGCCCCTGCAAAATTTTATATATGGCAAAAATATACAAATGCAACTGAAAATCAGGTCGACGAATGGGTCCAGAATGGTACATTTAATGTTTCACTGACACGTCCTGACGGGTGGTTATTGTGGTCAGTAGATACCAATGGGGGTCACCAGCATTTTATCAGCTCCTCTGGGGTTTTAGAACAAGTAGACCGGACCCTCGCTATATATCGTCCGAACATGCGGGTATAGTCACGACCTATAGTGTAGGGAAACTATGTCAGCAATGGTTCAAAACTTCCTCACAAGATGCGGTTAGAGAACATCTCAGTCTCCTGTCCAATAACACTGACTTACAGGACTTCCTGTTAGGCCCCAGCAAACACCGTAGGAAGTGTTTCTTATATGAAGTATATAATGAAATTTGGAAGCTTTCCCAACAAGAAGTAGCTGCCCGTTAAGGCAAATAGACCAGGAAAATCTGACAAAGGCATTAGCTGTTGTGGATAATGGGATTAATACCTTGTCCGACAGGCTATATACTTTAAATAATATCGTCTCTTCTGCTATAGACATTATACAAACAGATATGTCTTCCTTACATCATGGACAGAGTCAGATAAGATCAATTATGTAGTTGGGTTGGATACTTCAAACATTGAAGGCGGGTCGCGTTCCCTGGCAGTATGTCAGTGAGAGGGAGAAATTTCCCTCCTTTAATTTAACATGAGAGCAACAACTAATGGCTAAGAAAGAAGTGACTTATGTCATGCTTAATAGTGAGAAATTAGAAAAGTTACTGTGGCTGAAATACCATCTGCTGAGTGGCTAATACACAGGGTCATCAATCTGCCGATTTCTACACTTCAATTCACCTCCTGTTTAAAACACATTCCGGTAGGCAGATATGAAAGGTTGGGAGATAGCTACATCCATGAGGTGTGGGAGCTTCCCTTCTTGTACAAATGTTTCAGTGGCATGAATTAAGTCTTTCTTAGGGGTAGTGAATGCAAGACTTTAGTCAGCCATTCGATGGTTTGTAAACAGCTGTCCTTCCATGGGGCGTGTAACGCTGCTGCAGCAAACTTAGCTTGTTATCTGAAGGGAGTTCCAGTCCCCTTGATTAGACCAACGTTCCAGGTGCTTTCAAACAGCAGCCACGTCCTCCTCAATGGTGAAGACTGTTGTGGTATGCGAGCAGCAATAGTTTATGTTGTTTCGGTCTCTAAGGTCGTTACATGCTGCGGGAACGTACTTTTTGCCCTCACTAAAATTAAAGAGGTACCAGACATTTGACCTCACATCGCTACGTCAAATGTGAATTTGAAAAGTTGAGCAGACTCAAGGCTTTCTTGTTTCAGAAGCATGTGGCCCTTACATCTGCACGCAAGACCTATGCACTTCAGGTGGTAAGGTCATCAGCAGAAATACAGTCTCTTTTAAATACAAACTTTCCAAGACATTTTGGTGAACTCGTGGGATGAATATTTAATGCGTCCAGTACAACTGGAATCACACTTTTTTTTAAAGCTGTTGGTTCTGGTTTCATTCACACCTTCTCCTCCATATTCGGTTTAATACCATCAGCTATCCACTCAATCTTCTCTATTATTTTTGAGGAATTTCTGAAAACTTTGCCTTTATTAGCTGGCATTTTGCTGGTGCTATTTTTTATGCGCAATGGCTGTCCCGCCGCAACAATGAAAGCGTTCCCATACGCGCAGCTGTGTCATGAACGCATGATGCAGTATTTTGGAGCAACACTCCTGGAGTACTTGGAGTGTGGCTGGTCTTTGTCATTCAGGCCGGTCTTGCACTGTGTGCAGCCCATGTTTCGGTGCCTCTGGTGCTCTTTCTAACTGGAAGTCTGTCTTTCAACGCAGCGCTTGCCTACTTTGGATGCTGATCTGTTGATGTTCTTGCTGAGAGTTCATTACTGGACGTGCGCATTGAGGTTGTGTTTGCTACGAGAAGCTACTAACGAGTTACCCTTCTTAGAGGATATAGCTCACGACCCATCACTGGGCACACCACGGAATACCGCCTTGGCTGTGGCTGAGGCTGAGGCTACGGAACACAACTGTTCCTTGATCCTTCTTGGCGATGAGTTTCCGACTTTAACATAGGCCGAAGTGGAAGATTTCTTGTTCCCCATGGCCCAAGAATCAATTGGAACTTTTCTAAATTGACTTGGCTTTTGGAATTCGGTTTTATGCCACATGCTAATGTATTAAATTCTCCCATTATATGCTCATGTCTCCTTTCGACTTGTCAACATTGACATTGCTTTTTATATATATCTTAGGTTTAGCTTTTTTAGTAATAATCTTATACGCCTTGGACTTTGAACCACCTTCAACCGACAAGGGGAGGGTGTTGTGTAGCCATTTTAGTTATAGCTCCATGCACGTTTTGTTAACACAGTACGCTGCTTTAAACTTTAACCTACATATATTTTATTCAGCTTCGTCTTATTAATGTTACAATGGCCATTTTTACGGTTTTGTTTTATTTTCCATTTATCTAACTGTTTTTGCATAGGCCAGCACTCTGTTCTCAAACAAGACATTCTTGATCACTCTGTGCTTCTTCCAAGGCTACAGCACGGTACATTGCCGGTGAACGTGGTAGAAGTTTAGTCTCCAACATTCGTAGAAAATACACATCCTTACTTAGGAACATTTTCTCAGAACATCAGTTGTGTTGTTATAAAAAAACTTCCTTGTCCCTTACATGTTAGAGGGAGATTCCAGCCAGGGAAGCATGACTGTATGCTGATTGCTGAAGGCTTTGTTACAGATGCTAACGCAGACCGCAGGCCTTTGCTCAGGTATGGGGGTTTATGTCTTCCCAGGGGAACTTGAAGGGCAGAATTAGAGCTTAACATGCTGTGCTCGATCATAGCCTAGGTAGGAATTAGTCCATCGATTATAGTGACAATATGATAGCTTTGTTTTTATGCTTCACTCTTCTCGTCACAATTTTAATACTGTCATGTTGTGTCATCCTAGTTATTGCAGCTCACGCTTTGCTATCTAAGATGCAGTCATTTTATTAAACTCATTATTGAAACATATACTGCTTCTGTTTGTCATTTATATATGAGACTGGATTGTAAATGAGAGAAACGGATGAGACCTGAGTGACCACGACTTCCCTTAAAAGCCAATTATGTCATGCGCTCGGCTGCCCAGTCATCACTAACCCTGGGTAGAGATGAGGCACTACTAGCTGGCTGGAGCAAAACCGGGATTGGAGTGACAGGTGTCACCCGCAGTGGGTAAGACTTTGGTGGTCATTATGAACTTTGCGGTGTGGCCTGCCCCATTGTGCAGGTCACTCGGGCAGTGATCTGTGCGACGGGTGTTGCTGCACCCGCCGCACAAAGGCATTGGCGGCGGCTCCATGTGGGGCTGCCATCAATGTCCCGGCCAGGCATTCCTGTCTGCCCGCCCACAGGATTTTCTTTATGCGGCCAGCGGGGATCCGGGGATGCTGCCGGTCAGTAGTTTGACTGCCAGCATGAACACGGCGATTTCGACCGCCGTGTTCACAATGAGGGCCTTAGTCTCCCACACCACGGGCGATTCTGCCACTCGAAATCCAGTAGTCTCATTAGAATAATGAGAGCCTACGCAACAACCTATTTGGTAGACCTTGGCACTGCCAGAAGTCCCGCTTAGGGTACTTCATGTCAATCACCTTAAACCCTACTATGATAGGGCAGATTTAACCCTACTCATGTCCACACGTGAAGAGCAGGAGGAGAAGAGTGACCCTGTCCCTTACCTCTTCTCCAAAACTGAAGATGATGGCTTAGTGGAGGGAGTTGTATTTGCAGACTACCTCACAGCAGAGCAGAGGGAGGACTGCAAGAATTTACTAGGCCAATTTTCGAACCTCTTTTCACTCACACTTGGTACCACTACAACATACCATAGATACAGGAGACAGTTTACATGTAAAAAGTAGGATTTATTAGGATTTATAGGCAGCCTGACCATGTCAGAGACTGTATTAAGTCTGAGGTACAGAAAATGTTGGACCTAGGTGTTATTGAGCACTCAGATAGCCCCTGGGCCAGCCCAGTGGTGCTTGTCCCCAAACCTCATAGCAAAGAAGGAAAAAGGGAAATGCAGTTTTGGGTGGACTACCGAGGGCTCAATACTGTAACTAAAACAGATGCTCACCCTATACCCAGGGCAGATGAGCTCATAGATACACTGGCATCTGCCAAGTATCTAAGCACCTTTTATTTGACTGCAGGGTATTGGCAGATCAAGTTATCAGAGGATGCTAAGCCAAAGACTGCATTTTCAACCATTTGAGGGCATTATCAGTTTACAGGTATGCCCTTTGGTTTGAAAAATGCACCTGCCACTTTCCAGAGGCTGGTGAACACAGTCTACCAAGGTCGGGTCAGTGCAGCATACTTAGATGATATTGCTGTATTTAGCACCACCTGGGATGACCAACTGATCCACATGTGGAACATTTTGGAGGCCCTGAAGAAGGCAGGCCTCACTCTCAAGCCTTCAAAATGCCAGATAGGGCATGGGAAAGTGGTTTATCTGGGCTACCTGGTAGGTAGAGAACAGATTGAACCAGTACACGGGAAGATACCAACTATTTTAGACTGGGCTTCCCCTACTACTCAGACCCAGGTCTCACTGGTATTACAGGAGGTTCACTAAGAACTATGGCTCCATTGTTGCTCCTCTTAATGACCTCACCTCTAAAAAATGCTGCCTAAAATCAGCTGTCAAAGAGCTTTTGAGGAGCTTAAGCAGGCTATGTGTACTGCACCTGTCCTAAAAAGCCCAAATTACTCTAAAAAATTAATTGTCCAGACAGATGCATCTGTACTGGGGGTTGGGGTAGTGCTATAACAACTGATCTCAGAGGGCCAGAATCAACCTGTTGCTTTTAACAATAGGAGGTTGACCCCGGGAGAAAAGCATTGGTCAGCCATAGAGAGGGAGGCCTTTGTTGTAGTCTGGGCCCTGAAGAATTTGATACCATGCTTCTGCAGGCATTCTTCTGCAACGACAACCGGTACTCTGGGACTCCTCTCCTGGCGACGAACAAGCTCCCTGGAACACAGGTGGTGGACCCAAGTAACCCAAACTGTCCAAAAATCCAGCTGTCCAAAGTTGGTGGAGGTAAGAGCTTGCATTCCCGTGCTGTGATAGTATCCCTGTGCACAGCGTCTTCTGTAGCTCCTTGGACTTCTGTTCACTTCTTCCAAGAATCCTTAGTACACAGCGTAGCCCAGGTCCCCAGAACTCCATCCTGCGACACATAGCTCCCTGAGTTGTTCTCTGGCGCTGTGGGACCTTCCAGTGTGGTGCTGCAATGACTGCACTTTGCAGCTTCTTTGTACCCATGTTCTTGGACTCTTGTGGGTGCTGCCTAGTCTTCTGAGGGCCCTCTGAAGTGCTGAGAGACCCTTATGTCTCCTGAGTCTGAGTTGAGACTCCCAGGTCCCTCCTGTGTCCAGGCAGCTCCTTTTTGACGCAAACTGCGTACTTGCTTGAACCAAAGCTTGCTGGCGGAAACCCAGCAATGCAAACAGCCTGCATCCAATAACTTGACGTGGGATACCTCCTGCACCCTGCAGGAACCCGCAGCCATCTTCTTTGGTGCTCTTCTGTACTTTTCTTCTGATCAGAGAATGCACATTTGCACCTTCTTCTAGGTTGGCAGGGGCTCCTGTCCTTCCTGGACTCTTCTTCGACTTCTGGAGTTGGTCTCCTCTCTCCACAGGTCTTCAGGTCTAGGAATCTATTGTTTGTTGCTTGCAGTCTTGCTTGGTTCTTGGAAAATCCTTTATCATGACTTGTAGTGTGTCCTGAGTAAACTTGCTGTACTTTATTCCTGCTTTCCTCAGCTCTGGGGCGGGGTACTTTACTTACCTTTGGTGTTTTTCTACAATCCCAGTGTCCCTATACACATTACACTTGCCTAGGGGGGAATTAGACATGTGTATTCCACTATTTTAGTATATGGTTTGTGTTGCTCAAGGGCCCATTGCAATCTATTGTATTTCCTACTGTTTGCACTATTCTATGACTGTTTACTTACCTGGTTTTGGTTACTAGCGTATATATTCTGTATGATACTTACCTCCAGAAGGAGTATTGCCTCTAAGATATTTTTGTCCTTGTGTCACTAAAATAAAGTACCTTTGTTTTTGGTAACACTGAGTATTGTCTTTTATTGTGTATAAGCACTGTGTAACTATAGTGGTATTGCAGGAGCTTTGCATGTCTCCTAGTTCAGCCTAAGCTGCTCTACTACAGCTACCTCTAGACAGCCTAAGCTGCTAGATCACTGCCTACATTTCACCAATAAGGGATAACTGGACCTGGCATAAGGTGGAAGTACCTTAGGTACCCACTACAAACCAGGCCAGCCTCCTACACATATACAATCATGTGTAGTATTTTGTGTTATTAATTATATAGACAAGAACGGTTCGAATATTATCATTTTTCTAATTACAACTTGATTCTTTCTAAAGTTCCCTTACAAAAGAGCACGAATTGGCACCCACAGGCAAAATAGATGGACATAGCCTGGCATTATTTTTTTCTGTCCTCACCTATAGACACAGTTAAGGCGGACACAAACAATCTAACCTGTTTGTTGAGACCCTTAACAAAGGTATTTGCTATAATGCCACAGCAAAGAAGAACTAAGGCCCTGATTTAAGAGTGCCTAGCGTTGTCTTAGCGTCCTTTTTTTTTTTACACTAGGGCGATGCTAAGATGGCTTTTCCCCACACTATATTTACAAAGTGGCACAATGCATGCACTGCGCCACTTTGTAACCCTTTGTGCTACATTATGTCTGTGCCAGGCATAATGTCTGTAAAGGGGGAGTTCCCCGTTAGGGGAGCTAACAAAATGTCACAAAAAAATGTAAAAGATTTATTTGCCTCATTTTGTTTCAGCACTTTTAACGCCTGCTCAGAACAGGCGTTTAAATGGGGCACACCATTGTTTACAATGGGCCCCTATGTACTGTTCAGAGTTAGCGCCAAACTTTATGGTACATCAATAGTGTCAGAAATTCTGATGCTACTGCCTTCTACTCTACACCATGGCACACCGTATTTTAAATACTGCTTACACATGGTGGTAGTAGAGGGACGCAAGAGGCCTCTAGAAATGTGGCCCAACATTTCTCACAGTAGGAATCATGTGTAAAAAATTCTGAAAAATATTTAGAAAAAGGAAGGCACATTTAGAAAGAAAATGGTTAATTCTAAGCTGAAATTAGAGAAGAGGAAAGGTTCCTGCTTATAAAAGAAGGAACAGACAAAGACATGTAGGGATTAATAGTTGTGAACACATGTTCAAATAGATGGGAGGTAAATGGCAAATTTTACAGAGAGAAGGAACAGTTATACTTGGAGTTTATTTCATCTGTGGGCCGGATGCTTATTTCCAGTTGCCATCTGAGTGGGACAGTATATTTTATTTAGGTCTAATATTTCCTAAAAATTAACCAGCATAGATGCTTTGACAATGACACATTCACACAGACACCCGAGGAGTGTAAGATATGGAACACAAGTAGTTGTAGACATTTTGGAGCAATTATCCCACCAGTAGTGGTTATTTTAAATGACGTGAATATTAGAAAATGTTCAGCAGTGGTAGATAAATTGACAACAAGTACTTCTGGAGCATTATTAGTTGTAAACACTGTATTAGTTGCAATTAGATCCATGCTTCTGCAAATTCGATGAGCATTGGACATTTTACTCGCAGAAAAGGGTGGAATATGCAAGATGCTGAATGCTCAGGAGAGGAGTAATGAGCTTTTAGAATTCACAAAAAATATTTCTGACCTAAAACCTAAATTAGAATCTTTAGAAGCTGCCACTGTTTTAGACAGTTTGGGAAGAGGAGTTTCTACTATAGGCAATTGTTTTTTTAACAACAGGATGAGGAATCCTCAGACTCACACCAATGTCCCTGGTAATATTTAGTGTTTGCTTTATGACCTTATTTGGCGTTCATAAAGATATTAAATGTTATCTTGAAAAGAGAAAGACAATGAAGAGAAACAAAAGAATTAAAAGGGAATTAGAAA